>NC_080072.1:88044788-88658788 GCF_949987535.1 Balaenoptera acutorostrata
CGCCTTTATCTCTGACCCGGGTCACAGCTGGAGAAGAACACGAGTGAAACAGTCCTTGTGGCTCTGAAAACCCCTGGCTACTTTCCTAGGGTTGAGTCATGTCTCTACTTCAGGAAGGTGTCATTAATTTGGTGCAATAAAATGAACAAATGCAAGTAACAGTGTGGCGGAGAGCTCCCCAAAGGAGCTGAGAAATTTCTGGGTTGTATCCACAAGCGTGGGCTGAAAGCGAAGATCACAGAAGGTGTTGATGGGCCTGGAGCTTGAAAACATTCCTTTGGAGCAATTAAGAGGCAGCTTAGCACCTCACTGGGCTATATGTTCTTTGAAGATGCCTGGAGTTGGATCAGGAAATTTTTTTCTTCAGATATGTTTTTATAATAAGTGTGTGTGGGTGAGACCAAGGTTGGGCTCAGTCCCTGGGGCAGCTGCCCCAGGGATGTGGATGGAGGTAAGTGGGTGGCAGGAAAAAAATGAAATAAAAATTATCTTTGGAGTTTCTCTCCTGGAGACGGCAGGACCCTGCAGGATGTGACATGATGTCCCGGAGATGGTGACGCATTTGCTCTCCTATCCGGGGGTAAAAGCAGCATCTCCCAGAGAGGATTCAGGTCCTAGTCTACAGTTTAGCGCTGGGGGTAGTCCAGGAAGTGCCTGCTTCTGAGGGGTGGCCCAGAAGAGTCTTTCTACGTAACATTTCTGGGACTTGTGCCTAAGTGCACACGGAAAGCCTGGCCGCAGCTGATCAGACCAGGGCCTCAGGCTGGAGCCTCGGCAGGGGGGTGGGACGTTAGGTCTTATTGTTTTGTCTTTGTTGTTTTTAATTTATTTTTAAAATTAAAAAAATAACACCTGTATATATTTAAGATGTATAATGTGATGTTTTGATGTACATCATACATTGTGAAATGATCACCACCGCAAGCTAATGAATATATCCACCATCTCACAGTTACCATTCTGTGTGTGTGTGATGAGAATGCTTAAGATTTACCCTCTGGTCAAATTTCAAGTATACAGGAGAGCACTGTTAACTATAGTCACATTGCTGCACGTTAGATCTCCAGACCACACTCATCCTACCTGACTGAAACTTTGTACTCTTTGACATCTGCTCCTTTCCTCCCTGCTGCCCATACTCTGCTCTCTGTTTCTATGAATTTGAATATTTTAGTTTCCACATATAAGTAAGACCATGTAGTATTTGTCTTTCTGTGCCTGGCTTATTTCACTTAGCATAATATCCTCCAAATTCATTCATGCTGATGCAAATGGCAGTATTTTCTTCTTTTTGAAGGTTAAATTTTATATATATATATATATATATATATATGACAATTTCTTTATCCATTCATTTATCAGTGTACACCTAGGTTGTGTCCATATCTTGGCTGTCGTAAATAATTCTGCAATGAACATGGGAGTGCAAATCCTGATTTCATTTCCTTTGGTAGCTACCCAGAAGTGGTACTGCTGGATTATATGGGACATTGGATGGTGATGAACCAACCTGGTAGGAACCTCTCTTTTGCTGGATGTGCTCAAAGAGCACAGAGACTGGACGTTCACCCCGGCTCAGGCCGTATTCTGGAGGACCCCGACCTGTGACAACTCTAGACTTCCTGAGGCCACTGCGCGTCCTGGCACTGATGCCCTGGGCCACTGAGGGACTGTGGGGTTGAAGCAGTGTCTCGTGGTGTCTCAGGCCCCGGGCAAGCCAGTTTCAATCAAGCCCCATGCTGGAAGGGAGCAGACTTAGGAGGAGGATGACTCCACACTCCATCCGGGACACAGGGAAAATGACTGGTCTCTTCTGGACTAGCGTCTCTAATCTGTTGACCAAGGCTCCCACAGGCCACTTTAGTTTCTTTTATCCCGCAACCTCTTTCTCTAATGAGTTCCCTTGTCTCCCCTTTTTCTAACTTTGTACATCCCCACAGCTGGAGAGGTCTTTACATCTCCTAAGGGGGCCGCCTCCAAATCATTCCTTTCCCTTGGCCAGCTCCTGAGCCCCAGGTCCCTGGGTGAACCTTCCAAATGCCAGCCTGCAGGCTTCCAGCAGGGACCCCCCCCTGTGGTGCTGCTGGGCTGAGCAGATCAGTCAGTGTGCAAACTGCCTCGGGCCTAGGGCTCACTGAGCCACCCCAGGGGCCCTGCTGACTGCAGTCCATCCTCTGATCAGTACCTACAGAGCAGGGCCAGGGCTGGACGCTGGAGCTGGAGGGACGTCGAGGGTCAGCTCTCAGCTCCAGCCACCCACCTTCCACCTCCATCTCAGGGCTCTGAGGTTGGACATGCATGCTACCTTCCCCTCACTCAGCAGGCAGAGCTGGCTGCTTTCCAAGGAGTCTCAGCCCTGGAATCCAGACTCTTCTCCTCCCCTTCCTCTCCTGCACCCCAGAGGGCTTTGATCAAAGCGAGAAGAGAAATTAACAGGTTTCGTGGAAGCACAGTCGTGCGGAAAGGCTGGGAGACGTGGTTAGCGATCTGTCAGCAATTTAAACCTAGAAGGTTTCCAGAAATGACTGAGCTGGGGAGCTGCCCCCAACTTCCTGGCCTTTTGCCCATTAGAGGAGGTCTAGGAAGAATGGAGCTGCAGCCTCTGGCTCAGGGCATTACCCTCCAGGAGAATCTGCCCCACTGTTCCAGGGCCCACAATATGCAGGGCTTTTCTCCCAGCATCAAATATCCTGCAAAGGTCTGCGCCTACCTGTAAAGCAAGAGACATGCTCAGAGGTTTGCCCAGACCCTGCGTCTGAGCCAGTGGCTTATCACCCTTCCCCTGCCCATCAGCATGTGCTGTCTGGGAAAATATGAGGTGAAGTAAAGAATGCTGGGAAAAAGTCTGGGAATCCCTAAGTGGTGAAAAGCACGGGTTGAAAGCCAGACAGATCTGTGTTCCAGTCTTGCCATCTGATGATCTTGGGAAAGTTACTAAGCCATGCTGAGCCCCAGCTTTGTTGTTTGTTGAGTAGCAGCAATATCATCTACCCTTTCGTTGTGGGGAATAAGTGAGCTAGTCCATGTATTAATAAAATGCTTAGCACTGTGCTTGCCACAAAACTAGACCTCAAAAAATGTAGCTAGTATTAATTAGTTTTTAAAAGGACACTGAATTTTATTTTATTTATTTATTTTTTAAATTTATTTATTTATTTTTGGCTGTGTTGGGTCTTCGTTTCTGTGCAAGGGCTTTCTCTAGTTGTGGCAAGCGGGGGCCACTCTTCATCGCGGTGCGTGGGCCTCTCACTATCGCGGCCTCTCTTGTTGCGGAGCACAGGCTGCAGACGCGCAGGCTCAGTAGTTGTGGCTCACAGGCCTAGTTGCTCCGCGGCATGTGGGATCTTCCCAGACCAGGGCTCGAACCCATGTCCCCTGCATTGGCAGGCAAATTCTCAACCACTGCGCCACCAGGGAAGCCCAGATCCTGAATTTTAGAAGGAGGCTTCAAATGCACAGGAATTTCATTATAAAGCAACAACTTACATACTTGAAACATAGTACAATGTGACCCCCTTCTATGAAGGGGACACAGGAAGATGACACCTTGTTGCATCGGGAGGTCCCCAGCCCCACCCTCGTTCCCACGTCCACACTAGAATATCTGCAAGAATCCCACTGCCCTATATATCAGGGAGCCTCAGGGCTAGCAGAAATCTTTAATTTTATCTCCCTTATCCTCCCAAAGGGGTTTAATCACTTCTACACCACCTTCTCTGCTGTCTCTCCTAGTGAACAGTAGCATACCTAGGAGACATTGCAGGTTTGTTTCAAAACTACTGCAATAAAGCAATTATCACAATAAAGGGAATCATATGAATTTTTCGGTTTCTGGGTGCATATGAAAATTATGGTTACACTATACTGTAGTCTGTTATGTATGAAATACCATTATGTCTAAAAAAATGTACATACCTTAATTTAAAAAATACTTTATTGCCACAAATATGCTAACCACTATCTGACACTTCAGTGAGTTGCAGTAGTAACAGCAAAGATCATTGGTCACAGATCACCATAACAAATATAATGATTATTAAAAAGTCTGAAATATTGAGAAAACTACCACAATGTGACACAAAACAGGAAGCGAGCAAATGTTTTTGGGAAAATGGCACTGATAGACTTGACTTGCTTGACACAGGGTTGCCATAGATGTTCAATTTGTAAAAAACGCAATATCTGAAAAGCACAATAAAACAAGGTATGCCTGTACTTAAACCTCTTAATGTCGTAATATCTATCCATCCATTCATCCATCCAGTGAATAGTAGTTGACTACCAGCTAAGTATATACCAATGAGAACAGGATACACACAACTTCCATCCTTGTGAGTCTAGTGAGTAGAGGCAAATACTTAATATGTGATAGCTCTGATATTTAATTACAATTGTCATTAATGTTATTGTATACCCAATGTCATCTGGGAATACCCACAGTCTAGATAAAATCAGCTCATATCCCCAAACCACTTTCTGCTTCCCAGGATTCCTGGTGGTGGTGGTGGGGCGGGTATCTTAGGTTCTCATGGTCAGCTTTGGAGCAAATGCCTGCTTCCTCAGTTCATGGACCACCTAATTCTTTCATGTGTGCTGTTGCTGTTTTACACTGTATCACCCGGATATGACACTCAGCCTCATCCTCAATTTCCAGAAAACTCTACTAAGACTATAATAATTTGTTAATGAATATACAATGTACAAAGATGTAAATTCTGACATGAAAGACATAAAATGTGTATAAGGGGAGTGTATAAAAGGAAAAGTTTTGTTTGCTTTCAAAGTTAAGTTGTTACCAGTTTAAAATAGACTGTTATAAATATAAGATGTTTTAGGTAAGCCTCAGGGTAACCACTAAGCAGAAGCCTATAGTAGATATGCAAAAGATAAAGAGAAATGAATCAAAGTGTACCACTACAGAAAATCATCAAATCACAAAAGAAGAGAGCAAGAGGGGAAGAAGGAAATTATGAAACATCTTACCAGAAAATAATTAACAAAATATCAATAGTAAGTCCATACCCATCAATAATTACTTTATTTTTTAATTAAAAAAATTTTTTTATTTATTTATTTATTTTTGGCTGCATTGTTTCTTCATTGCTGCACGCGGGCTTTCTCTAGTTGCAGTGAGTAGGGGCTACTCTTCGCTGCAGTTCGCAGGCTTCTCATTAAGGTGGCTTCTCTTGTTGTGGAGCACGGGCTGTAGGTGCACAGGCTTCAGTAGTTGTGGCATGCAGGCTCAGAAGTTGTGGCTCACAAGCTCTAGCGCACAGGCTCAGTAGTAGTGGTGCATGGGCTTAGTTGCTCTGTGGTGTGTGGGATCTTCCTGGACCAGGGCTCGAACCCGTGTCCCGTGCATTGGCAGGTGGATTCTTAACCACTGCACCACCAGGGAAGTCCCAATAATTACTTTAAATGTAAATGGACCAAATTCTCCAATCAAAAGATATAGAGTGGCTGAATGGATTAAAAAATAGACCCAATTATATGTTGCCTATGAGAGACTTCAGCTTTAAGAACACACACAGACTGAAAGTTAAGGGATAGAAAAAGATATCCCATGCAAATGGAAGCCAAAAGAAAGCAGGAATAGCTATATTCATATGGACAAAAGAGACTTTAAGCCAAAGACTGTAAGGAGAGACAGAGAAGGTTGTTATATAATGATAAAGGGGTCAATTCACCAAAATGATATAACATTTATAAATATTTATGCACCCAACATAAGAATACTTAAATATGTAAAGCAGGTATTAACAGATCTGAAGGGAGAAATAGTAATACAATAGTAGCAAAAGACATTAATACCCCACTTTCAAAAATGGATAGATAATTCAGATAGAAAATCAATAAAAAAATATTGAATTTAAACTACATGCTAGACCAGATGGACCTAACAGATAAACACAGAACATTTCATGCAACAGCAGCAAAATACAAATTCTTCTCAAGCACACATGGAACATTTTCCAGGATAGATGATATGTTAGACCATAAAACAAGTCTTAATGAATTTAAAAAGACAAATCATATCAAGTACCTTTTCTGACCACAACAGTATGAAACTAGAAATCAATTACAAGAAAAAAGCTGGAAAATTCACAAATAAGTGGAGATTAAACAACATTCTCCTGAACAAGCAATATCAAAGGAGAAATCAAAAGATAAATAAATAAATAAAAATCTCAAGACAAATGAATGTGGAAATACAACATACCAAGAGGTAGGGGATACAGCAAAAGGCATTCTAAGAGTGAAGTTTATAGCAGTAAATGCCTACATTAAGAAAAAATAAAGATCTCAAATAAACATCCTAAATTTATACCTCAAGGGCCTAGAAAAAGAAGAACAAACTAAGCCCAAAATTCGTAGAAGGAAGAAAATAACAAAGATTGACATAGAAATCAATGAAATGGAGACTAAAAGACAATAGAAAAGACTGGTGAAACTAAGAGTTGGTTTTTTTTTTTTGAAAAAGATAAACAAAATACACTTATTAAGAAATAGAGAGAACTCAAATAAATAATATTAGAAATGAAAAAGGAGACTCACAACTGATACCACACAAATAAAAAGGATTAAAGAGACTACTATAAACAGTTGTATGCCAACAAATTGGACAACATAGAAGAAATGAATAAATTCCTAGAAACATACCACCTACCAAGACTAAATCATGAAGAAGTAGAAATCTGAATAGACCAATTACTAGTAAAGAGATTGAATCATATGTAAAAAATTTCCTAACAACAAAAAGTCCAGGACCAGATGACTTCACTGGTGAAATCAGTCAAATGTTTAAAAGAAGATCTAATGCTAATCCTTCTCAAATTCTTCCAAAAAAGAGAAGAGTAGGGAGTACTTCCAAAATCATTTTATGAGACCAGCATTACCCTGATACTAAAGGACACTACAAGTTAAAAAAATTACGGACCAATATCCCTGACGAACATAGGTGCAAAATCCTCAACAAAATATTCACAAACAAATTCAATAATACATCAAAAGTGATACAATATGACCAAGTGGGATTTATTCCAGGGATGTAAGAATGGTTTAACATCTTCAGATCAATCAGTGTGATACACCACATAAATAAAATGAAGAATAAAAATCATATGATCATCTCAACAGATGTAGAAAATGCATTTGACAAAATTCAACATCTTTCATGATGAAGACTCTTAAGCAAACTGGGTATAGGGGGAAAATACCTCAACATAACAAAAGCCATATATGACAAGCCTACAGCTAACAAACATTATACTCAATAGTGAAAATTTGAAAGCTTTTCCAGTAAGATCAGGAACAAGACACAAATACCTATTCTCACCACTTTTATTCAACATAATATTGGAAGTCCTAGCCAGGGCATTTGGGTAAGAAAAATAAATAAAAACATCCAAATTGGAAAGGAAGAAGTAAAACTGTCTCTATTTGCAAACAATATGATATTATATGTAGAAAACCATAAAGATTCCACCAAAAAGCTGTTAAAATTAATAAACAAATTCAGTAAAGTTGCAGGATACAAAATCACTATACAAAAATCTGTTTCATTTCTATAAAATAATAATGAACTATCAAAAGAAAAATTATGAAAACAATCCATTTACAATTGCATCAAATGGAATAAAATACCTAGAAATAAATTTAACCAAGGAAGTGAAAGACCTGTACACTGAAAACTGTAAGACATTGATGAAATAAATTGAAGAAAACACAATTAAATGGAAAAACATTCCATGCTCATGGGTTGGAGAAATTAATATTGCTAAATGTCCATCCACATTTACCCAAAGCAATCCACAGATTCAATGCAATCTTTGTAAAAATTTCAATGGCACTTTTCACAGAAATAGAAAAAAAAAATCCTAAAATATGTATGGAACCACAAAGACCCTTAGTCAGCCAAAGCAATGGATAGCCAGCCAAAGCAATCCTGAGAAAGAAGAATAAGTTGGAAGCATTACATTTCCTGATTTCCAATTATATTGCAAAGCTATAGTAATCAGAACAGTATGGTATTGGCATAAAAACAGATACATGAGTCAATGGAACAGAAAAGAGCCCAGAAATAAGCTAATACATAAATGGTCAATTAATTTTCAACAAAGGAGCCAAAAATACATAAGGATGAAAGGATAATCTTCAATAAATGGTGTCGGGAAACTGGATTGCCACATGCAAAAGAATAAAACAAAATTTCTATCTTACACCATACACAAAGATCAACTCAAAATGGACTAAAGACTTCAATGTAAGACCTGAAACTATAAAACTCCTAGAAGAAAACGTAGGGTGGAAGCTCCTTAACATTGGTCTTGGCAATGATTTTTTGTATTTGACACCATAAGCACAGGCAACAAAGCAAAAATAAATAAGTATGACTACATCAAACTAAAATGCTTCTGCTCAGCAAAAGAAACCATCAACAAAATGAAAAGGCAACCTATGGAACGGGAGAAAATATTTTCAAACTATGTATATGATAAAGGGTTACTATCCAAAATATAAAAGGAATTCATACAAATCAATAGCAAAAAAAAAAATTTTTTTAAATAGACAAAGGATGTGAATAGGCATTTTCCCAAGAAGACATACAAATGGCCAACAGGTATATGAAAACGTGTTCAATATTACTAATCAGGGAAATGCAAATCTAAACCACGGTGAGATATCACTTCACACCTGTTAGAATGGTTATCAAAAAAACAAAGATATAACACATGCTGATGAGGATGTGGAGAAATAAGAATGCTTGAATACTGTTGGAATGTAAATTTCTGCCACTGTGGAAAACAGTATGGAAGTTCCTCAAAAAATTAAAAATAGAACTAACATATGATCCAGCAATCCCACTTCTGGGTATTTATCGGAAGGAAATGAAAACAGGATCTCAAAGTGATATCTGCACCTCCATATTCAATGCAGCATTATTCACCAAGGTCAAGAAATGGAAACAACCTGTGTCCATCAGTGGATGAATGGATAAAGAAGATTATAGAATTCAGAGAAAAAGAGAGTAGTGAAGTGGTTTCAGGGACTGGAGTGTAGAAGAAATAAGGAGTGGTTGGTAAAAGGGCACAAACTTTCAGTTATAAAGATGAATACAGTCTGAGGATCTAATGTATAATACGGTGACTATAGCTGATAACACTATACTGTGTAACTGAAATTTGCTAAGAGGGAAGACTTAAATGTTCTCACCAACCCCCAAAAGGTAATTATGTGAAGTAATAAATGTGCTAATTAACTCAGTGGCGGGGAGAATCCTTTTATAATGTACACATATTTCAAATCATTATGTTGTACACTTTGAAGATCTTATAACTGTATTTGTCACTTATACCTCAATAAAACTGAACAAAAAAGAAAACTGTGCTTGTATAAGAAAACGTGTGGGTTGTTAGAACTACCGGTAGATTTTTGTAGGAAGGAGGTATCAAGGTAGGGACTTACATCAGAGCAATCCAAATAGCTGCAAACTGTACATCAAGCATCCTCTTCCTTAAAATGTCCTCCAGACATCCCAGCAATTGGGATTCTACTCACCACCCTACCCCAGATCTTACCAGAGTTGATTCCAGCCTCACAGCATCTGGATGACTCCTCCTCATACTTGCTTCTCCTCTTAGAAAATACAAATTTCTCTCATCTCATATGGAATAGTTTTGCTTTCCTCTCTCTGTTGTATAAATTCCTGCTCCCTCGGGCTGCCCAGAAGGACAAGTACAGTTGGATAGCACTCCTCTGCCCCTCTCCCTGGTAGCTGAGATTCTCAGTGATAACTTTCTTTTTTTTTTTAATTCTTGAAATGCAGTCCAACAAATAATGTGCCCGTCAGCATCTCCCTTCCTTGTCCCTCATCTCCACGCCCCTCTTTCAATGTGAAGACTGACAGAAATGAGCCAGCCTCTGATGACTCCTCTGTTCTACACACTTTGTTCCATCCAGATAGAGCACCTGGGCGGAGGCTGGAGTCTCACTGGGTCCACTCAGCCTCTGCTGGCTTCTCGGCATCCCCCGCAGGCAGCTCTGATCACAGTCAGACTCCTCTCCCTGCAAGCTTCCCAAGGCATCTTAACTTTCCTTGTCTCCGAACACTGGGACTACCAGAGCCTACACTGAGCCTTTGTGTGCATGAGAAAGAGACACCCCCTTGGGGCCAGTGCAGAGTTTGGCCAGCGGAGTCTGGGCCGGAGATCAGCGGTCCCCTACCAGGTCCCTCTGTGCAGCCTGCAAACTGCACAACTGAACCAGGCAGCCTGCTTCCAGCAAGCCTGGGAGGGCGGCCAGGAAGTAAGAGCCCGGCCTCACCGGGGAGGAAACTGAGTCTCATGCTGCCTTTGAGCTGAATGAGTGCCTGTGTTTCCTGGCCCATGGTTTAGGCAGATCCAAACACACCACCCTATGGGAGAAACCCTGGTTCAGCCTGACGGGATGCACAGGGCCAGACAAATGTACGTTAGAATGTCTCCCCTACTAGCTATGCAAACTTGGGCTTTCTGAAGCCTCCGTTTTGTCATCTATAAAATGGGGACCAAAATTCTCCTCACGCAGAGCTGTGAGGGTTAAATGAGAGACTGGAGATAAGCTCCCGGCCTGAGGCTGGCACAGGACCATGTTAGTTGGTACCCTGCCCCCAGCCCTGAGTGGAGGGAGCAAACCAAGAGGCCCAGAAGGCTGGTGTGGAAGCTCGAGGGGAGGTGGGAAGCCAGAGCTGTGCGCGGTGGAGCCTCCTTTTCCTGGTGACTCACAGCCTGGTGACTAGCGAGGCTGGCAGGCAGCACATCTTGGTGGGGAGGAAGGCCCCCCCAACTCCATACAGTCGGCATATTGTGTGAGGGTGGAGGGCAGCCTGGTAGGCATGACACGGCTCCTGAGAAATCTGTCGCAGAGTTTGAGAAATACAGAAAAACAGGAGACGCTCTGGGCAAATATCAAAATAAGATTTCTTGTAGTGCGAGGATTTGGGAACAGGTCCTGGTGAAGGAAAGATTATATCAGGGATGAGTGCAGCGTGGAGGGTCCGCAGGTCAGACATTCTGTGCCAGCCTGGGCCCCCCCACCAGACCCCAACCTCAACAGGGACAGGGGAACAGTCAGGTAAGACACTTTCCCGCCACACCCCCAGGAGTTCCAGGCCAGGAGCTTGACTCCTCCAGGCCAGGGACCTTGACTCAGGCTTTGGAGAACTGGGTGATTTTCTCTAGTCACTCATGTGGCCTCATGGGGGCTCAGATCTGTGCCTCTTTATTCATTCGTTAAAAGCAGATTCATTGAACACTTATTCCAGGCACTGTGTTAGATGCTGAAGTTACAAATATAAATAAGGTAGGAGGCAAATCCTCATCTGGTTTTAATTACTAACGTGTATGCATGTGTGTGTGTGCCCGCACGTGTGTGTGTGCATTTGGTGTCAATCTTTGTGAGTTTATGTAGGTCAGTGGCTGTGTTTGCATATGTGTTTTCATGTATGTACCCATGTATGTAAGTCTGTATGCATGCATGTACAGTTGGCCCTTTAACAACGAGGGGGTTAGGGGTGTTGACCCTCTGCACAGTTGAAAATCTGAGAATAACTTATAGTCGGGTCTCTGTATACACAGTTCCTTTGTATCCACAGTTCCACATCCACAGATTCGTGTAGTACTGTAGTTAATCATGAGTGAAAAAAATCCACCTATAAGTGGACCTACATAGTTCAAATCTGTGTTGTTCAAGAGTCAACTGTATATGTGTGTATATGTTAAGTGTATATGATTATGTATGCAAGTCTACGTGGGTAGTTCTAAGTGTTTAAGTGTTTCTGTGTGCATCCTCTCCTCCAGTAACTAAGGAGAAGAGGAGAATTCTCTGTGATGGGTGTGAAGTTTTGCTCCAAGGATTTTGGGAGCTGGGGGCTCATGCTGCCTCACATCACCCTCACCTACTGCAAGGTAGAGTGAGGACACAAAGAGCCACGAAGACATAAGGGACTGACCACAGGTCAGGGCAAGCAGGAAGCCAGGACCCAGGAAGGTAAGGTCAGAGTCAAGGAATTTGCCCAACCCAAGGGCTAGAACTGGCAAGAGGTTAGAACTCCCAGCGAGGGCTGAGGGCTTTGCAGTTATCAGAGGCCTAGAGGAGTTAGAAGACCAGGAGTAGACAGGAAAACATTGGATACCCACGCACCCTGGCCAGTGGGGCCATGATTCCCCCCACCATTGGAGCACAAGGTAACTTTTTAAAATTAATTTTTATTGGCGTATAATTGCTTTACAATGTTGTGTTAGTTTCTTGCTGTACAGCAAAGTGAATCAGGCATACATATACATGTATCCTCTTTTTTAGATTTCCTTCACATTTAGGTCACCAGAGAGCACTGAGTAGAGTTCCCTGTGCTCTACAGTAGGTTCTCATTAGTTATCTATTTTATACATATTAGTGTATATATGTCAGTCCCAATCTCCCAGTTCATCCCACCACCTTCTTCCCCCTTGGTAACCAGAAGTTTGTGCTCTACATCTGTGACTCTATTTCTGCTTTGCAAACAAGTTTATCTCTACCATTTTTCTAGATTCCACATATAAGCAATATTATACGATATTTGTTTTTCTCTTTCTGGCTTATTTCACTTTGTATGACAATCTCTAGGTCCATCCACGTCTCTGCAAATGGCACTATTTCATTCCTTTTTAAGGCTGAGTAATATTCCACTGTATATATGTACCCTGGCCATCTTCTTTATCCATCCCTCTGTTGATGGATATTTCAGTTGTTTCCATGTCCTGGTTATTGTAAATAGTGGAGCACAAGGTAATTTCTAGTCAAAAGCTGTCTCAGGCAGAGCCTCACTGAAATTCTCTGCAGGGTGGCCACCATTGTCTGGCTTGGGAACCAGTAAAAAATCAGTGTCTGAAGGTAACTTGACTCTTCCCGAGACATGAGCCATGGATGGCTCCAGTGAAGATTGAGACTGCGGCGTAAGATGTGGGGAAAGGTGGCCGAGGAGACCCAGAGGGGCTCAGAGCAGGAGTGGGGGATGGGTCAGACAGGATACTGAGGTCACCTAAAAATACATGACCTTTGTTTACTATTGTCTTTAGTGTGGTTTGCCACTTAGATGGGCTTCTTTGAAATTTATGCTCACATAATATCGTTTTTATTATGCAGTTAATCACAAGAGGGAAAGGAAAAAGGGAGTGTATCTGAATGCTTCTATTTCATTTGCTTAATGGAGCACTCAGAGTAGGAGAGAGAAAGCTCCCTAATCGTTTATTTTAGTAATCAGAGTTATATTCCAGAGTTTCTGACAGTGACATCCAGCCATTCCAGGCAGGGAGACTGACTGTCTTTATCTCGGTGCCCATGAATGGAACCAGACATGCCTTCAAAGCTGTGCTGTCTTCTGGGAGTGCAGATAACAGTGTTGATAGGAAGAACAGGGCTGAGGGAAACAGCAGAGGTGCTCTCTCCAATCCCGTCAGGGCTTGGAAAAGAATTCGGTCTTACTTCACACAGTATCCCAGATTGGTAGGTTTGGGGCTGTGGGAGGGATTTGATTTGATTTGACTTTTTAACATCTTTATTGGCGTATAATTGCTTTACAATGGTGTGTTAGTTTCTGCTTTATAACAAAGTGAATCAGCTATACATATACATATATCCCCATATCTCCTCTGTGGGAGGGATTTTAAATGTTCACTGCCATTTCTTCTGCCTGGAGCTGGATTTCCTTTCAGCCCTGGGCTTGTGAACTTGGGTTGGCTTCCAGGGTTGCTTGGGTCTGTTCTCAGCACAGGGCCTGGGACCCCCCCGCAGATAGGCAGCTTCTTCTCCAGGCTACTTGGCTTGATTTCCAGGCTGTGAGTTCACATTTTTTATCCAAATGAGAAAGAGTAATGTGTTAGTTCGTAAGAGCCCTGGCTGTGGAGTCAGGCTAACCAGGGTTCAAATACTGACCCCTTAGTAGGTAGAGCCTTAGACAAGTTACTGGGAATCTCGGCTGCTGATACAGCGAGAAGCAATACAGCCTAGTGGTAAAGGAAGTGGACTCCAGAGCAGACGTTCCAATGCTCTGTGACCTTGGGCAGGTTATTTATCTCCATATCCCAGTTTCCTCATCCACAAAATGGAAATTATAAAAGTACTTAATCTCATTGGATTATTATGAGGATTGAGTGAATTAATATATACATATATAAATACATACATACGTATACATATACGTGAATACATATATAAATAGTTTAGAACAGTGCACGGCACACTTAGTGTCTGATCCTATTCATTTGACTGTATCTCTAAAATAGAGATTATGGTAGTACCCACATCACCAGGTTGTTGTGAAGATTATGTGAGGCAGTGCTTTTAAAATGCTTTGCTTACTACCTAACAGTAAGATCTTGGTAAATATAAGCAATGGTTGCTAATGAAATCAGCCTGGACGCCGGGGTCAGGGCCCAGACAGCAAGGCAATCCCGGTGAGATGAGCCAACCCGCCCATCACCTCTCCTAACGGGGAAGAGGTCTGGGTGGGCTGAGCCTCCTGACATCAGGACGGCTGTTACAGAGACGCATCTCATCTCAGCTGACTCCGGGCCAGCCAAGCATCCCCTCACTTATCGACCCAGGGAGGCGGCAGATTGAAGGGCTGATTCCTTCATGAAAGATAGATGATTGCGCCTCTGAATTCCCGCTGGGTGCAGACAGAGGAGGAGTGGGCGAGTGTGGGCACGGGGCCAGGGGGAGGAGGTGGGAGTGTGTGGGAGGAGCGGAGAGAAGGCTGGGCTCCCACCGCTGGAGATAAGCACCCCCTGTCTGGACGTCTGCTGGGCGCTGGATCCCTGCCTGGTGCCTGGAAAGGCAGCATGAGCGCGTGCCGGGACCCTCGCTCATCCAGAGAAGACCCACTTTCCGAAAGGACCCTGACAGAACCCAGTGTCACCGAGTGCACCCTGTAGGTCCTGGAGTTGAAGACAAGGCTAAGAGCTGCCTTGCTCATTCTTCTGAGGATACTGGACATGCAGGCCTGAGTGGAGGACACAAAGAGGACATGCTTTCACTTCAGGGATGGACCCCTAAACCCAGCAGTCCCAGCCCGGGCAAGGAGCCAGGGGAACTCTGCCCTGTGCAGCTGGTATCAGCGAGCCCCCCAGTCCCAGGCTAGCACCTCCACCATGACCTCAGATCTATCTTCACTCTACAGGACCTTGCCTGAGAGCAAAGTCAGCGCTTCCTGCTCAAATAGCCAGTCACATGTCAGCGCCGTGCCGTGTATTACTTAGCAAAGGGTAGTGATAATGAACGGCCACTTAGGCAACATGCAGAGCAACCAGACTGTCCTGGTGGTTTCTGTGGTGGGCTCTGCACTCAAATTGCCTGATTCTACTGCTTATTTACGTAACTTCCAAAGCCTCTGTTTCCTCACCTGTTAAATGGGGAACATCCCACTGCGAGGGATTTTCATCCTGAGGATGAATGAGGTACACACAGATGGGAGACACAGCCCTGGGCCACCTGGATCCCTGTCAAGATGGAACTAGCGGTCCACCTCTGGGGAGCATGAGTGGCAGTAAGCCCCCAGCTGTCTGCTCCTTCGGGTCTGCCTCAGCTGCACAGAGCTGCTTTGGCTAAGGTCATGCCCTTCCTGAGGAAGCCTTGGAGGCCTCGGCACAACACATGTGCCCCAGAGGATGGGAGATAAACCAGGAAAGACCCAGGAGGCTGCCAAATCCATAAAAGTTTTAGGGGTGCGGTGCTTAGCAAGCTCCTTCAAAGTCAAGGACAAATGATTGAATCTTGAACCTCTTATCATAGTCATGGAAGCAAAACACCTGGTGAGCATCTTTGGGTTCTGGAAGCAGCATATTCCCAATTTAGGGACACTGCTCTACCCCATCTACCAGATGACATGGAAGGCTGCCAGCTTCAAGAGAGGCCCAGAGCAGGAAAGGGCTCTGCAGCTGGTACCATTAGGGTCTCCCAGTCCAGCAAACTCTTCTGTGTCAGAGGTATCAGTGATAGGAAAGTATGCCATGTCCAGTTTGTGGAAAGTCCCTGTGGCAGAATCACAACTCCAGGGGTTCTGGATCATATGCCTTATGAAAAATGGCTCCTGGTGTAGTGTGAGGTCTGTAGAAATGGGATGCCTGATCATTAGACAACGAAGGATGATGTGGCTGAAACTGACCATGGTGAGCTTAACTTCTAAGGTCTGTTTCCTCACCTGTTAAATGGGGAACATCCCACTGTGAGAGATGGTCAGGCAGGCCCAGCAACTATCCACTGTAAGATGGAAGTGGTGAATCCAGGATCAAGGACAAGCAGGGCCAGAAGGCACAAGGAATCTGACTGAATATCAGCCCAGACTCCCATGGCACCCAATGCTATTGCACCAGAGCCCCTCCTTCAGCTCATACCTGTGGCCCTATGGGGGGACCTTGTGAGACCAGCTAAGGAGGAGAAAGCCTGAGCTGGGTTTGTGCAGGGTTAGCTCAGTAACTGAGTATGAGCACTAGTGGCCTTAAAAATGCCTCCGGCTGCCAGGAAGATGGACTAGACATAACTTTCCCTATTCCTTCCATTAAGTATAACTAAACACCTGGACAATACTATAAAACGAACATGAGAAAGCTCTGAAAGATGGAGAGAAGAAGGCAGACCAGGTAGGGGCCTTGGGACCTGAGGAACAAGACAGACGTGAGGGAGGTGAATTCTTTGGGTTTTCCTTTTGCCTCTTATATACCAGACTTGGAAGTGAAGAAGTTGACAGCCTAGAATACCAAAAAATACCGACAAGATAGCCCCCCAAAGACCTGTTGTCTCCAGCCAAAGGACCAGGAAAAGGTCAGTCCAGCAAGACAGAAAACTTCAGACAGTAATCTCTCTACTCCAGCCAAACACCATAGGAAGAAGTGTGGCCTCACCCCCACATCCACCAGCAAAGGCTGAGTGGGGACCCTGGACTCCCACCCTTGCCAGGCTAGGCTGTCATTTTGTTCTTTAATCCCCTTGCTGCATGCTATCATAGAAAGCCCAATAGAGAGAAGGGAATTTTATCTCCCACCAACCCCGCTGTGCTGCAGTGTCAGTGGAGAGCACTTGGAGAGCTGGATTTGCATCCCCATCAGGCTATTACAAGTGGCCTCTCTCTCCCGCAATGAGATAGTGTCAGAGGAGGTCCACTGGAGAGACCACTCATAGGCAATGAGGCCACCCTCAACCCAGTGGTGTCAGTGGAGGCCATGTGGGGAACCTGAACTCTCATCCCTCTCCAGCAGAATTGAGGATCTTAATCCCTAGGGTGTCAAAAGAGGTGAGTGGGGAGTCTGACACTAATGAGGCTTCTACCCCTACCTGACAGTAATGAGGCAGCACCAACCCTTCCCCTACCAAAATTGTGTCAGAGGAAGTCCACTAAAACAAGGTTTAAATAAAATACAAAGTCTAGTAACATAATACCCCAAATGTCCAGGTTTAAGTAAAAATAAAAGGCATACAGATCAGAAAGGAAAAAATAAAACTGTCCCTATTGGCAGATGACATGATTGTTTACGCAGAAAATCCCAAGGAATCTACAAAAACCTCATAGAACTAATAAGTGAGTTCAGTAAGTTCCCAAGATACAAGAAAACATACAAAACTTAATTGTATTTTCTATATTAATAATGAATATATGGACACTAAAATTAAAAATACAATACTATTTACAATTTCTCAAAAAATGAAATATTTGTGCACAAATCTAACAAAACATGCACAGTACTTGTATGCTGAAAACTGTAAAACGTTGGCAAAGTAAATCAAGGAAGATCTAAATAAATGCAGAAACATACCATGTTCATGGATTGGCAGACTCAATATAGTAGTCAACATAGAAGTGCAACATAACAGTATCATCAGGTTTAGTTTCTTCTGAGGCCTCTCTCCTTGGTTTTCAGGTGGCTGCCTTCTTGCTGTGACCTCATGTAGTCTTTTCTGTACATGTGTGTACCTGGTATTTGTTTGTATGCCCAAATTTCCTCTTCTTGTAAGGAAATGAGTCAGATTGGATTAGGGCCCACCCATATGACCTTATTTGACCTTAATGATTTCTTTAAAGACCCTATCTCCAAATACAGTCACATTCTGAGATACTAGGAGTTAGGACTTCAATAAATGAATTTGGTGGGTCAAGGGGATAAAATTCAGTCTATAACAGTCTCTTTAACCTGGCGTGGAAGTCTCGCTGCAGTCTGGCTTTTCCCAGTTCCCCAGCCTCATGTGTCATCTCTTCTCACTTCACTCCCTATGTCTCACTCACACCTAAACATGTTTAGTTCTTCCAACGCATCGTGAGCATTCTTACCTCCAAGTTTGTGTGTATTATTCCCTCTGTCCAGAACACTCTCCATTCCCCCCCATAAACACTCTCTACCCCCAATTCACCAGCCTACTCCTCCTCATCCTTCAGATTACAGTTAAGGTATCATCCCCTTCAGGAAGTCTTCCCTGACCCCAAGCCTGGGCTAGTTGTCCTTCTAGGCATCCCCATCCCAGTGCCCTCTCCACTCCACGTGCTCCAGTAGTTGCTGGCTCACCTCCTCATCTCTCCCCTCCCCCCAGACTAAGCTCTGTGGAGTTAGAAGCTATATCTGACTCAATGACTGTTATACTCCCAGAGCTAACAGAGTGTCTGGCATATAGTAGATATTCAATGTTTGCTGGATAACAAACAATGAATTTGAGCATGGGGTTAATGGATTTGTGATGCTGGCTTTGTGTCCTGCTTTCACAGGTCTCCTGCCTTCATTGCCTGAGGGAGACAAGTTCTTCCCTCCCAGCCATGCCTGAGATGCACAGTTGGGAACCCTGTACTTCTCTGCAGAGATATCTAATTCTATCGTTTTAGTAGCTGACCACATGCAGCCATGTAAGGGCACATCTATTTTACTAGTGTTTATGGTATAATATGAATGTAGATTATATGATTATGGGTACCAGGTTTCACCATCTTCAGTTAACTTGGTCCTGTTTAAAGCATTAATCTGTCACTTGTTTCATCCTCTTTCCAGCCAGCATGCTCTTCTAAACAAGACCTTTGAGGTCCCTGTCCAATCTTGCCCATTCACTCTTTATTTACCCTGAATGACATATTTTTCCTGCTCAATCAAAGGTGTATTTCTCTCTTTCAGTTTCCCAGGACCCTAGGGGTGTGTTTGTGTGTGTGTGTGTGTGTGTGTGTGTGTGTGTGTGTGTGTGTGTGTATGGTGGGGAGAGGTATTTTCAGAATCCTACGTAAGCATCTTTGGCTTTGGGTTGAAACTGCTGTCTGCAAATCCACTGAAATTTACTCCATAGTATCCATTTGATTTTGCCCAAAACCCTTGTCTCACCCTCGTCTTGTCTTGCCTATTTTGAGTCCCAAGAGCTTCATAAATTCCTCTGAACTGAGCCTCCGATCTTGGTTCATAGTGAGGCATACTTATTCATCTGGGTTTGAATTCCACCTCTTTCACTGGCCACTTTTAGTCAAGTGACTAAGACTTTCTACACCTCACTTTCCTTGTTTGTAAAGTGGGTTTAATAATGGCGCCTGTTTTGTGGGCCTGTCATACAGTAAACTTTGATTAATGTTAACTTTTGATGTGCTGAGTCAGCCTTCCTACCTCTTCTCTTTTTCTTTGAGGTCTAGAGTCATGAAACTCAGGTTTCAGACTCAGCTCTTCCACTTACTGGCTTTGTGACCTTGGGTAAGTCTCTTAACCTTTCTGATCTTTAGTCTTCTCATGAGTATGAAAGGCACAGATACACTACCTTGGAGGGCTGTCGTGGGGATGAGAGATGATCAGCTGTGAAAGCTCTTTCTCCACATGGTGGCCATGCAAATGGCATTCAGGTGATGGCAAAAGATCCAGGAAAATGCCCATTGTCCTCACAACAGCCCCTGTCAGCATTGCAGACTGGCTGTGCCATAACCGCTCACATCTGCCATGCATATCAGTGTACTAAACTCTCATAGTTTTCCCATCAGCTTCTCTGAGTCTATTTCTATGAATCTACTTCCATTTTTTTCTTACAATATTGATTTGCTTAACAGTTTCCCAACAAGCATGTGAACACACACACACCAGTGCCTGGGGTCCTCCATCAATATGCAAAGATTGGGGAGAGGAGGTTTGAGAGGTCTTTCCGAGAATCTGGGATTTTGGTTGGACTTATTCTTTCTTAGTGGTTATGTTTGGGTAGGGGTGGCACCAACATCATCCAATTTTATACAAAAATGGAATTTTGGGTCTTTGGAATCAGTAATTTGACTCCTTTATAATAGAGTGGAGGAATCCAGGGCTTATAGGAGGGAAAGACTACTCTAATTTTATATGCTTGGGTTTTCATAGGTCTGGGTACCTTTCTTAGTTTGGGTTCTTCAGAAGCAGTTCTCAGGACAAGGATTCTTTTGCAAATGATTTATAAAGAAAAGGCCTTCAGAAGGAACTGGAAGGGAGTGAGGGAAGAGAGAAAAGCTACCAAGTGTACAATTTCGGGCAGAGTTCATGGACACTGTTGTCAGCCTGATCCTGTAGGGAATCTCTAGGATGTAAATGATGCCTCAATGTTTTTTGGGATCAGAGACAAGAGAGTTGAGTATATACCCACCAGTCAATGGCTAAGGGTGAGCATGGGACAGGGGACAGTGGGGGGAACTAATCTGCTGGGCACTGCCTCTTGGCTGTCTGTACCTTTGGGCATGCAGCCACCAAGTGGGCCTCCTGGAGAGTCAGGGATGGAGCCTTAAAGCAAAAGTTACAGGAGCTGGGGAACAGTGCATGGAAATGGTAAGAAGTCTCCCTGGGCGAACTCGGGTAAGCACTGACAGCATCTCCCTTAGTATTTTATTCCCTTTCTGGGTGTTTTTCTTCCTTTCCCCCCATAGTTCCTGTGCCATAAGCAAGTACTCTAAAAATAGTTTCCTCTGGTTCATTACTGGTAGATGTGTAAATTGATGTAGCTACTTTGGGAAACAGTTTGGCATTGTCTCCTAAATTTGAGTAGCCAATGCCTGAGCAACTCCCACCTGGTTATAAACTCTTTTTCATGTATGAGAAATCATGAACAAGAGCGTTCAGAGCACAATAGCCTGGAATTAGAAGCCAACCACATACCCATCCACAGTACCATAGACACAAATTGTATTATGATGATGAAATATTGTAGAGCAATAAAAGTAAACTGCAGCTTTACACAAATGCATGTGTGAATCTCAAATAAATGTTGAGTGTAAGAAACTACAACACTGGGGCTTCCCTGGTGGCGCAGTGGTTGGGAATCTGCCTGCCAATGCAGGGGACACGGGTTCGAGCCCTGGTCTGGGAGGATCCCACATGCTGTGGAGCAACTAGGCCCGTGAGCCACAATTACTGAGCCTGCGCATCTGGAGCCTGTGCTCCACAACAAGAGAGGCCGCGATAGTGAGAGGCCCGCACACCACAATGAAGAGTGGCCCCCACTTGCCGCAACTAGAGAAAGCCCTCGCACAGAAACGAAGACCCAAAACAGCCATAAAGAAAGAAAGAAAGAAAGAAAACTAAAAAAAAAAAAGAGACCCAGGTATTTAAAAAAAAAAAAGAAAAGAAACTACAACACAGAAGCATATATGATTTTATTTACAGAAAGGTAAAACAATAGGCTAAACGAAACTACAGTATTTAAAGTTGCTAGGAGGTGGGTCATGGTCTATTTCTTCTTTTTTTTTTTTTTTTTAATCAGTCATCAATTTTATACACATCACTTTATACATGTCAATCCCAATCGCCCAATTCAGCACACCACCATCCCCACCCCACTGCAGTTTTCCCCCCTTGGTGTCCATACGTTTGTTCTCTACATCTGTGTCTCAACTTCTGCCCTGCAACCCGGTTCATCTGTACCATTTTTCTAGGTTCCACATACATGAGTTAATATACGATATTTGTTTTTCTCTTTCTGACTTACTTCACTCTGTATGACAGTCTCTAGATCCATCCACGTCTCAACAAATGACTCAATTTCATTCCTTTTTATGGCTGAGTAATATTCCATTGTATATATGTACCACAACTCCTTTATCCATTTGTCTGTTGATGGGCATTTAGGTTGCTTCCATAACCTGGCTATTGTAAATAGTGCTGCAATGAACATTCAAGTGCATGTGTCTTTTTGAATTACAGTTTTCTCTGGGTATATGCCCAGTAGTGGGATTGCTGGGTCATACGGTAATTCTATTTTTAGTTTTTTAAGGAACCTCCATACTGTTCTCCATAGTGGCTGTATCAATTTACATTCCCACCAACAGTGCAAGAGGGTTCCCTTTTCTCCACACCCTCTCCAGCATTTGTTGTTTGTAGATTTTCTGATGATGCCCATTCTAACTGGTGTGAGGTGATACCTCATTGTAGTTTTGATTTGCATTTCTCTAATAATTAGTGATGTTGAGCATCTTTTCATGTGCTTCATGGCCGTCTGTATGTCCTCTTTGGAGAAATGTCTATTTAGGTCTTCTGCCCATTTTTGGATTGGGGTGTTTGTTTCTTTGCTATTGAGCTGAATGAGCTGTTTATATATTTTGGAGATTAATCCTTTGTCTGTTGATTCATTTGCAAATATTTTCTCCTATTCTGAGGGTTGTCTTTTCGTCTTGTTTATGGTTTCCTTTGCTGTGCAAAAGCTTTGAAGTTTCATTAGGTCCCATTTGTTTATTTTTGTTTTTATTTCCATTACTCTAGGAGGTGCATCAAAAAAGATCTTGCTGTGATTTATGTCAAACAGTGTTCTTCCTATGTTTTCCTCTAAGAGTTTTATAGTGTCCAGTCTTACATTTAGGTCTCTAATCCATTTTGAGTTTATTTTTGTGTATGCTGTTAGGGAGTATTCTAATTTCATTCTTTTACATGTAGCTGTCCAGTTTTCCCAGCACCACTTATTGAAGAGACTGTCTTTTCTCCATTGTCTATCTTTGCCTCCTTTGTCATAGATTAGTTGACCATAGGTGCGTGGGTTTATCTCTGGGCTTTCTATCTTGCTCCATTGGTCTATGTTTCTGTTTTTGTGCCAGTACCATATTGTCTTGATTACTGTAGCTTTGTAGTATAGTCTGAAGTCAAGGAGTCTGATGCCTCCAGCTCCGTTTTTTTCCCTCAAGACTGCTTTGGCTCTTCGGGGTCTTTTGTGTCTCCATACAAATTTTAAGATGATTTGTTCTAGCTCCGTAAAACATGCCATTGGTAATTTGATAGGGATTGCATTGAATCTGTAGATTGCTTTGGGTAGTATAGTCATTTTCACAATGTTGATTCTTCCAATCCAAGAACATGGTATATCTCTCCATCTGTTGGTATCATCTTTAATTTCTTTCATCAGTTTCTTTTTTTTTTTTTTTTTTTTTAAAGGATTTTCTTATTTATTTATTTATTTATTTATTTATTTTTGGCTGTGTTGGGTCTTCAGTTCGTGCGAGGGCTTTCTCCAGTTGCGGCAAGCGGGGGCCACTCTTCATCGCGGTGCGGGGACCGCTCTTCATCGCGGTGCGCGGGCCTTTCCCTATCGCGGCCCCTCCCGTCGCGGGGCACAGGCTCCAGACGCGCAGGCTCAGCAATTGTGGCTCACGGGCCCAGCCGCTCCGTGGCATGTGGGATCTTCCCAGACCAGGGCTCGAACCCGTGTCCCCTGCATTAGCAGGCAGACTCCCAACCACTGCGCCACCAGGGAAGCCCTCTTTCATCAGTTTCTTATAGTTTTCTGCATACAGGTCTTTTGTCTCCCTAGGTAGGCTTATTCCTAGGTATTTTATTCTTTTTGTTGCAATGGTAAATGGGAGTGTTTCCATAATTTCTCTTTCAGATTTTTCATCATTAGTGTATAGGAATGCAAGAGATTTCTGTGCATTAATTTTGTGTCCTGCAACTTTACCATATTCATTAATTATCTTTAGCAGTTTTCTGGTGGCAGGTTTAGGATTCTCTATGTATAGTATCATGTCATCTGCAAACAGTGACAGTTTTACTTCTTCTTTTCCTATTTGTATTCCTTTTATTTCTTTTTCTTCTCTGATTGCCGTGGCTAGGACTTCCAAAACTAGGTTGAATAATAGTGGTGAGAGCAGACATCCTTGCCTCGTTCCTGATCTTAGAGGAAATGCTTTCAGTTTTTCACTGCTGAGAATGATGTTTGCTGTGGGTTTGTCATATATGGCCTTTATTATGTTGAGGTAGGTTCCCTCTATGCCTAGTTTCTGGAGAGTTTTTATCATAAATGGGTGTTGAATTTTGTCAAAAGCTTTTTCTGCATCTATTGAGATGATCATATGGTTTTTATTCTTCAATTTGTTAATATGGTTTATTTTTATAATTTATAATTTATTTATTATTTTATAATTTATTTATTATTTTATAATTTATAATTTATTTTTATAATTTTTTAATAATATGGTTTATTTTTATTTATTTATTTTTGGCTGTGTTGGGTGTTCGTTTCTGTGCAAGGGCCTTCTCTCGTTGCAGCAAGCGGAGGCCACTCTTCATCACGGTGCGTGGGCCTCTCACTATCGTGGCCTCTCTTGTTGTGGAGCACAGGCTCCAGATGCGCAGGCTCAGTAGTTGTGGCTCACGGGCCTAGTTGCTCCGTGGCATGTGGGATCTTCCCAGACCAGGGCTCGAACCCGTGTCCCCTGCATTGGCAGGCAGATTCTCAACCACTGCGCCACCAGGGAAGCCCCATGGTCTATTTCTTGACCTGGGGAGTGGCTACAACGAAGCTTGCTATGTGATAAATCATCAAGATGCATGTGTTGCCTTTGTATACTCTCCTGATTGTGCAGTGTAGTCCATAACAAAAAAAGTTAAAATATCTAGGAACCACTTTTTTAAAAACAGTTTTAATTCCCTTCCCCCTTCTGCTTTTTTCCCCACATTTTTATTGTAGCAAACTAAACAGTAACATAAAATTTTACTTTTAACAATTTTTAAGTGTACAGTTCATTGGCATTAAATACGTTCATAATGTTGTACAATAGTTATCACTATCCATTTCCAGAACTTTTTCCTCATTCCAAATAGAAACTCTGTGCCCAGTAAGCCATAACTCCCATTTTCCCCTCCTTTCAGCCCTGGTAATGTCTATTCTACTTTCTGGCTCTACGGGTTTGCCTATTCTCACTACCTCACATAAGTGGAATCATATGATATTTGTCTTTTTTGCCTGGATTATTTCACTGAGCATAACATCTTCAAGTTCATCCATGTCATAACATGTATCAGAATTGTATTGCTTTTTATGGCTGAATAATACTCCACTGTATGTACAGACCACATTTTGTTTATCCGTGTTGACCTGTTTCCGCATTTTGGTTATTGTGAATAATGCTACTATGAACATGGGTGAACAAATATCTCTTTGGATTCTTGCTTTCAATTCTTCTAGTAGAATGTCTGGATCCCCTTCTGCTTTTTTTTTAAAATTATTTAATTATTTTTTATTTATGACTGTGTTGGGTCTTCATTTCTGTGAGAGGGCTTTCTCTAGTTGTGGCAAGTGGGGGCCACTCTTCATCACGGCACACGGGCCTCTCATTATCGCGGCCTCTCTTGTTGCGGAGCACAGGCTCCAGACGCGCAGGCTCAGTAGTTGTGGCTCACGGGCTTAGTTGCTCCGCGGCATGTGGGATCTTCCCAGACCAGGGCTCGAACCCGTGTCCCCTGCATTGGCAGGCAGATTCTCAAACCACTGCGCCACCAGGGAAGCCTCCCCCTTCTGTTTTTAAGCTAAAAGAATGGGCCTCTCTTTTTCACAAGAATTTTTGCCTGAATTCCAGCCAATGAGAAGGCTGAATATTGGAGGGCTGCGTGAGGCAAGGAAGCGACGGATGCTCCCAGCTTCAGTTACTCACAACTGAGGGAGAGCCGATGGAGGCCAGGATTCTTGGGTTTTGTGCCAGTTCCACTCACTGTGACCTAGATGGCCCTCCCACTCCCTGAGTTCAGTAACCCCAGTCAGCACAATGACTCTCTTGTTGGTGGGGAAGAGAATAAACAAGGACAAGTGGGAGATGTCAGACCTGAAAGAGGCATCTTGGTGTAGTTAAAATACAAGGTGGGGAATGAGATGAAAAACAAATATACTGTGGTCCTCCCTTGCTTGATGGGGTAAGGACAGGAGGAGGAGGAGGTCAGGAGAGAAGGGAAAGGGGCAGGAAGAGGAGGAAGGGGGAAGGTGCAGAAGGGTGGCAGATGGAGGAAGTAAAGAAGGTGTCATCAGAAGGAGTAGAAGAGGATGAAGAGAAGAGAAAGAAGGCAGGGGCTGGCATTGGTGGGCAGCATCCTCTAGTGTCGCCACTGGATTGCAGAGGAAAATAACAACCTGTCACTCTCAGTGACTGGTACCCACTTTATGGGGCCTGAAAGCATGGACGCGGCAGCCGTGACAGAAACAGGCGCATTTAAATCAGTGAAACAGAACAGCCCTCAGCCTAGCCCTCCTGAAGCACATTCCCACCTAATATATTATTGACAAGGCTGACTTTTATCAAGACGTTCTGGCCTGCTGTGTAATAAATATGTATCGTCCCCTCTTTATCACCCATTACCTCATTAAAATAATTGTCTTAATTTCATTGTTAAAGTGATTAATAGGGCAAGTGTTAAGGGAAATTAATACTCAAAAGGAAGAATAACTGTAGCCGAAAAATAACCCTTCTGGATCCGTCTGGTGGTCAAGTTAGGGATTTGGTAGTTAATGAGCCTTAGAGAGTTAAATATAGAACATTCCAGGAGATCGGCCAACTGGGAGAGATGGACGGCAGAGCAGGACAGGCGGAGCAGCTGGGGGAGAAGCGGGGGGTGGGAGGGGAGAGAGTGGTTCTCCTGTGCCCACTTACTGTGAGCTCCTGGAGGGGACCCCAGAGTGCTGCCTGCCACTTGCATGGCCCTGGGGCCTCGATGCTCAGCCCAGGGCAGTTTCCATGTGAACTGCTGGCCAGGAGAGGTGGAGGGGCTCTTGCCAAGTGGAGATCAGCGTCTCATCCTTTCCTGCTGTGTCCAGCCACGCTCCTTCCACCCTGGGTCCCCGAGGTCCTTGTGGCTCCTGCTCTGTTGATCAGGCAGCTGGATCCACAGGGCAGAACTGGAGCAGGTGCCTCAGGGGCTGTTCTCACGCTGCTTTTCCATCCCCAGAGGTGACCTGGGAGTGGGGAATCATGGTTCCCTTTGACAATTTCCTTACTCCTTCATTCACCATTTAATAAACATCTCATGTATATTAAGCTCCTGTGATGTAGCAGGTTCTACTTTAAAAGCTGGGCATCCAGGCACAGAAAGACAAATACTGCATCACCTCTCTTATATTTGGAATCTAAAAAAGTTGAACTCATAGTAACAGGGTAGAATGGTGGTTGCCAGGGGCTGAGGGATGAGGGAAATAGGAAGATGTTGGTCAAAAGGTACAAAGTTTCAGTTATACAGGGTAAGTCCTGATGGTCTATTTTTTTTTTAATTTTTATTTATTTATTTATGGCTGTGTTGGGTCTTCGTTTCTGTGTGAGGGCTTTCTCTAGTTGCGGCAAGTGGGGGCCACTCTTCATCGCGGTGCGCGGGCCTCTCACTATTGCAGCCTCTCTTGTTGCGGAGCACAGGCTCCAGACGCGCAGGCTCAGTAATTGTGGCTCACGGGCCCGGTTGCTCCGCGGCATGTGGGATCTTCCCAGACCAGGGCTCGAACCCGTGTCCCCTGCATTGGCAGGCCTATTCTCAACCACTGCGCCACCAGGGAAGCCTGATGGTCTATTGTACAGCATGGTGACTATAGTTAATAACACTCTATGGCATACTTGAAATTTGCTAAGAGAGTAGATCTTAAGTGTTCTCACCACATACACAAAAAGTTACATCCGTGTGAGGTTATGGATATGTTAATTATCTTGATTGCAGTAATCACTTCACAATGTATACGTATATCAAAACATCATTTTGTACACCACAAATACATACAATTTTTATTTATCAATTATACCTCCATAAAGTTGGAAATTTTTTAAATTAAAAAAAAAGCTGGGCATATACAGATAGAAAGATTTGGCTTTTTTATTCAAAGAGTTTCCAGTCTGGTGGAGACAAAGACACATGCAAACAGATAAGTACCACACAGGCATTGTCTGTTAAGGCTGACCGTCTTGGATATATATATATATATATATATATATATATATATATATATACCTCCAGTGTTCAGCTGTTAAAATATATTTTTTAAATCCTGAAAGTTCTCATAGGCTCTCAACCAATGAAAATGTCTCCAAAGACCTCTCTGTGTGCTTTGGCTGATGGGTGCATTGCAAATGCCCTCAGGTGATGGTCAGCCATGCATGCTGTATACTTGGTTTGGATGTTCTTCCAGCCCTTTATTTTGTGTGCCTGAAAACAATTGTGATGCTGAATGGCTAACCAAAGATGTACAGTAAGGATGGTGGTTCTGCTGCAGAGAAAGAAGAACATCACCACAGGACGTTCAACTGTGAGCCCAACTGCCATTCAAGGTACCTGCCAGGAACTGGGTGAGGAAAGAGAGAATAAAGGGAAGCAGGCAATTAGGGAGTGTAGATGACCTTGGCCCTTATTAAAGACATCATAAACGTCACTGCAGCCTAGGGGAGCAGCCAACGATCCTATGAAAAAAGCTGGAAGGAGCTCTGGCCCAAGGCAGAGGACATGAATTGAATGGAAGTGTGCTGCGTCCCTGGGAGCCCTCTGCACAGAGGGGACTTCGGGGGGCCCTTGTGGTGCTGCTTCAGGTGGCGCCATGAACGGAAGCTGAGGTCTGGAAGGCTGGGAGTCCAGAGTTTGATGCCCTGTTCAGCCTCATTTCTGACATCCTTAGACCTTTGTATAACTACTCTGACCACGTAGGTTACTAACATACAAAGTCAGTTAGCAACATCAATAATACAGAGTATTCCATTAAGGTTTGCTTCTATTTACATATTCCCTTTGATATATGGGGATGGTGGTAATCAAATATATGAAAATTGAAGTGAAAAAAATCTCCTACTTACTATTCATATTGAAATTCTATCAATCAGTTTAGGAATAGATATATATTTATTATTGAGAGTTTAAAATGGTGCAACAAGTCATGATCATTTTGAAAGCTGTTAATTTTTTTTGTGCAAAAACACTATTCAGAACCTTCAAAGAGTTAAATAAAAAGGAAATTGAAAGTGTACTAGCTAGAGAAATTTATGTCCTTTTTGAACACAGAAATATTTGTAAAAAACTTAAATAATAATACAAGCTGAATGGAGAGATTAGATTCTATCATAATTCTTATCTATTGTAGGATTGTCTGGTGTATTAGCATTCATAGCACTAAACAAAATAACCTTTAAAATTTGTATTTAGTGTTTCATTTGTAAATTCCATTTAGACCGTGAGTCTCTCCTATTTGCAGTCTTCATGTTTTAGAGTTTGAATTAAGAATAATAAGTCAAAAAAAAAGAATAATATGTCAAAATCAGGATTCTGGAAGAGAAAAACCTCTAAAATCATGTGCAACAATATCTATAATAAACCATCTTATGTCAAGATATAATAAAAATATGCATATGAAAGGAAAATACCGTATTGGAAATAACCGAAGCACACTCTAAATACCCTGGTCTCCTGCTGATCTCAGATGAAAATGAGTATCCATCAGAATTCAGTGACTGCAGCAGGATTGCTCTTGAACTACAATGTCAAACTTCTGAAATTTAACTACTAAAATTTTTATGTATACAGTTGTAATAATAATTACATGGTATAATATTTCAGATTTATTCCTGAATTCTGAAAGTTTGTTTTATGATGGTGATATTGGGCTTTGGCCCATTATAGATTTTAACATTTGGTGTTTGGCCAAAATATGAATGCCATTGGTGTACACCTATCCAGCATGATGAATGCTCTAACATACGTGATGATGGCAGGGAAGAAGTCCTGCCTGAGTGTCTGGGAGAATCAGGGTAGGTTGCACATAGAAGCCAAAATGGAGATTGGGAGGATAAATTCAAAGTCTGCCTGGAGAACGAGAAGGAGAATGAGATGGGGTCAGGCATTCTAGGAAGAGGGATACAGTTCAAAAATGTCTCAGATGCTTTCTGAATGGCAGGTACCACTTTGGTATTTTCGACACGCGTTACTTCTTTTCATCCTAAACCAACAGGATGAAGTAGGTATTCTTTTCTCCTTTTTGCCGGGGAGCGGATGGAGGCTCAGGGAGGGGACGTGACTGCTCTCTGCAGCCTTGAGAGCGGCTGCAGAACAATCGCCCCCCCTCACGGGAGCCAGCCTGAAAATGCAATATCCCTGTAGGCCCAACTGCCCCGCTGCCTCAGGTGGGGTGAGGGCCTCCCTGGGGCTGGGGAAGTGGCTGAGGAGCTGGGACTTTACTGGCCTGAGGCCTGATTCCTTTGAGGCCCAGTGCCTTTGGCCTTATTCCTAACCAGTGACCTTATTTCTAACCATTCACCTTATTTCTAATGTCACACGAGAGCCATCCTCCCCAAAGACGCCATTTTCTTACTCCAGACAGGGCAGAGGTGTCTCAGGCACCAAACAGAGGGCGGCTTCCTTTGTGGCCCAGCTGGTCACCCTGCAAAGCTCTCTTCTAATGGCCTGATTCTCAGTTCAGACGATTTTCTTTTTCTTGGGTTTTTCTTTCTTCCCTTTCGTCTCTTCTGGGGAAGGCCCACTGCCTGGCACAGCTATTGTATTTGGAAATGAGCCTCCTGGGCTGGTGAATAAATTGCATTTTATCCCTCCCTGTCACTTCTGCTTGGGGAAGCACCGGGAGATGAAAGCTGAGACTTCAAAAGCGCTTCTTTTGACACGGCAGCATTTCGCATTACCTAGCCCAGCGGGCCCTGTGAAGCCCGGCACCGCGGCAGCACCGGCAGGAGCCAAACCTCTGCCATCCCTGGGGATCTTCTCAGCCTCCTGGGCTGGTCCCCTGGTAGCAGAAAGCTCAGGGTTTCCTTCTTGGCGAAGCATCATGGGTGGCAAGCGCCTCCATTCTCCTTAGAGGGAGAAGCTGGTCTCCTGCCTGGAGTAACTGAGCAATTGGATTTGTACTTTAATATCAAACCATATACAGCCGAAAGCCATTCATGTGGGGAATCATAGGATTCTGACACTGCATTTCCCTGAGTGGCGGGTCCCATTTCCCCCCCTCCCCTCTTTCACTAGCCCAGCACTTAGCTCTGTGCTGCCGGCGGAGCCATCTCTCATGTTAAGACTCATGAGCCGCTCTCTGCATTCTCAGATGGGCAGGGATGGAGGACGCAGATGGGGAAATCCATCACCCATGGTCAAGCTCAGAGCCCAGGCTCTGAAAAGCAGACACATCTCCAGCGCCCCTGTCTGGAGGGGCCGAGTGGGCTGGGAGAACTCCGAGGAGCGAGCTGGCTTCCAAACTGGGCAACATTCTACAAAGCTGCCGAATCTGGCAGAGGCACAACCAGCATCTCTACCTTCGGGCTGGCTTCCAGCCCACTCAGGAACAGCCCATGCATGATGAGATCCTAGATGGCTTAACTTTTGAGTGCTTCCAGAACGTAGCAGAGTGTTGGGTGCAGAGGTGAAAAATATTGTACCTGGAAGGCAAAATGTGCAGAGGTTCCCAGTCTGACTTTGGAGTCAGTGGATTCAGGGGTCAAATTCTGCTCCATCACTTACCAGCTGAAGATGGGCAGTATAGAGGCTGTACCTCAGTCTCCACGTTTCTAAAATAGGGAGAAGAATGGCAGCTACCTCATCGTTGTTCCTAAGGTTGAATGGAATCACTTGTGTAAAGTGCCCAGTCCAATACCTTGCACAGAATTGATGATCAGTAACTGGTTATTTTTAAAGCTTGCTGGCTGCACACACTTGACAGAGGGTGTAAGTTAATGGAAAGGGCACAGATCTTGGAGGGACTGAGCTTAAGTTCCACTTCAGCCCCTCTTGGTAGTCGTATGACCCTGAGCAAGTGACTTTCTACAAGAATAACCACCAACACCAGCAGCTACCATTAATGAAGTGCTCATGACGTGCTAGGCACTTGGCCTAAGGCACCATCTCATTACCCCTTACAAGGGGTTAAGTCACTTGCTCAAGGTTCCGCTGCTCGAAGAAGCAGAGATGAGATTTAAAGTCAGGTTCATGGACTTAGTCCATGCTTCCAACCACTGCCTCTCCTCACCATGCAGTTTCCCCTAACTGCTCGGAGCCTCAGTTTCCTCATATGTAAAATGGGGATGACAATGCCCACCTCTTAGGTTAAGGATGAGAAGTAAAGAAGATAACACAGGTAAGACTCCCCCCAGATAAGAATCTTTCCACTACTAATAAATTCAGAAGGCAGCATTTAACATGAACAACTCCAGTATGCAGTCAGAGACTCTGAGGGTGAGAAGAGATTTTACAGGATCATCTAACTCCAGCATCCTTCAACCCTGATGTCAGAAGTGAGACAGCTGCTGGGCTTGGCACCAACTGGCTGATTTCTGGGAGAGGCCAGAGCAGAATGTTCCAGAAGATGATGAAGATGTCCAACCACGACTTGAGGATTATATTAGGGAAATTTATGGAGCTGAACATTAGGCCAAGTCCTAAGTTTTCCAACTTTTGTATTCCGCCCCCCTGCAAAACTCCTCCTGGTTGGAGAGGACCCAGGCTGCGTTTGCATTGATGTTTTCTGCCACTTAGGGCCATGTCCCCCTGTCTGTCCTCTCCCTGCTCTGACTCCATCACAACCCAATGACTGTGGAGCTGATGTCTCCTGGGGCACCACTTCAGCTGTGTTCTACCCAGGAACCTTCCCTGGTCTGGGGCCATGACTTCAGTTTTGCTGATGGGAAGAGAGGCCCCTTGGAGAAGAAACCCAAGGGGCGCTGTGGTTCTTTATTGATGGGACAGGCGGCTGAGGACACGAGAGTCAGGGAGGGTCCTCTCCTCAGTGCTGGCCCTGACCTCCCCTTTGATTTCCCTGGGAAGGATTGGACACTTGTCCAGCCCTGGTCCCCTGAGGTTTAGAAGGGCAGGAGAAGCTGTTTGACATGAAATCCAAGGGCTGCTGTACATCATCACACATGATAAATTCACAGAGGTGGAAAGGAAAAGGCCCTGATTACTGATGGCTGTGCAGCTGCAAGAAGTAAAGTTTCCAGAACTGCAGCAAGCAGCCTTGTGCTGGAGTTTTATGTCATTTCCTTTCAATTCCACTTACAGTTCTTATTTTTATATCATGTTTTATTGAAATCCATTTTCTACTTTAATGCTTTAGGCTCAGTCATGGATCTTTTCTCCCCCCTCCATCTTTTGCCTCATGAGCACGTGAAGGTTCATATTATGCGAACACCACAGAAAAAGAGTTTTAAAGCATCAAAACTTTTGTTTTTTGTAAATGCATCACCTTTTTAAAAAATTAATTTATTTTATTTTTGGCTGTGTTGTGTCTTCCTTGCTGCATGCAGGCTTTTCTCTGGTTGTGGCGAGCTGGGACTACTCTTCGTTGCGGTGCACGAGCTTCTCACTGTGGTAGCTTGTCTTGTTGCAGAGCACGGGCTCTAGGCACGCAGGCTTCAGTAACTGTGGCTCGCTCGCTCTAGAGAACAGACTCAGTAGTTGTGGCACATGGGTTTAGTTGCTCCGCAGCATGTGGGATCTTCCCGGACCAGGGCAGGGGACTGTGTCCCCTGCATTGGCAGGCGAATTCTTAACCACTGCGCCATAAAGGAAGCCCCCCTGTTTGTATTTTTTATAATTATTTTCTTTCTGCAAAAGCCTGGTATTTTGTAAAGTCCTCTAATCACGTAGAGACAGTTTCTTCTTTTTATCTCTGTTTCTCAGTGCCTTGCCTTATTGTGTGCTAAATACATTTCACCATTTTATTTACAAAAACAAAAACAAAAACCCAACTGTGGGTATTTGGACACATTTTCCTATGCCTCGTGTTGATATTAACTATGTCCTGAGTGTATTGTCTCGATGAAGTTTGCATGAGAAGGTTGTAGGTAGAATCTGACTATGAATCCACAAGGGCTGTATTATTTTATACTATTTGGTCTGCGAAAACTTAGGCAACTCAGTTACTCTCTCTGTGTCTCACTTTCCTCATCCATAAACTGGAGATCATTACAGTACCTAACTCAGAAAGACGCTGTAAAAATTAAATGAGGTAATATATGTAGAATAGTTAGAACAATGTTTGGCTTATAGTAAATACCATGTAATTGTAAGTTTTTATTATTATTAGTTCTAAATAATAGAAATAAACTCAAGACAGCTTAACTTTTTTAAGGATAATTTATTATTATAAGGAAGTGACACAAATGTCTTGTAGAACCCAAGCACAGGGATGGATCTGGTCTTGGTTGGGTGCTGGTGCCAGATGGGAGAGATGTGACCTTGGTTAATCTGTGAGTTTCACCCTTCTCTGCCTCTTGGCCCTCTAGCAGGAAACACAGCCACCTGTAGCTCCTGGGTTACCTGCCCAGTGACCTCTCCTTATAAATTCCTGGGGAAAGCCTCTGATTGGCCCAGTTTGGGTCAGGGGCTCAACCTTTATCCTAACAACTCTCTCCAGGGGGGCATGGCAGGACCACGTTGTACAAAATGGCTGCAGAAGCTTTGTGGTTAAGTGTGTGTGCAGACGTGGGGGGTGGTCACCAAGAGGAATAATGGTGCACCAGTCAGCCACTTCACACTGTGCCCTCCCCAGGAGCAGAGGGCTCTCTACACTTGTCTTGTATCAGCCCACGTGTAGCATGGTGTGCCTCACACGTAACCGGTACTGATTACAACTTAACCAAAGTCTAGATGCAGACTCAGAATACAAAGATTGTAGCTCTTTGGCTTTGCTCATTAAAGTTTGGAATGAATTATAGTCAGAGAGATGTCCAGAGCTCCCTTGGGCTTGAAACAACGAAACGACTTTTGTTCTTGGTCCTCCTTGCCTGCCCCCTCCCCGCCCCCCCAAGCCCTCTCCCACCATGTGCCAAGATACTAGCCAGTGGGAACAGCTTCAATGAGGAAAAATTGTATTCAGAACTTTGGAAATGTGCAGTTTCCAACACTCTCTTTGTGCTGAGAGCCAGCAGAGGTTTGTACCACCCCCTCAGCTGGCCTTGACCGCCCTTCTCCCACGATGAATGGTCTATCAGGCCATAGGCACTGGAAGTTTTCCTTTGGGCACTGACCAGTGAGTATCGGCCTGGCGGTCTGAGCAGTGTGGTAACAGAGAAGGTGATGGAAGGATGCCTGAGCTTATATCACTCACAGAGTGAAATCGGACTCCAGGGAAGAGTGAAGATGGGTCCCTTATAAGAATGTCTACTTTACCCTTGGTCCCAAATCTCCCAAGTTTTCACACTTAGCTCATTCTCATCAACAGAGAAAACCCACAAAGTCTGCTGGCTCCTAGCCTACATATCTTCATTCTGTAGGGCAGTGGTTCTCCACCCTGGCTATGCTGTAGAATCATCTGGGGAGTTTTTAAAAATCCTGATTCCCAGGAAGCACCCCAAACCAGTGAAATCAGATTCTCTGGAAGGTGGACCAGGCATCCTTCAGCATTTTTAAGGCCCCCAGATTGTTCTAATATGGTTTTCAGTTTTGAAAACCACTCACTCGTTTGTTTGTGTGATTTTACCACTTAGATGACTTGAGAACCTGTATCCCCAGCCCTATATGCTCATCCTCTCATCCCAGACTTCTCATTGCCTAAGTGGATCCTCTTTCACATAACTGATGGACATGTGAAGATTATTATGGGGTCTGTACCCTTGTTACTTCCTTACCAATTTCCTTATAATCATTTCAAGCTCTTTCATGCCTTGTCATCAAGCATTGTTTCAGAGCTTGGCTAATCCGCATCCCCCGGTCTCCTCAGCACCTTCACAGCATGTAGACACTTCATTTGTGCCTCATTAGCTGGTGCTTATGTTGCTTCATTAAAATATCAGTTATTATAAGCTTCTGGAGTGTAGGAAGGACCACGTGTTCTACTTTTGTTCTTTGTATATCTTCCTAGAGTACCTAGTAAAATGTTGGCTACTGGTAAATATCGTTGCCCAAAGATAGAGAAGGGAGAGTGCCAGCCAAGCGTGGTCTGGACAGAACCAAGTAGGGGCCTCTGAGAGCTGTAGGTCCTCTCCCAGCCCTCTCAATCCAGGAGTGCGATACACCAGCCAAGGGCAAAGAAAGGGCCCTTTCTCTTATATCTGACCGTGGTTAAGTATGTTAACCTGGAAATGTGTGCTGGGAAGTTCTGTGGATGTTGATTTTAAGGGGGAAAGTAATAATAGGTACCACTCACTGTGTACTCTGCTTTGTGTCTGGTTCCTTGTATACAGTTGTTCATAATCATTGTATTATTGAAATGTTTCTGAACCTCAGAAAGGTTAAATTATTTGCGCAGGGTAAATGGCAGAGCTCCAAAGGACCCATCAGTTTTTAGTAAGCTGACTTCAGGGAGAAGAGAATCAGACAGGTGGGTTTGTCTCACTCCCAATCAACCTTCTTTCCCATACTTAAGGACAGTGGCCTAGGCAAAGGTTTGCCCATGGTCCTGGGGTTGTGTGTAGCACTATCTTTTTAAGAGGAACACAAAGCCACTTTTTAAAGTAGCTTTGGAGAAACCAAAGTCAAGATAAAGTCTATCTTTATGTGCATATAATCATCATGGTAATGGTGTCATCATCATCGTCATTTTCTAGTGAAGACTAATTGGTTGCAAGTAACAGAAACCAACTTCAGCTAGCTTAAGGAAAATAAGGGAAATATTGGGCTAGAGGGTCGCCATGTGGCAGCCAGAGAAAGGATGTAGCTGGGCCCCAGGAAGGGGCTGGGTGCCACGAGCACCCTCTTTCTTCCATCGCTGTGTCTCTCTGTTTGTCTCCTTATATCTCTCCTGGGACCTGCAGACCTGCTTCCGTGCTCCCAGGTAGACACTTCCCAATGTGGTTACCAAGAATCTTTGGGTTTGCATGTTACAGTCCTGGGCACCTGGAAAGCTTGATTTCTTTCTGGGCTCCATTTCTAAATTTGTAGAGAAGAGCCTCCCACTGGCCCATAATAAGTCATATGCCTCCTGGAGGCATCCCTTTTCCCCATAATTTTGGTCAGTGCTGTTCTTACCAACACACCCATGTCTCTGGATAGGAAGGAAATGATCAGAGAAAGGAGAGAGGATTGTGAAGTGGAAAGGTGCCCCAACAAAGGATTTTAATAGCAAAAATGATATTTTATTGATGCAGACACTAGGTTAAGGGTTTTCTATTTTTCTTTAATTCTCACAACAACCATTCCAGGTAGGTATTATTATTCCCATTTTCCAGAAAAGAAATTTGAGGAAACTGGAGATTATCAAGGCCTGAAACACTGATACTGGTTAATTCAAGCACTTTTGGTATCTGCTTCTGGAGATGAAGCTGGGCTATATGTCAGCTATGTTTATTCTTTAGTGTTTGCTCCTAGGGGTAAGGTGTCCTTGAGTGTGTGTGTGTGTGTGTGTGTGTGTGTGTGTGTGTGCAACCCCCTCTGTGGGTCTGTACTTACTTACTTTTTCCATGGTTGTGTGTGTCCTGAAGTTCCAAGAAAGCACATTTTTCGGCAGGGAGAGAATGTTCAGATGGAGCCTGCCAGCCTGAGTCAACCCGGAGCCAGAGGCCTGGCAGGAGTGGACAAAGATGCTGTTTATCCACCAGGAATGCAATGACCTCACTATGGCTTTCCTCTGCTGTCTGGGGCTTGTGTTAAGCAGAAGGAGAGAGATTTGGGGTTGGGGCTCGGTGCGTGGCCCTCCGGGACTCCCTGTTCACATACTTCTCCATTCCCCTTTCCTTCCCCTCATCGTCCAGTGTGGAAGGAAGCCAGGAGCTCTGGTTTCATGGCTGTGAGGCTAAAATGGAGTTTAGGCTGGAGCTGAGGTTCCAGCAGACAGTGGAGCAGGAACACCCAGGGCAGAAAGTTCAAGGGCTCAAGAATGAGGAGACCTGATTCCCACCTGGCTTTCTCTAGGCAGCTGTGAGATTCCATTCAAATCATGTCACCACTCTAGATCTCAGTAATGCGAAGGGCCAGATGATCACTAGGGAGGAAACTTGGAAGTTAACCATCCCATCTATGGCTGTTCTTGCTCTTTCTCCTGTCCTTTAAAGAAAACCATGGCTTAAAATGAGTAAAGTAGGTGGGTCTTCTTCGGGCATGTGCAGAGGATGGGTACATGGAACAACATACCTACTACGGCTTTAAGCTAGAGATGGAGGGATGTAAGTAGGCTGTGGGTGAGACCACCTTCTTTAACAGGGAGTGTTAGGAAGTCAGAGACTCCCTGTGTCACTAACTTTCATCTTTGGGTCTCAGCTTCCTCACCTGTAAAAGGAAACTGCCCAGTTAGATGGTTTATGGGGGTTCTTTCAGCTCTGCATGCTACAGATGACTCAGGTAGTCTGAGGACCCCCGCCCTTTAGAAATCTTCCCCCACTTCTGCTTGTGTTTACTTTGAACACACCCATTTTCTAATCCATAATGGTCCAATTGTTACAGCAAGAGAAAGAATATTTGTGTTGTGGGGGTGTAGGGGTGGGGGGGGGGAGTGATTGAGAGAGAGAAAGGGATGGATGAACTCTAGGGGAAAAGACAAGAGAATGAGTTTTCAAGGCTCCAGGAATCTGTCATGTGTTAATTGGTTCTCATAAACCAAAGCCATCAACCTTTCCACAGAAAACACTAGTCTGAGTAATAAACCAGGAATGATGGTCTGAATTGTTTAAATCCTTCATATTTCAGGCCACAATCACCCCGTTTGACCCCAAAGTTCGACACAGATGTTGGCTTAGGGACCAGCAGCCGATCTCCATGCCAGCTGGGGACACCCGGCCTGGGGGCTTCTGCTGACAAGGGCCCTCTGCCCGTGGGTGTTATGCCATCCTCATCTTACAAGTGTCAGAGCTTTTGACACAGAACCAAAGGTAAATTGCATTTGCTGTAAATGTGTTAGGTGTATTTGTAAGGGGCTGGGCTTTCCCATGGGAGTAATTACTGTTTGGACACTACCTTGCAAGTGGCACAAAAACCTGGTTTATTTCATTGGGGTACTTTTTCTTATAAATTGTAAATGGTATTTTATTAGGACTCTCAAAGGGATTTGTTGAGAAGAACTGAACCCTCACATTTGGAAATAAACTGTACACAGATACAAAGCTTTAATACAGCCAATTACAGAGAATATTCAGATATGATGACCCTGTAGGGCTGGTGTTAACTACTCATCTCTCTTTCTAAGGATGGTGGTGCTGGGAGCTGGGGTGGAGGGCAGGGGTGGAGAAGAAGAGGCAGGGACTCTCCCTGACCTGGCTTGACCTAGAGCCTCTTCCTTGTCACCTGATTCTGAGTCTGTCACCCCATCATCTCCTCTGTACCTCAGTCTGGCATCCACCAGAAAGGCCTCTTTTGAGCACTGGAGATGATGCCAGATTATGGAGATTTCTCAGTGTCTGCCTGCAGCTGCTCAGTATTGAATATATATAACTGCTTTGGCCAGATAGAATCCACCAATCATACTACTTCCTCTTTCACCTTCAATTTTCATTCCTAATTGTTAGTGCCCAGACCTCCACACCACAGGCACCCCAGAAAGGACAGCTCCCAAATGCAAAAGCCTCGGAAAAGTCTTAGAATGTCTTCTTCGGTGGTGGGAGGGCTTTTATGATCTCCCAAGGTGTTGGTTAGAGCTCTGTGTAACTTCTCAGTTTAATGATGTGTATGAAAGACTTCCCACTTTATTCAAAAGCCCTTCTTCTAGGGTTGTTTTCTTTGTCTCTCTTTGAATCAATTCCTCCACCTCTGTTCCCTCTCTCTCCCCTCCCATCTCCCCCACCACACACACACACACACACATACCCCAGCTGCAGCAGCTGACTTAAAAAGCTACCCCTTATAGCAAATTCCACTTCACCAAAACTTTACTCTTTATTGGTTTTTAATTTCAATTGTGCGAAAGAACTTGCCATGAAATGCTCTGGGACCTTACCCCACTTACTTATAAAGCTAACTAACAACTGTCAGGTCAAGACTAATGATAAATAGCAAACTTAAAATGTTCTTGAGTTTGGTGAGACAGTTACATGGGTGAAAGTTGCTTATTTTGACTCTTACCTTATTGCTCTTAGAAATATCCTAGCCTCCCCAGATCAAAGAAGTCTGGGTGGATGAGGCATTGTGGCCCAGGCTGAGTTTACACAAGACAATGAGAGCTCTTGCCTGCTGTAATTATCCTCCCATCACATCCACTGGCCCCTGGCTTTCCCCACCAGACTGGAACCCGCGTGGCATCTGAGAGGACCCCCATCTCTGTTCCTCGTTACCTCTTAGCTATGACCACAGCTCCCTGGTGAGTTATGCCTCTTCAGGAGTTTAACTGATCAATAATTCTGTTTGAAACCAGATGGGTCACTTCAGCAAGGGGACCCTTTTTCCCTGTTGGTGCCTGTATTTCTGTTTTCTTCTTTTTTGCTGTGGATGACAATGTCCCATGGAGGGAGGATGCCAGTACGTTTTTGGAGAATGCTCATATGGGAGTGGGTCAGAACATGAGTGATGAGGAATAAGACAACAGCGGGGGAAACATCTGGGACATTCCTTGGACATAAAAACCAGATGAGAAAGGAGAGAGGAAAAGGGATGAGAAGTTTCACATTAGAAAGAAATTACAGGAAAGTATTGATTCAACCAAGGGTAAAAACTTTTTTGTCGAGCAGGTAGAAAACGTGACATTGTCTGATACTTGGAAAAGAAGTTTTGTTCTGACCACTCCTGGTCTTGCATAAAAGGAGGAGATTCAAATCGCTCTGGAGGGTCAGGGTGCTTTTGTAATTGGGACTTGTGCCTGGTAAGTTCTGGAAACAGCTTTCCTTCCTGAAGGATGGATGTGGGTAAAGCTTACTGAGAGATCATCTGACTGTGGCAGGGGGATGCCTTGGGGGAGGGGATGACTTTGGATAAATTAAGAGCAGCTGCATGTCACAGTGGGTAAGGTGAATAAGGCTAGATTCTGAGACATGCTTAATTTTCTTATCAAAATGTATTCTGGGAATCCTCACTGTACTAAAGTTATTTCAAGTCAGCTTGTAGGTACCCTTTCTTAGGAAGCCTCCCCTTATTGTTTTTTTATTTTCTCCTCCTCTTTATCTCCATAACTAGGGTGACCAGATCTCCTAATTTACCCAGAATGGTCTTAGTTTTCATCTTTTGTCCTGACATAATCATTAATAGTGCATCCTTTTATTCTCCTAAGTATCCTGGTTTGGACAATAAATTGTATGGTCACCTTATCATAGCACTCTGGACTTCTCCATCTCATAGGACTCATTGATCTGTATATGATATGATTTATCTAAATCCTTCATCATACATGATCATACATCAAGGTCTTTGAGTGCAGGTACCTTGACTGCCTTATCTACTGTTGGATCCTCAATACCTAGTACAGAGCCAGGCATACTCCTGGTGTCTAAAAATGTTTATTAGATAGATGATACGTGCTCATAATCCAACTCAGATTCCCAGGGGTCCCCTAGCTGGAAATGCTTCGTGGACTGTTCTGAGCAAGATTGAAATCACATAGAGAATAAAGGAATTGATTCATCACAAACTGTCCCCATCCCACTGGTAAATAAACTGATTCATATGCATTGGCAGAGCCCAGTTTCCTCTGCCACCTGGGTGTGGTCCACACAGGCAGCCCAGGTCTCTCACCTCTTTGCAGTCATGGTTGTACCTCAGCGCCTCTGTAGGCTACCGTCCACATGAATTTCTCCCTGGAAATGATGCTGAACTAAGAGGCCAGCAGCCAGAGCACAAACAGGGAGGAGGGACAGCAGCAGGGACACTGATAGCAGAGTCCAGCTTCGCCACTCAATGGCTTTGTGATCTTGGTCAAAGCCCTTTGTCTCTCTGGACTTGCAAGAGGAAGCTTCCTTCCAACTGTCACCCTCTGTCCTAGGATTCACTAGTAAATGGGAGCCAAAGACTGTAAGCCAGGATTACAATCAAATGGGCTGCTATGTGCAACACCATGGAGCATGTGGCATGGCCGGCCTTTGGAGTTCTCCACCTCTGCTCCCTCCCCCAGCCCAGCCCACCCAGTACATAGTGCTGAAACCCCCGAAACAGCCCCCAAAGCTCTGTCTGATAGGGCTTCTTGCTCAGAAAGGTCTTTTCCAGGGCCTCCATTCTTCCCTCAGAGCCCCACTCACCAGTGCTAAGGTGTTGGCTGTCCTGCTCCATCAAGGGCCTGGCAGATATGAGAAGTGTTTAAGGGGGCACGATCCCAAGCAACCAGCCAGGCTGCCCAGGCTGGCCCAGGTTAGAGCCACTGGAGGCAAATTCTGAGCTGTGGTTTGAGAAAGAATGCTAAGGATACATCAGAGACGGAGCTAAAGCCATAAACGGGGAGACGACATCATGAGATCAGAAGCCAGAACTGTTTGGTACACTTTGGGAAGCAGAGGGCAAAACTGGTGAAGGCAGAGAGTGGAGTGGAGGCTGTGAGTCAAGGAACAGCGTGAGTGATGTGTTTTCACTGGGGCTGAGGGTGTGTGGGAGTCCCAGCTGCTGAGAAGGATTGGAACATTAATGGGTAATAAGGGTTCAGATGGTACCATGGTTGGGGTGCTTTGCAATTTAACAGAGGCTTCCTGGAGATGCCATACCCTCACTCAGAGTGCTGATTCTCAAATGATAGAATTTCAGGTGGTGTGGTGAGCCCAGATGGGGTGATATTTGCAGCCACTAATATTGGATCATAAAGCTCCTGCTTACTCTATCTTCCTCTAAAGCCAGACTTAGTAAGATTAACTAGGATCTAGGGGGATTGTTGAATAAGATGGGTGAAAAGTTGTTCAGGTCTTCCATCCTACAACCTTACTTGAAAGCTGAGGACAACAGCTGGTCAGTTGTGGGGGAAGAAGGAGGTCTGGGTCTGTGCTTCCGAAAGTACCCCTAAGAGCAGAGAAGGGTGTATATGTGCCCCAGGATCCTGGGGGACAGAGCTTGAAGTCATTCCTTGAGGAATCCGAGGTTCTGAAACTGGTGGTCACCAGACGGGAGAAGGGTGATAGGGGAAATAGGTGAAGGGGATTAAGAGGTACAAACTTCCAGTTATAAAATAAATAAGTCACAGGGGTGTAATGTACAGCACTGGGAATACAGTCAATAATATTTCAACAACTTTGTATGGTGACAGATTGTTACTAGACTTTTATCATGGTGATCAATCCATGATGTATATAAATGTTGAATCACTATGTTGTTTTCACCTGAAACTAGTATAATACTGTATGTCAACTATACTTCAATTTATAAACAAACAAACAAATAAAAAAAGAAATCAGAGGTTCTCGTGGGACCTGCCCTCTTACCTAGGAGTTGATGGACTGCTGCTCAGATACTGTGAAACTGAGAACCCTTGGTTGGAGGCTGCTTCTGAGAGAGGGACACCGGACTCTCAGATAGCGGCTGCTTCTGGACTTTGAAAATCACACAGCCCCTGGGAGCTTACTCAGGTGTCAGTGAAGCCGGGGGCAGCTCAGGGAGCTGCCAGCTCCCTCCCTCTACCTCTCAGTCCTGGAGTTTTAGAATCTCCCTGACACTTGGACAACATTATAGGTAACAGCGGCAGAGCTAATTTGTTAATCTGCCAGAGCTGCATCCAACATCCTTTTGTGCACTGACACCCGAGTCATAGGAAGGCTCTAGCTCAGTCACTGTCTGCCTACTGCAACTAAGCTACGGCATTCTCTGCATAATTCATTTGTGCATGAAATGGAAGCTTAATAGCATAAGTAAAGCACTAGCAGAAATTGGTGGTTAAATGTCTTTTTTAAGTATTAAAGATAGACTCTACTTCACTCATAAAGCCCAACTTGGTATAACTTAATGGCATAAAATGCTTTTCTCTGAAGACATACCTACGGAGTGATTTTGGATCCCCCCCCAACACACACCTTCCCTGGCCCCGGCCTGCTGAGATGGCCCATCATCCTCTTGCTATTCTCTGCATTCCCAGCCATCTGTTTCCACCTGGCACTGAGCCCAGCATCCTGTCCTCATAGGACCCTATACTGTCCCCCAGGGGGCGCTCCAGCAGCAAAGGCTGGAGGCACCCAAACTCTGGGACAACCAGGCCTGGGGGTTTTGACATGCGGGTCGCTGAGACCAGCGAGGCTCTGGGGTGACCTCAGGGCTGCATTAACATCCTGGGTCAGGAGCAGGTGAGCTGGAGGAGTTGGCCTCCATTCCTGCAGAATTGGGATGCCTCTGGTGCAATGGTTATCAACAGAGGAGCTTCCTGCTGAGCTGAGCCTATTCAGAACTTGATAGGTGCGCAGATGAGTCAAGACTCCAGCAGAAAGAACCTATTGCTTTGTGGGTTTCTTTCCAGTTATCTATCACTACCCAAAAACTTGCCCTAACATACAGTGACTTGAAACCACCACGAGCCACAGCCCTCCTGTCAACAGAACTCTTGAACCTTTTCATGCTAGAAGAACGCCTGCCTTTGTTCTGACCTTGAGTTAGTTGTCAAGGTTCCTTGTATTAATAATAACTTGGCCTTGCGAGGCACAATGCCTAATTAATGCTAATTCATTCCATTTTGTTTCCTTTTTCCTTAACTGTAGTAGTTGAGGAAAGGCAAGTCAACCACAGTGAAATGATCCTTTGAGTCATAGTTTCTTCAGTGCCTGATTCCTCTGTAGGACTGTAAGCTCCATGAAGGCAGTGGCTTTGTCTGTTTTGTTCATTGTTACTAAGTGGTATGAGGGACCACAGTATCCGGCATGTGGTAGCACTCGTTAAGCTGATGAATGAATGAATTTATTCAACAACATACATTCAGCAGCTCTTATATGCCAGGCACTGTGCTGGCTGCCAGGGATCTATTAAGGAATAAGACATGGTCCCTACCCTCCAGGAGCTCAGATCTCATCTGTGTGAGCCCATGTATGTTTCTCGGGTATTTCTTCCTCAGCCCCGGGATCCAGGCACTGCTCAAAAACTATCTGACCATATGGGGACCATCTCTCCTGTACAACAACCCAGATGGTGGCTTCACCAGGCAGGATTATTTAGGGGTGATCTTCTCCCAACCTCCTCCTTCCCAGCCCTCACTTAATTACCCAGCATGCCTCATAAATAAAGAGGGAGGGATTGCCTTCACCTTGTGAGCATAAATGTTTTCTAAATGATATTGTTCATGCAGCTTCCGAGAGCCTCGTAAACATGCCTGACTCTCGATTTATTACCCGACAATAATCCTGCTTAGCCAGCTGGTGAGATTCATAGTTCTGACCCCTTCTCTAGCGCCTGCCTCTCCCTCACCTCATGAAGGGGAATTGGGAGCCAAAGGTGAAAGGTCGCAGAGCCTCAGGGACTGTGACCCGGGCCAGCTTCCAGCAGGCTGATGCTCTCAACCAATTTTGAGCACTGCTGCCTCTCCCCATTACATCTGCTCCCAAAGCGTTTCAAGCCAGCCTGCCCCCCAGGCAAACCTCCAGGAGTTCTGTGGCAGCAAGACAGACCTCGGTGGGAGTGAGGGGGCCACGCACAGCCCTGCTGCTCTTCTTTGCATGTTCATCCCTGCAAAGCCTCTTTAAATGAACCCAACCCACCCGTGTGCATGCTGGAATGCTCAGGAGATCGCTGCAGGCATCAGCGGACACTCCAGCATCCTTCCAGCCCCTCCTGTGCACCTGATTTGCAGCTTTTCTACTTTCCAGACCCTCCCACACTATTTGGCTCCAGAGTTCAGATTCTCTACCTTTGTATCGACAGCCTGGTTTGGGACCAGCTCTCCCAGCTGGCCTCAGAACCGCGGCTCACTATGACTTCCATTCTCTGTGATTTTGTTTCAGACATGTGCATAAGAGATCCCGCAGGCCAGACCCAAAAGCCTTGTCCGGTGGCCTTCCTGACAGAAGAGGGAACTTGGACTTCAGAGACTGATTACTGTGACACTGAGGCCACATTGTCAGCATTTCTGGAATGCACATCCTGTTATCTGTGTGGGCAAACAAGTGTCATCCAAATATATCTGAGCCATACTGCTTCAGCCTTCAGGCCTGGTTTCTTACAGTGCCACATTAAAAAGAAAAACAAATCTAACTCCAAAAGCTGTGAAAAAGCAGTGTAATTTTTTCCCCCCCTTAAGTTTCTTGAAGAGATGGCAAAGGGGAACATATATTACATCCCACAGAGGAAAGCATTCTAGAATTCCTGTTTACTCATCTGTCTCTCCATGGGCTTACCATATCCAGCAGCAGAGTTGCAGCATACTGTTACGCAGGTTGTGCACTGCACAACTTGAGGGGGGTACCACTCACATTTGTAGCCATCACAGATAAGTATTTATTAGTGCAGTTTTATGGCAGATGGTACTAACGTGTCTTGAAGAAAAAAATGCTTTTCCATTTTTCTATATGGCAGCTACTCTCATTCCTCTTTTCCAGCCTTTTCCCCCCAAATCTCCACCCTGTGCTGGCTCTCCTGCTTTACTTACTCCATTTCTCTCACCCCAGATCTTTTCTTTGAAGTGTGGTCCATGCCCTCCCTGGGCCATCAGTTTAACCTCAGCCCCTTCCAGGCCTTTGCTGTCCTCTGTCATCACCGTTCCCCAGGACCAGGTCTGTGGAAACAAAGACTCCCCTTTACAAATGACATTGTTACCTCTCAGACCTCAGGGGCCGATGTTGTCATGAAGAAGATTTAAGAACCTGGAGGAGACAGAAGAAGAAACCTCACTCTTGCAGCAAGAGGCCACTGGTCTGCTCTCTGCCAGCCTCCAGCCAGTCCTCACAGCCAAGCATGTCCAGGGGATCTGAAAAGTCTCCATAGAAATGCTCCCAGGGCCTCTCTCTCACCCCTCGCAGCATCTCAGATTATCTCTGTGGAGTGATTTTCTTTTCTTTCACTTGAACCTAAGTGTCTCCCCTGGCAGCTTAAGCCACAGCCTCTGGTTTAGACCCACAGTGGGGCAGGGCTCTCTCCCTGCTCTCCTCTGAACAAGATTTCTAGATCAGCCATCTCCTCGCCAGACCGTATTTCCCAAAGTACGGGTTGGGAGGGGAAGGAATGACCCTAATAAAACCCCTAATCTGGGGCTGCTCAGAGAGAGGGCCCTGATGCCCACCTGCCCCTTATCTTCTTAAGTCTTGCTTTCATTAGCGTATTTTTTCTTCCTCTCTGTCTCTGTCTCTCTGTCTGTCTGTCTGTCTCTCTCTCTCTCGGCTAAATCCTGACGGGAACAGTTTCCAGCAGACTCTGGTGGCTGGAGAAGAGGCTCCATTGTACCTTTTATCATTTAGCCAGTGCTTCTAGGAGGACTTGCTTCCCTCCTCCCCACCACGCTGCTCTGCTCTGCAGATGCTGCTTTGCGCTAGGCGCTCGCTTTCCCGGCAGTGGAGAGTAGGTGCTCCCCAGACTTTGCCCCCCAGGCCAGCCTCCTCTCAGTGCAGTTGATTTCTCCTAACTTAAGCTGGAGCCCCCCTGACACCCCTCCCAAAGCAATGCATTAACCCTTTCAGGGGAGCTCGTTCCATATAGATTTCCCTCCATCGGGGCCTTCAGAACAATCCCTGCATCGTGGAAGGCAGCCATGTGCTCCTGTTTCCCCAAGATCGCTTGGGGGCTGCAGGTTGACTGGTCCCTGCCTCCTGTTCAGACATGGGCCAGTGGACCCCAGTCTAGAACCCACATGGGGAGGGGGAGGGTCTGCTCTCTTTCCTGCCATCTCCCCCTTCATTTTCTCTTTGCCTCCATTTTCCTGGCTCCTCCATCTTCTCCCTAAATAACACACCACAGTCTAACCAAAGCAATCACTCTTGCTCAACATCCCCCCTGGGTGGTCTTTTTGGAGAACGTGGTATGATCTTCCTGTCACTTTCTCATCTGCTGAAACCCAACAGAAACGAGCAGTGGTTCCTGTCAGCACAGCATGAAGAACCATCTACTTGGGATGGGACGGAGGAACAGAGAGTAGGCAAAACAAACACAAGCACTGCTCTTCTGGTTCCCTCCCTGCTGGGGTGAGCTGAGCTCTGGAACCCACCCATCTCCTGCCACATACATGCATATGTTCCAGAGAATTCCAGAATCAGCTTTTGAGGCCTCATCCCCTGGAGTTGTCAGTGTCTCTACACACCTGTTTTAGTGCTGAGAGATAGAATCATAAGGAGGTTGTGATATTGGCAATAGAGACTGGGGCGGGACAGAGGGTTGGAAACTTAGTTAGCTCTAGAGCATGGAGGTGAGAAAATGCATGCTGGATCCAAAGTGTTGGATGGAAGTGTTAAGGAAACTATGTTACTGAAGCATAAACACAGAAGGAAAAACTGGAAAGTAGGTTGGAGATGATTGTGGGCTTGCAGAACTGGCCAAGAGGTGGACATTTTATTCTGTGGGCAGTTGGGAATCTGGTTGCTGGTAGGTAGCCTAACATTCAGGTAGTAGCCAAGACTGTCTCCAGCCCCTCTGCCCCATCCCCATTCCAACCTGTCATCATCCCATTCTTCTCGTTTCTTTTCTCTTCTACCCTGGCCATCCTATACCCGGCTGCCATAGAATCCTTCCCAAGCCCAGTTCCAAATGTGTCACTCATGCTCAGAATGTTTCACCAGCACCTGCCCCCGCCCCTCTGCTTATCAACAGATTCCTTATCATGACCTAGCCCAGCATTCCAGGCCCCTCATGCCTTAGTTTTTCTCTTTTGTTCTAGCCTATTTCCACTTTATGCAAACTTGGATCCATCCAAATCAAGCCACCTATTGGCTCGCCCTGTGTTCTGCTCAAAACCATGATGTTCAAACCATCCCCACCTTTCCAGGTCCAGTTCAGAGAACACCTGAGTAGGAAGTTCCTCTGATTGCTTTCTCCTCTGTGCTCCCATAGCACTTTGCTTTTGCCCCTTCAGTCACTTTCTGTCTTGACTTATTGTTATTTATGTGCATATCCTACCACCTCTACTCTATACCAAAGGAATGAGGTCTGCATCTGGCTCCTCCCCTGGGCTGAGTTCAGAGCCTGGACAATCATTAAATATCATGGGATCTGTCCTGGCCAAAGAAACCCTTATGGCATAGGTTAGTGGACATCGGTGGTCACCTTTGCTTCTGTCCAAAAAAAAACAAATAAAAAAGAAAAAGACAGACAGACATGAGAAGGAGGCTCTGAGAGACAGAAGAAAAAGGAGAGCTGGGTGTTTATTTTCGGCTTCCTGAGTTGTTTATTATCAGCTGCTCTCAGGTACAGCACACCCTTCACATCCTCACCGACAATTATTGAGGAAGCGTTCAACTAATTTCTTCAACTCCAACTGCCTTTAGTATGATCTAATTTTAACATTACTCTCAGTTGTTTTTTGAAGATGCAAATACGCTGAAATGGCAGGTGCCTGCATGCCTGCCTATCTGCCTACCTGTCTGTCTGTCTGTCTTTCACTGTCTGTCTGTCTTTCACTGGTGGGCCAGGAAATACACGGACTTTAGGGTCTGCCACGCTGCCTCTGCTCCCTAAAAGCTGGCCAGACAGAGAATAGGCCACTCCTTGGCTCAAACAGGGGAAGTGACCCGAATAATGACTTTTATAAACTTCGAAAGCCATCAACCATTTGTAGATGTCTCCACAGAGAACCAAGAGCTCTGCTATCTGCCCTGCATTGAACATTAAATGGTTTAATTACCTTGATTGTTGGACAGCGAGTAAGTGCGATGTGGTAGATGGTGGATGATGAAAGTGAGAAGCTGGGACCAAGGAAGTAGCCCCTGCCACTGGCAGCGGAAATAGTCAAACTTTCTTTGCGAGAAGCCTGAGGGTAAAAGGACCACTGAGGAGTCTTCTGGTTCATTCTCTGCACCCTGGCAGGACTACTGGCCATTAGGGAAGAAAGCCAGCAGGCTTCTTTGTCACCTGCCCCAGGCTTTATAACATTCATGTCAAGAATTTTTTTTTTTTTTTTTTTTTTTGCTGTACCTCCATCCTACTTGCTCTCACTTCAGCCAAATTGTATTATTTTTCTGTTCAGTGGAGACAAAGAATTGCTTTTTTTCTGCTAAATTTTGCTTTCTATAAAAATAACACTGTTTAAACAGCTCTACATCAACATCTTCTACTAACTTTGAATAACATATATATTTTAAAAACAAAACATACACATTAAGACACACCTTTCTGAACCAGATTATGTTATATATACTGTGCCTCCCAGCCTAAGTATTTCTTCCACCTACATTGTTTTATTTACTCTTCACCACAATCCCATGATTCAGATGCCTTTGTAATCTCCTTTTTCTCTGTTGAAAGAAAAAAGTGAAGCAATTCCCCAGGGCTGCACAGCCAGCCTGGACCCGGATCTTGGAGTTCCAAAGCCAGCATTTCTACCACACTAGGCTGTCTCTCATTAAATGTCTTCTAAAAGTTGTTTGGAAATTGGTAGCACCAGCCTCACACCACTAAGTGCCTCTCCCGATCTTGAGAACCATTCATTCATTCTTTGGACAAATATTGCTTGAGCACTACTTACTCTGTCCTAGGCACTAGATGGACGCTTAACATCACAGTTAATTAATTAATCAGTCAAGTGCAATTCTGATAAAAGCTGAAGAGACTCCCTCCCCCTCATCACCCTCTGGTTTCTCGATGCTCTGTCTGCACAGTCAAACTCTACCTTTGTTCCCTGTCCTCGTCCAACCCCCAAATCAAAATCACAGCCATTGGTTCCTCAGAAACTGCATTAACCCACCAAAGCACCCCGGGGGGTTATTGACTGACAGCTGAGTGTCTTAGTTTTCCTGTAAGAATTTCTAGAGTTTTTTTTAAAAGAGCGTCAAGTCTCCTAACTAGGGTACATCTAGATGTGCATGAAGATATTTCAAAGGGATCGTGAGCATGGGTACACTGAAGGGAATCAACTTCCACCTCTGCATCACCCAACACACTCTTTCCTAAAACTGCTCAGCTGAGGAACAAGCCTCCTGTTGAGATGTCATGCTGTTTCTACCTTCCCACTTCCCCTTTCACAATCAGCTTTCTCCCATTTTACAAAAGAAAAGCAGCCTTCTTGTTTGTTCTAAATCTTACTCTAATGCATGATTTGTGCAAAGGTAAACTACCTCCAGAGCATCAAGAAAAGAGACAATTCAAAATATCAATATACCAGTCAGGGATTAGTGCAGAAAACCAAAACCTTTCAAAGCAAGAAGGAATTTAGAGCAAGGAGCTAGGTATTGATACTTACAAAATCACTCGGAAGGCTGCAAGTGCAGATTCTTGGCTGGATCCCTTGGAATGATTTCTAGAAGAGCAGAGGACTAGTCTATAGGGAGCTCTTCCGAGCCACCACTGGCTTATTGCTCGTCTGGGACAGGAGCCACCATCACTGCCTGAGCAGCCCTTGCACACCAGGAAACTGCACATAGGCCCCCAAAGCTGTGATCTGGGATTAGAGAGTGAGGTCAAGAAGTTGCCAATGCCGTGACTGTTGCTTGACACACAGAAAGCAACAGGAGAATAAACACCGGAACGTGCTGAAGGCAAATTTCAACCTTCCTGACCAAGGGAGACCATCAGAAGCCTCAGGAAGGATACTATCATCTCACTTCCACCTTCCAAGTTCCACACAAGCATATCAAATGGCAGAAATTAACTACACGCCCAATCCTACATGCAAGGGAGCATCAAAAATGCAGTTGTTAGCTTTCCACCCTCTCTACATAGGAGTGTGGAATGGAGATTGAAAAGCTACTCCAAGTACCTGCCCCAACTGGTGTCCATGAAACCTCCTTAAATTCAAGGCACCATAAACTTTCCGGGTGCTCCCATCCTTCCTTGCCTTAGACATATTTCTGTTAAGGATAAGGTACAGCATGGTGGGAAGTTCTGAATTCATGGGCTGATGGGAATGAGGAGTTTTAATTTAAAAATCTCACCTCTTCCATCTCCAGCTCACAAGGGATAAGCTCACAAGCAAAGAGCCGTGAGAGCATCAGTAGGAAATACGAAGGCAGCTTTATTTCATCCAGGTAACAAATTCATAGCTTAGAACTAGAATGCTGAAGATTTATGAAAAGCTAGCTGGGAAGTTTCAGTCTCCTAATGAGGCATCCAGCCTGCATGTTCGCCATTCTCAATCACAAGAAAGGACTTGGTGAGCGACACTTATTCACCCACAGCTCATTCACGTCTGTTACACATTTTGTATGGTTGTAAGGAGAAGGTAAGAAGTCCCCACTTCCATCTGACTGCTCAATATTCCACTTTTAAGTCATAGGAGCATTTATTAGAGGTGTAGCCATACTCATTCATCACTTGGGCACCATCTCCTTCCCATCATCATCCACTTCTCTGCTCAATTATTCATTCCTACCATGAGCTTATGAGATGTAGATTAATTTAATGAAAATATATTGTGGATCCTATGGTAAAGAATGCTCTTAACAGTAATCATTAATAAATATGCTGTGGTAAGGCCCCATCTACTTGTCAGTCAACCCTTTCTCTGCTTCTGTTATTAATGTTGTAACAATAGTCAACATTCATCCATGGACACAAATTAATTGTACAAAGGAGACCCACGTCTCTCATTGAGAGATAATTTTCCAAAATATTTTGCTTTGTATATTTAATATTTTCACTAAAAATGCTCTATGTGTATGTTGTTTTAATTGATTATATAATACTAATTATTTTAATAATATTTTAAAGAGAAGAAAAATACTTTATCATTTAGAGCCTTATGGTCACAGGAATTTTTAAAATTAATTTTAATGTATGTATGATAGGATGATCGGCTAGAGTCTTTATAGCCTAAGAACATATACTATTACAGTAAAATTCTGTGGGGAAGTAAAATGGAATTCGAGGAGAAAAAGGAATAAAGTAAAATTCCTGTCTGTTAAGGAAGAGTTTTTTGTTGTTGCTGCTGCTGTGTTTTTTAAGAAGATGAGGGTTAAGTATCAACTTGCCATGGTATTTTGTTCCCTTTTGACACGTTTGAAAGAGCTCTGTAGCGATTTCATTATAAAATGGCAATATTTATAATAACCTGAGAGTTACATCTTATGAAACTATTTAAACTTAGGATTTAAAAAATATTAGATGTCAGCTTGAAAATATGCAAGGCAGTGCTTGGTTTTTCTCATTTCTTTTAGGGAGCCCATGAGTCAAATGGTTGAGGACCCCTATTCTGGAGCCAGCAGTGGCCAAACCCGAGGGATGAACCGGCATGAGCAGTGTTGGAGGGCAGAGGGGAAGTACTTTTGACCAGAAGCAACGCAAGGAGGTGACACTTGTCCACCAGGACCTTTACTTGCAATGTCTCGTTTCAATTCCCAACCCCCCGCTAAGGGAGGCATCCACGTTGAATGCAGCTTTGGGGCCGCACTGCTTGGGTTCCAATCCTGGCTCTTCTGCCTGCTGACCGGGTGACCCTGAACACATGCCTTCAACTCCGTGAAAGCCGGCCCCTCGGAGTGTATAGGGAGGACTGGACCCATCTCCCGGGGCTGCCGTGAGGACCCAGTGTGATGACTTAGATAAAGTCCTTAGCGTGGCACCAGCCCTGGAAACGTGTCAGTGGACATTTGCTGTTGGCATCCTCACCCCTGTTTTCCAGGAAAGAAACAGAGGTCCCGCGGGGCTCACCACCTTGAGACCTGACCCAGCAATCGCCGCTGCACTGCGCCGCCCTCCACAGAGCTGTCGGTGGTGGCCGAGGGGGTGGCCGCCTGCCGCTGCCGGCCAGCTGCTGCCTCTTTCTTCTCGCACCTTCCTGCCTCCCTGGGCTTCTCTCCTTCCCCACCTCCATGGAGGGAGGTGGCACAGAAGCCTCTGCAGGGCAGGTGTCCCGGGGGCGGGGGCGTGCGGGGAGCTGGTGTGACCGGGGAGGAGGGGACAGACGGCAGGTACACGATGCCCTTCAGTCTGCCCAGCAGATATGCCCGTCCATCTGGCAGTTTGGGTTCTTCTGTCAAAATTCACAAAATACCTGCCTCTGATTTGAAGAACTTTTTTGCCCTTGTGGGCACCTGAATATATCAATTCTTAATATGTTGCCAAAGGGGTGAAAAGCTAGGAAACGGTGAAGAGATTGAGGTGTGGACCTGTCACCTTTTCTCACAATGTATCCCCGGCCCCAGCATCTTCTACCCCCAGACAAATCGGGGAAGGGAGAAGCCCGCAGACTCTGGAAACCGCTGGCTGATGCCAGTGGCTGCTCCGCTTCTGTCTACAATCTGCTCTGCGAACGGGGTTTGTCAGAGCCAGGCTGAGGGGCGCCAAGAGCAGGAGGGGGACTCAGCTGCCCCCCAAGGCGTCTTCGGCCCAGGCTCTCAGACGCCTCACTCAGCAAGCCTTCAGCCCCCGACACTCCTGAGCCAAAGTTCTTCGGCCCAGTGTCCCGTTTCTTCTGTGTGTTAACCCAAGCCCTTAACAGTTTTGTTTGTCTGCTGGTTTATTACCAGTGTCCCTCCTCTAGACATTAGAATGTCAGCCTCAGAGGGTCAGGGAGCTTGTGTTTTTCATGCATGGTTGAGTCGCCACTGTCCAGTGCAGCCTGTGGCGTATAGCAGGCACTCCCTAAATGTTGAGGTGCACTAACATGACTGCCTACCTGAAAGGCCTCCACCTCCTTCATGGACCTGAGCTGGTAAGGCCTCTATTTCCCTAGCACAATACAGCTGACTTGGCCCCTAGCCCCTGCTACACCCAAACCGACACGTTCAGTATTTGTTCATCAAAGATTTGGTGAAAGCTGGGTATGTGCCGGACACTGTAATAGGTGTCAGGTAGACAAGGAGCTCACAGTGCAGGAGAGGGCCAGACATCAAACAAGTAAACATATGCATTTCACCCCTCTGATGGCTCACGAAGGAAAGAACAGAGTACTAGGAGAGAGAATAAAGGGGATGGTGTCTAATTTAGAATGTGGGACCAGCAAAGACCTGAAAGATGAACCTAGCAAAGGGAAAGGGAAGATGTTTTGCAAGCAGAGAGAACAGTGTGCAAATGCTCAGAGACAGAGGGATGCCCGAGCGGTGGGTGCAGAGTGAGCGAGGGAGGGGCAGCACCACCTAAGATTGGAGAGGTGGCTGGGGACCAGAGTGCACAGAACTGATATGCTTTGTTCAGAACTTCTGTTTTTATTCTCGGGGCTGTGACAAGCCTTGAAGAGTGATGAGCAGGGGAGTCACGTGATCCCACTTATCATTTAAAAAAATCTCTTTCCTGAGTGGAAAACAGATTAAAGATGGGCAAGAGTGGAGATGCAGAGACTGGTTAGGGAACTCTTGAAGAAGCGCAGGTGAGAGATAGGACTCTGGTAGCTTCAGCGTAATTTCTGCGCCTCTCGGATGTACACCCCATTGACAAGATCATTCTTCCATTCATTCACACATTCATTCATTCATTCATTCAGAAACTCATTAGTGAGAACTTTATATGACAGGTGCTGGTAATGCAACCAACAAGACAGACAGGATTCTTGCCTGCGTGGAGCTTACAATCTAGAAGAGAAACAGACCATGAAACCCAAACTTCCAGCCTCCTGGCCACCTGAGAGGTGGCCTATGGCAGCAGAGGGAGGAAGGAATAGGGGCTCCAGGAGAGACACCCAACCCCGACTTGGGATGGCAGGGTAGAGAGATCCTGACCAGGATTACAAATTCCCAGGTACACATGAACTGACTCGGTGTCTGCCACCTGAAACAACCCAGAGGTCTTGGTTTTTAGTCATCTGATTGCCTGCTGACTAACTCTACCAAGCTGGCCACAGGCAGCTCAGTCTTAATGGGACCAAAGCTGTCCCCATGCCCAAACCTGTGCCCACACTGTGATCCTTGACTCAAAGAATGACACTTCCCTCTACATGGTGTTCCAAGCCATAAATCCGGCCTCCCTCTCTCACCCCTTACATCCCATCACTCCCCGAGCCCTATTAGTTCAACTTCCCAAGGGTCTCATACCTTTCTCTCTTCTCTTGATCCCATGGCCACTCACCTGCTCCAGGCCGCCATCATCTCCTGCCTAGTTGCTGTGATACCCACACCTGTTCACCCACCTCCAGTCTGCCAACCATATTCCCATATATTTGGGGGGCTTCTCAAACATGCACTTCTGCCTGGCTGCCTTCTCCTGGCTTCATCCTCAAGCCTCAGCTCAATTGTCACTCCCTTTGGGGAAACACCTCTGACCCCTTCCCTGGTTTAGGCCCCATCAGCCCATGATGCTCTGGCACTGGGCACTTCCCATTCACGGCCACGGTCACACACTACCTTATGTGCTGCCTTCTCCATCAGACTCTACCCTCCACAATGGCAGGTGCTGTGGCTTTCTTGCCCACCTCTTTTTTTTTGTTTGTTTAAAGTAATTCCTTTATTTTTATTTTTTATTTATTTATTTATTTTTGGCTGTGTTGGGTCTTCGTTTCTGTGCAAGGGCTTTCTCTAGTTGCGGCAAGCGGGGGCCACTCTTCATCGCAGTACGCAGGCCTCTCACTATCGCGGCCTCTCTTGTTGCGGAGCACAAGCTCCAGACGCGCAGGCTCAGTAGTTGTGGCTCACGGGCCTAGTTGCTCTGCGGCATGTGGGATCTTCCCAGACCAGGGCTCGAACCCGTGTCCCCTGCATTAGCAGGCAGATTCTCAACCACTGCGCCACCAGGGAAGCCCCCACCCCTTTATATACAACTCCATCCCCTCTGAACAGAAATTTCTAGAAAGGGTCACTTGACAAGGGAGAGGTGATCCTTTAGCTGGAGAATCTGGAGGATTGTTCCAATCCTGTGCAGATGAGAAGCCCACAGCAGGGACCCCTCACCCAGCCTGGCCTCCCCCCTTCTGCCTTTCTTCTCCTTTGCCTTCCCTCCTCCCCGAGCTGGCTGCTGTGGCCTCAGATGGTGAGAGGAAACATAATTTATATTTCTCTATTTGGTTTGGAGAGTGCTGTGACAAACGGAAATAAATTCTCCCTTTCCTCACCCCATTCCCAAATTTCTTCTTCTTTGGTTTGTGAATCTTTGAAGACAACTATCGGAAAAGGGCTCATAGGCAGGTGTTGGAAGGAGGGAGAGAGCTGAGGAGAGGGTGTTTTGACTGGGAGGAGAGCTCTAATGCATCTGTGGCTGTACAAGCACCGTGACAATTACAGTCATGGAGGCACTTTGATTGGGGAGGAAGAAGAGAGAAGAGAGAAGAGAAAGCGTCTTCTTATCTGTCAGAGGTGAGAACAGGGTGTGAGGAGGCTGGAGACTCTCACTGCCTCTGAAGATCTTTAAGGACAAAAACGAAAAACTAAAATACCAAACGAGGTCTCTCTGGACCTGGGGAGCAGCAAACTGGCCTGACGGTGTGACCTGAGGGGCACCACATTCTTTTCGTTGCTCCCTCTGGAATTGATAACTGCAGACCCTTTAGTAGGAATTTCTAGTGACTCAGCGCAGTGGCTGTGCTCTGTGCCCCCTGCCCCAGGGTTCCTATTTCTACCCTTAAAGCTCACGGAAGGCAAGGTGATCCCTGAACTCTGCCCCCTGTTTACCTGAGCCTTTCTCTTCTTCAGATCACGTGCAATCTTGATTTTTTTTTGAAACTTTCATTTCAATGGAGAAGGGGAGAGATATGCTAGAACTGAGAAAGTGCTGGGAATTAAAAACGTACTGCCAGACCCAGCGGTTCTGTGGAACTGCACATGCCTATCCTAGAAAACACAGAGGCAGCAAATGAGAGAGAGAAAGACAGAGAGAGAGAGGACAACAATTTAGTAGAGCACTGAGTTTTATTGAAAATGAAACCAGAGCTGGAAAATGCCAGCAGACTTCTTCTGTCTGCAGCAGAGGCAGACGTGAGGGGAGCAGGGGATCAAGGTGAGTTATGCACGCCCTTCCCCCCATCAGCTCCACCCGTCTTTGGGAGGGTTCAGGCTCTCCTGGGAGCCAGGCAGGCAGAGACGGTCTCTGCTGTCAGATTCTGGGCACAGGCAGGCAACACTGTGCTCTGTGTCCCCTCCCTTCCTAAATGACTGGGTTCTGCTACCCCTACACCCCTACATCTGCTTGCACCCCAACACACACACACACATCCTTCCGCCCCACAACAGCTTTTGCTGCACAGCTGTATCAGGCAGCTTATATCGTATTCAGTAACTAACCAAAGGGAAGAAGCTAAAATCCAGCCCCAGACCTGGTGATGTCTCAGCTCCATAAAGGATTCCAATTTCACCGTCCTTGCCTACCCCAGAAAATAACAGCAACAGAGCAGTTTATACTTATTTGGTGCTAGCTAGGGGTAGGCACTGTGCTAAGTACTTTGAAGACTTATCTTACATAATCCTCACAACATCTCTCTATGATAATTTCAGTTATTAACTTCATTTTTGAGATGAAGAGACTGAGGCTAGAAATTAAACAAACGAAGCAAGCTAACCCAAAGTTATACGTAGCTACTAAGGGTCATGACCTCCAAGAAGGCTTCTCTGATTTCCCATAGCTGACTTAGATGCCCCTCCTTTGGGTTTCTAGTAGGATCATAGCACTTTTCATCCAGCATTAAAATTAGGGGTTTATATGCTATAACTGAGCAGGACCCTGTAGAACCTTCCTGGGACAGACCCCACCATGTCCTCTGCCTGTCTCTTGTCTGTAGAAAAATTTTAATCAAATAATAAATTTAATCAGAGAAATGAGAAAATTCAGAAACAAAGGAAAACAGTTAAGACAAAATAATAATAGTTTAGCCATGAAGTAAAGTCAAGGACCTCTAGTGCTTCCTCAAAAGCTATATTCTGAGCCATATCCTTTGAGCTGTTTTGTAGATACTGAAACCCCCAACAGGTGGAAGAAGTTAACTAAATAATGACCAGACTGTAGCCATAACATAAGCTGCCACAATGCTGAGAACTGGACTCAAGGAAATGGGAACTGACCCTGGAACTGAAGACTAACTGTACTTAAAACAAGATGACGCTGATCAGACCACCACATGACCAATTTCAAGATGACTGTCAGAGCTGACTGTGCTGCTGTGCAAGTAGCCCACTGCCTCCACTTATACACCCCCCCCCCGAAACTCCCCTTTAAAAGCTCTCGCCCCCTGATCAGCAGTGGGGAATTGGCTTTTGGACATGAGTCTGCCTTCTCCCCAGGTTGTCAGCCTCCTGAATAAGCAAGCTTTCCTTTCCTACCAATACTTATTTCTCTAGTATTGGCTTTTGAGCGGCAAACAGCCGAACCTGAGTTCAGTAAAAATGCCATGACCAAATTTTCACTAATAGAATGTCAGTGGAAGCTGCATGTCTAATCTTCAGGCCTTTGTGTACCTGCAACTCAGCTTCAACCATGTGCACAAGAGCAATGCCCTACGTCAGTGATTCTCAAACTTGAATGCCATTGGATTCAATATGTAGCCAAGTTCAGGAATCACTGCTTTAGAAGAGAGAGACTGGACAAACAAGATGGAAGGAACCTGGGTCCCTGAATGGCTATATGGAGCAGAACCTCTTGCCAACTAAGAACTTTCACCTTGAACAGTTACAGGAGAGAGACATCAACCTCTATCTTATTTACCCTCACAAATACCATGGAGGAGATGCTTAAGGAATTATAAGGAAAATCTGATAGCACTTGAATGCCTGGAATGTCAACTATTGCTCTGGAAATGCAAAGGCAGGCATCAGCAATCACTTGCTTGTAAACACACACACACATACGTACACACACACACACACACACACACACACACCCCTCACATATTTTCCGCATGGCTGTCTCTTCCCAGTCATTCTTAGGGCAGCAACCAGCTAGAACCACAGCTTTCCTGGCTTCCCACCAGATTCTGATTAATGGGGAACTTCTCCACCCACCTCCCTCCACCCCAAGGCAGACTGAACTACAACTTCCTCCTTTATATTCTCTTCCTGATCCTATAAAACAATTCAAGAAACATTTCCTGTAGACTCTACCTTTCCTGTTTCTTCTCTTAGAACCTGACTCGGATTCTGTTTGGTTCTTGATCCACAAGTTTTTCCTTTCAGTTCAGGAGGTGAGGAAATTCCATGATGCAACTGACTACTGTGGGATCTGGGGCTCCAGCCTCGATCCCTGGTGTAAAACTCAGGTAGAATCCTGCCCCACCTGCTGTTTGGAAGTGTCGGCCAGGCCAGCTCAGTAGCCTTGCAGTTTAGGAACTGGGCTCCTGGCAAGCAGGGGCCTGAATGTGAGGATTGTCTTCTGATTAGAGGAATGTTGGCAATTCCTTGGGGACTCAAAGTGGTAGAGCCTGAGTCCAGGACAATGGACAGGGAAGAGCTGGGCTGAGGAGCACATGCACAAGAAGTAAGGTCATTTCCTGGATACTGGGAAGAACTTGTGGCCCCCCTGGGAAACCAACACCAGGAAAAGACACCTCAGGCATCATATCCTCTGTCAAGAAGAGATGATGCCCCTTGGAGATCTGGGGTCCAAAACAGAAATGTCAGTGAAAACCATGTGCAATTGTACAATCAACACTGGAAAAGGTCCCAGCCATGAAGTGACTTCAATCCCGTAGGACAAAGGATGTTATAGGGCTCCATGAGGGAGGAGCTGCAACCCAAGCTCTAGTCCCCTCCTGTTCCCTATGGGGCCTTGGGCAGCCCACTGGGCCACTCTGAACTTCAGTTTCTTCATCCACAAAATGAGTATTATGGTGATATCTTCCCTACTGACTCTACTATAGTGTTAATAAGATAAATTAGTTGATGTATGTGAAAGTAAAGGGCAAAACGTAATTGTGATAAATATTCACATACTCTGATTCTCTCCTGGCTTCAGATGGAATTCAAGTGCTGAGTAGACAGACTTTACTCTAGAAGCTGCTCATTAAATATTTACTAGGACATTGTTGATTTTGTTCTTTAAAAAAGAAATTAAGTGAACTCAGTGGCTTATATTCAGAGGAGAAGGAATATCCTCCTAGTCTTAGGAGGAGACGGGAGACAGGCTCAGAGATTCAGACCTGGTGTAGCTCACCAGTGCTCCTCAGATGGCTTCCAATTGCTGCCCCTGCTTCTGTGCAGACACCTCGGAGACTCCACAGATAGACCAGGGAACTGTGCAGGAGAGAGAAAAACAGGGAAGCAAGCGGGTGAGCCCTGGGAAGTGTCCTTGGCCCCCAGACTGTCTTCCTTGTTGTTCTAGATGCATCTGCTATACCTGTTGTTCTTGTCTCAGGACCTGTCCTCCCCACACCTCCTGCATCTGCTCCCCACAGCCCCAAAGGAGGCATGTTCTGCCCTGTGGAACATCCCCTCAACTGGCTATAGTTGAAGGACAGGCATCCAACCCCGTGGTCAGTCTACAGACTGGTCAGTGGCTCATGATAATTTCCCCCCAAAGATGAATGTCGTGGAGCCATATGGAAAGAATGGGCAGTGAACAGTGAACACAGAAGCTGAAGTGTCATAAGGTGGAGAGGCTGGGCTAGGGAGCACGGTGAGCCGTGGGTGGGCCACACTTCTGAGCAAGCAGAAGCCCTGAGCTAGACCATTGAACAGAGTGCAGAGCAGGAGAGCCAGGTGGCAGCAGGAAGAGATGTGGACAGACCTGCAAGGCTACAAACGCAGAGACATTGATGACTCTGCCCTGATGCTACTGCTTGAGTCTTGGAAACCGGGGGACGGAAGGCCTTCTAGCCTCAGCCTCCCCCAGGCCTGGCTCTCCCAGGGCCTGCTCCGTCCAGAGCCTGTTTGTTTAGCTTCTCCAGAGCAGCTGGGAGGCCTGGCTTCATGGCTGGGGTTCTCAGTTTCTTATCCCCATGTGATCCTTACCACAAACCCTCCACTATTTGAGGAACCCTGACTGAGGCTCTGTTTCTTGCAATTCCAAAAGCCAAAGTAACAGGCTGCCTTTGGAGATCTGGAAATTTGAGTTTCAGAGCCCAGGGTCACTGGCAGGTCCCTATGGTACCTGTCTAGCAAAGTTGGGAGGATGAGCCGAGCCTTGCAGTCTGGAAGAGTCAGCCTTGAATGCCTGAGACTTCTGTTCCCGGAGCCCGGTTTGGAGTCCTCACCAGCCAGAACTGCCCATGAACGAGTGCAAGGTGGCTGGCGTGCGGGCCTGGTCCTTGTTCGTCCATACTACTTAACCAGGAAGGATCTTATCAGCGCCTTTGTCTTGCATTGGTATCAGGACTATAATCAGCCAAGAATGCTGGTGGAGGGTGGGTAGCCTAGAGTTGGATGCCCAACTGGTATCTTTATGTGGTCCCTCCCCTAAAATTTGCAAAGCCTGAAGCAAAGGTACAGAGGCCCCCTGCCCAGTCCCTTTCTCTTTACACCCACGGCTCCATCCCACACTACCAGGCATCTCCTGTACTTAGGCATGTATTCCCTAGCCCACAGGTTCAAGCTCCATCTATGCCCACCTACACCTCTCTCAACAGCCATTCTTTGACCAACCCTCAAGCCTAGGGGTGTGAACGCCATTGGTGAAGTCCACCCTTGGGAGGATGGACCCTGGGAAGAGGCCATCATAGGTCTTGAAAGGTAGTTCAGGTCTGTTTGGTCTGGGGTCCCAAATACCTTGAATGGTGTCCAGAAGGGGATGTGGGTATAGAGTAAGCACTGTCTTTATTCTCTATCTACAGCACCTATCAGCGAGCAGCTTTTCTTCTGGCTTCTTCCTAGGCTATGGGTAAGAACAGCTATCATTTACAGAGAACTTGCTATTTCCAGGCACAATTCTAATAATGCGTCATATTAACTTACTTGATGGTCAAACAACCCTGACTTATCATTATTCCTATTCTACAGAAGAGGAAATGGGAACAGAGAGATTAAGTAACTTGCCCAGGAGCACACAGCAAGTAAGTGGCAGCAGCAAGTTTCTAACCTGGGCAGTGTAACCCCAGGGCCGTGCTCTAACCATCCTGCAACTGTCTCAGCGACTGAAGTGGCAGCAGGTCTCCCTGCCCACATCACCACCAGGTTGGGTCCAGTTGAGGCCCAGAAACCACGTTCCTCACATCTCCCTTTCTGTCCACAGCTCTGAACATAACGCCCCACTCTTGGGGTCATCTGCCTGGGAACCTCTGCAGGTAGCCCATAGACATGTGGAAGAGACGCAGCCTGGGAAGGGGGTGTAGGGAGGCCTCCCCCATCTCAGATGGAGTAGGGACAAGAGCAAAGCTAATACCCACCCCTCGGTGAGCACCTGCTATGTACCAGGTATGGGCTTTACCTACATTATCTCATTTAATCCTCACATGACTGAGAGGTAGCTATTATCCTCACTTTAAGATGCGTAACTAAAGCTTTAAAAGGTTGAGCAATTTTCTGAATCACTCAGTAGTTGGCTTAAGTAGGATTTAAACCCAGTTCCATGTGGCTTTAAGCGAATGACAGCTGGCAAGTCACAAGGCCTTACCTTCCCTCCATTCTTCTTGCCTCCTGCCCTTCCTCCCTTTTCCTCTTCTCTACTCCCCTCCCCCACCTCGCTTCCTCCTCTCTTTCCTTCTTTTCTGCACTTAGGGGGACACCATCCCCTGGGTGGGTCCCTTGCATCTCTGACAGTGTCTGATGGGTGTCCCTGAGTCAGCACTTGTGAAGATGCCCCGGGAGCCTGTGGACCCAGGGGAAGGGGCGGTGAGAGAGAGGGGACGAGAACTCTGCCATTGCTGCAGGGACTTCAGATGGCCACACAGGCTGCTGACCCCCAGAAATATGGAGGTTGGCTGTGGCTCTCCCTGACTCTTCCCCCTCCAACAGCTGAATAAGATAAAACGTCTACAGATAAATATTACACTCATGTGACTTGGAGCCTCAGCAACACTCTCTCCCCAAAATGCTGACCCAGTGGGGAGGAGACTAGAGAGGCCAGGCTGGCCTGGGGCTTGAGGCCCAGGGGAGTGAGAGAGACTGAGCGGTGTTCCCCGCCCCTCTGAGAGTTTTTCTAGGACTGCTGGCTTGTAGGTTCCTAGGAGGGTGGGGGCATTTTCTTACCCACATATTAGGGAGCAGTGAGCCACCTTTGAATGTCTGAGTTGAGGGCTTTAGGTGCTTCCTCTCACCCCTTATCTCACAAAACTTCCACTTAATCTAAAGCTACCGACTGTTCTAAAGTCATGGTGGTTTGGCTGAGTGTAAAAGACAGGGTGGGCTCACTGCTATGACAAACAACCTCCCATAGTCAGTGGCTGAACACAGTAAGGCTGTTTCTTCCTCAGCTAGCAATCCACAAGGGCTCAGTGGAGGCGGCCAGAGGGCTCTGCTCCACACACTCATGCAGGGACCCAGGATCTTCCCATTTCCAGAAAGTCAGCACAAGATGAGAAGAGGAGGTGGGGGGTCACACATGGGAGGTTTGGATGGGCCAGGCCTGGAAGTGGTGTGCCTCACTCTTGCCCACATTCCGTTTACCTGAACTCATCATGTAGCTACCCTGAATGGCAAGGGAGGCCAAGAGGAGGAGGAGAACTCAATGTGGGGAGCACAGCCATCCTGGTGCTCTCTGGAAAGAGGCCTGGGCTTCTTTCCTTTCAATTGATGCCCCCCTATGACCCTCTCAGGCAGGATAGTAATGAAAACAATGATAAATAATTTAAAAAGCTATCATGTTTGAGTGCTATGTTCCAGACCCTGCACGGAGATTATTTATTCCTCACAACCACCTAATGCCAAGGTACTGGCATTATTTCTACATTAGAGGGAAGGACTGAGGTTAAAAGAGGTTTAATGGCTCCTCTTGGGTCACACAGTGTGTGGGTGGTCCTGCTGGGATTTGAGCCCAGCTCCATCTGGCTCCAGGAGGTGCTCCAGTCTCTCGCAGCTGCTGAGCACACCCAGGCCGAGGAGCCAAAGACAGCCAGGCTGTGATCCAGCCATGGCTGGGCCAATTCACCCTCTCAGACAACAGAGAGGCCAGGCCATTGTCCTCCACAGCAATCTCCTCATCCCACCTCCCAAGCAGTGGTTGTGAGGCAGAGAGTGTCAAATCACCAGGCAACCTGATAGCACATCCCCTGCTGAGCACAACTGCTTTTAAAAAGGCACAAAAGAATCTAAATAAGAGTGGATATATGTATATGTATAACTGATTTACTTTGCTGTACACCTGAAACTAACACAACATTGTAAATCAATTATACTCCAATAAAAATTAAAAAAAAACAAAGCACTTGCTTTTTATGCTCTAATTCAGGATGACATTGGATGTTCTCCAGCAGATCCCTCTGCCCCTTCCCCATCAGCTTCCCCCTTCTTTATACCCCCTTCTCTCAAGCTGTCACTGTGGGCAGCAAGACCCATGCCCTGAGCCCAGGTCCTTCCCCATCATTGGGAGGAAGCTGACTCCACAAGATGGGGTAAGTTGCCCCCCAGCTATGGTCTGGCTGCCTTCCTTCCATGTTCCTCTTTGTCCCATAGCCCCAGAGCCTTCCACTGCCTCTGCCCCAGGTCAAAGCACACTCACCAAGATCACAGACACTGGGGTCAGACAGGCTGGGTTCAAACCTGGCTCCACCACTTATACATTAGTTACGGCACCTTGGTCAATAAGTAATCTCCCTTGCTTTCTTCATCTGGTAAATGTGGGTAATAATATCTGCCCCACAGGACTGTGGCAAAGATTAAGCAAAATAATGCAAGTAAAGTTCTTGGCCCAGTGCTAGGCATACAGGAAGAATAAAGTGCTCATAGTCTTGGGATAAACACATGGCAGTGAGTAGATATTCCCAGTAAACTCTTCCCTCATTACTGAGTAAGATGGGGCCACCTTAGCTCAGCTTCTTGCCCTTTCTAACTCTCTGAGGCACTCTCTGCACCAGCCTAGCTCCTGTACCTGAGTGATGGTAAGTCACCGTGAGAGAGCCCAGGGAAGAACTTAGCTACAGAGGCTGAGTGATCTCTATGATAAATTAAGAGGTGGAGAGGAGGTTAGTCCAAGTCCTCTGAGCAGATGCCAAGATGGGATTAAATGTGTGGACTTCATTAAGGAAATGCCCATGGACAAGAAAATAGGGAGGGAACTGGACAAGCCAGGGAGAGCTGTCAGTCTCAGTGCAGGTCTGGCCCCAAAGAAGGAGAAAGAAAGAAGATGGGTGGAAGCACTCTAGTCTGGCCTGCCTTGCAGCCTAAGGAAAGTTCAGCCAAGCCATTGAGAGTCCTTGAACCAAAGTTGGCTAACAAAGTGTCCCCTGTGTTCCAGGAATGGATCTGTCTTAGTGTCCCAGCCACACGCGGTCAGTGGTGGAACAGCCCAGGGAAACATGGCCTTGGTGCAAAGCTGACCATGGATTTCCATGCACAACAACCAGGACCCTCAGTCAGTGACTGGGGCACAATTAGTAATAGGAGGTCATTCTCTCGGCCACCACAGAAGGAGACAGAGAGAAAGAGAGATTGGAGGGCAGAAGCTGAGGTGTGAATGGTGGAGGGAGCCATGGAATGAAAGAATGTAGAGCAGTATGGGGATAAGAGGAATAAGAATATAAAGATTGTTGGAAATTACAAATTATAATCTCTTTAGTATTTCTTTAAAGATATAAGTTATAGATTAGGAATTCTTTTTATTATTTTTGACCACCTGGGTTATGCTCCTCCCAATGTGATTGATTCTGAGACTAGCTCCAGTACTCACCAAATCATTCTATAAAATACAGTGCCTACGATGTCACAGATGTGGTTCTAGTGCCTTATAACTATTGAGTCATTTAATCCTCACAACAAACCTTTGATGTGGGTGTGATTGTCACGGTCATTTTACAAATGGGGACTAGAGGCACAGAGAGGTTGAGTAACTTGCCTGAAGTCACAGCTGGGAAGTGGTGGAGCTGGGATTTGAACCCCCGAGTCTGTGCTCTTACTTGATACACTAGGCTACCACCCACCCTTGGCCACCACCGTGTCTCCTATTCTCTCTTTCCACTGCTCTTCTCTGCATTACAGCCTCTCCCCTGCAGGACTCCCCTACAGTCCTGCAGCCACTCCCCTGTCTGATCTCCAACACTCCTGCACGCTCCTTGAGCACTTAGCACAGGCCAGCCCAGGTCGTCACTACATATCTGCCGAATCTGTGTTGGGATGATCTTCTGAAGTATTTGTACCCTATAATCCCAAACTCTGCTTGGTTATTTGGGGCTTGCCTCACTCAGCGTCGGCTCTTAAGTAGGGCTGAAGGCTGAGTTTCATTCTGGGTGAGAAGGAGGAACGTCTCCGTAGGAGGACAAGGCACAACCTTCAGTGTCACCTATACCAGCATCCCACAGCCTTCTGAAGGTCTAACCACTTTTTCTGTTATTCCCTGATCATTCCTTTCTCCAGCCTCTTAGTAAAGTCTTCAGCCTTCTGCTTAAATATAGGATTAAATGCCACACATGTGCCTGCATGCCTGGTTCCTGCCAGGTGGGGCCCCAGGTGGGTGTGAGGGTCTGTACTTGTCAGGAGTATCCCTGTGCCTGAGACAGTCCAACATGAAATAGCAGATACAAAAACACCATGCCAGATTGAGAGACAAGTTTTATATTTCAAAACTTTAAATAAGGAAAACTTTTATGTTTTAGAATCTTTAATAGTACTTGTTTCCTGGTTTTTAACAAGGAATCCCACACTTTTATTTTGCAATGGGCCCCACAAATGATGCAGCCAGCCCTGTGTTCGCTGCCCAGGCAGTACGGGGACTTCTCACCAAAACTCATCTCGCGAGCTTTGAGCTGAGAAGAAGGGTCAGGTGCCACGAGGACAGGGACCTCCAGGACCGCAGTGAAGGGAGAGCATCAGCGTTCCATCCTCAGTCTTCAAGTCCCTGCCCCTCTCTGCCTGTCTTCGTGGGCTCCGACAGCATCTGGTCTCCTTCCGTATTCCCCCAGCCCTTCCTGAGTTCCTGCTCCTGCTTGCCTCTCTGCTTGCTCCTCCGCTGACTTTCTGCCTTTGCTCCCCTAACGGGAGTGGCCCCCGTGCTCTGTGCCTCAGAGAGCACTCGTGCCTCTGTGCCCTTTTCTCTCTTTCCCTAACTGACCATGTCCCCTCTTTGGTTCTCACCTACTCCCAAAGGCCATACCCCAACCACCCTCTTTCAGCGACTCCTGTTCCCCGCTTACAAAGCCAGTCGATTGAGCACATCTTCCTTGGATGCACGCACAAGACATTCCCAGGACAGACTGTTATCCCAGAATCGACGTATTAAAAATGGAAGCTACTCATCTTCCTCCTCGAGTCACTCTTCTTTCTGACTTTTCTATTTCCAGCCATGACATTCTCATTCTTACAATCATCCAGGATGGAAACTCCCTAGTAGTCTTTTACTCTCCTCTTTCCTTCACCTCCAACCTCCAAGAGAGCACAAATCTTGTCATTCCTTCTTAAAAATGTGTCTTGCATGTGTTTCCTCCTGTCAGTTCCTATTTCTGGCAGTGTAGTTCAGACCTTTATCAACTCCCTCTTCGACAAGGGCTTCCAGCTGACCTCTCAGCCTTGAGGCTCTTTCCCTGACAATTATTCGTCTACATGGCTCTAGGAATAAGTTTATTAAAAATTGCTCTGCTCATGGTATCATTCTGTTACTCAAAATTTTTCAGTAGTTCCCTATCATGAGCCTAGTAGTCTTCTCTTATTTACTAGTCATAGGAACTGGTCATGTCAGATACGATCATGTCACTCCCCTACTAAAACCTTCGCTGCTTTCCATTGCTTAGAATAACCTTTAATGTGACCTGGACGCACACAGACTAACATGTACTTACTCACTTTGCCTAGGTAATTCCTAATCATTCTGAGCTCAACTTGCTTGCCATAAATGGTTATAGTATATACTTCATATTTTTCTTGTGAAACCCTTACCACTATTGTAATTTCACTGTGTAATCAAAGATTTAATGTTACCCTTTCCTACTAGAGTATAATCCTCCTAAGTGTAAAGACTGGGTTGGTCTTGTTCAGACAGACCTCTCTCCTTGCCTGATGTGTAACAGACATTTAGTAAATATTTGTTGGCTAGATGAATGAACTACCATTTGTTAAGCATCAGGGTGGGTCTCTGTCGGGCGCTTCATCTCATTTCATCCTCACAATACCTGTTTGATATTATTTCCACACCGCAGAAACCTAAAATGCCAAAGGTCATAGGCATTACAGACCCGAAGCCGTTCTGCATCCTGGCTAAAGAGGTCTCCACCACTCGCCAAACACACCCTGTACTTTCTCACCTCGCTGCCTTTCTGGCTTTGCCTCCACCTGAAATATCCCTTCTCCCTTCACCTGCTGAAATCCTAGCCACTTTTTTAAGCTCCTGCCTTAAAAGAGCCTCCTGCTGCCTTCTCATCTGGCCTTGAACATGTATAATGGATTGGAACATAGGCTCTGGAATCAGACAGACTTGGATTTGAATTCTAACTACTCCCCAACTGTACAAGCTGGTGACTTTGAGCAGGTTACTTGAGCTCATTTCTCTTGTCTACAATGCAGCAATATTACTTACCTACCTCAGGAGGTTTAAATGAGATCAGGTGTCTGGAGGGTTTCACTCAGAGCCTGGTTTATAGAATGGGCTCTAGCAACATTAGCTCTTCTTTTCATCGTCCTCTTGTTTCTCCTTCTCCTTCTTGTCCTCTCCTCTTCCTTCTTCTCCAAAATCTACTCTTATTCTTATTCCGATTCCATGAACTCATACTTACCTACCAGACCTGCCCACATCATTTATATCAATGATATATTTCTTTGCACCATTGATATCAGTGACCAGTGGCAACATGTGCCATCAGCCATCGTAGAACACTCCATGTGGCCCATCTACACGTTTTCCCCCTTAACATTTGCTGGGTGACAGCAGAGAGAATATACATTTTTCAACCACTTCTGGACCTGAAATCTGTGAGTTCTTTTACACTGCAACCTGGTAAAAGGTCCTCGGGGACCCAGCTCCTCAGGTCCCAGATTCTCTGGTAGGAGAATATCTGGTGAAAGTTGAGTATGAAAGGATTTGGAGCTTGGTTTTCAAGGGCAGTAGAGGCCCAGTGATGTTTCACTATCATTCAACTTGGCGGGGATTCTCATAAGGGAAGGTTATGGGAAAGGCAAAATAACACTTTTGTGTACCTACTCTGTGCCAAGTCCTGTGTTTGACAATTTACATAGATCGCCATCCTTACCAGCCTGCTTTATGAGGTAGATCTCATCATCCTCATTTTAGTTCCATCGGGTGGGTAAGAAATGCTTTCTAGAGGTAGCCAATTCCTTCTTAGCTTCTCATACATTAGAAAAGTTTTAAAAATTATCACTGCCGGACACCCTCCAAAAGAATGATGAAGGGTACATACTCCAATCACCCAAGGCAGAGCCCAGAGGAAGATCCCTGGAGGAAAAAGAGGCTATTTCTTCTACTTAGGCAAAAGCATCACCACCATTAAGAGGTGAATTTAACATTCATTTTTCCCCAAGCCCCTAAGCTCTGCTCAACCTTTTAGTCAACCCTACAAACACAGGCAGGCCCAGCAATGAACACAGCATTCCACAAGGAGCAACAGGTGATTCAGCTAATTCAGCAAGGAAGCTGAGTGCATTTTTTTTGCTGTTCAAGGAATTATTATAAGCAGCCAACAGGAAAAAAATTAATGATAAAGAATTACTCCAGCCCCCAGAACCTGCTGTGTTGTTTCTGTATATTTCCAAAGCACTTAGGATGTATGAGAGGTGTTATTTAAGGGAATAAATAACAACATTTATAGGCTTTTCCTGGAGCATGTGATCAGCTTTGTATAATCCCCTGAAACTGTTCTCAGCATGGATGCCACGCCGGGGAGCAGCCTCTTGGAGACCCCAAGGGTAGGTCCTGCTGGAGCTTGGGGCCCATGGTGGGCAGATCTGAGTTCTCAGACATCTGCTCAGGAGCACTTCTAGAAGCATCACTGGCCCAAAGTGGCTCCCTTGGGGCCTGCTGCTGGACCCAAATCCACTCCCCCACAGAGGAGAACTATTTTAGGGCTTCTTTAGTCACTAACTACAGAGAGAATTAGTCAACTAATTTTGTTCCATGAAGGCAAGTTCCTGGGAGGCCCAGAAGCAATAGGAGTTTGGATTGAAAGAAGGAATCTGAAGGAGAACATGGCAGTATGGGGCAGAGGGTCTGACTTGATGGGTCTAGTGGGGAAGTGCATTGGTAGATGGAGAACAAGGAAGAGGGTGGAGGGAGAGGGAGGTATAAGTCTGCTGAAATCTTATTTTCCAGACCCTATGACTTGCCCTCTGGAATCAGCTTCCTCACCCATGGTTCTCTTCTTTTCCACCACAGCCCAGCCCTGTCCTCCACCTTCAATGATTTCCTGCTAAGTCTAACCATCATTCTTTCCCCCAGTCTCAAAATCCACTCCTTCCCCCTCCCCAGGGAGTATCCTTTCTTGTTAAAATATTTGAGCAATTGAACAATTAAGCATAATGTTAATTATGTTCTGCTCAGGATGGGGGCATATACAGGCACCTTAAAGGATCCTCAGGACCACCAGGGGTCTGCTTATAAGGAACCAAAAGGTTCCTCTCCAGGAAGACTTCACTCTAAAGTGAAGTCATTAGAGGTCAAGGGGAGATGACTTTTGGAATCAGAAGAGCAGAATGATTCTGAGTTCAGGCCTGCATCTGCCCTTGGAATCCATGCCTGAGCTCTGGGGTGTGGAGCTGGTTGTAAAATAACTCAGAATGATGGTGATGATCATGATCGTGAAACACAACTTCACTAATATCTGCACTGGGCGTATAGAAGTTTAAGCATCTGGTAGCAAGTTTCACATGGGATGGGGGGCTGCTGCAACCTTGGGCCAGTGGCAGCTGCAGGAATGGCCTTCAGCCTGAGCAGACAGAAGTCAATGCCCAGAACAGCTCTATGAGGAAAATACCTGACCCATCACAGGGGGATCAAGAAGCCCAGCCTATAGAAACCTTGTTAGACTTCCAAGACATCCTCTGTGGACTCCCAGAACCATTTAAGAGGTATGAGAATGGGGTCAGAATTCCCAAGGAATGAGAGGGTGCAGAAGCAGAGTAGTCCTGGTGGGTGACAGAAATCCTGATGGTCCACACTGGTGTGACTTGACAAGTTAGGTATCTGACTTCAGAAGGAGAGTGGGCCTTATAGAATCTTGTACCTTCCTCTACTTAAAACTCTATCTTGACAAAAAGGTAATTTTTCTAAGAAAGCCGTTGGAAACTCTAGGCAAAGGATTTAAAGGAAAAACAGGGTATGTTTCCCCTTCACCCTAACACTTTACCCAACATCCATTGTGACACCTTCCTGGCAAAACATTGAGAAGAGTGTACTCATGGTACATATTTCACCAAATATTCAAACATTTTGTTTACCATAAACTTATAATGTTTCCCAGACAAGGAGTGGGGAGAGGGGTTAGGTACTCAATCAAAAAAGATGGAATTTGCTAATTCATTGCAGTTTCGATGATTTCAGTTCCTAAAATTATGGGGTATCTTTTAAAAATAAAACTCTTCACTAGCTGGTGGTTTCTACATATTACAAAGATGATGCTGGTTGTTAGAGATCGATTTTAAGTTTAGCCTCTGGATCACATTGTCTAATTAGACACCATTAACCTCAGCATAAAATTTTGCACTGTGGCTAGGAAACAAGGAATAAAAACAAAAATATTTAGCTTCAGTAGAGAAGCCTTTCCTCTTCCTACCTTTTGGGATTCCCACAACTCAAATTATCTGTGATGAGGTCAACATAGCCCTGTTTCCTCTGGGTTCCTTCCCCACTTTGGTGGGGGGAGCATGTCTTGCCTGCTATGTGTTGAGTGTGTTACCTCAAGTCTGTCTCCCTATAAGCTGAAGGGAAGGGACCCAGCCACTGAAAGAATGAATTATTCTGCCATTGCCTCCTGTTAATTCTCAACTAGCTCTTAATCCTCCTGCCTTTCCATTTCCTATTGAAACCTCATAGTCATATATGACTCTGGTGCCTGTGTCTTCTGTCTTCTGTGCTCCCCAAATGCTTGATTCACCTGCAGTCAGTGACGATGCCAAAGGACAGCTTGGGGGCCTTCAGCCTCATCTCCATCAGTCTCTCCAAACCCACTTCAAATTTGAAAAAGGCACTATTATTAGACAAAGACAGTGGATATTTTATCACTGAGATAGAAACAACATCTTTATTAAATGTTACTCTTCTTATTGATCTGCTACATACACTGTAAAATAAAACAAAACAGGGTTTCATGTAAATGAACCTTCAAAACAAGACCCTTGACCCATTTCTAACCACATTCCCAACTTTGGGGCAAATCATCATTTTTGCCCAGTAAATGAACTTCTCCTCTGGCGTAACACTTTACTCATCTATGTGGATGGACTCTTGGGTCTACATAGTGAACTTCCCAAGAGAGGTAGGAATATTATGTCGTATTTTCTTGAAGTACTTTCATTGTGGCTCTTGTTGTAATTGTTGAAGAAAAGAAAATATCACCTTGGTTGATCATTCCACTTGCATCCCTCCAGACAGCCATCACAATTCATTTGATATATGTCCTTTCAGTTCACTTGTCATTTGGCCAAACATAATGATAAATAATATCGTTGTATGTAGTTTTAAATTTTACCTGTATGAGATCATAATGTAAATATCATGCCACTGCTTGATTTTTTTCTCTCATTTTTTTTTAAATACAGAACTTTAAAAAAAAATTTTTTTTTTTTTGGCTGCGTTGGGTCTTTGTTGCTGCACGTGGGCTTTCTCTAGTTGGGGCGAGCGAGCGGGGGCTATTCTTCATTGCAGTGCACGGGCTTCTCATTGTGTTGGCTTCTCTTGTTGTGCAGCATGGGCTCTAGGTGCGTGAGCTTCAGTAGTTGCACCATGCGGGCTCAGTAGTTATGGCTCGCAGGCTCTAGAGCATAGGCTCAGTAGTTGTGGCGCATGTGCTTAGTTGCTCTGCGGGCATGTGGGATCTACCAGACCAGGGATCAAACCCACGTCCCATGCATTGGCAGGCGGATCCTTAACAACTGTGCCACCAGGGAAGTCCTTCTCTCATTATTATAGTTTGAGGTTCATATAAATAGATGATGCCTTCCATTCCATTTAACTGATGTAGTAAAATCCCAACTTGCTACATTTCATCTATCCAATTGCATATTGTTGGTCCATTTAAATTGACTACAACTTTCTCCTACTAAAAGTGAAACAGAGAGACTTGTGCTTCCAGCAAAGATAAAGTGCCTTGAGCTGAATTTACCTTCCTGCCCAAAACAACTAAAAATACTAGAAAAATTATATGAAACAATAATTTTTAAGACAGTAAAGATCAGGCAGTAGGAGGAATCGTATCTGAGAGACAGGAAACAAATGAGTTGAGCCCAAAGTTTGCCCCAGTTTACTGCCTTGAGAGCATTTACCAGCCACAGCATGGCAACTCAGGCAGAGACCTCTTTGATTTGGGGAGATGAAGCTGAGAGTCTGGGGATACAAAGATGGCTAGAGTCCGCAATGCAAAGTACAGGAACAAGCTGCACAGAAACAGAACTCTGGAAAGCTAGAGGGTCCCACTTGAGTCTATAGCAGAGAGGTGATCAGTACATGCATGTGAAGAAACTATCAAAGGCCATGGAAAGAACCACCCAAAAGGAAAAGGAGGAATGCTCCTATGTGCCAATGCTCCAATGTTCATATAGAGCTTGGAATAGTACCTGTTCCCCAAGCCACACTGGAAAATCTCATAATTCATAGAGCACTGGGTTGAATATTTAGAAGAGTCTAGCTTTAGCAGTGGGGCATAACTATCTTTAAATTAAATTCTGCTCCAGTCTTTAACAAATCTTAACACAAGACCAGAAAGCATTAATCTGTGTCCAAGTAGCTTAACTTATCCCAGATAAAGGCATCAAAAATATTTACAGGGATACAAGGATATCTAGCACCCAACAAAGTAGAATTCATAATGCCTGGCTTTCAATCAAAAATTATCAGGCATCCATATTATGTGTCATCTGGAAAGTACAAATTAAAACAATAATGAGATACCACTATACATCTATTGGAATGGCCAAAATCCAGAACACTGACAGCACCAAATGCTGGTGAGGATGTGGAGCAACAGGAACTCTTATTCATTTCTGGTGGTAATGCAAAATGGTACAGTCACTTTAGAAGACAGTTTGGCAGTATCTTACAAAACTAAACATACTCTTACCATATGATCCAGCAATTGTGCTTCTTGATATTTACCCAAAGAAATTGAAAACTTATGTCCACACAAAAACCTGCACATGGATGTTTATAGCAGCTGTATTCATAATTGCCAAAACTTGGAAGCCGCCAAGATGTCCTTCAGTAGGTGAATGAATAGATGTACTATAGTACATCCACACAATGGAGTGTTAGCACTAAAATAAATGAGCTCTCAAGCCATGAAAAAACATGGAGGAACCCTAACTGTATATTACCAAATGAAGGAAGCCATTCCAAAAAAGCTACATACTATATGATTCCAAAAATATAACATTCTGGAAAAGGTAAAACTATGGAGACAGTAAAAAGATCACTGGTTGCCAGAGGTTGGGCCAGGAGGAGGGATAAATAGGCAGAGCTCAGAGGATTTTTAAGGCAATGAAACTAGTACTCTGTGTGATACCATATGATGGATACATGTCATTATACATTTGTATAAACCCACAGAATGTATAACATCAAGGGTGAACCTAATAAGGGGAAACTAGGAACTTTGAGTCATTATGATGTGCTGTTGTAGGTTCATCAGCTATAACAAATGTTGATAATAATTTGCTGTTGATCATGGGGAGGCTCTGCATGTGTGAGGGCATGGAGTGTGTGGGAAAATTCTGTACCTTCTGCTCAATTTTAATGTAAACCTAAAACTGCTCTAAAAAATAAAATCTATTTTTAAAAAGTTATCAGGCATAAAAAGAAGTAGGAAAATCTGGCCCATAATGAGGAGGTAAATCAATCAATTGAAACAAAGCCAAGGACTCACATAGACGTTAGAATTATCAGACAAAGATGTTAAAACAGTATTTATAATTGTACCCCATATGTTCAAAAAGCTAGAATAAGGGGGGGGGGGGGGAAGCTATAGGAAATATTGAATATATTGAGTAAAGACCCAAATCAAACCTGTACAGATGAACAGTTCAAGGTGTTAAATGAAAAACACACTGGATGGGGTTAATAGCAAACTAGAAACAGAAGTATAAAAGATCAGTGTACGTGAAGACTAGCAATAAAAACTATCCAAAATAGAGAATAGAAGACTGAAAAGTGAACAGGGCATCGGTAAACTGTGGGACAATCCAAGAAGCCTAATGTACATATAATTGCAGTCCCCAAAGCAGGAGGGTGGGCAGGAAATACATTTGAAGAAATAATGGCCAAAATTTCTTCCAAATTTGATGAAAACTATAAATCACAAATCCAAGAAACTCAATGAGCCGCAAGCACAAGAAACATGAAGACAACTGAACCAAAGACATGTCATAATCAAGCTGTTCAAAACTAGTGGTAAGAAGAGAATCTTAAAAGCAGTCTGAGAAAAAAGATACCTATGTACAAAGGAACAAAAATACGTATGACTTCAGGAGCAATATCTTTAAAATATTAGGGGGAAAATATCTTCCCAATATGAATGCAAAATAAAATATTTTAGTCATCCAAAAGCTGAAAGAATACTTCAACAGCAGATATGCATGACAAGAAATGTTCAAATGTTCAAAGACTTCTTTCAGGAAGAAAGAAAATGTTAGCAGATGAAAATCATATCTACACAAAGGAATGAAGAAAAACAGAAATAGTAAATCTATGGATAAACGTAGAGAATATCTTCCTTTATTATGCAAATCTCTTTAAAAGACATTTGACAAAACAACAACAATAATAATTATGTAGTGTGGCATTTATAACATTTACAGAGGTAAGATATAGAACAAAGGTGCACAAAATCCAGGAGGGGAGAAATAGAAGTATAATATTAGAAGGTTCTTATACTGTGTGTAATGTGCTATACCATCATTTGAAGGTATACTAAGGTAAGTTAAAAGTATGTACTATAAACCCTAAAGCAACCACTGTAATAACAAAACAAATAGTTACAGCTAAAAAGCCACTAAAAGAGATAAAATGGAATAATAAAAATATTCAATTAAATCAAAAGGAGGCTTTAAAAGAAGAAAAAAACAGAAAATAACAGATGGGACAAATGGAAACAAATAGTAAGATGGTAGATTTAAACCTAATTATATCAATAATCACATTAAATAAGGTCTAAATGCTCCAATTAAAAGGCAGAGATAACCAGATTGAAAAAAAAAAAGTGAGACCCAACAATATGCAGCCTGCTAGAAATTCACTTTATAGTGAAAAAAATAGGTTAAAAATAAAATGAAGGAAAAGATATATTATGTGAATACTAATCAAAAGAGAGATGGAATGGCCATATGAATATCAGACAAAGTAAACTTCACTGCAAAGAATATTAACAGGAATATAAGAAAAGTTCATTTTATAATTATAAACGAGTCAATTCATATAGAGGACATAATTTTAACATGTATACACCTAATAACATAACTTTGAAATACATGAATCAAAAACTGATAAAATTGTAGACAAATCTACAGTTATAATGGGAAATTTTAATACCCCTCTCAATAATTTATAGAATAAGTAGATTAAAAAAATCTGTAAGGATATAGAAAACTTAAACAATAACCTCAAGCTTCTTTCAGCTATAAGTGGCAGAAATCCCTGATTCAAAGTGACAGTGACAAGCAAAAAAAAATTTTTCTTAAAAGGTAGTCCAAGGTAGGGGGATTCAGTGTTTCAAGGATTTAAGTTCTACCATTTTGATATTCGTCCATTTTGATATTCGTACGTCAGTTTTCTCCTCAGACCAGCGCCTGTCATGGTCACAAGATAGTTACAGCAGTTAGGTATCACATCAGACATATCAACATTAAAGAAAGAAGAGATCTCTTCCTATATCTCTCTTCTATGTCTCTCTGTTATGAGAGAAAATCATTCCCAGAAGCCCTCTTTCAAGTCTCATTGGTCAGAATTGTGTCACATGCTCGTGTCTAAACCAATAATTAATATGAGAAATAAGACAACCATAATTGGCTTAGAACAATCAGGACCGGGTCTGAGAATGGGGCAAGTCTCCCTTGAAGCATGACTGAATGAAAAGAGTAGAAATATAAATAAAATCAGGGTTCTCCTTGGGATGGAGGAAGGGGATGAGACGGGAAATGAATACAAGTCAGACAATCAATAGTAGGTGCTACACCTGATTTCTCCTGAATAAAGAGGTTTCCCAGCCTGGGTTCAGACTAAAAAGGAATCTGGTAGTATTTAGAATAGACCAGAAACAGCCATAGGAGAGAAAAGTGCATGCTCCAGCAGAAACAGAGATCAATACGGAGCTACCCAGGGACATTTGGTTCGTCTCCTCCAGGACCATTTCTTCCACATGCCTCCATGCTGCTGCCTCCACCTCTTTTGCAAAATCTAACTTAAAACCAGAAGCAACTAGCTTTAAAACTGCTGTCATGGGCGCTTTGGCTCTTTTCAAATAGTAGGATTAACAGCAACCTCAGGCCCCACCAAGGAGCCATTAGCCAGAAGCACTGACAGCTGGATAGCTGGAGTGAGTCCACCAGGACAGATCTCTCCAGTTGTGAGGGGATGGGATACCATTGTACACAGATGGGTTTGTTGACATCTTTAAACAGTGTTGACCTCAGGAGCAGGGAATGCTCTGCTCTCACCCCACAGAGGCATTTTACATGCGCAGCCAACCTAGAGGCCAACTGGGAAAGGGCACCAGTAGGAAATAAAAGAAGCAGAAATTGAATTTCAAAGGTCACTCTTTACTGATTAAGATTGCTTTAGACCACTTCTACTGAAAATGTAGTATCATCAACATCATCATCATCAACTGGGAGCTTGGTAGAAATGCAATTTCTAAGCTACACCCCACATCTATTGAATCAAAATCTCAGGATTAGAGACCCATAAATCTGTGTCTTAATAAGATCTCCAGGGATTTCTTCAAGTTTAAGAGACATTGCTTTAGATTTGTGTTGTACTTGTGGGTTTTCCTAGAATTTCAGTAGATCTTAAGAGGGCAGGAGGGAGGACAGGCAATGGGTATTCCATCCTCCAATGGAATAAAACAATTAGCTAGATACAAAAATGGAACAAAACAATTAGCTAGATACAAAAATGGTGAGGTGGGGAGGGCCTGGACAGATCAGTAACTTACCCTGAACAGGTGTTTCTTTTAGAGATATCATCAATCTGTAATAAAATCTAGTGTGTATAGGCAGCATAATCAGGACATTACAGGGGAGGGCTCTTATGAAGGAAAGGCCATATATCCAGGGCCACTGCCTATGTCTATTTGGCTGCCCACTGTACAACTCCAGGGGGAATCTATTATATTATTAATGTCCTGAAATTGTGCAGCATGGCAGCCCTGCTGATACACCCCTGAGATCAAAACATTTTAGATCTAGAAAGGACCACAAATCTCAATCCCTTCAATTTATAGACCAAAGAAAGTGAAATAACTTGACCAAGATCACATGGTTAACTTAGCAAGCAGAACTAAGACCTTGAAATCCAAACTTCTGTCTCAGGAAGTGAGTCCTTAGAGAATAATTCAAAAGAGATAAAGAACTAATTGTTTAAAAATAGTGGTTTTATTTCAACAACAATAACAGAAAAATCCCAACAGAAATATCCAAGAAGATGGTAGAGGTTATGTAAATTACATTAAATTTAATTACATTAAATGGTCAGGTTAAACACATAAATATATATGTATATACACACATATATACCTAAATTGTATATGTATAAATATGTACATTACCAGTCATGTAAGTGAAGAAGCTGTCTTGGACATTCCAGCCCCAACAGATGTTCCATATTTCCAACTGGAGACAGGTCTGTCACCAAACGGCTGTGATTCTTAATTCCTCTTCTCTCCATAGCTGGTGGCATTCATATAGTTAATATGTACATTTATGTGTATATATAGATCTCTATATATAGTTATTATGAAATTTGTCTTTTCTTGGGCCTCCTCTCAGTGAGTGGAGAGTGGAAATTAATGATGCAAAGAAACATAGGCAGCTGAGGTGTCTATGGGGTTTAACACAACAGATTTTTAAGATTTATAGGCTTCAGATAAATATTTCCAAAAATAAGGGCTAGCCTTTATGGGCTCTCTGCCTAGTCCGGCAGAACCTAACTTGTAGCCCATCACTTTAGAACGAAGTTTTATTCAACCAGTTTTGTCAGAGTGGGTGGAGTGCACACTGCTGTTTACCGGGTTTTGATGCCTCAGTAGGATTCACCTGGATTAAGTATATGATAATGCCTGAAGGGTTCTTTAACAAAGGACTTTATTAAGACTTTATTAAGACTATGAAAGGAATTGTTAAATCTCTAAACCAAATTGCTTCTGATAGATATATACACACTACAAAGTCTCCAATTCCTCGTCAAAACATTCGTGTGAGTAATGGAACTCAGGGTCTGTCTGGCAAACACCTCTTATTTCACGCACTGCAGATCTTCTTCCATGTATCTCATCCTGTCTGAGCAACAGTGTCTGACTCTGCAGGGACCCTCGTTTTTTATTAGAGAAAGTTCTAGTCTTCGCTTAAGGCATTTTCAAAGTAGAGTCTTTAAGAAGCAGTTGATTTACCTGAAGGATGTGGTTTCTCTACAAAATGATCTATAAAATGCTGGGTGCCTAGTTCATCTGCTAATCCCAGGAATGGCTTTTCTTTTCTACTCCAGGTACTGTTTATGCATCTGTATTCCCCTTGGTCTTCATAAGTGTCCCCAGAGGAAGGAAATATCTAAACTTCCTTTGACAAGAAGTATAACTTCCTTATTAAGTCTCAACCTGGAGATGGCTTTCCATTATGTATTCTGCATAATGCCGAAAACATCTCCTTGGAAGCAGGAGCTCATTGGCATACTAGCACAGTCACTTCATGCCCACGATCACGTGCATCACATGCATATCACGAACAACTATTTATATGAAAGACTAGAAGAACCAGCACAAAACAGTACTATTGTAGAAGAATTATAGGTGAATTTCTCTTTTACCCAAGTTTGCCTACAAATATTTCTGCTTTTGAAATTTAAATAACTTTAAAAAATAAATCTGTGCTATTTCCAGCAAATTATACTACCTCTAATATTCCTTCTTTGGATTCATTGAACACGTTCCTCAAAAGAGAAGTTTGTGCTTTTCCCACCCACTGAACCCCAAGAACCCAATTTTTGGAGAACATATCCTAATTTCTTTGACCCTCTGGTTTTACTGAAATTTTATCTAAGGCAAGCAGCAGTATGAATCTGACTGGAAGTGCCTTGTGGAGCTTCTGGGTTGGTCCAGGTTGCCATTTTCCTTGAAAATAGCATGAAGAACTTCAGCTTAAGGAATGAAAGGTTTTACTGACACTAAGATAAGTACCATGGCTTTGTTGGGGAGGTAGAAAGCTCGAGGGGAGATCCTCAGCAGATGCTAGGTTTTAGAGCCAAGAAATTCCCATGAGAATTGCTGAATTTCACATCGTCATCCCTGGAAATAGGTCAGAGCTTTATATTATTTCTCCAATAAAGGATCTTGGATTTCATGAGAAGGGTTGTTATGGCCATTTGATAGTGTGCTTGACTCAGCAAACCAGTTCCTACTGAAGTGTCTAGACGATTTATGGACATCCAGGGGAATAATACACAAGCTCTCAGAAGTGACTACAAAATATGTGCTTCTTGCAGGTAACCCGTTCCACCTAATTTTGGCTTTGGAAGCCTTGCTGTGCTAAACTGCCACAAAAGACAACGTCCAACCTTGCACCATTTGCTGATCATGGTGTATGGCCATAGAAAACACTGTTGGGTTTGTTGCCCAGTTCACAGGGATCTCCACTGTCTGTGAGACAGTTTATATGCAGGGGTGGTCTCAGAGGCTTTATTGGTTCTCTGTGACCCAGAGTTTGAGGACATCCAAGGATGAGCATCTGACCAAGCTAAGCCAATCAGAGTCCTTCCCTGGTATTTTTAAAACTGGATGTAAGGACCAAAGGTCACTCTTTGCTGATGATGAGAGCCAGGATGTAAGGCTTAAGAGTTCTCAATAACTATTTTTTTTAATCCCTTTGTCACAAAAGAGAGGAAAGAAGTGGAGACTAGAGTGGAAAAACCCCTAAGGTCATTTAAGTCCCTAATTCCAATGCTTCCTGAGACCCCTTTCTTTTTCAGTTGTGTTAAGACATTTCAGTATTCATCCAATAAATCATCATTTGTGCCTAAAATGGTTTCAGTTGGGTTTCTAACACTGTGATTAAAGTGTCCTAATACAAGGACACTTGGTGGTGGCAAACCACACTGATTGGTCCCATATGAAGCCCCAGTCGTCTGTCCTATCCATCTTCTGAGGGGGCAGATTTGATCAAGGGCTACTGGCAAGTGTCATCAGTAACTCTGTTCAGAAAAGTGGAGAGTCCTTCCCAACTTTCTGTTCCAAGGGTGTCCTGACATCTAGGTACTAGACCTAGAGAAAACGAACTCTTTTGAGCTCACTTGCAGAATCTTCCTCTTGCACACACCCCTTCATTCATGCTTCTACATGTGTGATCACCAGGGCTGGGATGAGAGTGAAACAAGCCAGGTACTAAATTTAAAGAAGCACCCAATCTCAGGGTCTTGCAAATACCCTAGGCCTCCCACTCGCTCACCCTAGTACTGGCCCTGATGATCGCATGTGCCTCATCGGGGTTCATGGCACGAGGTGTACACATTCAGGGTGGTGAAGTGTAAAAAAGTTAGAATGAGGACCAAAAAGCAGAATTTTCATCTTGGCTCTATCACTGGCTCAACGTGATATCAGAAAAACTCTGTAAACTGTCTGGTCCTCCATTTCTAATTGGTAAATTAACGATAACCTCATTTACCCTCATTACTTCCAAAGAATATGACAAGAATAACATAAAATCATGTATAGGGAGGTTAAGAGACTGAGCCAAGGTTGGAACATGCATTTGCCAGAACACTAGGCCTTATCTCTCGGGTTTGCCTGTGACTCATCACTTATTTAAGTAATTAAACAAACATATATTCAGTGCCTACTGTGATCACAACCCCAAAGAAAAATTCAGCAAATAACAATCTCCAAAGGAAATGGAAGTTGGATAAAACTAGGGTGAAACTGACACTAGTATCCGCATATCCCCATGCCCAGTGATCCCTGTGACACAACTGTCTTCCACACCAGACTCTGAGCTCACCCAGATCTCTCAGGTTTGACTTACTTTTTATTCAAGGTCCACTTGTGTCCAAAGACTAACCAGCAAGAGGCCCAGAGTTGCTACTGGGATGACTCTCATTCAAATTGTCTTAGGAGAAAAGGAATCAGTCCCAAGAACAATCACCCACACCTTTGATTTACCTGGAGCCTCCTAGTCCCAGACCCGTGGGACAGAATTAGGTGATGAATAGGTCTAAAGGAGAGAGTTCCCAATGAATAGTCTTTACTGCTGTTTTTGGTCTTTCTTGACCTTCAATGACACAATCTTATATTTTGAAGACCAGGATAATTGGAAATAAAATGAAATCTCCTATGTTCAGAGTTCATAACACCACAGAACAGTGCCTGGGGATGGAATTGCACTATACATTTAACACTCTGCATTAACAGGCAAGGTAGATAGTCCCCTGCAAATCTCCTCCTTTGCTGCCCTATCTGGAGCAAGAGATGGCACCAATTTAACAAGCGCAAGGGTGTAAATCTCGCATTGATATCTCTCACCATGGAAGGCCAAAGATTTTCTAAAAGAATGAAAAAAAAAAGCCACCCAGCACTAGGCATTTTAGGACTCCGTGTTCATGTTTAAATGTTAAACATTTACATTTTACAGCAAAGTGACATTTTTAGAGGGGTTATATTGCCCATTTGCAGCCGTTACTCACTGCTGGGCATGGGCTTGGAGCTGGAGCTGGGTGATGAATCAAAGACACCCTTTGTGTCATGTCACTAAGCAACTCCCTCCTCTTCTGTCGCTTGCAGAGCCTGGGCTGGGCACACAGCCTGTGTCATCCACATGGTGGATTTACAGGTCGCAATTTATGCCAGCCAAAGTTTCCTGAGGAAAAGGCAGCTGGAGCTGGGTTTTGGCCATGTCTCAATTACGTGCTGGGAGTAAAACATGGAGAAAGTGGGGATTGGCAGGCATGGACAAAGTCAGACCTGGCCCTTTGTCAAAGGCTCCCAAATCAACTGTCTAAAATGATGTTTCAGTCTACAGAATACAAATACATAGCAGAGGGTATGACCCCCTCTGCCACCCAGAACAGACATCACTAACTGACCACAGTGCTCTTTCCTGCGGAGCCAGACATGGCCTCAGATATGTACTTGATTCACATTTCAGGCAGCCACTACCAACTTGGTCAGCTGGTACAGAGATGAATCTATTTGTCATCTCTGCCTTGGTTTACATGCCAAAGTCTCTTTCTCATCTCTGTCTTTTTATAGTAAGATGGGAGACTTCAGGAATTCTCTATATACAGCTCTCTCTGAAAATAACAATAACAACAGTTGTAATAGTTAACATGTGTGCTTCCTATAGACAAAGCAGTTTACGTGCGTGAAAGCATTTAATTCTACAACAACCCAATGGTATCTATATTATACAAAAGAAGATCTGTCATTTATTGGACACCTACTGTGTGTTAGGTACCACATATGATGCTCTAATTCCCACATATTCCCATTTCACCATGAACTGAAAACTCGAAGAGAGTAAGAAAGTCACCATAGCCACACAGCCAGTTAGAGGGGAAGCCTGAATCTGAACCCAAAGATGTCTAATTCCAAAGCCTGTGTTTTCAAATAAGCACAAGACCTTGACATTTTGGCACATCAGCCCACCATTTTGACCCTTTCATCTAGTTTTCTTCTTTACTGCCAAAGTAGGAGATCTATTTTTTCTACCAGAAACTAGCCATAGACTTTCCCCAACGTGCTCCAGCTTCCCTGGCAACATCCTTCTACCTTCCTGTCCTCAGCATCCATTTCAAATAGGTGAATCAGTAAACTTTTCACCAGGGAGAGAGAAGTGAGGCTACAGACTAGATAGAGTTGAACTAAATACACTTATTGCTTTATTCAAAATGTGGTGCTTGCTAGAAAGGAGGGGCTCCTTGCATCCCCCCAGTGAAACTTAGACTGGAGAAAGTGGGAACTCCCCAAGCTTGGTGCCATGAAGGGCTACATGGCTGCTCGTTTGAACAGAGAAGAAAGAGCCCCTGCAGCCTCATCTCTGTTCCCTCATGCTGAAAACTTAAGCCACAACGAGATTCTCTCTTTCTTTCTTTTTTTAATATATTGAAGTATAGTTGATTTGTAATATTGTGTTAGTTTCTAAGTACAGCAAAGTGATTCAGTTATACATATATATTCTTTTTCATTATAGGTTATTATAAGATATTGAATATAGTGCCCTGTGCTATTCAGTAGGACCTTGTTGTTTATCTATTTTATATATAGTGGTTTGTATCTGCTAATCCCAAACTTCTAATTTATCCCTCCCTCTTTTTTCACTTTGGTAACCATAAGTTTGTTTTCTATGACTGTGAGTCTGTTTCTGTTTTGTAAATAAGTTACTTTGTATCACATTTTAGATTCCACATATAAGTGATACCATATGATATCTGTCTTTGTCTGACTTACTTCACATAGTATGATAATCTCTAAGTCTACCCACATTGCTGCAAATGGCATTATTTCATTCTTTTTTATGGCTGAGTAGTATTCCATTGTATATATAGAATACATCTTCTTTACCCACTCATCTGTCGATGGACAATTAGGTTGCCTCCTTGTCAAGATATTTCTTAGTCCCAAGCTTTCACACCTGCTGTTCATTCTGCCAAGAACTCTTATCTGTTAACTATTGTCTGTCCCCTCCTCTATGGCCTCCATCTCCCCCACTCCAGCACCTTTGTCTGGCCAACTCCCACTCATCTTCCATGTTTTAGCTCGTCTGACCTACTTCCTTTGGAAAGCTGAGTTACATGCTTCCTTTATACTTTCCTTAGCACACAGCACTTCCTCCAGGCCAGTGCGTGTCACACTGTTTGTCTCCTCCACTGGGCTATAAGCTTAGTGAGGACAAGTATGTGTCTGACTTGTATCCCCAACACCCAGTACTGTCTCTGGGTCTGTACTAAAAGACAACTGAATAATGGATGATTGAATTGAATGGATGGATGAACCCACTGTTGAGGAGCAGCTGGATTGGCAGGCATAGAGAGATTCTCCCCACCTCACTCCTATGCCCAGTTCATTGTGATTGGCAGATTCCCCCAGGCTGGTGGAAATATGAGAGCAACCATCATATCCCACAGGGAGTTCAGAAGTGAAATCTAAGTGTGGTGAGAAAGCATGCCTAGAAAGATTGCTTTGTTCAGATGTTGTCCATCAAACAACTTTGGCTATAATGCAAAGCAAACCTGAGCAATTACATCTTAGTTTCATTGCTTATCATAGCCAAAATCCATATCTGATGTTGAAAGAAAAGTTCAGAATTTGGCCTTGGCATACAAATGTGTATTGATTTTTCAAAAATAGATATGTGTTCACCTATACAGGACTATGGGCATCAAATGAGAATCATTTCCAGAATCTAAGAACAGGGCTATTAAATGTCACCTGCTTGCCATAAATTTAATGAGATTTGCCAGCTTAAGATTGATGAAGGAAGAAGGGCGCTTGGTTGATTCACATAACTGGGAAGAAGGGAGTGGTGTGGGTCTCAGAACATGGTTGGACCCAGAGACTCAAATTATGTCATCATACTTCTTCCTTCTTGAGGCTCAGCTTTGCTCTACACATTGCTTCCTCCTCTTCTACTGTAGATGGCCTTCTCCCTTGGTCTGTATGCCCACAGGCCAGACAACTCTAGGCTTTCATCGTGTTGGCTTGGAAACCCTGGAGGAAAGAAAGAACTCCTCTCTGTATATAAATTCCAAAGAAGGGTATCAACTGAGGCTGCTTGGGTCTCATGCCCCCACCCCTAGACTCAAGCACCATGGGTTATGGACACCCAGCTGTGATATACTAAGAAAGATATGTTTGGTCTCTGTCTCTTGTTCTGGACACATAGCTCCTAAAACCCTTGTAATTTCTTGAGTTATAGGAGTATCTTTTGTTTTAATGTTTAGTCTTAGTTTCTGTTTCCTTAAACAAGAGATTCCAAGACCCTTGAAATCTCTGGAGTAATAAGTGTATTTCTGTGTATTAATAAGAAGACTGGTAGCCAGGGTCTCTAGATAGTTTCAGTATGGGGACTTGTTGCCAGGGGAACCAACCGTGTAATTTTAGGGTTGGAACTTTCAGCCCCACCCCTCACCTCCAGCCTCCAAGGAGGGGAGAGAGGCTGGAGATTGAGTTCAATCACCAATGACCAGTGATTTAATCGATTGTGCTTACATATTGGAACCACCGTAAAATCCCCAAACAATGGGGTTCAGAGAGCTTCGAGGTTGGTGAATGTATCCATGTGCAGGGTTGGTAAAGCTCCCCCAAATTCCATGGAGATAGATGCTCCTGTGCTTGGGACCTTTCTGGACCTTGACCTATGCACCTCTTCAACTGGCTGTTCATTTGTATCCTTTATAATAAACCAGTAAACATAAACAAAGTGTTTCCTTGAGTTCTGTGGACCATTGTAGCAAATTATTGAACCTAAGCGGGGGTGGTGGGAACCACCAATTTGTAGTCAATTCAGAAAGAAGTTTCAGGTAACCTGGGGACTCACTACTTGTGATTGTTGTCTGAAGTGGAAAGACAATCTTTTAGGACTGAGCCCTTAACCTGTGGGGTCTGTGCTAACTCCAGGCACTTTGTGTCAGAATCGAACTGAACTGTGGAACGCCCAGGTGATGTCCACAGAGAATCAGAGAATTACTTGGTGTGGAAAACCCACACATTTGGTATTAGAAGTGTTGAGAGTAGGCAGGGATGTAAATTGGTGTAGCCACTGTGGAAAACAATATGGAGGTTTTTCAAAAAACTAAAAATAGAGTTACCATATGACCCAGCAATTCCATTCCTGGGTATATATCCAAAAACAAAAACACTAATTCGAAAAGATACACACACCCCAATGTTCATAGCGGCATTATTTACAATTGCCAAGATATGAAAGCAGCCTAAATGTCCATCAACAGATGAATGGTTAAAGAAGCTGTGGTATATGTGTGTGTGTGTGTGTGTGTATGTGTGTGTATGTATATACATACACATACACACACACACACACACACACACACATGCACACATAATGGAACACTATCAGCCATAAAAAAAGAATGAAATTTTGCCATTTTCAGCAACATGGATGGACTTGGAGGGCATTATACTAAGTGAAATAAGTCAAACAGAGAAAGATAAATACTGTATGATATCACCTATATGTAGAATCTAAAAAATACAACACACTAGTGAATATAACATAAAAGAAGCAAACTCACAGATATAGAGAATAAACTAGTGGTTACCAGTGGAAGGGGAGGGGCGATATAGGGGTTGGGAGTGGGAGGTACAAACTATTCGGTGTAAGATAGGCTCAAGGATGTATTGTACAACACAGGGAATATAGCCAATATTTTGTAATAACTGTAAATGGAAAGTAACCTTTAAAAATTGTATAAAATTTTTTTAAAAAGTGTTGCGAGTAGAGAAGTCATTTGACCTGTGGTCGAGGTGGCCAAGGTTCTGTGAACCTCACCAAAACTACCCAGAAAGGAGCAGGGAGGATGGGAGGAAGGGAGGGAGGGAGGGGGAAAAGGGGAGTGAGGGAGGGGGGAGGGAGGGGAGATGGGAATGATCTATTTCTTGATTGTGGTAATTGTTACACAGACATATAAACTTATCAAAGCTCATCAATACCTATACTTAAAATGGATTTGCATTTTGTTGCATGCAAATTATACCTCAGTAAAGTTGATGTTTTAAAAAATTAACTTTCTAGGGAGCCTCTTCTGACTACCCATATAGATTTGAGCACCACTTCCACAGCCCTTCCAGTGGTTCCTGCTCTGATTATCAGCTTAGTTGTCTGTCTCCCACACTATTTTGTGAACCTCTGGAAGGCAAGAACTATGTTCCATTCAACCTTTGTGCCCAGAATAACTGGTGCAGGGCTCAATATATAGTAGACAATTTAGTTTTAGCCCTGTAAACTGGAAATTTCATGCATAAGGTTAGAATAAATATAAGTGGCATAAATTAAGGAGATTTTCGAAACCTGAAGCTAGAGTAATTGAAATATCACAACTCACTTCTCCCCACTCCTCCAAGAATGGTCCAACATCTTGGGAATGGCTTTAGCTTCCTAAGGTCATGGAATATGGGGATAAAGTAACTTCACTTTGATTTTAAGGGATAAAGAGATTTCAGTTGATAGCTGGGTAAGAAGTTCAAAACAGAATTTAGTTCAAGGCAAAGGAGTGGAATCCAGAAGCGAAAAACTGACTTTGTATGAATGAAAACAGAAAGCTTCTTGGAAGAGGCAATGTCTGAGCTGGAATATAAAAACAGTTTTTGGTGTTTTATTTGGAAGAGGCAACGTAAGTGCTAGAATAAAACCCCAGAACAGAGAGGAGAAAAGGGAATTCCAGGTATTGAGACCAGAGGGCAAATAAGTAATTCAATTAATTAATTAATTTTAAAATGGTACAGTGTGGATGGGAAACTACCAACAGCTTGGTACTTCTGGAGGGTCAAGTGCAAGGAAGGATGTGAAAGAGGAACACAGAGAAATTAGCTCGAGGCATCTGATGTCTGTGCAGCAGGCGAGAGCCTTGGGAATTCCTCAGGGTCAGGGTCGTAGCAAAGGCTCAGCTGTGAGAAGGCGTGTCCAGCCCTCTGGTGTTCTTTCTTTCTGTCTGTCTGGCAGGAGACCCGGACCTGCTTTGGAGAAGGGCCAGTGGCTCCCAGGCTCCCTCCCAACATCACAGCATCATTCAGGGTTCTCAATGGTGTTCTCCAGCTGAGCACAGTAGCCAGGGATGGTCCGGGCCTCATCTCACGACTATTTTCCTGGTAGTATCAGCTTGCCAACTGCCTTGAAATATTTGAAGAGAATGCCCTTTTGCTGAGTTTTATCATATGTCCATGTTGCCAGACTGAGTTTCAAATCTTTTTCTAAAGAAAAAAAAAAGAAAGAAAGAAAAAAAAAAGAAAACTTTCCCCCTAATGAAAAGTATATAAAATCTCAATATACAAAAAAAGGTAAGATTGCAGCAGCTTTGTTGAATCCAGGTGGAGGGGCCTGGAGTTCAGGCCCCCAAAACTTACCCTCTCCCTTTCCTCCTCCACAAGGTCCCTGGGAACACCTCCAGAGGACTCCAGGGCTCTAAGGGGCACAGTCGAAAACCATCCGACAGAGATGGCCTCTGGGACAAACGGTCTGTGTTTTCCCGGTCCCCAGGACCTGGAGCCGGGGGATGCTCAGGGTGCCCATTATTAAGAGCAACTGTGGTTTATCTGGCTTCTCAGGCTGCACATTCATCCTCATCTTTGTCTTTCTCCCCGTGCTTCCTAAGTGGGAAGGAAACTTTCCTTGGCCCATATCTACTCCTCTCTCCCTACACATTGTGGTTCCCTTCTTCCTTATGGAAGTCTTACCGTTTTCAGTTTGTTTTATACTCAAGCCCTCTCCCTCACCCCAGCTGTCCTCTGTCACCCAGCAGGCTTTAGGATTCTCCTTGATCCCTTGTTATTTGAAACCCTCCACTGGAGAGCCTGGGTGGTGGATGTGTTTGCCCCCGAAAGGTCCTAGTGCAGTAAAGGTAGGCACTGGCGGGGTGAGCCCGGCACAGGTGGGTGGGAGAGATTGCCCCAAGTGAGCCTGGAGACTGGGGACACATTAGCCCCATCTTGTGAGCAGGGGACAGTTTGGAGCTCAGCCTCTTGTTCTAGTGAGAGAAAAGTCTGTTCCTCCAAGACCCTGCCTTCCCGAACCTGAGGCCCCAAGGATCACATAGGAAAGACTTAAGTGAGCCACATGGTTATTTGTAAGGGATTTGCTTTTTTCATTTCTTCTTGTATGAAACTCAAATTGAAATTTTAGTCCTCTTCCCTAAAGCTCATCATTTCTGTGTTTATTTTTTCCTTCTTTACACATAATAACACCATATGTTGGGATAAGTGATACAAGGGTATGAGTCTTACTGCACGAATTCAGGTATGCAAGATATTCACACTGTTTTATTCTCTTTAAATCTGACTTTACTGGACTCCTGCCCCAAACACTGGCTGGCAGGAAATTCAGTCCTGGTCATTATTGCTGTTCCCTCCCTGGCCTCCGGGATCTCCCAGAGACTCCCCGGGGTCTCAGGGGTCTTAAGCACCTATCACAGGCTTTGCTTCTGATCCTTAGAAAACTTCTCCTCTCCCTAAATCTAGCACCTGTACTCCTAGGGTCCCCTAGACCCCTCCTTAAGACTCCAGACTTAGTCCCAGTTATCTCTCCCCTCTACTATTATATCTTTCTGGCCAAAAAATTAAAATAGGGACTATTTGTTAAAAGTTCACCAAAGCCAAGGCGTGTGCCCTTCACTCACTGCATTACCTCATTTACTCACCACAATGGCCCCAGGCACTCCCAGGTTGGAACAGGAGTATTAGAGTATCGTCTCCTTCATCGGTAGAGGTGGAAATGGAGGCCTGGAGAGAAGAAATCACGGGCTAAAGGCCATGCTGCGCTCCTGGAGGGCCTGCCTACCCACGACCACCCACCATCTTCACCAGCCTCACTCTGCCCTTTGATTTAAGGCCACATCACCCTCTTTTCCTCAACATCCGTCAGGATCCAAGGGATGCTTTCTCTTGCTGTAGGTCAATCCAAGATGCCTTCCCACGACCCCAGGGCATTTTGCTGTAAGCATGGTACCTTCTTTGCTTCTCTCTCCTCTTTCCCTTCAGTCCACCCCCACTTTCTGCTGAGTCCCTTCCCAGGCCCAGCGCCCACTTACTCCCAGCCTGCGCCACCTGACTGTAATGCCAAGCCCCGCTTATCCTCCAAGACATTTCTCTGCCACCATTCAAGGTGCACATTTCCTCCTTCGAAAAGTGTTTCCAAATCTGCCTGATGGAGCAGACAGCTTGCCCAGCGGGGCCAGGCTCTTCTGCAAATGAATACCCGAACCCTAAGTTGTAGAGTTTGGGAAACATGTTAAATCAAAAATTCTAACCATCTTGTTTCACAGAAAGGGAAATCAGCCGAAGCTCGGAGAAGGGAAGTGATCCAGCCAGGGAAGGTCAAGCAGGATGGAACCCGTGTCTGCACGCATACCTTGGCGGCCTCACTTTCCAAACCTTCTTGCTGGCCTTGGGGAGGGTACCTCTATCTCTACTTCCCCTTGGGGCATTTAGCCAAGGATCCAAGGACCAGCAGTGTCCCCAGGACCTGGAAACTAGATGACAAATCAGACACCCCACACCAGTTCCCCTTCACCATTAAACACCCAAGTAGCCAGATATAATTAAATATCAAATTAGCTCAGTTGCTTCTGGGTGACAGTTCAGAACAGAAAAAAACAAAAAAGCTTCGTAACAAATTTGTAGAAGTTCTAAAATTGGAATTGGTGCACAATATCAAACTAATAACATTTCAGCTAATCTCAGAGACAAAATCAGCACAAATTCTAGATGAAGCTGCTATAGGATTGACACACATATAATTTATTTGACAAGCATAGACTTTTTAAAAAGAGAAAACCACTATTAACTGTTACCAAAATCACTTTCAATTCGGAGTATGACAGCCCACTCATCACTTTTGAGTCGCCAGCCTCCCAGGGCCCAGGAACTTGCTCCCTCGGGCCCCCAAATCTCACCCCTCCTGCAACCCCTCCCTCCTCTTCCCTGACACTCCTCCCCCATCTTCCAAACCAAGTACAGGGTGCACTTCGTTCTCCCTCCTGAGATTCAGCAATGGATAGAATAATCATAGTACTTACCAGTCATTGTATCCCTACACAGTGCTGTACATCTTGTTTAATCCTCACAGCAACACTATGTGTTAGGTTCTTTTGTTATTTTATAAATGAGGAAACCTAGGCCTACAGAGGATACACACCTGCCAAGGTTCCTCATTGAGCAGTGGAAGCCTTTGGATTCCAGGGTCTCTGGTCTGATTCACTTCCCATAACACCTGCTCCACATGGGTGGATGAAGGAGGATCACATGAAGCAATGCATGTAACAAGTCTGGCACATATTGGCACTTCATATATGTCAGTTCCCTTCCTGCTTCTGATTGATGTATGTATCAGAATATATGTAGCTCCTTCTCTTTCCCACTACACTGCCTTTATTTTCTCTATTAGAGATATATCCCTTTGATTTTTTAAGGAAGAGGGTTTTAATGATGCCAGGGATTTGTGCTTTCAACATCACTGCTAACTTATCAAATATTTTGAAATAATTACCAGAATTTAACTTCTCTCTTTTGTCCACTCTCTAGTTTCCTCTGGTCACTATGAACGCAAACACAATCTATCAATATTTTGTGAACAGATTTAGGATTCAGGATCCAGGAAGACAAATACTTGTGAAGATGGAATTCCATGTATGGGGAGCGGTGACCTTGGTGGGGACAACTCGGTTAGCCCAACCCCTGAAGGACTCTAAGGATCCCTGGGCCTTACCAGGGAAAGCCTCTGAATAAAGAAGAAGGTTAGGCCAGATTGGGTCATCATTAAAGTCCATTCATCCACCTTTACCATGGACCCATATGCACCAAAAGCCTAACGCAGAAGTTCATGGGCTCTGGAAGGGAGCTGCCCCTGACATGGCTATCAGCATTACCTGGGCAAGTGACACAACTTCTCCAAGTTTCCTCATCCGTAAAATTGGGACAATAATAACACCTACATCACAGGATTATTGTAAAAATGAAATGGAATGATTCATTTAAGCACTTAGCACTGTGCCTGGTACACTATGCTCTGTGAACACCAGCTCTGGTTGTCATTAGTAGTAATAGTATCCATAGCTGTTTTAATCGTAGTGGTCGTAGGAAAGACGTATTCTCAGCAGGGACTGCCTCGACTACACAAACAAGAAATGCAACAACTCAGATTCATCCTGAGCTATGCTTTCAATTTGAATTGATCAATTAGCTTTCTGATATACCTTTAATTCATAATTTCATCCCAACTTTTACTCCTCAAAAGAATTTAAGACATTACAACAAGACACTGTTAAATTAGAGGGAGAAAGTTGGAAATCATGTTGCGAAAGGAGAGAGGAGACACTGGAAGCAATCTCACCTTCAATTCTGACCTTCCTCATAGCCAGTACGAAAGGGAAGCCAGGTGGGCTGTGACATACTCATTATCTGATGTTTTGTACGTATCAGTTGAGTGTGAATCCAGATTAGCAAAGTTATTTTTCTTAGAATTTGCTGTATAGCAGTTGCTACTGACAGAAAGTGATTTCATCAGCTATCTTTGTATTGAACATGTCTATCTTCCCCCACTGCTCTGTAAATTCCTTTGGAGGAGTAGCTGCTTTGTATTCACATTTGTATCTTCTAAGCATACTCCCTGTCTTCAGTATAGGTGCTTTAAAATTTTTTGAACAATAAAATATCGTATATAAATTCCTTAGCCCTCAGCCTGGTAACTTGATTGGTCTTTGCACAAAGTCACAAGCAAAATTTGAGTCCAGGTCTCTCCGATCCTGAAATCCTATACTCTTTTCTAATACTCTACTGTTCTAGTTATCTATTTCTATATTACAAACTATACCAAAACCTACTTGCTTCCAGATAACAATATAGTATCTTGCACAGCTCTGTGGGTTACATGGGCTCAGCTGGGCTGTTCTTGCTCAGGATTTTTCTTGAAATTTCAGTCAGATATGACTAGGGTTAAAGTTGCTGAAAGATACTTCAATCTCCTGTGTGGGGTCTGGGTCGGTACAGCTGGAATAGCTGCGGCTTGTCAGGCACCTCTTTCTGTACGTAACCTCTTTGCATGGCTAGCTTGGGCTTCCTCACAGCATGGTGGTATCCAGGATAGTCAGATTGCTTACACATTGCCTGGTTTATTCCAGAGTGAGCATTCCAAGAGACCAAAGAAGAAGCTGCAACGCTTCTGACTTAGACATCACATAGAAACACTTCTGTTGTATGATATTAGTCAAAGCACACACAGGTTCACATGGATTCAAGAGATGAAGGAATATACTTTACCTTTTAATAGGAGAAGACTTACCTGTTTCCAAGATTTAAGCTACAGTAATCTACACAGTACACTGTTCTCAAGACAAAGTTACAGTAAGCAAGACAGTCTGGTATTGGTGTTGGAATATACAAAGAAATCAGCAGAACAGAATACAGAGTCCAGGGCTTCCCTGGTGGCGCAGTGGTTGAGAATCTGCCTGCTAATGCAGGGGACACGTGTTCGAGCCCTGGTCTGGGAAGATCCCACATGCCGCGGAGCAACTAGGCCCGTGAGCCACAACTACTGAGCCTGCGCGTCTGGAGCCTGTGCTCCGCAACAAGAGAGGCCACGATAGTGAGAGGCTCGCGCACCGTGATGAAGAGTGCCCCCGCTTGCCGCAACTAGAGAAAGCCCTAGCACAGAAACGAAGACCCAACATAGCAATCAATCAATCGATCTATAAATAAATAAATAAATCTTAAAAAAAAAAAAAGAATACAGAGTCCAGAAATAGACCCATATATTTACATTTAATTGATCTTTGACAAAGGTTCAAGGCAAGCACGGTCTTTTCAACAAATGATACTGGAACTACTGATTATTCTTATAGAAATATATTTATATTTTATATTCATATATAAATATAAATATTTCAGTATTATAAATATATTATATATTACATAAATTTAATTTGAGATGGATCATAGACTTAAATATAAAAGGTAAAACTATAAAGCTTCTAAAGGAAAACACAGGGCAACATTTTTGTGATCTTGTTATAGGCAGATTTCTTAGACAAGACTTAAAAGTAATACCATAAAGGAAAAATTTGATAAACTTTACTTTCTCCATTAAGAAAATGTAAAAGCAAGCCACTGATTGAAAGAAAACATATACACACACACACACACACACACACACATACATAAATATCTCTAGTAATCATATGAGGGAAAGTATTCAACATCATTAGTAGCCAGGGATATGCAAATTAAAACCCCAGTGAGATACCATTGCACACCTACTAGGATGGCAAAAATTAAAAAGATTGACAATGTAAAATATTGACAAGGATGTGAAGCCACATGTATTGCTAGTAGGAATATAAAATAGGTATAAAATTATTCAAAGTTAAATATACACCTGTCCTATGACCTAGAAATTCCACTTTCAAGCATTTATCCAATAGATACAAAAATATGTGCTAACAAAAACACTTGTAGAGGAAAGTTAATAGCAGTTTTACTCATAATAGCTCCAAACTGGGAGCAACCCCATCAATATGAGAATGGATAAAAAAATTGTGTTATAGTCATACAGTGGGATATTGTTCAGCAATAAAAACAAACTACCAATACACGTTAAACATGAATAAATCTCAAAAACATTATGTCAAGTGAAAGTAACTAGACACAAGAGTACTATTCAAGTGAAGTTCAAGAACAAGCAAAATTATGTTGATAAAAAAAATTTTTTTAAGTTGCAGGTAATATGGGGTGGGAGTGAGGAGACTGCTGGTAAGAGACATGAGGGAACTGTCTGGGGTGATGGAAATGTTCTCTATATTGATTAGGTGGAGATCACATGGGTGTAAACTGTTGTAAAAATTTCATGGAATTGTAAACTTTAGATTACGGTGTATTTTTTTTAATTGCACCTTCAAAAACCTATTCAAAAGCAGGCAAGAAAATAAGAAACTCAAAAGGAAGATCAGGCAGGGAAATAGAAAGCATATGGTAAGATAGTAGATTTAATCCCAAATCCAGCAACCACTATATTACATGTAAATATGCCAGATGCTCCAATTAAGAGACAAAGATTTGTCAGACAGGATTTTTTAAATTCCAACGATTTGTTGTTCATAAAAAACACATTTAAAACATAAGTTACAGAAAGGTTGAAAGTAAAGGATGAGAAAAAATAACCTATGCAAATTTTAACCAAAGAGAAGCTAGTGGAGCTGTATTATTATTATCAGTCAATGTGAACTTTAAGACTAACAAAATTGCTAGGGAAAAAGAAACCACTTCATAATGATCAGGGTTTCAATTCATCAGGTAGAAAATAGAAATTCTAAATATATAGAATTTATATATTTATAAATATATAAATGGCCTCAAAATATTTAAAGCAACAATTAAGAGGAAAAATAGATAAATCACATAGTTGAAGATTTTAACTCACTTCTTTAAGTAATTGATCGAAAAGCAGCCCAAAAAATCAGTAAGAATATGAGACATTTTAACACATAAAGTGTAGATTTAACCTAATGGACAAATAGAATACTGTACCCCAAGCTGAAGAATACAAATAGTTTTCCAGTGTTTGTGAAACATTTGCAAAACTGATCATATGTTGGGCCACAAAACAAGTCTCAATAAACTTTAAAAATTGAAATTGTGAATACATACTTTGACAACAGAGGAATTAAGCTAGAAATCAATTGTTAAAAGATAACAAAACTTTCAGTATGTACCTTTAAAATATACTTTCAAATAATTCATAGTTCAAAAATTAATCAACCAAATTAGAAAATATTAATTGCAAGATAAGAATATGACATACTAAAATAGAATGCAGCGAAAGCAATGCTTAAAGGGAAATTTATACTTTAAATGCATTTGTTAGAAGTAAGAAAGAATTTTTTAAAATCAGTGATGTAATTAATCATTCCAACAGGTTAGAAACAAACCTCAGCAAATTAAAACCTAAGAAAGTAAGAGGAAGAAAATGACAACAAAAGATAAGGGCAGAAATTAATGAAATAAAAACAAACTAAAATGGAGAAGGAAAATCAGAGCCAAAAGCTGGTCCTTGGAAAAGAGTTATAAATTTGATAAATCCTTGACAAAGCTGATTAAGAAAAAAAGAAAGAGCAGGTACAAATGTCAGGAATGAGGAAGACATCCTTACATTTTATACAAACATTAAAGCGACGGTAAGAAGATATTCTGAGTAGCTTTATGCCAGTGTTTGAAAATTTGATTAAATGGACAAAGTCCTAGGAGAAACTCAACTTATCAAAATTGACACAGAAAAAAGTTGAAAATATAATTACATAATTATTTAAGAAATTAAATAATCAATTGAAAATCTCCTCCAAAGAAAACGTTCCTAGACCCAAGTAGCTTCACTAGTGAATTCTGCTAAATGTTTAAGAATGAAAAAAAAAAAAAGCCAATCCTATTTAATTCTTCCAGAGAATAAAGAAAAGGCAATGGTTCCCAACTTATTTTATGATGCCAACATAATCTTAATACAAAACTTGACAAGAACATGATGAAAAGAAAAACTATAGGACAATTGCACTCAGAACACAGAAGCAAAAATCCTAAACAAAAGATTAGCAAATGGAATCAGCAATGTATAAAAGAATAATGCATCAGATCAAACTGAATTTATTCTGGGAAAGCAAGATTAGTTTAACATTGAAACTTCAATCAACCTAGTTCACAATGACAGAACAAAGAGAATATCTGTAGGATTATTTTAATAGATAAAGAAAAAGCAATAAAATTCAGCATCCATTCTTCATCAAAATAAACAAGAATCACTTAGCAAAGTGGGAATAGAAGAGAACTCATTAGCCTGATAAAGTAAATCTATGACAAGCCTATAACAAACATCAAACTTAATGATGAAATGTTGAAAGCTTTCCCTTTGAAATAGAGAATGAAATATTTGAAAAACACAATTAGCCAGGTAACTGCATCCCTTGCCAATATGGACTGAAGGTCCTAGCTAGAACAGTGAGGCTAGAAAAAAAAAAGCATAGAAATTAGAAAGGAAGAAATAAGACTTTTTTGTGTATCTAGAAAATCATTAAAGAACCTACAAATTTCTTAGCAAGTTTATAGATACAAGGTCAATATACAAAAATCAATTGATTTCTATCTAGCAAAAGGAGGAAGTCAGAAAATTTTTAAGAAATTTAAAGATTCCCATTTACAATATCTTTAGAAGAATTATCTATCTAGGAATAAATCTAACAAAAGTTGTGCAAGATATTTATGCAGAAACCTCTGAAATATTATAGGATGAAATAAAAGGAGACCTTAAATAAATAAATAAATGAGGGAGTCATGAAGTAGAAGACTCCACATTATAAAGATATCAGTTCTTTACAAATTTACGTGAAGAATCGGGGGAAACCCAATCAAAATTACAAGTTTTTTTTTTTTTTGTGGATCTTGACAAGCTGATTTTAAAATTTATAGGAAATAGGAAAGATTAAGAAAGTTGTAGAAAAAAAAACAAGGTGGGAAGAATTGCTCTGCCATAAAGCAAGACTCATAAAACCACACTAGTTAATAACAGTGAGGAATTGATACAGGAACAAAGAAATAGACCAATGGAATAGAAGAGCTCTCTAGTCCAAAACCAGACCCACAATTAGGTACTTCACCTTTGACAAAGGTGTCATGGCAGAGGGGAAAAAGATGTTTTTTCAAGAAATAATTTCCCATATCAACTGGATTTGGGAAAACATTTAAACTTGACCCCTACTTCACATTGTACATCAATAAATCATTATTAAGATGATATAAAAGACATAAATCTTACATCTGAAACAAGAAACTACAAGGCTCTTGAAGAAAATATAGAATATTTTCATAACCTTGTGGTAGGAAAAGACATCTTACTAGAACAAGACACGAAAAAGGCACTAAGAATAAAGGAAAAGACTGATGAATTGGACAACATTAAATTACGAACTTCTGTTCATCAAAAGATACAAGTAAGAAAGTGAAAAAGCAAGCACATGGCGGAAAAGATTTCACAACACACATAACTGGCAAAGGCCTCATATCCACAGTATAAGAAGACGTCTTACAAATCAGTAAGGGGAAGATGGACAACTTGAAAAAATGGGAAAGAATCACCAATAAGAACGTCACAAAAAGAATATTCAATTGCCCAGCAAATATATGAAGAGGGAGTCAACATCATTAGTAATCAGTGAAATGGAAAAATGAGCAAATCGGAGTATAGTCATACAGAACAGTACCCAGAATGTCTAAAATTAAAAGAAGTAACCACCATAAGTATTGGCAAAGAAGTAGAGCAAGGGAATCCTCGTACAGTACTGGTGGGAATGAAAATTGTTATAATCCCTAGGTAGAACAGTTTGGCATATCTACTAAAACTAAGCATACATATACTCTATGACCCAGCAATTCCACAAGGACATCAAGAGATGTGGTCAACAACGGTTATAACAGTTTTGTTTGCAGTAGCCCCAAACCAGAAACAACTATTGGTGGTATTTTCATACAAGGGAAATTGATACAGCAATGAAAATAAATGCACTCCAGCCACAATATGTACAAATCTCCGAAACATAATGTTGATCAAAACAAGCCTGACACAAAATGTATACAGTATGACTTCATTTTTTTACTCTAAAAACTATATAGTATTAAGAGCTGCCTGATTGGGTGATAAAAATTTTTAAATGCAAGTGAGTGATTACCACAAAAATCTGGCTAGTGGTCATCTCTGGGGAGACAAGAGGGAGGTGATCTGGAGGAGAACCGAGGTGGCTTCTGGGACATTGTTCCATTTTTATTTGGGTGATGGTTTTGTGGATTTTTGCTTTGTGATAATTAAGCTGTACATTTTTGTTTTAAGTCACTTCCTATGTGTGTGTTACATTCAACAATACCTAGAAAGGAAAGAAAAAAGAGATGGGATTGGTGACACGGACCCAAGGGACCCCAGGGAGATTGCCTTCTGGGTAGACGATAATCCATTTGTTTTTGCTGTTTAGACTGGGTGGTGTCCCAAAGAACAAAAGGAATATAACATAAAAATTTTGTGTCAGGGTCCACTCAGGCAAAAGTGTAACTTGTCATGTAAATGAGATGTAAAACTAGCCGGGTCTGCTTTATTTCAGTGTGACTGGGCCGATGATGGGCTAAACACAAAACTTTATTTTGAGAGCCGCTGCCTGAGAAACCAGAGTCAGAGTTGCAGAGAACGTGTTCATGGTTTGGGAAGATCTGGTGGTAGATGAAGCTCATGAACATGGTGGCCTCCGTACAGCCCAGACCCAGCGTTCCAGCCAAGGGAGTTTCCTGAGGGCAGAGCAACTGGGAGCTCCAGGAAAGCTGAAGAAGGAGGTGCCTGAAGCCCTTGTGTAGACACTGGGAACATAATGACTCCTCCTTCCATTGCAGGGGGAGCCAGAGGGATCCCTAAGGGGCATCTGTGCCTGCAAAGTTTGCCCAAAGTCCCCATGTGTGGTGGTTAATTTCACGTGTCAACTTGACTGGCCACAGTGTTCCCAGATTAAACATTGTTACTGGGTGTGTCTGCGAGGATGTTTCTGGACGAGATTAGCGTCTGAATCAGTGGACTCAAGCAGATTGCCCTCCCTAGTACGGATGGGCATCATCTCATCCTGATAGAACAAAAGACAGAAGAAGGAAGAATTTGCCCCTTTTTCCCATCTCCCTATTGAGCTGGGACAACTTATGCCATCGTTTCCAGCCCTTGGACTGGGGTTTACTCTATCAGCTGCCCTGGTTCTCGGGCCTTTGGGCTCAGACTGAATTATACTTTCCTGGAACTCCAGCTTGCAGCCTGCAAATCATGGGACTTCTCGGCCTCCATAATCACAGGAGCCAATTCCTCATAATAAAACTCCTTTTATAAATGTCCCACTGGTTCTGTCTCTCTGAAGAACCCTGACTTAGACACCCTGTCTCCAGAATATTCTGCCTGCTTGCTGTCAGTTGTCCCTCTCTCCTTTCTCTGTGTTCCTCTCTCCAAACATTCTCCCAGGGAAGCTGTGCTCTGTTTAATTAGAACCTGGGTCCAGACCCTCGCACCATGCTGTCTTTGGGACTAGACAGACTCCTGGGTGTGTGACTCTAGCAGCCGCTGAGGGCTCAGTTTTATCTGGCATGGGAGTGGCATTTGGCACTGGTGAGGGGACTTCTGGATGAAATGAATCCCCCAGCTGAGTCTGGTGGAGAAGATACTGCCTTTAAGGTTATTCTGATCTGGGTTTAAAGCCAAGCTTGGCTGCTGCCTGGCCGTGAGCTGTGTCACTTTGGCAAATTCCTAAGAATGTGTGAGTTTTAAACGACATTGCATAGAAAGCACTTGACACAAAGCCTGACGCATAAAAAGTACTCAGTAAATGCTATTGTTTTATTACTGGTTTGTTATCATCATAAGAATTACTATTATTATACTTATCTTTATTAAAATGATATCTTATTGATAGTAACTAATAATAGTTATTTTATTATTATTTCCGTGAGTTTCTTTTTCTTTTCTTTTTTGGCCGTGCCACGCCACATGTAGGATCTTAGTCCTCCCACCAGGGAACAAACCCACATCCCCTGCAGTGGAAGTGTGCAGTCTTAACCCCTGGACCACCAGGGAAGTCCTACTATTATTATTATCATCACCATCATCATCTCACTCAGAACCAGGGGATTATTGAGCCATCTTTTCATTAGGAAATAAATAGGAAGCAGCTTATGGAGAAAAGCATAGCTTACTTCTGTGGAGAAGTGGAAGCAAGTCCATTTAAATGGAGGCACGAAGCTCCAGCTTCTCTACATGCTGGAGATGGTGCCCTGGACTCTTGACTGGTCCTGGGGCTCTGAGGAGGCACGTTGTTTTCCTTCTTGTCTGAGATTCTGCCTGCCCAGGGACAGGAAACAGAGGCTGGGTCTCAAGAAGGAGATGAGGGGCCTTAGCCTAGCACCCTCTTACTGGAGCTTTGTAGATCCTTCCATGAGAGAAGGTCAAAAATACATAGAATAGGTGCCTTTTAGGACCTTCTTGATGTGCCCATATTTTCCTTACTGTCTCTAATGTCATTCCATCATGGTCTTAAGAACTGTCGAGTCAACGTATTTCCTTTAAAAATATGTTGCAAAAGTACCAATTTGGGATAATACGCTTGGAAGGAATGACCACCATTCTCTCAGCCCAAGTGAGCATGGGGAGTCACGATGAAGAGGCACATGGTGCTGAGAGGACAAAAGAACACGAACAGAAGGAAGAGCCAGTGAGACTGGGAGAATGGAGGCAGCCAGGGCCTGGCTAGCACCTGGGTTCCGCCAGGTAGCACTTGCTTACAGCTCCATTTAAAGAGGCTGGGATAGATACTGGAGCAAGAGGGTGTGGTAGATTGTTTGCAAAAATGTCCACCAATAATCCTTCCCATCTTTGTACCTGTGTGCTGCTCTTCCCATCAAGAAGTAGGGCCTATGTCCTCTTCCCTTAATCTAGGTTCACCCTGTGACTTGTTTTGACCAACAGAATGTATCAGAAGTGATGCTGCATGACTTCCAATTCTAGGCCTTAAGAGGCCTAGAGTCTTCTGTTTTCACCCTACTGGGGTCCAGCCTACACGTAATGAAAGTCACACTAAACTACTACATGAAGAGAGGTCATATGGAGAGCAAGAATCGTCCAGCCAGGCCATGCTGTTCCAGCCACCCCAGTTGAAGTACCAGGTGTGAGTGGAGCTACCAGGGAAGTTCTAGCCCATCCCAGCTCCCAGCAAAGCCAGCTGCACCGGTGACCCCTGCCAATACCGTGTGGAGGAGAACTTCCCAGCGGAGCCTGGCCAACCTTCAGAATCATAGGGAAATAGTAAATCCTTGCAGTTTAAGCCACTAAGGTTGTCCAGCTTTTTATGCAGCAATAGAAAACTGAAACAGAGGCAGACTCACAAGCACTGGCTCAGAGACAGTGAGAGGCAGTTCAGTGAACATCACTGATTCTCTGGTTTCAGAACATAATGCTTATTGATCTTTTGTGCTTTTAATAAAACTTCTGTTTTAAATATACACTGTGGCCAGCATGCTTGCAAGTGAGAAATCGGTGCCAATAACTGAGACTTCCCACATGTTTCTAATCAAAGATGAGCCAAGAAAAGAGCGACCTAAACAGTGACGAGTGTGATCACTTATTGAGCGCCTCCCATGGGATAGGCCCTAAATGGGGTGATTTATAGTTATTATTTCACTTTATCCTCCAGGGGTAGAAACCATAAAGTATCTCATTTTACAGATGAGGAAACTTTGAAGGTTATAAAGCAGAAGCATTTGCCCAGGGCTAAACCATGCATGAGGGGCAGAGCCAGTATTCGAACCCAGAACTCTGAGCACCTGACCTCCAAACTGTATTGCCTTTCTTAAACCAGAACATTCCAGTTGTTCTTTGGTTTAAGCTGCTCCTTCTGATTGTGGGCTGGGGGTTGGGAGCTCACAGAGATGGTTTTTTGGATAATTTCTTTCTCTTTCTGGAAGAGGTTACTGGCTCAAGCAGGCTGGCATGGAGGCAGGGGACCAGTATGTCTTTGGGGTCACAGGGACACCTCTCACCTGAAGGCACAGGCCTCTCTCTTCCCGGAAACAGCACATTCAACATTATGCAGTTTGACAGTCTGTCCTCTTCATTTCTAAGAATGGACCTTCCCCCTTTGAAATCCATGCGTAGCCCCAGGCCACTCAGAGCAGGAGCTCTGTGGAGTTTCCCCTTATCCGAAAAGGAAAGAGCTTCATTTCTGCCCCCTTTTAATCTTGGAAGCCTTCTTGAGAGCCTTTAGCTTTGAGCTCTGTTTTGGAAGAAGTGAGGGAGACAGTTGGATGAATGCTAAGTAGGACATTTTTAGTTTGAACAGCAACTCTTGAGACACTGCAGTGAAAATCCCAGTGAAGTGGAGAAGCAGAAATAGTTCATATGCTGTTCAGCAAATTACAATTCAGAATAAGTTTGATGGGTTTCAATGATGGGCCAAAATCAACATGAAAACCTTTAGCAGAAATAAATGTAAACTCCCAAATGTAGGTGCGAATGACCATCTATACGATTTTAGGGTGGGGAAGAGTTGACTTGAAAGCAGTTCATGGGGAAACTATTGGGGGTTTGGTGGAACATACAAAAACTTGGAATAATCCAACAGTGAGATGCAGCTGCTAAAAGATCTCAAGCAACCTCCAGTTGCATAAATACATGTTTACTGTGCCTTAACTTTAGGTTAAGGGAAGTAAAAATGACCAAATATAAAGCCTGTATGCCATTCTGGGTGACTCTCTTTTAAATGGGTACAGAGTTTGGGCTTCCAGGGAGAGCACTAAATCACTGAGTGCTTGCCCCAAATGCCCCCACCCCCAATTTGGATTGGTCAGACTCAAGGGTACCTAATTGAGTCATGTTTTAAAAGGGTGAAACTTTCAAAAAAATTAACATATCCAGGCATATGAGTGTGGTCTCTCCCCTTTTGATTTTGACTCTTGACCAAGGCCTGCCCCCAGCATCTCTCCCTCTGACTCTCTTCCTCCCCCTCTTCTCATGGGACTGTTTTAGGGCCAGGACCACTGACCAGCCTGAGAAGACCTGGGCCAGGAGACCCAGACCATTCTACTCTTAAATCAGAGCAAACAGTCTCTCTTGCTCTTTGCTCCTTTTCTCCTGGTGCTGTGGGTGGGGTTGGATCTGCCATTTCTCCCATTGGAGGCTAAGATCTGAGACTCAAGTGTGGCCACTGAGAAGGCACAGAACCAGGCAGACTTTGGGGCTGTACCAATTCTGGCTCTAGGCTGACTCAGACCTAGGCCTAGCAAAAGGAATTTTCTCTTATACGGGCCCAGCTTTGTTGAGCTCTGCTCTGGGGTTTGGGGATATGCTCCTAACTGATAATAACTCTTTTCTTTGCTTCATTTATGCATATATTTTCTTCTGGAAAATGCTATGGATGGAATTGTGTCCTCCTCAAATTCATATGTTGAAGCCCTAACCACCCCCACACCAAATGTGATGGTATTTGGAGATAGAACCTTTGGGATGATGAGATTCAGATGAGGTCGTGAGGGTGGGGTCCTCACGATGGGATTAGTGCCTTATATGAAAAGATCTTATAAGAAGACCTCTCTCCCTCCAACCCCCACCCCCCCCTCCCCCACCACCTGCCACCATGTAAAGATGTAGCAAAAAAGTGGCCATCTGCAAGCTAGGAAGAGGGCCTTCACCAGGAACCGAATTGGCTGGCATCTTGATCTTGGACTTCCCAGCCTCCAGAACTGTGAGAAATAAATGTCTGTTATTTAAGCCACCCAATCTATGGTATTTTTCATTATGACAACCTGAGCTAAATAATGCAGAAATCTATTATATCTCAATTTTTTTAAAAAAAAGAAAGTACTTTATTTAAAAAAGAAAGAAACAAGCAAACAAGCCAACATATGGAGATACAGATTGTTTGAAGGCAGGATTTGGGTATTCTTATATCACTGGCTTAATCTCATAACAACAATCCATTATTATTATTCCTGACACTGATGGGCTAAAGAATGACCAGAGGGAAACTGTCAGGCAGGAGAAGGGACTTGAGACCATGGCACATGAGAATGATTTGGGGACAAGGGCTGCTAACCTCTCCTAAGAGGAGGGTCGGGACTATAAGGAAATCCCCACAGCTGTGCTATTCCTTAGAGATAAAGGCAAGGGTTGGCTGCTCCCCAATTTAAAGCCACTTGAAGAAGCAAACTGCCCACCTGAGACTAAGGCACACCTAATAGCAACATCTTCCAGAGTGAGGGGCCTAAGAGGGAAGAGTTAGAAGAAAGGGGACTGTTACAAATCCCACCCTCAAGATAGTAAAAGTCGTTCCTCAATGAGGTGCCCAGTTACCATCTTAGCAAGAAGGGCAGTTACAGGTTCGGGACCATGATGTGTAAAAAGATAGTAGGATTCTGAAACTTCATCATTTTTGGTTTCTTGATCACCCCTGATCAAGGAAGCAAAATAACTCCTCCTTCCTTCTGCAACCCTAGGGGTAGGGAAGGTACCTTAAACACAACAGAGGGAATTTGAGATACTGGGTTCCCACTTCCTACTGATTGGGTTTGGGGCAAGAGCATGCCAGCCAGTGTGAACAGAGGCCCCCTTGGAGAGGCCTGGGGCCCACAGGAAAGAAGAAATGAACAGCAGTGACAAAGGAACAGGAAGTGTCACTGGGGTAGAATAATCGCTGGGGCCACAGAAAGACCCAGTATCATCTTATATGTCTATGGGGCCATCCTTAGAATGTGGTCCCAGGTGGGAGAGTCTAGACCAACAGATGAAGTCACAGGAAGGACTTTTTGGCTTCCACCTGGGCAAGAAATCACAAAGCCCAGAGCTGTGCAGGACAGGAGGCCCTGCCTCTTGAAATGGTGTGTTCCTTGACCTTGGAGGGGTGGAGGGACTGAGAAGGGTGAGAGGTTGGGCTAGATACTAGAAGCTCTCCAAAGCCTTTTCCAGCAATGAGCCAGGAAAAACACCCTCACCAAAACCCAACAGCAAACCTCAGCTCTCTAGAGCAGGCGTGGGAAAGGGACCAGGCGCAGCTGTCTAACAGTGATTATAAATGCCAGAGAAATAGTCAATGGGCTGTGACTGTTTACGATAATCATTTTCTTTCCAACTCATCTGGAGATGATGTCACCTGATAATTGGACACTGGCATGTGGCCTGCAGCATGCCTGGCCTCCTCTGCCTTCCTGGTCTCTGGTTGATCAGATGGACTCCTCTACGGGAGTTAGGAGTAGAACGGCTCTAATACAGAATGAGGGGGACAATTTCATTTATTCATAAATAGTGCCAGAGTCTTCTCTGCACCATGTGCTGGGGCTGCAGAGAGGAAAGAAACCCCTGTCCTCAAGAGTTCGCAGTCTGTGTGCACCATAGACAGCTGGAATTCAGTTATCCGTTTGATAAATATTTGTTGAGTCTGAGCCCTGTGTTAAGCACTGGAGATTGAGCAGGGACAAGAAAGATGTGGTCTCCACCCTTGGAGAACATTGCAGTGGAGGACTCAGACAGTAGACAAATTGCACATAAAGGAGATCATGACTTGTGCAAAATACTATGAAGGAAATTTAACATGTGAGGGAATGGGAGGTGGGGGAGATCTGCTGTAGAAAGGGTGGTCGGGGAGACCTCTCTGACGAGAAGACAATTAGGTTCCCATGCAAAGCTTGAGGAGCCAGCTGATGTATACAACACAGACTTCCAAGTAAAGGGGATGGCTTCCACGAAGGCAGGAAAGAGCCTGGTGTGTTAAAGAAGCAGAAACGACATCACTGTGCCCAGGTGTGATAGGCGATGGCATCTGATGGGGTTGGAAAAAGGGCTGGAGGAAGCTGCTTACAGGGCTTTGTGCAATTTGAGGGAGGATTTTATTCTAAGTTCAGCTCAAGATCGATATTCCCAGTATTAGAAATGTGGTGGTGAGGATTTTGAAAGGACCAACGTCCAGACTGGCTAGGATCCCAGTATCCAGGACATATGCCCTCTGGTGAGCTTGGCCTGCCCCTCTTCTGCTCCATCTCCTGGCTCTGTCCTTCCTTCATTGAGGAGCAGAAAGAGGTAGATTCTTCCAGGAGACATAGGAGCTTGGACACTTTGGACACTGCCAGCAAAGGCCTTTGAAGGAATCAGAGATGGCTCAGGAGACAGACAGTGGAAAAAGAGTAGGGACTCATGGACATAAGATCTGTGTCACCTGTTCACATTCTCCTGAAAGTCACTGATGGGGCAATTCTGTCTCTGTCTTTTCCCCAACCTCTGGCTCCTCCAACTCCCCAGAGGAGAGGAAGCTGCAGAATTCCTCCTTGAATGTTGCTTTCTTGGAAGACCTAGGCTTTTCAGAGCCAGTGCTACTGCATTAACATTTACCATATCAATTCTGGAAAGGAAGAAGCATAATAAGCTGGTCCAGGCAGAAGGCCGGAAACTTAAGGGCTTCTCTGGTTTTTCTTCTCTGTTTTATTTTTAAAAATCTACTTTGCAAAGATATATGGTCTCCAAGTTTCTGAAAAGGGAAGCAGCAAAGAAACTCCTTCTGGTGTGAATGAAAAGAATTACATAAACCGCAGTAAATTTAGTATGAAATTACATTGCCAGCCCCAGAGGAGAAAGATGCTTTTCCATCCTGCATTATGCATGTTCGAGGATCCATTATCCTGAGTTCCCAGGCTGCTGCACTGAAAAGAGACAGCGGCATGTAAGTTTGGTCCATCTCCTAGGATAGAAGCTGCTAGAACATAATAATTATTTGACCTTCCTTAGGGCATTGGGTTTTTACAGAAGTTCCTCCTTGGATTTACATTTGTCTCTTCTTTACTTTTTAAATTGGGACTTGGGTTCCTGCTGACTCTTGGGCTCCATTAAATCAGAATTTCTTTCCTCTTGGGGTTTTTCACAGTTTTGCTAGTTCCTGAAGTCCTAGGAGGCCCACCTCTATGGAGGCTCCCATGAAGCTTCTAGGCTGAAAGGAGAGAGCTCATGCTTCAGACATGGGTTTCAAGTCCAAGGTCTGCAACTTCCAGCTGTGTGATTTTGGGCAAGTTCCTTAATGTCTCTAGGCCTGTTTCCTTATCTATAAAATGATGCTGATAATGATCTTGACCACTTACCTCAAAGATTTGCTGGGGAGTTAATTGAGGAAATGTGTTTGCAATGCTCTTGACACAGTACCTGACCCATAGTAATTTTTCAACAAAATTTAACTACTTTTATAGTCAGCTCCTCTTTTAGTTTTTCTGGAAACATCTGTCATCTCCCTCTGAGATGCTAATTTCCTCCAAAGGATGCTATGTGGCCCTAATAATGTGCAGCCCTGCTGAACATATTTCATTCATTCAGTAAACATGTATTGAACTCTAACTGTATGCCCAGTGCTGAAATAGATTCTGCTGATAAAAAGAAAAATAAGCACTATCCCTGCCCTTGTAAGCATTTAATGACATTGAATAAGAAAGTCATAAAAGCAGCCTTGCAGGATAGAGCAGACCACAGCACGAGTGGGCAGAAGGAAGCCTGAAGGTTGGGCTTTCCCTGACCACCCTTGGTTCCTGTAAGGCGAAGACAAGACTTAGAAGTAGCCAAGGGTCCTCTGAGGAGTTTTCTACAGCAGGTCACCACAGACATGAGAGAAGGCTGTGGGTAGACACCCAACATTGGGAGATACAATTTGACCTCGGGGAGTCCTTAGTCCCAACAGAACTTAGGTACAGCCAGTGTACCAGGGGAGGCAGGGAAACATGGGCTCTGGCCAAATCCAGAGAGACTAGGTCATAAATTACTCAAGCGCAAGCTTGGCTTACAACACCAGTAGGACAACGATCAGCCATGAGGGAAGGGACATGGCTCTGGAGACCAAAGGAACTGGAGAACTCTGAAACTTCCCTCCACCATGGGGTTGCATAAAGCCCTCCCCTTCCTTCTTCAATCTTAGGGGAGAAAAAGGAGCAGTACAAGAGACTGAGCATCTTTTGTTCAGGAGACATGCACTTTCCTAAAAGAACTATTGCACTATTGGATGAATTCAAGCTCTAAACCAGATTGGACCTTTGGTTACTTTTTCCCACCCTTCCCCACTCTTTCTGGGAAAAAAGACCAGATTAGTTACACATAACAGAGCTCATTTCCCCTCACTTGTGAGTTGTAATGTGATTAAATTTTGTGACCCATTTTCCTTGATGTATATGCTCCATACCTAGCACAGTGCCGAGCACCAAAGTGACACTTGATGAATACAGCAAGTGTGCATGGTAAAAAGGAAAAGTCCTATCTGCTGCTCTGGATTCCACTTCTGAAAGACATAATCAAGCCAATATGCATGTTTTAATAGAATACAGCCCTAGACTCTTGGCCATTCATTTCCCATTCTTGATGCCTAAACCACACCCAGACCCTCCCTGCTCTGGAGGTGGGGATAAAGGCAGTGGACCTATCTGGACCTGGTGTGAGCGTCCATCCTGGGCCTGAGAACTTAGTCTATTTTAAACCAGTTCCCACAGATGGACCAACTCTATGTCCCCCACAGGTCCCCACCCTGGCCGCACACACACAAACACAAAGTCTTACACCCAGATAAACACACAGCTGAGTGGAGATGCCATGTGGGTGTGGGAGTTTTCAGAGTGGAAGGATCTTGGCTGGTTCCATGATGAAGAGGAGGTGGCAATGGGATGAGAAAGAGTAGCATGTGTAGGCCTCACCTCATCCTGGGGAGATGCTATGCTGACATGTGTAGCCAGAATGGATTGTCCCCTTGGGAGGGGCAGAGGCAGATGGGAAAATATAGACCCCAACCAGAGAAAGATTTTATTTCTCATGCATCTCACGATTAAACATTTTCTTGGGATGTGATATAGTCTGTGTCTCCTGCCTGGGCAGGTGGGAACTTGGCTTGGGGGGAGGGTGCTGGGGTGTGTGGGTGACGTCATAGGAGGAGGAGGGGGAGTGCTGTGATACCACAGACATGTGGGAACTTCCTGGGCGAGAAGTTTGGAGGAGGACGAAAGCGCTCAGGAGCCTATTTCTGGCTTTAATAACAGCCCTGGTGACAACCAACCACATGAGAGGGGTGCAGGCAGGCAGGTCTGTCAGGGAACAGTGGCACCTCTTGCCTGGAACATGGGTTTTCTATGAGGTCTTCTAGCCTTTAATGTAGGGGTGGAGCGGGGAATGTGGGATGCATTTTTTGTCGTGAGAAAGCACAGATGCCGGAGAAAGAATGGAAAGTGGTGGAAAATCGATGTCACAACAGGGCTTCAAAGGAGTCCCTGAAACACAGTGAGGGGGCTGTGTGAGTCAAGTGTAGGGGGTAAGAGCAGAAGCCCTGCCACATCCTAGTTTGTGTCCTTGGGAGATTCACTTAACCTCTCTGCACCTCAGTTGCCTCTTCAGTAAAATGGGAATAATTATAGCACCTTCCTCACAGGACTGTCAAGATTAAATAAGTTAATACATACTTGTAAAGAGCTCATGATGATGCTTTGCATGTAGTATGTGCTCAAGAAAGGTAAACAATTATTATAATAGAGAGAACGCTGGAGTAGGAAATGGAAGACTGAGTTTTAATGCTGACCCAGCCCGTGACCAAGTGAGTGTCTCTTTGGGCTTCAGTTTCTTCATTTGCAGCAAGAAGGTGAGGGACTAGATAATCTCAACCTTCTCTTCCCACTCTAACATTCCAAGACCTTGACTCTAAGACCAGGTAGAGCTGATACTGATACAAGTCTTCTTTGCTCCAAATTCTCTTGGGCATGTCAGTGTCTACAGTTCCACCATTTAGGATACAAGCCTTTGAGTTAAGCATGTTTTAACCCTCTGCTTCTTTCTTCAGATAAAATAGTTGCTGGGGGTGATTGGTGGGTATTAGATCAGTAATACATGGGAATGAATTAATTCTTCCAAAAACAAATGGTCCCTGGGTAACATCAGGTCACATAGTGTGCCTCAGAAAGAATGGAAATGGTGGAATCTTGAGTGTAAATTTCTAGTACACGATTTTGTCTAGGTTAGGCCCTGTCCTGTAAGAAAATAGGAAGACAAGAGCCATTGCAGCATGAAGAATCTAGGTTAAATATAAGTAGAAATACAACTAATAGCATATGTTGAATTTCTACTTGTATTTAACCTAGATTCTTGAATGGGAACCTGAGGGAGGTTGGGACCAGGCAGTGGTCTTGAGGGTCTGTCAATCCCTCTGAGCCAGGCAGGGGGTCCTCGGTCATCTGGTGTCTTCTGGGAGTGCATGTCTGTGTGTCCCTGGTAGAGACTGTCCTTCCTGGGCATCCTGGAAGTTCTGTGGCTTCTGGAGTGAAAGCACAATTGACCTTCCACACAAAGCCCAGTTAAGAGATACATTGTTTAATGATTCAGTGATGTGCTCCCTGCTGGACACTACAAATTGATCAGAGGATGTTTGAAATGATCCACAGTCATCAGGCAGAAATTGGAGTGACTCAGATGACAGCATTCTTGTCATGCAAGCCAGAGGCTGAGCACTCAGCAACTGGTCCAGAGAGAGAGGAGAGGGGAGTGGGCAAGGGAGGGCAAGAGAGAAGAAGAATGTGGGCATTCCAAAGGGTTAGTGCCTGGATGCCCCTGCTCCACAACTCCAGCCCAAGAGAAGAAACCAGTGGTGGAAGTGGAACCTGGGGTCACTGTTCAGATGTCAGGGATAGAAAGAAGTCAAGGGAAGTGAGATTCTCTTAAGTATTCTTGGTTTCCTATGGATGAAAGAAATCCAGGGTAGCAAAGGGTTTCCCATGCCCACCTGCTGCCCTCCCACAGTATGTGCAGGCCCCCATCCAACTGATGAGGACCTGTCCCACACCGAGGACTCTCAAAAGAGGGTAATGGGGGAGAAGCATTCTTATAACCATTCATTCATATCTCCATATAGTCATTCATTCATTTGTTCCACATTTATTGAGATTCTACTGTATGCCAGATGCTGTGTCAGGTGCTTAGGACCCATAGAGAAATTAGACACTGTCCCTGCAGGGGATATGGCAATGAGAACCAACTGTCACAATACAGCAGTGTAGAGTGGTTTAACAGAAGGAGGCAGTGAGCGTTGGAAAGCACAGAAGTGGAGCATCTAAGTCGGACTTGGGGCTTGGGAGACACCAGACTGATCAGAATCTTGAAGGTGAGTAGGAGTAACCATGTGGGAAAGGAAGTTGTGAGAGAGCCCTTTGGGCACAGAGAACAGAAATGAAAAGGGGTGGGGATGCAGAAGATCACGGTGTAGACGGGGAACTGGACATGTAGGGTGCAAGTGGTGTGTTGGGAAGTGGAAGCTGGAAAGATCTTGAAGGACTGTGTGTGCAACATCAGGGGAGGAGGAGGGTTTGGGCAGGAGATGGAGAAGGTTCAGCTGCAGTGCGGGGAATGGACGGGAGGGGCAGTCTGGACGCCCAGATCCCTTCAAGGACTGTTATGGAGGAGCTAAACCAGGGAGGTGGGAACAGAAAGACTGGGATGGAGTCGAGATAAGTGGGAGAGGAGCCATCGACAAGACATGGACTCCCAGGAAATGCGGATTGAGGGTCAGGGAGAAGGGAAGAGTGGGAAGGGGCGAGGGAGCAGGGAGGAGACATAAGGAAGTGAGTGGAGGTTTATGGAGAGGACATCATCCTCCCATGATGGGAAACAGTGCCCATCAATTCTCAGAATCACTGGCTTATAGTCTGGGTTGGAAGAGACCCTTGAGGTGACCTACTCTAACCTCGCATCTAGTATAAGCATCTCCTCCGGATCCCCTCCTGGCTCAGTCATCCAGTTTCTGCCTTCATTCAAGCATTCAGCACAGAACTATTGTGCACTTACCACATGCCTGGTGCTGTGCCAGGCCTTGGGGATGTGGTGGTGTCAGAAGGCTGATGGGGAAGAATGGAGAGTAGCTAGAGAAGAATAAAAGAATGAAGACATTTAGAAAACAAGGCCAATCCATGAAAGCATAAAGAATCAGGGTTATGGACCACCTTTACATGCATTACCCGAGAGTGGGACCAAGGAGGCCGGGTGTTTCTTAGCCACCCCCCAACCCCCACTCAGTCATTGGACTCAAGCCGCTCTTGGAAGGAAATGTGACCTTGGCGAGGCCATGCACAAAGGGCTGATGGCTGAAGGCTGTCTTCTGGCAGCACCCCCAGCAGCTGGGAAATAAATCCTTTGTTACCAATGGAAGATCTGTGTGATGATGCATCCCCATGTCTACCACAGAGAGTGTGTCTGGGTGCATCCTGAGGGTGTGGATGTGTGTCTATCAGCATGTGTGTATATCTCTGTGTGTGCACCTCGGTATGTATTAGTGTGTCTGTATCTATTATAGCCCTCTCTTGGATCTGAGGTTGTGAGAGCTCTACAGGCGGCCGAGACTTAAACCTTGCCCTCTGCCACCTTATCATCCACACTGCTTTATTGCCACCCCCCAACTTTTTCCTATCCCCTGCCCAGTTTGGGACAATTAGTGAAAAGGTGTAGAATGTGGGATTTGGAGTGGGGGGCGTCTGTGGACCCTCTATCAAGAATCCATTTCTATTCTCACTTACTGAGAGCGGGTGAGAGGGGACAATCCCATAAGTTTCCCTTGTGCAAATTAGAAAAAGGCACCGCTACTAGCAGACCTCATGTGAATGCACAGCCAGGCAAGCAAATTAGACAGTCAGCTCCCACTGGGCCTCTCTACTGGGCACCCTCAAAGGTTGTTTTATCTGGATTATATTTCCTGACCCACAAAATTTAGAATAGGGCCATGTCTTCCCGAGGAAATCTTTTTGATCTCCAAGACCTGACCCTCCTATCACACTGTTGTCAGAAATTAGGATAACAGTACCTGCCATGAGGCCAGCCTCCTGGGGCAGACTCCTGCCTGAAGGTTTCTGGAAGTCTTGACTTCCCAAATTCAAGGCAGATGAGGACCTAAGGATAGCCTTGGAGAGAGTTGATGCAGGTAAGGAATGGAGCATCTCCTGGAGTTTAGCGCCCATATCTGTCTCCCTCATTAAGGAACAAAGCATGTCCAATGATCTAATGGATGTAGGAAGAAAAATCAGCAGGGATGAGAGTCCATGACCCAACTGTACAGAGATGAGAAAACCAGGTCACTGGATGCTCTGGACCTTCTGATATTAGATCCAGGGTGGATTCTATCAGTGGTTCATCCAAACTTTATAACTTGATGCTTCACCAAATACAATCTCAAAGAACCTGTGACTCACTGTCATAGGAATAAAAACCCTCTCTTTCAAAGGTTTATGTCATTATTTTACACATGTAATTATTGGCTATGGCAGACTAACCCTACGGGGAACAGCACAGGGCAGAGTGGCAGGAGGCTTAGTGTCCTTGAATTCTTGAGTGCTGGAGCTGTAGGAACCTTGAGATCATCTCATCCAGTGCCCACAGCTCACAGCCCAGGGCAGAATTCTGCCCATCACCTTGTTTGATTCAATCCACAAAATGAACATTGAGAATACATTTATACAGGGTATGCCCTCGCCTGCTTATCTCCTGCTGCCAGGCTACTGCATTCTACCACTGGCTGAAGCTCATGGAGTACAGTGATTTGCCCAAGATCACACAGCTGCTCAGAACAGGATCAGAACCAAGTCCCCAGGCTGCTATGGCAGAGAAGGGCTTTCTTAGCCCTGGGTGTCTCTGGTTCTCTTTTGATCTACGTGGACAGGAGATATGAAGGAACACGATGAACTTACTTGTTTCCTTCATGAGGTGACAGCTTGCACGAGGCCCCCATGTCCCCTTATGCATGCACGTGCACACACACATGCACATGCATGCATGCACATATGTGCACATGAGCTTAGACTCCTAGACTACCAAGAGCATCTCGGTCTTTTTTTTTTTTTTTATCATTTTGGATTCTACCTAACTCAATGGTTGGCATGTTGGTGTATCTCAATCAATGCTTGTTGAATGAAAAAATGATGAATATTAATGGATGCTTACCTTCCCAAGATCCCTGAGGTCTTTACCATAACCTTGATTCAGAGTCCCAGTTAGACTATTTCAAATGGGGGAGGAGAGAGAGAAGAAAAGGAAACATTACATTTGTCAGTACTATGCCAGGCACTTGAATGTATATCATCTCAGCTAATCTCATTTTAAAATGAAAAATCCCAAGTGAACAGACGTCACCCCACAAAGGAGCGACCCCCACCCTCCCTGGTGCCCACACAGAAGGGCTCTAAGTACAGCCAGCTTACACTTCTGCATCAGTGTCTGCTTCTGCTTAGCCCCAGAAGATCTGAAAAAGAAAATAACATCAGAACTTCTGAAGACCAAAAGCTCAGTATCCTAAGTTTGCAGCCTTCCCCCTTTGTGAGACAGAGAATCAGGAGAATATTAAGAGGAGTGAGAGAAGGAAGCTAAAAATATCTTCAAAGCTTATGTAAATTCGGTGCACAGAGAGGCCTGGCCTTTGGGCTCCAGCTGCTCCCGGGGCTGACTTAGACGCCCTTGACATGGAGATCCAGACATTCTCAGAACCTGCCCACCATTTAAAACCTTTAAAATATCTTCCTAATTTCCTAATTTTGTTCCATGTTCTTTAAATTTGTCACCCTTGGGAGTGGAGCTACAATATGCTAATGAGGCCATTGATGAGGCCCAGACACCCCTCTACCCCACCCCTGCCACCTCCGGCCTCTGGGGAGAACAGTGCAAGGTCAGAGACATCCATCCAACGGGAGCCTTTGTGAGGGTCTGTACCCCTAACCATTAGCATGTTAATAGGGAGGGAATCAAAAGATCACTCAATCAACACCCAATGAAGGAATCATTTCAATCAATAGCACAGCTCATAAAAGTCCCCATGCCACTGCCACTGCATAACAACAATTCTTAATTGAGAATTAAACAAACTTTCATCTGATGCAATTCCGAACCTCAGCCTTTAAAATAATGCCAAGTTCAGAAACACATTTGTCTTCATGATTCAATCTGGCAGCTTGTACACATTTAATGGGTATTTTTCCCTCACAGCTGACACTTTCCCTTCCTGGTTCACATAGGAAAATGAGATGGGTGTCACCTCCCCAAAGGCCACAGTGCTAAGTTAAGTGACTCTGGGTAGGAAGGGGGCTCTAACTGAGCAAATGTTAACCTGAGGTGACCTAAGCTGGGCTGGGACCTGGTTTCCTGTTTGGTAACCAACACCTACTAAGTGTAATTCAGCTCTTAGGTACTCAGGATGCTGGCTGCCAGACGGGAGACAAGTAGCTTTTAAGGCACTGATGACACAGTTTTCCTGACATTAGAGGCATGGCCATGAACCAGGCGGCCAATTTCTCTCAGGAAGAGCAGCTCAATATCAGCTGTGCTAAATCCAAGTCATATTCGGCAGAGGCTATTCAGCATCCAGATGGATGTGAGTGAGTATCTCCATTCAACAGGGCAATGCATTTCATTACTTACAGAGCCCTTCTCTAGCCAGCTCATCCTGGTGGGCCTGGGCAGACCAGGTCCTGGCCAGAACTAAGTCTGTTCAGCAGGAATATTGAAGTAAAAGCAGGCAACAAGGTCCTACTGTATAGCACAGGGAACTATATTCAATATCCTGGGATAAACCATAATGGAAAAAATATTAAAAAAGAATGTCTATATGTGTATAACTGAGTCACTTTGCTGTACAGCAGAGATTGGCACAGCATTGTAAATCAAATGTACATCAATTAAAAAATAAATAAAATTAAAGTAAAAGCAGGAACTCAAAATATCCAAGTCAACAGCATCTCATTCTTCCATTAGATGGTTAGAACGCTTGAAATTTTTGTTGAAAACCTGGTCAAGCTTATGAACAAATCCAAAGTGGTTTCTTTGGAACAATGCTGGTTCTGCCTGTGAACACTGTAGGAGCCTTCTGCTTCATTTCAGAGCTGGCTTGACCTCCCCAGAGAACATGGTGGTTTGACACCCTAATGCTCACAGCTAAACATCCCCTTTGCCTCCTCTCCATTTGGTAGTTCAGGTTTGTGGGGCTCTTCTTCACTGACCTCTGCAAGCATTTGCAGCTGCAATGCTCACCTGCATCTCTCTACAATATATGCGGCTGACACACTGGAAAAAGTTGTCCAAGGGCCATATCAGCCCCTGATCATGCATTCAGACATCGCAAATTGATTGCCAACTGGCTGAATTTAGCCACAGATGTATGTGCAGGGTCTCCTCCACCCCATCTCTCTGTCTCTCTCTCTCTCTCTCACACACACACACACTTTGACTTTCCAGGTCACCAAAATCCCCACCAAGTCTTGTTGCCACACACGTTTGGTTTCACTCATTTACCTTATCTCTCTGGAGACTGAAAAAGTCTGAGTGTGTAAAAGCCTGCCAGAGTCCACACATTTTAACCTGTATTATAAATCTTTTCACCCAGAAACATATATGCTGGAGGCAACAGGTGGCTCCTTCAAGATACACACTAGGATTACAGACAGTAGGCAAATTAGTAGCAACCTCAGGCAACCCAATTTTTTCTTCTAGCTCAAAAGGTATGGGTGGAGTTGGAAAGGGGAGGATTCTAGGGTTAGTTACAACTCTTACCTTTCTGCGCCCTTTTCTGGCAAGGTAAACTGTCCCTGGATGCTTGATTCAGTACCACATTGTCTCCTTGGGCTGCCATAACAGAATGCCATACACAGGGTGGCTTAAACAATAGGAATCTATTTCTCATGGTTCTGGAGGCCACAAGTTCAAGCAAGATCGAATTGCCAGGGCTGGTTTCCAATGAGGCTCCCCTTCCTGGCTTGCAGACCACCACCTTCTCACGGTGTCCTCACAGGGCTTTTTCTCTGGGTGGAGAGAGTGAGCGAGTGCTGGTGTCACTTCCTCATGTTATGAGGACGGTCCTATCAGATTCGGATTTTCCTTATGATCTTATTTAAGTTTATTTATCTCTTTAAAGGCACTATCTCCAAATGCAGTCACAGTGGAGATTTGGGCTTCAACATAGGAGTTTGGGAGAGGAGGGACACACTTAAGTCCATGAAAAGTACTAACTGGAAAGCCCATGTGCAATTGTTGCTATTGTACCAACATCAAAGATGGTAAATATGTTAATATTAATTATATTGATTAATTGTATTTATGCCCATGAATATATGAACATTGATTTTTTACCTTAATATTTAGTATAGGATTCGATTCTACTAATTACTCTGATCCCAACTCTATGACAGCCATTGCTATTCAATAATGATACCTTTTCCTTTTGGGCCAAGGTGGGGCCTCAGAAACCTTCTCAACATGGTGTTGAGTCAGCTATAACCAACCAATTGAATTTGGTACAGGAGATGTGACGTATCGACACTTGTACTCTGTAACCAGGCCTCCTCCACCTTGGGGGAAGATCAAGAAACCAGATGAAAATCCAGGAGGGGCTGACACACATCTATGTTGTCGAGCTGTAGCTTCCCTACTCGTCAGAACACGTGGCCTACAGGCACTTTTGACTGACAAAGTCGCCCTGGAAACTCCCTTTCCTAGATTCTATATAAAGCAATTCATCCTCTCACAGCTTTTCCTTCTTTTCCTGCAGAGTCATAAGACCCAAGCCACAGCTAATGCTTGGCATCATCAACCTTGTTTCCTGAGCTGGGGAAGGGCTGTTGTCTCAGAAATCACTTCTTCTCAGCCTCCACTTAAACACAGTCTGAAAATGCTTTTTCTCTGCTTTTCCTGGAATTTTATTCTTATCCACTAATCTGTGCTATTCTCCATGGACTACTGTCCCTGGAGCTAAATAAACTTCCCCTTCTCTGTCAGTTGCTTGGCCTTTCTGTAGAAGAGGCAAAAGAGTGGATTTGCAAGGAGTAAATAATACCATATTGAATGGAAATGCCTTCACAAAAATAGGATCTAATATTATGAGCTTAGTTTCAACCAGAGAACAATATGAAGAATGATATTTGGTCTTTTACAAGGTGGGTTTTGAAGATGTTCTTCATATTATTATTCCTTGAGTTTCTCCTTGAATTAAATACTAGGGAAGCAGACTGTCCATCCTGATAAATGGAGTAATCTGCTTCCTTAGCATTTAATTCAAGGAGGAACTCAAGTAATAATAATAAACCCATCATGTTTTCCTCCTTTCCTTGGCTGCCAGTAAACTCACAGCTATGTTTTGTAGTCAGCGGTTGTTATTATTATTAGCTAGAGGTTTCTGATAAATTATTTTCTCCTTTCATTACTGGACTCTCTTACTCATCCTTAAAGTGTATGTATCTCCTGCATGGGCTGTTTCTTCTCTTAGGAAGTGAATGGGGTACATTTATTAAATAATACATCAGTGGTTCAGTCAGGGACATATCACCAGCGGACTGGACTTTAACCCCAATTCAACCCACCAATCATTTATTGATCCATATTACCAGCTGGTCCCCAAGACCTCTATAAATGTTCTCTAAGGAGACATGTTGAATCTTCTGAAATGATGAAAGGGTTTAAAACTGAGCAGAGGCTTGTCAATAGTTGTCATACTCAATTTCAGCACAATAACAAATCTCAAGTCCCCAAACTTGCATAACTTAAAACTTGAGAACTCCCATGATCTCAACTTCCCCTTCAGTTTCAACCAGACCCATATTTCCAATTATGTCTTGAACATCTCTTTTTGAATATTCCAAAGGCAGCACACACCTAACAGGCACAATTGAATTCTATCCTTCTACCCTATCCTCCTACAGATTTATTTCCTTCACCGTATTCTTGGTTTCAGTCAGTGTTATCACTGTTTGCTGAGTTTCCCAAGCTAGAAGCCTTGATGATTTTGCTCCTCACATTCAATCAGTCTCCAAATGCTTCAGAATAAGATTCTGAACCTGATCCCTTCCCTGAAACCCCACTGTCACTGTCTTAGAATAGGGTTTGGCTTTTCTCTCCCCTGAATTATTGCAACAACTTCCTAAGCATTCTTTCTGCTATCTAGTCTTTTCCTTTACTCTCATACTGCCATCAGTGTCATGTTCCTGATCACTTTCTAGTTAAGGACCTTTGCTGGCCTCTCAATCACTATAAAATAAACACCAAATTCCATGAGGTAGTGTACATGGTTCACTGCAATCTAGCTCCAACCTTCTGCAGCCTCACCTCTCACTTTGCATTAGGACTCCTATGGTCCAATCCTACTAAATTCCTCATCCTTTTTTAAACCAGCTAAGCCCTTTCATGACTCTGTACTTTTGCACTTGTTATTTCTTCTGCCAAGAATTCTGTTTACATAGTCTACCTTTCTACCTGGAAATTAACTTTTATTTTTCATGAATTAACTCAATTATCAACAATACTCTAGCCACCTATCCTACAATCAAATCTTTCTTGACCTTTCTACCTTCCCTTAGCTGCTTTTTAAAAAGTCTTCCCTAGAAATTACCCAGGCATGTTTAAATTATTTGTTAACAGCTTTCTCTTTGGTTATCACTCTGAGCTAATTTAGGTCAAGAACCATATTTTTCATAGCCCTAGTACCAAGTACAGTAAATGGCACAATGTTGATGTTCATTAAATACTAATAAAGTAAGCACTGAAATATGAAAGTGTAGTAGGTGACAAACATGGGGTGATAAAAGATCTCCACTGAACTGTTTTACTAATGCAGGACCCTTTATTTAATGGCTGTGGACCCTTTGAGGTATAGAGTAATAAAGAGAAAAGCTAAGGCTGTTCTAGTTGATGTTATCTTAGCAACTTTGTGACCTCATGATGTTTTCTACATTTTACCATTTCCTTTCAGTATTTCTCCTCTGCCTTTACCATAGCAATCCTATCTTACAATAAGCATCATTCTTAGAAGATTCAGGAAGGACAACCCAATCATGCAATTTTTGCACCCAATTTGGAGTAGACGTCACTAGTTTTATCCTGTGATAGAGTCTCCTTGTGGGCTTTTTGTATCTGGTGATAAACCCCACCTGCCCACAAGCACTGAAATTGTTATAGATGATGTGGCAGACTGTATTTTCCAAAGGTGGCTGCGGGAGTACCTCTATCTCATTTGCTCTTCTATAACGTGACCTGGCCTTATTCCTTTCAAGACCTCCCCTCTCTCTTTCCCTTGAACCTGAGTAGGCCTGTAATTGTTTTGCTCAATAAATAGGAAGCAGCCTTAAGGAGCTTTTGAGAAAAAGGACAGGACTGGGAAAAAGATGACCCTTGTTATGGAGTGGTAGAAACTTTAGCAACATTGTTTTTTTTGCAAAGCAATCATTTTTGCAATGACATGGAAAACAAAAATAAACCTAATGAACCAGTGGGTGTGGTCAATGAGATTTCCAAGCAAAATACCAAAGTGCTAACTGAGTTATTTTAGCCATATAAAAGTAGCCACACAGTGTTAAAGAAAATTTAAGGGAAATAAAAAGGATCCAGGACTTGTTGGATTTGAAAATAAAATTAGTTATCATCTCCATTCTCTTACAGCAGAAAATCCTCAAAAACAAAAATGTCCTCAAGGTGAAGATCAAATCCAGGGTGCTAAAATGGATACATCTCAGGGTAAATATGAAGCCAAAGCTGTGACCAGAAAACTCTTTCCTAGGACCTTAGATAGATCAAAACTGATATGTCACAGACTTTCAAATAGATAAATGGACTCCTAAGTATCTTAAGGGCATTCCTTGAAGATCTTCTCTGTTCAAAAAATCTAAGTCTCTTAAGGATGTTGTCTCATAGCAACCTCAGAGACATCCCAAGGTAAAAAAATAAGGGCTCATCTCAAAGAGATTTGTGGGTGTGGAGTTTAACTGATGAAATGTGTTTTGTTAATATACAAGAAGCCCACAGAATTTTTAAAGAATTGTAGCATTTTAAATTGAAAGAGATGGTACAAAATGAAAAGAAGCCTTTGAATCTCTAAAATTTTTTGGGCACCAAGCAATCTGAGAGCCTACTTAGTTGAAAACATGGAAGACTTTGTATAGAAATGAAGAATAACTCATCGGATGGAACTAAGAGCCCAGAAGGCAAAGCCAGTTGTCCTGGAGGATGACCCTAGGGAGTAGGACTGAGTCCTAACTCAGGAACTGATAATGTGTACTTGGCTGGATTTGTTAAACTGACTATTGTGTGCCTTTTTTTTTTACTCTTTTTGAATGGGAAGACTGTAGTAATTATTCTATGCTTGTCTCACCTGGGTGTGGTTGGAGAGGATGAATAACTTGTGCCTTTAGTTCACAGATTTTTAGAACAAGAAGAACTGTACTCAAAGAATTGCTCTAGAGAAGCCCCACTGTCACCTGGACATAATTTAGTTCACAAGATCTTAGATTTTGAACTGATGCCTCAATGGGATGAAACTTTGAAAGTCTTGGGGGAAGGGATGACTGAATGCATGTGAAAGTGGATGTGAATTTTGTGGCCAGAGGCAGACTATGGCAGATTTTATTTTCCAAAGATGACCACAAAAGTATCCCATACCTTACATACACTTCTATCATGTAACCTTGCTAATGCTCTATTAAGAGATGGAGCCTAATTCCCTTTCTTTGGATCTAGATGGGCTTGTGACTGTTTTAGCCAATAGGGTAAAATAGAAATAATGATGTGTGTCTTCCAAGAGTGGATCATTAAAGTAATACAGTTTTGACCTTGTTCTCTGGGACACAATGTTAGAAGTCCAACTACCTGAGGCCACTGTGAGACAGCCCAGGCCACAGGGAGAGACCTCATGTAGATGTTCTGGTTGACAGCCCCAGTGAGGTTACAGATGACAGCCAATATCAATGGCTAAATATGTGAATGAAGATGTCTCCAGATAATTCCAGCCCCCAGCCATTGAGTCACATCCAGCCATTGAGACTTCCAAGCCCAGGTGTCGACACCGTGAAAGGGAGATAAGCCAAATACACAGTGCTCTGTATGAATTCCTGACTCACATAATCCATAAGTACAGTTTAAAAATTTAAGCCATTTAGCTTTCAAGTAATATGTTACACAACAATAGAAACTGGAACATATGGACATGGGCACTTTTAAAATTTTATCACTTATGTTGTTGCTTAAGTACGCCCCTTTGCCAGCATCAATAGAACAGAAAAACTACAAAATTATATAAATCCTATCCACAAACTAAAAGAAGGGAGAAGATAAAATTCTGTAAAATAATGAGAATGTGGATTGTTATTTCTGGATATATATATGTATTTATTAGATAATGAAAATTAGAAGACAGTAAGTTATCCAGAGAATTAAGAAGAGTGAAATATTAACCTACACAGAGTTGACTCCTGAATGCTGGCACCTTAGGGGGTATAATTTTCCTTTATGCCTTCAATAGTTTTCCCCAAATTAAAAACTGTCAAAAAGACTTCCACTTCTGGGGCTTCCCTGGTGGCGCAGTGGTTGAGAAGCTGCCTGCTAATGCAGGGGACACGGGTTCGAGCCCTGGTCTGGGAAGATCCCACATGCCACGGAGCAGCTGAGCCCGTGAGACACAACTACTGAGCCTGCGCGTCTGGAGCCTGTGCCCCGCAACAGGAGGGGCCGCGATAGTGAAAGGCCCGCGCACCGCGATGAAGAGCGGTCCCTGCACCGCGATGAAGAGTGGACCCCACTTGCCGTAACTAGAGAAAGCCCTCGCACGAACTGAAGACCCAACACAGCCAAAAATAAAGAAATAAATAAAATAAAAAAAAAAAAAAAAAAAAAAAAAAAAAGACTTCCACTTCTGGCAAAGATGGAAGACCAGAATTAGCAAAATTAGTTCTAGACTAGTTAATTCTACAGCTCTGGTGCTCCCTAATAAATCTTAAAAACAAGACTAAAAAGGATCAAAGTATTTCCAAGTAACTGACCTTCATCCCAGAAAAAAAGATCAAGTATATTTATAAGAATACATAAATAAATATTCAGTCAGCACTCAACAAAGTACAATTCAAAATGTCTGGCATCCAACCAAAAACTAATAGACATTAGAAGAAGTAGGAAAATATGACCCATAATGAGGAAAAAGATCAGTCAATTGAAACCAACCCAGAACAGACACAGATGTTAGACTAGCAGAAAAGGCATTAAAACAGTTCTTATAACTTACTTCCATATGTTCAGAAAGTTAAGTAGAGACATGGGAGATATTAAAAAGACTCAAATAAAACTTCTACAGTTGAAAACTATGATGTCTGAGATAAAAATTATACTGGCTAGAATTAACAGTGTATTAGAAATTGCGGAAGAAAAGAATAGTAAACATAAAGACATAAAAATAGGCACTACCCCAAATGAAACACATAGAGAAAAAATAATTTTGTAAAATGAACTGTGAGATAATATCCACTGTGCATTTAACTGCAGTTCCTGCAGGAGGAAGATGGAAGAAAAAACATATTTGGAAAAATGATAGCCAATTTTTTTCCAAATTTGATAAAAACAAATACAAGTAGTTCAATAAACCCCAAGCACAACAAACATGAAGAAATGTAAATCAAGGCACAGTGTGCTCAAATTGCTTAAAATCAGGGCTAAGAGAAAATCTTAAAAGCATCCTGGAGGTGAGGGATGGAGAGATATCTTACATACAAAGAAACAAAGACAAGGATGATAGAATATTTCTCATCAGAATCAATAAAAGTGAGAAGAGAGTGAAGTAACATCTTTAAAATAGTGGAAGAAAAAAACCACCACCAGAATTCTATACCCAGGGAAACTATCTTTCGAAAGTTAAAAATAAGACTTTTTCAGAAATACAAAGCTAGAAGAATGTATCATCAGCAGATTCATACCACAAGAAATGTTAAAGAAAGTCCTTCAGACAAATGGAAAAATAATACCAGATGGAAATCTTGATCTCTAAAAACAAAAAGAACAAAAAGAAGAGCACTGGAAATTGTAACTAAATAGGTAAAAGTTAAATATAAAAAAATTATTTCTGATTATTTAAATTTGTTTGGGAGACAATTGACTGTTTAAATCAAAGTCACAACAATGTTTTAAAATTTATAACATGTATAAAAGTGAAATGTATGACAAAATTAGCCCAAAGAATGGGAGAGGAGAAATGTAAGTACAGTTGACCTTTGAACAACACACATGTGAACTGTGCAGGTCTACTTATATGTGGATTTTTTTTCAGTAGTAAATAGTACAGTACTACATGATCCAAGGTTGGTTGAATCCACAGGTATGGAACCCTGGATATGGAGGAACTGTAGATATGAAGGAACTGCATATAAGGAGGCCCAAATATAAATTACACATGTATTTTTCACTGTGCAGAGGGTTGGTGCCCCACCTCCCACATTGTTCAAAGGTCAAATGTCTACTACTTTAAAGTTCTTGTTCTATAAGTGATGTTTTATTAACTCACTTGAAGGTAGGTAGACTGTGATTAGCCAAAGGTACATATTATGAAGTCTAAGGCAAGCACTGAAATAATGAAACAATGATGACTAACGGCTAATAAGCAAAAATGAGATATGTGTACTCAACAATAAGCTGCCCACAAGAAACACACTTTAAGTATACAACCCAAAAAGGTTAAAAGTAAAGGCATGAAAAAAATATAACATTAATCTACACTAATTAATGTTATCAATGCTTGCACTAATCAAAGGAAAGTTGTTGTGGTTATATCAGTATTAGAAAAAGTAAACGTAAGGAGGAGATTGGTTCAAGATGGCAGAGTAGAAGGATATGCGCTCACTCTTTCTTGTGAGAGCACCAGAATCACAACTAACTGCTGAACAATCATAGGCAGAAAGACACTGGAACTCACCAAAAAAACATACCCCACATCCAAAGACAAAGGAGAAGCCGCAATGAGATGGTATGTGGGGGGGCAATCACAATAAAATCAAATCCCATAAATGCTGGGAGGGTGACACACAAACTGGAGAACAATTATACCACAGAAGTCCACCCACTGTAGTGAACCTTCTGAGTCACAAGTGAGGCTTCCCAACCTGGGGTTCCAGCAATGGGAGGTGGAAATCCCAGAGAATCAGACTTTGAAGGCTAGTGGGATTTGATTGCAGGACTCTGACAGGACTGGGGGAAAGAGAGAGTCCACACTTGGAGGGCACAGACAAAGTAGTGTGTGCATCAGGACCCAGGGGCAAAGAGCAGTGACCCCATAGGAGACTGAACCAGACCTACCTGCTAGTGTTGGAGGGTCTCCTGCAGAGGTGGGGATGGGTGTGGCTCACCACTGGGAAGGGGAAACTGGCAGCAGAAGTTCTGGTAAGTGCTCCTTGGCATGAGCCCTCCCAGAGTCTGCCATTAGCCGCACCAAAGAGCCTATAGCATCCAGTGCTGGGTCGCCTCAAGCCAAAAACCCAACAGGGAGGGAACTCAGCACCACCCACCAGCTGGCAAGCAGATTAAAGTTTTACTGAGCTCTGCCCACCAGAACAACACCCAGCTCTACCCACCACCAGTCCCTCCCATCAGGAAGCTTGCAGAAGCCTCTTAGATAGTCTCATCCACCAGAGGGCAGACAGCAGAAGCAAAAAGAACTACAATCCTGCAGCCTGTGGAATGAAAACCACATTCACAGAAAGACAGACAAAATGAAAAGGCAGAGGACTATGTACCAGATAAAGGAACAAGATAAAACCACAGAAAAACAATTAAATGAAGTGGAGGTAGGCAACCTTCCAGAAAAAGAATTCAGAATATTGATAGTGAAGATGATGATAGTGAAGATGACCCAGGACCTCAGAAAAAGAATGGAGGCAAAGATCCAGAAGATGCAAGAAATGTTTAACAAAGACCTAGAAGAATTAAAGAACAAATACCTAGAAGAATTAAAGAACAAACAAACAGAGATGAACAATACAATAACTGAAATGAAAAATACACTAGAAGGAATCAATAGCAGAATAACTGAGGCAAAAGAATGGATAAGTGACCTGGAAGACAGAATGGTGGAATTCACTGCGGCAAACAGAATAAAGAAAAAAGAATGAAAAGAAATGAAGACAGCCTAAGAGACCTCTGGGACAACATTCAATGCACCAACATTTGCATTATAGGGGTCCCAGAAAGAGAAGAGAGAGAGAAAGGACCTAAGAAAATATTTGAAGAGATTATAGTCAAAAACTTACCTAACATGGGAAAGGAAATAGCCACCTAAGTCCAGGAAGTCCAGAGAATCCCAGGCAGGATAAACCCAAGGAGGAACACGCCGAGACACATAGTAATCAAATTGACAAAAATTAAAGACAAAGAAAAATTATTGAAAGCAACAAGGGAAAAACAACAAAAAACATACAAGGGAACTCCCATAAGGTTAACAGCTGATTTCTTAGCAGAAACTCTACAAGCCAGAAGGGAGTGGCACAATATATTTAAAATGATGAAAGGGAAGAATCTACAACCAAGATTACTCTACCCAACAAGGATCTCATTCAGATTTGATGGAGAAGTCAAAAGCTTTACAGACAAGCAAAAGCTAAGAGAATTCAGCACCACCAAACCAGCTCTACAACAAATGCTAAAGGAACTTCTCTAAGTGGGTAACACAAGAGAAGAAAAGGACCTACAAAAACAAACCCAAAACAATTAAGAAAATGGTCATAGGAACATACATATTGATAATTACCTTAAATGTGAATGGATTAAATGCTTCAACCAAAAGACACAGGCTCACTGAATGGATACAAAAACAAGACCTGTATATATGCTGTCTACAAGAGACCCACTTCAGACCTAGGGACACATGTAGACTGAAAGTGAGGGGATGGAAAAAGATATTCCATGCAAATGGAAATCAAAAAAAGCTGGAGTAGCAAGACTCATATCAGGCAAAATAGAATTTAAGGTAAAGAATGTTACAAGAGAGAAGGAAGGACACTACATAATGATCAAGGGATCAATCCAAGAAGAAGATATAACAATTATAAATATATATGCACCCAAAATAGGAGCACCTCAATACATAAGGCAAATGCTAACAGCTATAAAAGAGGAAATTGACGGTAACACAATAACAGTGGGGGACTTTAACACCTCACTTACACCAATGGACAGATCATCCAGACAGAATATTAATAAGGAAACACTAGCTTTAAATGACACAACAGACCAGATAGATTTAATTGATATTTATAGGACATTCCATCCGAAAACAGCAGATTACACTTTCTTCTCAAGGTCACATGGAACATTCTCCAGGATAGATCACATCTTGGGTCACAAATAAAGCCTTGGTAAGCTTAAGAAAATTGAAATCATATCAAGCATCTTTACTGACCACAATGCTATGAGATTAGAAATAAATTACAGGGAAAAAAAAGTAAAAAACACAAACACATGGAAGCTAAACAATACATTACTAAATAACCAAGAGATCACTGAAACAATCAAAGAGGAAATCAAAAAATACCTAGAGACAAATGACAACAAAAACACAATGATCCAAAACCTATGGGATGCAGCAAAAGCAGTTCTAAGAGGGAAGTTTATAGCAATACAATCCTACCTCAAGAAACAAGAAAAATACCAAATAAACAATATAACCTTACACCTAAAGGAACTAGAGAAAGAAGAACAAACAAAATCCAAAGTTAGTAGAAGGAAAGAAATCATAAAGATCAGAGCAGAAATAAATGAAATAGAAACAAAGAAAACAATAGAAAGATCAATAAAACTCAAAGCTGGTTCTTTGAGAAGATAAACAAAATTGATAAACCTGTAGACAGACTCATCAAGAAAAAGAGGGAGAGGACTCAGACCAATAAAATTAGAAATGAAGGTTTCCATGGTGGCACAGTGGTTAAGAATCTGCCTGTCGATGCAGGGGGCATGGGTTCGAGCCCTGGTCCGAGAAGATCCCACATGCCATAGGGCAACTAAGCCCATGCACCAAAACTACTGAGCCTGTGCTCTAGAGCCCGTGAGCCACAACTATTGGAGCCTGCACACTTAGAGTCTGTGCTCCACAGCAAGAGAAGCCACTGCAATGAGAAACCTCTGCACCACAACGAAGAGTAGCCCCTGCTCACCACAACTAGAGAAAGCCCGCGTGCAGCAACAAAGACCAAATGCAGCCAAAAATAAATAAATTAAATAAAATTTTAAAACACAACAAAAAAATTAAAATTAAATTAAAAATGAAAAAGGAGAAGTTACAATGGACACTGCAGAAATACAAAACATCAGAAGAGACTACTACAAGCAATGTTATTCCAATAAAATGGACAACCTGGAAGAAATGGTCAAATTCTTAGAAAGGTATAACTTTCCAAGACTGAACCAGGAAGAAGTAGAAAATATGAACAGACCAAATACAAGTAATGAAATTGACTCTATGATTAAAAATCTTCCAACAAACAAAAGTCCAGGATCAGAGGGCTTCCCAGGTGAATTCTATCAAACATTTAGAGAAGAGCTAACACCTATCCTTCTCAAACTCTTCCAAAATATAGCAGAGGAAGGAACATTCTCAAACTCATTCTACGAGGCCACCATCTCCCTGATACCAACACCAAACAAAGATGTCACAAAAAAAGAAGACTACAGGCCAATATCACTGATGAACATAGATGCAAAAATCCTCAACAAAATACTTGCAAACAGAATCCAACAGCACATTAAAAGGATCATACACCATGATCAAGTGGGGTTTATCCCAGGAATGCAAGGATTCTTCAATATACGCAAATCAATCAATGTGATACACCATATTAACAAACTGAAGGATAAAAAGCATATGATAATCTCAATAGATGCAGAAACAGCTTCCGACAAAATTCAACACCCATTTATGATAAAAACTCTCCAGAAAGTGGGCATGCAGAGAACCTACCTCAACATAATAAAGGCCATATATGACAAACCCACAGCAAACATCATTCTCAATGGTGAAAAACTGAAAGCATTTCCTCTAAGGTCAGGAACAAGACAAGGATGTCCACTCTCACCACTATTATTCAACATAGTTTTGGAAGCCCTAGCCATAGCAATCAGAGAAGAAAAAGAAATAAAAGGAATCCAAATGGGAAAAGAAGAAGGAAAACTGTCACTGTTTGCAGATAACATGATACTATACATAAAAAATCTTAAAGATGCCACCAGAAAACTACTAGAGCTAATCAATGAATTTGGTATTTGCAGGCTACAAAATTAATGCTCAGAAATCTCTTGCATTCCTATACACTAACAACAAAAGACAAGAAAGAGAAATTAAGGAAACAATCCCATTCACCATTGCAACAAAAAGAATAAAATACCTAGGAATAAACCTACCTAAGGAGGTAAAAGAGCTGTACTCAGAAAACTATAAGACACTGATGAAAGAAATTAAAGATGACACAAACAGATGGAGAGGTATACCACGTTCTTGCATTGGAAGAATCAATATTGTGAAAATGACTATACTACCCAAAGCAATCTACAGATTCAATGCAATCCCTATCAAATTACCAATGACATATTTTACAGAACTAGAACAAAAGACCTTAAAATGTGTATACAGACACAAAAGACCCTGAAAAGCCAAAGTAATCTTGAGGGGGAAAAAAGGAGCTGGAGGAATCAGGCTCCCTTGACTTCGGACTAAACTACAAGGCTACAGTCATCAAGACAATATGGCACTGGCACTAAAACAGAAAAATAGATCAATGGAACAGGATAGAAAACCCAGAGGTAAACCCACGCAGCTATGGTTAACTAATCTATGACAAAGGAGGCAAGAATATACAATGGAGAAAAGACAGTCTCTTCAATAAGTGGTGCTGGGAAAACTGGACAGCTACATGTAAAAGAATGAAATTAGAACACTCCCTAACACCATACACAAAAATAAACTCAAAATGGATTCGAGACCTAAATGTAAGACCGGACACTATAAAACTTTTAGAGGAAAACACAGGAAGAACACTCTTTGACATAAAGCAAAGCAAGACCTTTATTGACCCATCTCCTAGAGTAATGGAAATAAAAACAAAAATAAACAAATGGGACCTAATGAAACTTAAAAACTTTTGCAAACCAAAGGAAACTATAAACAAGACGAAAGACAATCCTCAAATGGGAGAAAATATTTTCAAACGAATCAACAGACAAAGGATTAATCTCCCAAATATATAAACAGCTCATGCAGCTCAATATTAAGAAAACAAACAACCCAATCCAAAAATGGGCAGAAGACCTAAATAGACATTTCTCCAAAGACATACAGATGGCCAAGAAGCACATGAAAATCTGCTCAACATCATTAATTATTAGAGAAATGCAAATCAAATCTACAACGAGGTATTACCTCACACCGTTCAGAATGGCCATCATCAAAAAATCTACAAACAATAAATGCTGGAGAGGGTGTGGAGAAAAGGGAACACTCTTGCACTGTTGGTGGGAATGTAAATTGATACAGCTGCTATGGAGAACAGTATGGAGGTTCCTTAAAAAACTAAAAATAGAATTACCATATGACCCAGCAATCCCACTACTGGGCATATACCCAGTATATATGCCCAGAGGAAACCATAATTCAAAAAGACACATGCACCCCAATGTTCATTGCAGCCTTATTTACAATAGCCAGGTCATGGAAGCATCCTAAATGCCCATTGACAGATGAATGGATAAAGAAGATTTGGTGCATATATACAGTGGAATATTATTCAGCCATAAAATGGAATGAAATTGGGTCATTTGTAGAGATGTGGAGGGACCTAGAGACTGTCATACAGAGTAAAGTAAGTCAGAAAGAGAAAAACAAATATCATATATTAACGCCTATATGTGGATCTAGAAAAATGGTACAGATGAACCAGTCTGCAAGGCAGAAATAGAGACACAGATGTAGAGAACAAACGTATGGACACCAAGGGAGGAAAGTGGCAGAGGGGACATGGTGGTGGTGGGATGAATTGGGAGACTGGGATTGACATGTATACACTAATATATATATAAAATAGGTAACTAATGAGAACATGCTGTATAAAAAAATAAAATAAAATTCAAAAACTAAACATAAAAAGTAAATGTCAGAACAAAAAAAAAATTAACAAGTTTGCAAAACACATATCTGATAAAGGATTTGTATTTAGAATATATAAAGAGCTCTCAAAACGAAGTACATAAATAAATAAATAAATGGCAAAAGAGTTCATTGAGCACTTCATCAAAGAATATATATAGATATCAACTATGCACATGAAAGAGGCTTGACATCATTAGACTTTAGAAAAATGCAAATTAAAACCCAAACAACATGTGCTATCTACCTACTAGAATGACTAATATTGAGAAGGCTGATCATACCAGGTATGGGTGAAGATGTGCGGGAATGTAAAACGGTGTAATCACTTTGGAAAACAGTTTGGCAGTTTCTTTAAAATTTAAAGATATACCTACCATATGACCCAGCTATTCCACTCCTGGGTATTATCTAATTTAAACAAAAGCATATATCCATACAAAGACTTGTACATGAATATTCATAACAATTTAATTTATAATAGCCTGGAGCTGGAAACAACCCAAATATCCATCAACATGTGACTGAACAATCATATCCGTATACCCATACAGTGGAATATCACTCAGCAATGAAAAGGAATGAACTCTTAACACATACAACGACATAGATGAATTTCAAAATAATTATGCTGAGTGAAAGAAGCCAGACAATAAAAAAAGAGTACAAAGGGACACAGAAGTAACTTTTGGGCGTGATAGATGTGTTCATTATCTTGATTTGTGGCTATGATTTCACAGATATAGATATATGTCAAAAGTTATCAAATCATACACTTTAAATACATGCAATTTATTGTATATACCTCAACAAAACTGCTTTAAAAATTAAAATGTATAAAAACTGTCAAAAATGTATAATTTGCCCGAATCTGTGGACCTTAAGAAAAAAAGACAAACCAGAAAAGGCAGCCTGTAGAAACACAAGGTTATTTCTATAATATGAAGGAAAATAACAGAAAGCCTTGGTCTGTGAAGATACTGCAGGGAGGTAGTGCGTCAGGCATGTGGAGGTAATTAATGCTCTTTCCCCCCTATTTTGCTCCTGTCACTCAACTTAAACGGGAGCTACAGTGTCTCCCAGGAAGAACAACTGGATCCCATCTATGTAAGGGAGATGTCATCAGATTCCCAATGCCCTGGGACTTTCCCAGCAGATGTGAGAAAGAAAATGGGGTCCATGAGAGAGGAGGCTGTCACCGTGAGCCAGGACTAAATGTAGGAGGGGAACTGGTGGCTCCAGATGCATCTTGCAGCTGTTGTGGGAACCCAGCCCAGGCAGCCACCATGGTGCTGCATGTGTCCTCAAGGAGAAAAGGGACAGTGTCTGGGAAATGAAAGGACCAATTCACAGAAGTCAGTAGTACTTGGGGATCTAAGCCACCCAGCTGGGACATGCTGCCGGTCTCAGTCACAGCAGCCTCCCCACTGAGTGTAACAGCCCACGTCCTTATAGACTCCACAGTCTATAAGGCTGCCATGGCCTTGAGAACATCAAGGGCATCCACTGCCTTCTGTGGATCTCCTTCAGGGCCACCCTGAGGTGGTGCAAAGAAAATTCAAGCCAGCCCAGTGAGATGGATAGCAAAGGCCTGGGCTGCACAGCCATGCAAGGGCTCCGGTCAGAGAAGAAAGCTGGACCAAGGAGCTCTAACAATGGGGCCCAAGCAACAACCCTGAGTCTGCTGCCAACCACTGAAGCCCTCGCTTGGGAAAAATGTTGAGAACTAATATTCCCCCTTTTTTCCCAAAAAAAGCGTTATTGCTCAGGGTACCCAAAGGTAACCTGCACTGGGATGGCTGTGACAGACTCACAGCTCTGCAGCATGAAGGCCAGGAATCTGGAATAAGAAGCCATGGTGTGGACGATCAGAACACGGCATTGCTCTCACCAGCAGTTCGGAGTGCTGGGCCGGCTAGCTTAACAGCGAGTGAGGACCGAGACCAATTCTTGATGCACTTAAGGCAACCTCTGGAGAATTCCTGGGCAACCTAGGGGCAGGAAATGACAAATCTATCCATGCATTTTAGGTACAAATATATAGTGACTAACAAAATTTAAGTTTTAGTACTAATATGATACATTTCTTTTTTTTTAACATCTTTATTAGAGTATAATTGCTTTACAATGATGTGTTAGTTTCTGCTTTATAACAAAGTGCATCAGTTATACATATACATATGTCCCCATATCTCTTCCCTCTTGCATCTCCCTCCCTCCCACCCTCCCTATCCCACCCCTCTAGGTGGTTACAAACACCAAGCTGATCTCCCTGTGCTATGTGGCTGCTTCCCACTAGCTATCTATTTTACGTTTGGTAGTGTATATATGTCCATGCCACTCTTTCACTTGGCCCAGCTTACCCTTCTCCCTCCCCGTATCCTCAAGTCCATTCTCTAATAGGTCTGCATCTTTATTCCGTATATGACAAACCCACAGCCAACATTGTCCTCAATGGTGAAAAACTGAAACCATTTCCACTAAGATCAGGAACAAGACAAGGTTGCCCACTCTCACCACTATTATTCAGCATAGTTTTGGAAGTTTTAGCCACAGCAATTAGAGAAGAAAAAGATGTAAAAGGAATCCAAATTGGAAAAGAAGAAGTAAAGCTGTCACTGTTTGCAGATGACATGATACTATACATAGAGAATCCTAAAGATGCTACCAGAAAACTACTAGAGCTAATCAATGAATTTGGTAAAGTAGCAGGATACAAATTAATGCACAGAAATCTCTTGCATTCCTATACACTAATGATGAAAAATCTGAAAGTGAAATTAAGAAAACACTCATTTACCATTGCAACAAAAAGAATAAAATATCTAGGAATAAACCTACCTAAGGAGACAAAAGACCTGTATGCAGAAAATTATAAGACACTGATGAAAGAAATTAAAGATGATACAAATAGATGGAGAGATATACCATGTTCTTGGATTGGAAGAATCAACATTGTGAAAATGACTCTACTACCCAAAGCAATCTACAGATTCAATGCAATCCCTATCAAACTACCACTGGCATTTTTCACAGAACTAGAACAAAAAATATGATACATTTCTACTCAAAGGCTAGGAAATAACTGAAATTAACCTACATTAGTACCTCAATTAATAGGAGTATATTTTCCTCCTATAGAAGAAAGGGATAAATAACAATAACAACAAAGCTCTCTCAGTATGAGGGTCCCTATTCAGAGATGCATGCCTGGAGATTAGGACTGGTTCAGACTGATCTCCTACAGTGATAATTCTACAAAACAGTGAGAACGGACCCCAGACCCTGTTATAATGTATCCACAAAATCAAAGTAAACAGCACTCTTTAGACAAAAGCATAGACTAAAGTTTCACAAGCATTTTCACTGTGAGGTTTTTTTTTTTTGCATTTATTCATTTTATATATTATGAACATATTCTTTTTTTTAATTTATTTATTTTATTTGTTTATTTTTGGCTGCGTTGGGTGTTAGTTGCTGTGCGCTGGCTTTCTCTAGTTGTGGCGAGCGGGGACTACTCTTCGTTGCGGGACGTGGGCTTCTCACAGTGGTGGCTTCTCTTGTTGCGGAGCACGGGCTCTAGGTGCACGGGCTCAGTAGCTGTGCCTTGTGGGCTCTAGAGGTCAGGCTCAGTAGTTGTGGCGCACGGGCTTAGTTGCTCTGCAGCATGTGGGATCTTCTCAGACCAGGGCTTGAACCCGTGTCCCCTGCATTGGCAGGTAGATTCTTAACCACTGCACCCCCAGGGAAGCCCTGTGAGATTTTTTCAAGTGTTATTCTATTGGGTTCTCAACACTTAAATGACCCAGTACTTCCCAGTGAGTAAAAGATCTGCTGTGCATGGATATCGGTGACTGAGGGAGCTCTATCTCTCTTGATAACAGAACAAGACGAAACAGAATGAAACTTTATCAGAAACGATTTAGATTAGACTGCAGGAGGCACAGAGTTCTGGAATTGATGTCCAAGTGACATTTTAAATTCCTTGATACTCCAGAGTACCTGTCCATCAGGGACAGAGCCATCTGCATACATCCTGACAGTTCAAAGAAACATAAACAGCAAAAACTGACACTACGATACATTGTTCTTGTGCTGACTGCTTTATCCCTAAGGCTAAATATTTTTAAATATCCATCTGATGTGTTAACGAATGAAGGCAGAGTCCATTCTCTCCATAAACAGACTGTTTTGTTAAGAATGCAACTCAGACATGGCAGAATCTCCCCATGTGCTGATTGTTAATGTATCTTAGCCATGACATATATTCTTACATGTTCCAGTTCAGCAAAGTCTCCTTCTCTTATCTGGAGATGCCGAGTTTGGACAGCTATGTTTAATCTAGCCAAGAGAACATATTTCCTCCCTGAAACACAGCCTTGACAGCGAAGCAAAATGTGATTAAGTTGTGTCACAAATAGGTGCAGCTCAATCCATCTGGCAAAGGGGAGTCTGTGCTGCCTAATTAGGAAATATAATGATCTGATCTGATCAAACATCCATTTACAGTTTTGATAAGTGAAATTACCCAGTTAGATTACTGCAAAAGGGTGTGAGCTGGTGTCCTAACAAAACCCCTGGAGCTGGGAGTGTGGACCTGGGGATGGCGAGATTGGTACACATTTAGGTCAGCAACACATTGTAGCAAAGGAATGCCACATGACTTTCTGAATATTTTTGGCCGGTAGCTTGTGAAACGCTGATCTGATTTGCTTGGAAATTTTTTAAATAATTGGCTTCTGCTGGCTGAGGCCCCATGCCAACACCACATGGTAATTCATTCGTGACATTCCTAGAAGAGAGAATCTGCCTGAAGAGCTGCAGTAATATGTTTAGGGAATAATCATGCCATCCTCCGAATAGGATGCATAAAAGGAAGCAAGCAGCAGGGAGGCCTCTGTGTTTCCAGGGAAAAGATTCTCAATCTAAATGGAAATTATATGTCTCTTCCTCTTTTCTTCATTCTCAGGCTCCAAGTAAGAGCCTGGGACCATTTTAAGATCGAGTATACAATCCCAGAGATGATTGTTTAGGTCTCCTGGATTTGGATTGACCCAACCTCTAGAAACTATGATGGTGATTTTGCAAAGAATCCACTTGTATCATTTTCTGGGCTTTTGTAGATGCCACTTGATTCTTGGGAAGCTTTTCAAGAAATACATGCATCCTTTGGGAAACAAAAGAAAGCACCAAGGTAATCTGACTCTTCTGGAAATATTAAGAGTCGTATTGTAGCTCAGAGCTAGAGTAGGGAACTCAAAGAGAACATTCAACAGGTTCCAAGACCATGAGAAAGTAAAGAGTGGAACTAGGGTTTATCTCTTAAAATTGTAAAAGAAAGAAAGGAAGAGAGGGAGGGAAGGACAAAGCAAGTTTCATGGAAAGATTCAAGGGAAGATGTATAAAGAAAGGCAACATCAGAAACTCTGAGCAACTGGAGAGTCCAAGAGGAAACAAGGTTGTTCTGGTACCACATCAAGTCCCAGGACACAGAAAAACAGCTCTGTCCCTATTTTCCACCAACCCCAAATGGAGATAGCATTCTTCAGGAATTCATATATCAGGGAAACCATAAGGGGCACAGTAGAGGTATCTGGAGCTGGATACTGGTCTGGACACCCTGTGGTACGAACAAGGCATTCATGCCAGGTACTCTTAACAATCCACTGCTGGATGTCCATTTTCAAATCCCATCTCTTGGACTTTCCCATGTACAAGGATGCAGAAAGATGGTATCAGTAACCAGTGGTCTAGGGGTAAGAACAGCAAGATGGAATCCCAAATCTAGGAAATACCAACAAAACAGCCCACTCTGACAATGTCCTAAAGTAAATGTCTTAACTGGCGGACATGCTGGGAGACTAATACAAGGAGAAGGGAAGGGATGATGAATGGGAATCTAGCAAAACCTCAATGGAGGGTTGAGTGGACTGACCGACACCAGCCATGACCACCCAACTGTAAGCAGATACAATAAACTGCATCATCAGTTTCAAAGGGTCCAATCTGATGGAACAGATAAGCACAGTGCCGGTAGCTTCTTAGGCAGGGACAATTCTTGGGAGAGGTAGTCTTGATGACATGGATTCTGTCTAAGTTAGGGTAAATGTTAGGCTCTCAAAAGTAGAACACAGCAACCAGGTGAAGAGGAGTCCCCCCCCAATTAAGTGATTAGGATTAGGGTCCAGGATTGCTGACCTGGGATCAGAGCCAGGGTCTGAGACAAGGGTCCTGCAAGGAAATTGCCCCCATGCATAGTGATGTGGAAAAGAGGAGCTAGAGTTCATTGCTTATCTAGTGCTTGAACCTCTGATAATTCCTTTTTGAAGCCAGGTGGTCTAAGCTGGAAAATGGAATGCCTCCCCTCACCCCAGGGGAAAGGAGTTCTCAATACAACATGAAGCCTGGCTCAAGGATTGGATGTGGCTGAACACACAGGGGGCAGGTTATTATTGCTGGCAGTTGGCTAGGCTGATTCAGGCAAGGAAGCTAATAAGAATCCACACAACAGGAGTCTCCAGATTCCCCCAATTTGGCGATAGTTTCCTATAGAGATCAAGTTGAGATATATAGAAACAAGACCTGTGATCTAACAGAGGTTTATTTATTTATAAATTCAATTGCATGAGAAGTATTACAAAAGTATAAAATCAGATCATGTTCAATTATATATTTAATGGATAAAAACATAATGACATGAAATTCATTCTGGCCCAGAAAAATCAAGGTATACGGAGGCAATACCAATAGATCACCAGGAGGAAAAATAGTCTGAAATGCCATTAATTAAGCAAAGCATAAATATTTATTGACCATTATGATGTGTTAAATATCGTGCTAGGTTTGTGGGAAATTCCAGAATAAATAAGACATGGTTCCTACACTAATGGCGGGGAGGAGCTAACACATATTAAACACTGCAGACTCTACCTACGCCCTTTGGACACTTTGTGCTTAGGCTGGAACTACAGAAGGCCACTCTGCCCACGTGTGCAGCAGGCTAGCAGTGCTGAGGAATGACCCCACCCCCAAGAGCAGCTCTTAGTCAGTGTCTTTCTGAAGTTGAGATAGAAATATTTCTACTCCTTTGCCCTTCGGGTGAAATAATTCTAAGGCATATGTTTTGTACTGCTTCCAAGAGTTTCCCCATGGGCTTAGGCTCCAGCCAACCACTGTGGTCACGGCTTAATAATTCAGCCTTTATTATCTGCCTTGCCCTCTCCCCTCCACTACTGGTACCCCCGCACTTCCCAAATAAACGCACTACACTTGAATCCTTGTTTCAAAGTCAGCTTCTGGGAGAATTCAAACCAAGACAAGCACCTACTCTGTACTATGTACTGTACCAGACAATTTACATTCATTATCTCATTTAGTCCCTTTAGTAATTGGATAAAGAAAAATATTATTTCATTATGCCACTTTACTGCTTAAGGTTCTGCATTAGTTCTCTATCACAGTCAAGACTTTTAAAAAAGTGTATCATAGTGTAGTGGACACAATTGTGACAGCCTCCTGACCCTCGACCCCCAGTGGCCATGACCATGCTATCAGCCCCTCCTTTGGGTACCTGCTTCTCACCCATCTTCAAAATGAGTTTTTTATTTTATTATTTTAATAATTTTTTTTTTTTTTTGGCTGCGCCGCATGGCACGTGGCATCTTAGTTCCTCGAGCAGGGATCGAACCCGTGCTCCCTGCCGTGGAAGCACAGAGTCCTAATCACTGGACTGTCAGGGAAGTTCTGAGTTTTTTAAATGGACTGCCAATCACAGAATCCTGCTTCCAATGCACACGGTGTGAGCACGTGACTCAATCTGGACAAATCAGAGCTTTTTCTGTGTATTTTTACAATTAGAACCAAGATATGCCAGCTTCTTTCCCTGCAGTGGGGAAGAGATAAAAGGTGGGTGCCTGGGAGTGTTATGGCCACATCTCCAGGCCCATAAACAAAGTCTGTCTTCAGTGGGGAGGATGGAACCAACATTGAGAAAAGCAGAGGTAGCAGATAGAGAAAGAGGAAGTTTGGGCAGCCACTTGTCTCTAAAGCCAGACTGACCCCTGCCCTTCCCTGGCATTCATTACAGGTCAATGATATTTCTTTCTTGATCAAAGTCAGGTAAAGTTGGATTCCTGCCACTGGCAATAGAAAGATTCCTGCCTAATGCACACAAGATGGTGGACTGACTTGCTCAGCCCCTATCCCAACGAGGTTGGAAATAAAATTATAAATTTCCCAGGATCTCTTGTAAACAGAGCTCTGGATATGACTTAGATTCCACAAATCAGAAGAACTCAAGTGAGACTTTGTTTCAGAACAGAGTCAAACAGGAGGAGAGGCAGGGTGTATAGCATCCAGGTTTGGGTGCTGATCAGGCGGAGGTAAGGCTGTTCTTCAATCAGTAGCTTCCCGTTTTGAGATGCGCTTCCTGATTTGACGGCTTTCTGCATTGGGGAGGCAGCTTTCCTGATCATGCCAGCAGCTGAGTGCTCCTAAGACTTGACTGTTATTCATTCCAATAATTTTGCAGCACCTAAACCCCTGTATTAAAACCCTTCCTGCTTGCACTAGGTAGAGTGAATTCTATTATTGGTACCTGAACTCTGACTGATACACCTAGCCTGCAGGACCCTTCATAGCCTCCTACTGTCTACTTCTTGTCCTTTTGTCCTTCCTCCTCCTCCTCCTCCTCCATGTTCCAGCCACACTGAATGACTTGGTGTTTCACCAATACATCCATGCTGTGATGCCCACTGGATAACTGGAAATGTGTGTCTATCGCTTGGAAGGGAGTTCTAGGCTAGAGGGATTCAGGAATCAGCTACAGAGAGTGAAAAATATAACAGTTGGTATGGATGGACTTTAGAGAGGACAAGTAAGAGGATGAGATGGTCAGAAAACAAGCTTCAGGGGATGTCTGTATTTAAGGGGTAGAATGACGAAAGGAGCAGTTGAAGGGAGCCGGTGGGGGGGTCAGAGACGCTTGGGGAGAGGACATTGTCACAGAAGCTAAGGAAGAGCAGGATCCCTCACGACATCCACACTGCAGAGAGAGGAGTGGGGAACTCAGGAGAGGTGTTCAGCATGTGGGGTGGATTTCTGATTACTTTCCTCACTGGGTAGTAGGGAAAGAAGCCCAAACGTAGGAGGTTAAGGAATGGGTAGGAAGGAAGCAAAGGTGAAGAATGGAGTGAAGGGAGAGTGATGGTGTCATCACAGATGTTACTATCTTATTATGAATGGGTGCCCTCTGCAAACATTACACACCACACTGACTTCAGTCTGATACGCTTGTGGAATCCTCACCCTAATAGTTTTAATCCTTGTGACATGTGTTCCCACCTCCAATAAAAAAATCAAGAGGAAATGGGGCTTCCCTGGTGGCGCAGTGGTTGAGAGTCTGCCTGCCAATGCAGGGTACACGGGTTGGAGCCCTGGTCTGGGAAGATCCCACATGCCGCGGAGCAACTGGGCCCGTGAGCCACAACTACTGAGCCTGCGCGTCTGGAGCCTGTGCTCCACAACAAGAGAGGCCACGATAGTGAGAGGCCCGCGCACCGCGATGAGAGTGGCCCCTGCTTGCCGCAACTAGAGGAAGCCCTCTCACAGAAAACAAACAAACAAACAAAAAAAAACGAAGACCCAACACAGCCAAATAAATAAATAAAAATAAATAAATAATAATTTTTTTAAAAGACAAGAAAAAAAAAGAATAGAGAAAGAAAAAAATTTTAATATATTAAAAATAATTTTAAAATTTAAATTTAATAAATAAAAAAATAAATAAAGGGAGAGAAGGAAGAAAGTTCAGACCACATCCAGTTCCACCTCCCATCTCTAGGCTCCTGTCCCTCTGGCCCTGCCACTCTCCATCATCACAAAAATACCCCCAGCTCCAAAATGCTGTTCACTCTTGGGAAGGTCATAATTACTGTGTTGCCTTCTTGTGTTGGTGCCTGAAAGACCACTCCCCTGTGGGTGGAAGGTCTCCCCTGAACAGAAAGATCCTGGGGTTAACCACCCGGAAGAGGCAGGGTTCAGATGGGACCCAGCACTCAGGGGTGGAGCTCGGGAAGAAACGTCAGTCTCAGTCTCAGCCTCAGACCTACAAACTCATCCTCAGTGTCGGAAGGACTAAGCCTGAACCTGTGTGCTGGGCAGGTACAGGTCAGAGATGGTCTCTGCTGCGTCTTGTAGTGGACCAGGAGCTGAAGATACATTAGCTGTATCTGGAGGGCAGATCACCTTGCTGTCTTTATTCTGCTTCTCCTTTCTTGGTCCATCTTGTGTCAACCTTGCAGTGAGCTCCAGTGAAGTGTTCTATGTCGATCCTTGGGCTGCTGTAAGAGGTCAGATCAGAAGTCCCTGATCGCAGTGGGACTTCCAGCTTCAGGTCTGTCCCTCCTCACTCTTCCTCCAGGAAACCTCTGATGTCACAGTGTTTCTCTTCCCCAGTGCTGGGTTTGATTCTCACCCCCTCCCAAGGGCCTGTTTGGGGAAAACCATTCCAATCACGCATGCATGGGGGTCAGAGTAACCCCACCTTCTCTAGATTCCATACATTCATCTGTTCACTCAACTATTCCTTCAACATGTATGTGTTGAGCATCTTCTCTGTTTGGGACATTATATTAGGTCCTGGAACAGAATGGCAACAAGACACGTTTCCTCCCTCAAGAAGTTTGCAATCTAGTGATTTCCTAGCTTGTGAGAATAGGGGGACTATAGTAACCTCATTCATGCTTCAGAAACCTCTCTCTACAGTGTTGCTTTGAGTGATGGGGGTGAGCCGGGCACCTGCAAGAGGTACCCAGTCAGTGGACCATGACTGCTGTTGCCACCTCCATGGAGCCTATGCACATTGGCTTTGTGGTCATTCAGATATGACCCATCCTCACCCACGCTCTCCTACCCAGGCTGAGCTGCCAGGGGGTCACTATGAAACACCATGAAAAGGTGTGTAAAAAATCTCTGAGCCAAACTGAGATTATTTCTTCTGGGAGAGGAGAAACAAGGGAAGATAATCCAGAACAGGATGTTCACACACAGAGAGAGCATGAAAACTAATATATTTGCACACAGACGGAACATTTTAAAATGTGAGCCAGAAAGAAGGTAATTGCTGATTTGAAGATCTGAGGCCTGTGGGGGGAATGGGGCCAAGGGCCCAAGTAGAATTTGAGGGAAGCTTTGGAGGGAAGGAAGGACACATCTCACCCAGGGACAAGAAGGAAGGGAAGAAGAGAAGGACGATCCGGACAGACTGTGATTAGAAGAACAGAGGCATTGCGGGAACTCAGGTACAAAGGGGTAATGGATCTTTCTTCATTGTGACTGTTCAAACTCCAACCACCTTTCTAGTTAGGGGGCTTTTCTTCATGTGCAGTGGTGGCAGAAGCAGTGCCCCTCCCCCCTAAAGAGGCAAAGGGGAGAGAGTCTGCCTTCATCTCACTCTATTCCACCAGCACCTGGAAGCCAGGGTATGACCTGTGACTCAAGTTCAATCAGAAGCTCCCCCTAAATCTTTCAGTGTGGTGAGTGTGACCCACAAATGAAGGGGAGGTGTATTAATTACCTATTGCTGTGTAACAAATTACCCCAAAACCTAGTGGCTTAAAAGAACAAATATTTATTCTCTCCATTTCTGTTGGTCAAGAATTGAGAAGTGGCTTAGCTACGTGATTCTGGCTCAGGGTCTCTCATGAGATTCCCATCAAGATTTTGGCTGGGCCTGCAGTGGGCTGGGGATCCACTTCCAAGAGAGTTGACTCACATGGCCATTAGCAGGAAGCCAAAGTTTGTCACTGGCTGTTGGCTGGAGGCTTCAGTTCTTCTTCAGGGCTTCTTGAGTGCACTATGACATGGCAGCTGGTTTTCATGAGAACAATTGATCCAAGAAAGAGAAAGGCAAAAACCACAATGTCTTTTATAACCTATCCTCAGAAGTCACACACTATCATTTGCACAATATCCCATTGGCTATACAGGAAAACCCTATCACTGCAGGCAGGGGGTGAAGATCATCAGGAGCCATTTTGGAGGCTGGCTACCACCGTCACTCATGGTCGGCCAGCTGTCCAGCACAGTGTCCGGCAGTGGTGGCAGTAGGGTCAGAGGCAGCAGCCGTGTTGCCATCCAGCCATACTCCTCCTGCAGCCCAGCCTCCAGACCCCCTTTAAGTCCTGCTTATTTTCCAAGCTTGCTCCTCCAGCCTCCTGTGGATTCTGTTGGTCTCTACATCCTTATAAAACCCTTGTTTTGCTAAAGACAACAAGGCTAGTTTCTGTTGTTTGCAATCAAGAGCCCTGAATGGGACAGATGATGTTGATCTCCAGGAGGCTGTTGGTGAGTTCATGTGATGAAAAGAAGGGAGAAGACAGAACTGAGGTAGAGACTTAGAGAGAGTGAAGTTTAAAAAAGGATGCCAAGTGGGACACGAGCTGGAGTATCCAAGAGAAAAATGTAAGAATTGTTGAACAGCCATGAGGACCAACAGGGATTTATGTAAGACTCAACTGAGAGATCAGTGCAAAACAGGTTGTTCTTTTTTTGTTGTTTTTTTTTAATTCAGTAAAACACCCTCTCTTTTTACTATAGGTCCTTTTGGGTCATTGAGAAATTACAGACTATGGAGCCCAGAATAACTCAGAAACTTAGGAGGTTTCATATTTTTATTAATTTATTTATTTTGAACCTCAGGTGCAGAGGATTGAGTAAGTCATTCTTACATTTTCCCATTCAAGCCCTCCCTCTTATTTTATGTATCACTTATTCCCTTTTATTCTCATATCCATTTCCCCACTCTCACCCTCACAGTCAATCATTCTAATGGCTCAATGTGTATCTGTTTATTTGTATGTATTAATGCAAATGGGTATTGTTTTGTATGCATGCATTTTTAAATTGTATAAATGTTGTGTGATAGATTTCATGCACGTCTTACTTTTTTTCATGAGCTCTGCTTTTAAGATTCATCTATGTTGTTATGTTTATATCTACTCAATGGCTGTTAATGGCTGCCGGGCTCCCATGGTGTATATCCACTACATTTTGCCTTCCCATTCTCCAGGAACGGATCCCCAGGATGCACTTACCTCCTCACCATCACCACAAATAACTCTGTCATGAGTATACATGTCCCCTTTGCCATCTATCTCCAGCGCTGGAGTTACTGGGTCAGAGGGTGTGTGTATTCTTAATCTGATGAAGTCATGCCTGATTACTCTCCAGAATGCCTCCACAAGTCCACTCCCACTGGAGATACATGGGGTGAACAGTTTAACTTAAAGATTCATGGCAGTGGCTGGCATGTGGGCATCATAAGAGCAGGCTCTGGGTGTCTCCAACCTAGGTTAAAAGTACCTTTTACTTAGAGCTATACATTACTTTTTTTCTCTCTTTATGACATTTTGTAGGTCCCTCCCAATCCAGTGCCCCCTCCCTGAACAACACATTCCATGAGAAACCTCAGGATATTATTGTAAAGGAAGAGAAAGGAGTTGACTGATGCAATCTTCACCTCCAATTCAGTCCTACCCTCATCTTCAGACACATGTGGACACTCATGAACACTGGGAAGCTTTCTAATAAAAGTGAGTTTCCCTCAACAGATAACTTGACACTGAGTGTATAGCTTGAGTCCTCCTCTTTTCCCGGCATCAATCAATCAGATGGCCACCAAAACTAAGTACTACACGTCATCTTGGAAAAAGTAAAAGAAAATGACACAAGAGCCAAAGGGAGAGCAGGACAGCACAACAGGCTTTGCTGTTGAACATAAGTAAATGCAGGTTACAGAGGATGTGGATTATCTAATGCTGGAAAACAAAGAAGGTGAATTGGCCAAAGCAAATTGGATTTCAAACCACTGCCCCACATAAGCAGAGGGCCCAAAATAGCTTCTCCAATTGTGATCAGTATTCCATCAAAAAAATAAGCTAACAGTTATTAGGACAGCTATACATAATGTGTCCAATTTATGGTAGATGAAAATAAGGATCAAAGAGTTCAAATGACTTGCTAGCAATGATCACATTGCTGGTGAGCTGTGGAGATGAAAACCAAATGCAAACTCCAAGCTGGAGTCTGGAAATGTGATTTATAACAATGCACTCATTCTAACAAAATTCCACTGTTGTAAAAGAATTTAGAGCCCAAGTGGAGTTCAGTATAATAGAATCTGATCCAAGTATAATATTCATAGCTACAAGAAACATTTAAAGTAGGACAATAAATTACACATTTCACTTCCAATTTGGGGCAACGTTTACTGGGGAGAAAAGGATAAGAGGAGATAATCTTTTGTTTCTTAAGGAAAATCTACAGTTCCTTTCCTCTTTCACCTGTTTAGTCAATAGACGAGATAATTTCACTGGTGGTTTTAAAGCGACTCTCCCAGGTTTCCCTGCATAGAGATCAGAAGAGGTTGCTGTTTTCCACACCCCACTGTGCACACACATCTCCAGCAACTCCTGGGACTCCCCAAGGGTGCAGCCTCCCTTGACCCCCCGTGTTCAGAGAGAGACAGGGCAGGGCTTCCAGGCTGGGGATTTGCAGTCCACACTGAGAAGAGGGAGATCAAAAACACTATGGTTCTAGGATGCCAGGCAGCAGTCTGTTACAGAACAGCTGCAAAAAATTTCTGTTTGATTGTAGAGACAGAAGAGACCACCTGCTCCGAAGATGTGCAGTGTCTTGTCGAAACTCCTCCTGAACCCCGGGGAGTCAGTTCAGGTCCAAATCCTGCTGTCTGTGATGCTGCTTCACGTGCCCCACTTAGGGCACTGAATGGGAGGATCCTTCTCATGGTTCCAACCAGCCCAAGGGACTCCTGATGCTGACCTCTGACCTCTGGCCACTCACTGCCCATCTCCCAGCAGGATCCTAAGGGATTAGCTCAGGCATGAATAATCACTCTTGGACATCTTCTCCAGGCTCCTACAGCTTTATTAACGACGAGAAAGAACTTGTACAAGAGGGGATGCAGGTATAAGTGAAGACAAGTAAGAAACTTTAACTCAGATATAGAATCCTCTCTTGATCAGTGTCACCTCCCTGCCAGTGATGAAGATTGCTGAGAAAGTTGGCAGTCGTGGCTCTAGCATGAAGGTTATGTTGCCCCTGGGAGTGATTTGCTCAGAGGAAGACACCATTGACCACCAAGCTTGAAAATTCTGCTGTCCCTGTGCTTAAAGAATACATCTGCTGCCTCTACAGGCTGGGAGTGCCTCCCATCCAGGGCCTCTGGACAAGCCCTGGGAGCTGCCATTGAGGATGGGATCCCAGTGAGAATCAGCTGGAGTGCAGGCGTCCAGGAGGCTAGAGGGGTCCCTGGTAGTGGTGCCAACAGGACAAACTCTCCTGCCAACTCCCTTTCTGATTCAACTTGACTTTCTGTGAAAGAGAGGGCAAGGAGGAAGAAGGTCCAGTTTATCAGACTTTCAATACTTCTTTTGTCCTCCTACCCACTCCCCATCAGGGATTTTCACAATGTCAATCTTTCTCTCTGCTTCCTGGTTCCCTACTTCCAGATTCTCATCTGAAGTCTTCACTTGGATGGCATTGGTGGCAAATGTCTTGATCATTAAGAGCAGGTACTCAGTGACTTGCTAAATTGGCAAAGGCTGGTCTTGTCAAACAAACCCTCAGGACGTCCAGAACCATCCACTGGGGACTTAGGTGAGGCCTGTTAAATCCTCACATTCTTTTCTGCCTTTTTTGTCCCCACCCAACCCCTATCCTCACTCCTAAAAAGGGCAGAATTTCAACTCAGTGGTGCTGAAAAAGATTTGGATTCAGTGGTGTTGCCTTGGAGTAAAGGGGTCATGGGAAGGGCTGACTTATTCCAGAAAGTCCTGCACGTCCTGTCTCCTGCCCACCCCTTGACCTCACTCTTTGTGCTGTGGACACACTTACCTTCTTCCAGTTCCCCAAACATGTTGAGCCCTCGCCCACCTCAGGGCCTTTTCACACTATTCACTTTCCCTGGACACCTGTTATCATTGCTATTTGTATGGCTAATGTACTGGTTTGCTAGGGCTGCCATAACAAAGTGCCACCGACTACAGAAATTATTGTCTCACAGTTCTGGAGGCTACAAGTCTGAGATCAAGGCGTCAACAGCATTGGTTCTTTCTGAGGGCTGTGCCCTTCTGAGGCAACTGTTCCAGGCTCTTTCTTAGCTTTTGGTGGTTTGCTGGCAATCTTTGCTGTTTCTTAGCTTGTAGAAGCATCACCCCGATCTCTGCCTTCCTCATCACATGGTGTTCTACCTGTGTACACGCCTGTGTTCAAATTTCCCCCTTTTGTAAAGACACCAGTCATATTATGTAAAAAGGCCCACTCTATTCCAGTATGACCTCATCTTTACTAATTACATCTGCAATCACTCCATTTCCAAATAAGGTCACATTTTGAGGTGCTGGAGGTTAGGGCTTCAAGATATTAATTTTGAAGGGTGGCAATCCAACTCATCACACTGGATCTTTCCCATCTTTCAAGTTCCTAGTGGAAGCATCACATCCCCAGACAAGCTCCTTTAACTCTCCTATCCATAGCGTCTCCACCACCAACCCTGGCTGTCTCATGGATCACAACTGTCAACCTTTGCTGGTTTACTCATTCATTTCTCTTTTACTGACATTGGAAGATTGGAAGTGGGGAGGGGAAAGCACGTCTGTCCTCCTTTCCACCAGACCCCCCAGGGCCCAGCACACTGAGTGGTTCTGTATCCTGTGCTTTGTGAACCATAGTGAAGTTTGAGGTGAAAGGAGAATTCAGTACTGATCTTAACTTTATTTAAATTTTAGATATTTTATTCATAAAGGATTTTTTGCATTAATTTTGATTTTTAAAATATTACATCAAAATAGCATTTACCTTGATTACTGAGTTTTTTGGTGCCCCCTTATATTTCATGCCAGAGGCAAGTGCCTCACTCGCTTCATCTGAGTCCTGATCCCGTGTCTGTATCATTGGAAATGAAGAAAAAAGGAAGCAGGTCCTTAGCCAGCGAGGACTAAGAGACTCTTCTCATTGTGAAAGGAAACAGACAGAAGATGATCCTCCGCAATAGAACTAGGTGGCAATGGACTTGAGGAAAACTGAGGCAAGAGTTGAGTCCTAGAAACCCAAGGAGGACACATCATCCTTTTCAATTCCTTGTCCTTCATAGTAAAAAACAATTATTTTTGCCCCAACGACCGCATTCCCCTCTCCCCCTCTGGCCTCAAAGCGGTCGAGGCCCCAGTGCAGATGTCACCCCAATTCTGCCCAGCCTCAGCTGCAGAGAGCCAAGTGGGATCCCAGGCTCCTGATGCAGAGGTCTCTCCCCCACCCCCTAACTTCTCCAAGGTGCTGACACCAGGGTGGAGCCAGGGCTTCTGACACAACTATATCGCTGAGTGGCAGGGATTTCCCCAGAAAGTGTAAGGATTGTTGGGCTTCCAGGTGAGAGGGAAGCTCAACGCACCTTCCCGGGCACCAGCTCCTCAGCCAGTAACCACAGCACTGCCGATCCCTCTCTCTGCAGGGCCTCTTCACCTCCGCTGGCGCCCCCTTCCTGTCCCACCTCCCCTGCCACACTTCCCTCCTTGTCCCTTCCTTGCAGCCAGAATGAGACATGGCGCCTTAGAGACAGGTTTATTCTTCCAGCTCCCCACAAGAGTCATTTCCACGTTAAACAACTCTCCATAACCCTGTTTCTGGGTGATAGATTACCTGGAAAGGTGAAAAGTGAGGAATGATATCTCCCTGGTGCTGAGTGGGGCTCCTATGCCAGAGATGCTGGGAGCTGGGAGGGGAGAGATGGCTCTGGAGCTGCCCCTCACTTAGCATCAGAGATGCTCACCTAGCAGCCTGGGAAGGTGGCACCCACCCCAGGCCTGCATGTGGAGCAGCTCAGCAGCCCAGGGGGCCCTGCTCAAGTGCAGCGGCTCTTTTAAGAGTCCAGGGCCAGCTTCGTCTCTTTGCCTGGAGCCAGCAGTTTCTTGAGCACTTAAGGGCCTCAGCTTCTTCCTGTGGGGCCTGACAGTGAGTCACTCTGGCAGAGGGGTCTTCTTAGAGCCAGGTACCTCTTCCACCTGGAAGGAGTCGGGAATTTGAATTACTCTGTCTTTGAAGCCCACACTGTGTGGGAGCTAAAGGGGTGAGGCATCGTGGTACCCTAGACCTGGAACCAGTGACTTGCTCTCTCCCTGGGAAACTCAGTTTTGTTTACTCAAAGGATAACAATGCCGCCTCCTCTGGGTGAGTTGTTGTGAGGGTTAAATGTGTGATGTACATGAATGTGCCTAAATTGTTCTGTGAATGCTACACACACACACACACACACACAAACACACCTCCAAAGGGGCCACTGGGAATGGTCACACCACAGGGGCCTGGCCCATCTGGAACCCTTTACTCTCATGCCCAACCCCATCTGGAGGGAAGAGTGTGTAGACCCTGCATCCCCTCTCCTTTTTTCCGGGCTGGACCACTTTGGATGCTGCCTTTCAGAGCCGGAGTTCTAGACATCTCTGCTTAGGAACCACCTGCCTTTGCTGGGCCTTCTGCCATGTTTGGATCGAATGCATTCAGTGGCCTAAACAGGACCAAGAGAGAAATCTTTAGTTTTCCTTTTTTATCTCCAACCAACAGCCAATTGTATTTTATTTTTTCAGATTCTTGGCCCATTAGGATTCCACTGCCTGACTGGCCAAGAGAGACATAGGTGAGGGAAAGGCTTGGAGACTCTGGACTGCCCAGGCTCCAGGAGGAAGCTGAGTTTGACTTCAAGGGATCAAGGCATAAGACTAAAAGAGGCAGATAGAAAGGAGCTCCAGAAACCCCTCCAGGGCTAAGGGCATCTCCCCGCCACGTCCACAGGGCACAGGGGAGAGAAGGCACAGAGTCAGGAATGGCAAAGCACTTTCAGAGTCAGCCAGTAGGCCTCCTCATCCAATGTTGAAAACCATTCATCATTCACTCATTCATTCAACAAGCAACTTTTGCTTATCTAATCTCTGCCTGTGGATTTGGTGACCAGAAAGGAAGCTCACCATTTCTCCTGGCCTGATCTTCAAACACAAATGAGAGAATCTGGGCTCATCAATGCTTTCAAAGATTTCCCCTAGAGTATAAACTCCATGAACTCAAGGTCCAGTTGTGTTTTTCTCCCTGCTGCGTCTCTTGTGCCTAACTCATAGTTGTCACTCAATAAATATTTGTTGAATGAATAAATGGATGAATGCATGATTTAATGAAATACCCTAATGTCAGAAAAGAGCAAATTCATACCTCCAGAGCTCTAGGGGCATGACCTGATGACTGAGCAGCAAGAAAAAAATTGGAAGTCTCAGTTGTTTTCTTAACAATTCATGCAAAAAAATTGTACTTTGCATCAAAATATATCCTTATTTATTTTTACTATAAAAATGAGCTTTTAATTGACTCACCAAAGGGTACAATTTGCATGTACTTTGTAGTTTTGCCCCAGGCACACTGCCGCATGCCCCTGGTGGTACACACAGCTGATGGTCTGGGAGCCTGTTGCCAGGCGATTTCCTGATTCCACCCCTGCATCCTGTTGCCCAAATCCTGCATCCTCCTTCTGATGCCATTCCATCTCACATGCTACCTCTTGCTCTGGCCCACTCCACAACTAGATTCTACTCTCAGGCAAAGCCTCCCAGGTGCAGCAGGAAGTAGCACTCCTCTTGCCACATTTTTTCTTTCATAAAACTCTAGCTGAGGCCATGAATAATTGGTTCTTTCTGGAGAGGGACTGATAATCTGTCTTTCTTGGAGCTATTACTAAGCTGGCCTGGCAAGTGGACAAATGTTAAGAGGAGAAAATGGAGCAGTGGCCAGGGTAGGCAGTGAGCTCAAGATAATGGAGTCAAAAGCTACAGAGAGGTCCCCTTCTGGCAGCCAGGATATGAATCATGTCAGTCCTGGAGGAGAGTTGCAATTCATAGCCCTCCTGCCCTCCCCCTGCAGCTGGACCTGCTCAGTCTGGACCTGGGCAATTTGACTCTCACTGCTGAAGAGGTCTTGCACCAGGGTATGGTGGACACACTGCCACCCACCTGTGTGAAGTAATGTGAAGGGCAGCAAAGGTCCCAGTCAACAGCACCAACCTCTGAATGAGCAGCCACTGTTGAACTTACTATAAACCTAGCACAGTGCTGGGCCCTGGGGCTGGCCCCTGCCCTCCATCAGCTCACAACCGGAAATGTCCACATCCCCAGCTCTGACCTGAACTGACACCCCTCAGAATCACTCCTATAGTCCAAGGCACCCTGTTAGACCGGAAGTGTGCTACCCAGGAAGTTGAACAATCAGTCCTTGTCAGGGCATTATGTCCTTTGTTTGCAGAGCATTTTCATGTTCATTATGTCATCTAATCCTTAGAATCATCTTGTAAATTTATTTTAGTAATATAAACTTAAATAAGAGATTCCTCCAAACTCACAAATCTAGAAAGTGGCAAGCTGCGATTCAAACCCAGCATTTTCTAAGAACAGAGCGCTTTCTCTTTCCTCTACTCCATGCTTGAGAGAGAAGAGGTAAACGTTGACATGATGAGATGGCAGGAGCTGTGTGTGGAATGGGTCTCAGAAGGGGGTTCAGCTGGGCAGGATGTCATTATGGGTGGCTCTGAGCAACTTTATGACAGTCTGAGGGCCCTGGGACCCTGGAAGCCGCTGAAAAGGGAGAAGAGCTGCCAGCTGAGCCTGGGACATGTTCGTCCATATTTCTTCCTGGGACTAAGACTACTAGAGATAAAATTCCCAGATGTGCATAAGCGCCTGAACACTTGGATAGTAATGACATAGAGATTAATTAGGTGACATTTGTTTTGTTTCTTTGAATGTGTATGCAGTGACAATGAGCTTCACACTACTGGGTGCTTCTGGTCCTTGGAAGCCTGTGATCTATGAGCTACATGTGTCTTCCATATGTTTTCTTTCTTCTGCCTGGGGAGGGGGCAAGCATCTTCCTTTGCTCGACAACTCCCCACTGTGATTAGGAAGGTAGGTGCCCCCAATACTCGTTTACTATCCCTCTGACAAGGTGGTTGACTGATTGAGTGTCCCATTTGCCTCAAGGACAAACAGGTGACACAGAATAAAGAGTACTGGCCTTTTTCAGGTACACTCTATCCATGTCAAGGATGGCATTCCTATTTCCCATCACTTAAACCCTTTTTATGCCCTTTTGTTTTATACGCAGGTCTCTCTTTTGGTTTGGTTTTCCTGGGATGTTCACCATGGAATTGCTGTCCTCTTGATGACAAGGAAGGTTCCCTACTGTGATTGTGGGGGTGGGGGGAGAGAAAGAGAGAGGAGGGTGGAGAAAGAGAGCGGGGGAGACCATGATATCCCTATATCGTCAGGCTGAGCTATTAGAGTTTCCTCTGAGACCCTTGAAATCTCCAAGTTGCCTTCCGATGAGGTTCTTCATATGTCCATGATGGAAAGACAATTTCTCTAACACACACACACACACACACACACACACACACACACACACACCATAGTATCTGCACAGTAAGTGTGTGGCCATCCCAGAAGGACCAGGATTAGGTGTGGCATTGATTCTAAACTCCCAACAGCACTTCCTTTTCCCCAGCCCATCTCTCATGGAGAAGACCTGAATTCTGTTTCCCTGACAACCAGACTCCCTCTCTCCCCATATTTTTAATGCTGTGGTGATAAGGTGTATTTAAACCCAGCAGCCATGTTCCCATGGTGATAGAAGACCCCCAGTAAGTTGCCATGGGAACAGGAGATGGCTTTGAAAGAGGATAAAAGTAAGTCGGCTTTGCCAGCGATGACAGCAAAGTTAGAAGCAGAGAGGCTGGAGAATATGGCTCAAGAAGGCATCAGGTCATGGGTAACGGTCCAGCTTAGTCTATCTGAGGCCAGCAGGAGGTCGGCAGGGGAAGGGTGAATGTGACACCAAGCTTCCGGTTCTGTTTGCGAGACAACTCTGAGCAAAGCAATGTGACTGCTGGAATTTAAAGGCAAGTTCTGTCCATTTGCTCTGATTTGCTATTTTCTCTTGTCTCTCGTCTTCTGAAAGGATTTTAAGAAATAGAAGAACTTGGTGGGGCAACTGAAATGTGAAGACCAGAAGAATGTAGGCATTTGTTTTCTTTAGTGGCTCCGTGACATGGAAAAACTAGCTTCCTCTGAGTTCTGAGATCTGGTACCCCAGAACCAAGCAGCGTTACCCCTACTTTGTCTTTTCCCCAACATTTTATTATTTCCAAACATACAGCAAAGCTGAAAGAATTTTACAGTTACCACATGTATACCCATCACCCAGGTTGTACCATTAACATTTTACTATATTTGTTCTGTCACATATCTATCCATCTGTCCATCACTCTTTCCCTTGACTGATTTCACACAGCTAGTAGGTGAACTAGGATTCAAACCAGGTCAGTTCCTTGCCAAAACCTCTTTCCTTTGCATTATACCATATTTAGGGTGACCAGCCATCCCAGTTTGCCCAGGAAAGGACTAGGAGTGGTCCTGGGACACAGAACTTGCAGTTTTAACATCAGTACAGCCCAGGGGAGTTTTACCCTGTAATCTCTATATAGAATATTTTGAGGAATTAAAGGTGTAGTTAAGGGGGAAGGGACCCCAGGTAAGCAGACATGCAGCAACTTCATGTGTAAATAACTATAAGTAGATAGATAGACAAAACTGAGTGTTGGAGAGGATATGGAGCTACCGGAACGCTCACACATTGCGGACAGGAGTGCCAATTGTTACAGCTCCTTGGAATGTGGGGTTTGGAAGCATCTACTAAAGCTTAAACATACACATACCCTATGACTCAGCAATTCCACTCCTAGGTGTACCCCCCAAAATGAGAACATATGTCCACAAAACAACAACAATAACAAAACCCCAATGTGTAAAGAATGTTCAGAACAGCTTTATTCGTGTTAGCCCAAACTAGAAACAATTCAAATATTCATCAAATATCTATTCAGGAGAATAGATAAATTCTATATATTCCTGAAATGAGCTACATAGCGTTAAAATAAGAAACCTATTGACACATGCAACAACATGGATGAATTTTCAAAATATAACGTTGAATGAAAAAAAAACACGCATGAGAGAGTACATACTGGATGATTCCATTCATATTAAAGTCTAGAAAAGACAAATCTCACCTACAGTGATAGATGTGAAAATGGGGTTACATCCAGGCAGGGAGGAAGTGTTGTGGACACGGTAGGGGAGGGCGCTGGGTGGACGATTACATGGTATATTCACAAAAAAACATTCACTGAGCTGTACGGGTAAGATTAGTGTACACTTTACTGAGTGTAGGTTATATCTCAATAAAAATTTTTTCAAAAAGTTTAAAAAGGCAGACATTAGAACTCCAAAAGCAAAAATAAAAGTGAAAAGTATAGGGAGAGAGCAGTAAATGGTGGAGCTGAGAGCAAAAGCTACAGTGTGGTTGCCAGCAAGCCCAAAAGGGGCTGGAAAACACTAGAGTGCATTACCAAATTACTCTTTCACTCTGGAAATTTGATCTGTGAGTCTGTCAGTACCAGGAATTTTACATCACACTATGAAGAGCCAAAGCAAGTGGTTTGAAATAGAAAGGTACTGTATTTTAAGAGTAGAAAAGTCACCTTCTGTCCTTAAACAGGAAAGAGCAAAAAGGTTTTTCTCTTGTCTGAACTGAGGAATTATTTTGGAAAAAAGAACAAAAAGACATTACCCTTGGGGCAGATTCTAGGGAATTAAAGTCTGGAAACAAAGGCAAAGCTGTTTCTGTCTTTCCACTCCTGAGGAAAGAACCTAGTCTGGGGAATTTCCATCCCCCTAGCACAGGAGGGGCATCTGCTGGGGACAGATGACCTCAGACCTCAGCCCGAGTCACCTTTAACTCTGCATGTCTGGAGCCAGCCCCGATGGGGCCAGGGTTGGGGAAGCCACATCTGTGCCTTCTGTGTACGCATGCCAAGCTTTCCACCAACTTCCAGGTGCCCTAGAAAGTCAGGGACAGCAGTTTGGAGGCACATTGCACAGAGATTTCCTCCCTGGGTGTTTTGCTCCTCAGAAATGAAAAACTCACTCTGCTTTTGGTAGCTCCTGCATCCTGCAGCAACCATCCTCTTCAAACAAAGCCTCTCCTGCCCCACAGAGAGCTGGGGAGGACAAGGGCAGGAGACAGGTAACTACCTCATGCCCTCTGGACCCCTCCATCCCAGATACCTCGACTGCATCATTTCATTTTGTCCGGATTAATTTTGCTTTGCTGCATGATTCTCACTTCCTGTCTGGAGCCCAAAGCACATAACTAGAGGATCCTTCCAGAGAGGAACACTAATTGTTAATACCTTTAACATGCCTGCTTCTCACAGTGAGAGCAGGAAAAATATATATTTTCATATCACATCTACATCCATCTATATATTTTTAACATGTCATTGTGCCACTTTGCCCAGGATTGTTATTTTAAGTGGTTGTTTGGCCTCACTCCAGGGCTTGATGCATCAGGGTCAGGTGGCCTCTAAGGCAGCTGTAATTTTTATGCTGAGCTCCCAGAATGCGATGGGTTCGCTTGGGGAGATTTTGCCACATTGCAGAGAGCTGGAGTGAGTGGCTCTCAACTGAAAGGGCACAGCTTTTAAAGAGAAGGAGAGTCTTGTCCTTTTTCTCTCTCTTTTCTCTGGTAAAGAAGAAAAAACCTCTGCCTGGACTGAGGGATTATTGCAAAAGAGACTCAAGAAACACGCGTGCAAACACCCCAACCAAAGATCTCTGGGATGTGGTTATTTTTTTCTTTTTTCTTTAATTGAAGTATAGTTAATTTACAATGTTGTGTTAGTTTCTGGTGGACAGCAAAGTGATTCATTTGCATATGTATACATATTCTTTTTCAGATTCTTTTCCATTACGGTTTATTACAAGATATTGAATATAGTTCCCTGTGCTATACGGTAGGACCTTGTTGTTTTTCTATTTTATGTATAGTAGTGTGTATCTGTGAACCCCAAACTCCTAATTTATCCCCCACTCCCTACTTTCCCCTTTGGTAACCATAAGCTTGTTTTCTATGTCTGTGACCTGGAGGTAACACTATTAACTGGAGCCAGAAGGCGAATGGAAATGTAGCCCTGAGTGTTTGTGCACCTAGAAGTGATTTAGGATTGAGGCAAAGAGCCTCGATGTTTAAGGGCCACTGGGACCTGCAGGTGTGTCAGCCCTTCCCAGGTAACTACCTGCCCTCCTGCCTATAAGAAGAGGCTCCATGGCTTCGGTGTGGGAGTATCAGGAGTCCTCCAGGGTCCCGAGCTTCTCTCTGGGGCTGAAGGGAATGTACCCAGAAGCGATGAAGAAGGTAGATAATGGATTGTCCAGACCACAGAACACCTGGCCTTTAGACTAGGGGCTAAAGAAAGCAGAAGTGGGCTTTAAATTCTCCTATAAAGGGGCATCATCAGAACCACTCTCCTCTCTTCAACTTTGGGGACCAGGATCCAGCTCCAGCTTTTCCAGGCTCTCATCTCCCTCCTCCCTCCAGGCTGGCCTGAAGCTTCCAGCTCTTGGGCAACTGTTCCTGGCCCCTCAGATTCTCTCCTATGGTACAGCCCCCCTCCCTCCAAGTGGCTATTTAGAGTCAGGGAAAGAAATGGAGGAAAAAAATTCTTATTAAATATGTGTATTTCTGCTATCCCTTCTGGTGGGATAATCCCTAACAAACCACAGCTGCAGAAGACCAACTGAGCAAATGACGAAAGGATATAAATATCTTGAATTACTGTATCTCAAATTCAGTTTTCCTGCTGCAGTCCCAAAGAGCCAGATTTAATTTTTAAAAGAGACTTGAGAGAAGAAGCTTGGGCTCCTGACAAGGCTTTAGATACACAGTAAATGAAATAAAGCCTTAGGTTGCGTCAACAGCATTGCCCTGTGGCTGAAAGTGAATGCATGTGTTTTTGCAAGTGTGCGTGTGTGTGTGTGTGTGTGTGTGTGTGTGTGTGTGTTGGTGGTCATGAAGACGAAGGCTGGAGAGCTATGAAGATAAGCTTTACCACTTAACATTCTGATTTCCACACCCCTGGTATAGGACATTTGTTTACATGAGGTGGGAAGGGAAATTAAACAATGATTTTCAAATCCCTCAAGAGCTATTATGTAGCAAATGCCATCCAGCTGTTCTCCACCTCCTGCCCCCATTTCCCATCTGCTGCCTATTTTAGGTGGGGCTTACAGGACAGGACCACTCACCATCTTTTGGTTGGCAAAGTCCCGGGTAGTTTGGCATGTGGGTTCTCTATAGACTGTCTCCTTGGAGATGGAGTTGGCAGGACCTGGCCTTTCCAAATGGACTGGAATCTGAGTCTATACCATCTGGGTGGTAGGCTCTGCATAGCGGGTGCCTGGACCCAAAGCCAATATGAATAGTGCATTGGCCCTCTCAGGGCACAGTGCCATGCTGCTTGTGCCAGATACCAGAGTCAGTCTCTGGATCCCCTGGGAGCAGTTAAGAAAAAATCAAGACTGGTGATTTGGAAGACTTCTCAGTAGGCATCTGGCCTCTAGCCATGGAAACCAAATCAAATTTTGGGCTGGAAGAATATGGTGCATGCATATGCAATTGATTCATCCATTCAACTGGTATTTACAGACCCCTATTAGGGGCAGAGTGTCTATTTCAACTTGCTGGCTTGGGCTTTATTGTTGCCTATGTTAGTTTGCTCTGTGGTCATCCTAACACAGGATAGCATAGCCTTAAATGTTATGAGTAACTTCCACTCCTGTGGCCATTTCTCAACTCCTGTGACAGACCTCTCCACTCTCAGGTTTGCCTTTACTTTTATTGGGCCAACCAGTAAGCCAGGATGAGGGACTTAGAACCTAGGTGGATGTGGCTCAGAAGGTGGATGGGATTGGGGTCATGTTTCCCATCCTCCCTCGTTCCAGCACTACCTCTGGCCAGTGACGCACCTGGAAAGCCACTATTCTGATTTCTGGTACCAGAGCTGGAGGCTTTAGATGATCTGAGCACTCGGGGACCAAGAGAGATGCTATATGTTTATTATCCTGATGATCTCTCTTCCATGCAATTTATTCTACTTCCCTGGAGAGTTCTATTTATTAGTCATCCTGTGGCCATACCACACCAAAGTTCACAGAGAGAGAAGAGCCCTGGCTCCATTTTACAACTCCTTTTCACCATACCTGCTCTGTACTTTGGGCATACATCCCAGAAGTAGGAGATCAGTTCTTCAGCTGCTTCCATTTTTGCTCTCTCCTCTTTTGATTACAGATGTTTGTTAACCTGACTTGTTCCCTTCTGAGTTCCTTGAGGGTTGCTGTGCTCATTCCCAAGGTCTTGGACTGTACTTTTCACGTAAGGAGAGCTCAATACATATTTGTTAAATGAGTGAACGAATGAATGGATTACAAAATGATACAAGTTGTACCCTCACAGCACTTTTGTTTAAAAGAAGTTGAAAGGTCAGATTTGCAAAAAAGCTACCCTTCCATTCTCCTGGATGGAAGAGAGTAGTAACTCTCATTTTGCATTCTCGAGAAGGCAGGCAGATATATGTGAACTTAATTTGCAAAGCTGCTTTAAGACATTTTTCTATAAACCAGCCCAACAGAATGCTTCTGTCTAGGAAACAGAAAGGCCAAACAGATGTCAATGGGCTAACCTTTCCCACACCATCATCGGGACAAGAAACAGTTAGTCCTGCCGGTGTTACTTAAGCCACTATCTCTGGACTTGATCACATATCCTAGTCATTAACCATGAATCCAGCTCAACCCATCCCAACACATATGGTGAAGCACTTAGACTGGATTTCTTAATTCCTACATTTACATTGTTGTTTGGCTCCCCTACCTTGGCTGTTAGGGACCATGCAACCTCTTAAAGACCCCTAGAGCATGGAAAATGTGACATCCCTGGTCTAATGCAAATAGCCCCAGGCCAGACAGATGTGCCTATAAGATTATCAAATCCCCTGCCATTTTCTTCTGTTGCCTTATTGACTTTCCATTTCTTTTTTTAAATTGAAATATAGTTAATTTACAATATTATATTAATTTCAGGTGTAAAGCATCAGTATTTTTACAGATTTTACCCCATTATAAATTATTGCAAGATAATGACTGTAATTCCCTGTGCTGTATAATATATTCTTGTTGCTTATCTGCTTTATATGTAGTAGTTTGTATCTCTTAATCCCATACCCTTAATTTACCCCTCCTCCCTTCCCTGTTGCTGTTGGTAATCACTAGTTTGTTTTCTGTATTTGTGAGTCTGTTTCCATTTTGCATATATACTTATTTGTATAATTTTTTAGATTCCACATATAAGTGATGTCATACAGTATTTGTCTTTCTCTGACTTATTTCACTAAGCAAAATGTTCTCTAAGTCCATCCACATTGCTGCAAATGGCAGAATTTCATTCTTTTTTATGGCTGAGTAATATTCCATTGTATAGATATACTACGTCTTCTTTATCCATTCAACTGTTGATGGGCACTTGGGTTGCTTCCATATCTTGGATATTATAAATAATGCTAACTTTCCATTTCTTTTATTCTCTGCACACCTTTCTCAGCTCCACCTCTGAAGATGCAAATACTTATAAAAAATACGCTGAGTGCTTTCTATGGGCCAGACACTGTGTTAGGAGCTTCACACATTACTGAACATCACTCTCACCACAACGTTTTGAGATCAGTACAGTTATGATTTCCATTCTATGCACAAGACAAAGAGACAGAGGAAGGATGAGCCACTCATTCAAGTCACACAGCTATTCAGTGTCAGAATTAGAGTTCAAGCCCAGGTCCTCCTAACTCTAATGGCTACTCTTTTAACCACAATACTGTTCTCCAACAATTTGCTCTGATCTTGAAGTAACTTGTTCTAATTCTGGAAATTCAACTCTGGGATCATCTGCAAACCTGTCTCATGGAAAGACTAAAAGTCTCCATCACTGCTTCTCTAGTACTAGTCCTCTCCCAGTTCCCACACACCCCCAGCACAGCTCTTCTGTGCATCATGAAAGGCATGATGAATAAATAGCAGTGGTGGGCAAATAGAAGGTGCCACAAAATACTTGTTCAGCTAATTGATTGGTTGCTGGTTTTCTACCCCAGGCAGATAGGCCATCTGGTCCTAGTTCTGGAGTCACTACTTTGTCTCCTAAAGGGTGGTTCTTGGGGTTCTTCTGATTCTCTGCCTTTTGTTTGGCAGGCTGTCACCCACCTACCCAATGCCCTGCCCACCCTCCACCACACAGGCACAGCACGCTTTACCCACTCTCCTCTCTGCCTGAACTGTGTAAATTCACAGACGAGAATCTGGGAGAGTTATCCAAGTGATCCCCCCCTCGTGGGGCATCTCAATGGTCAGCACACACTGGAGGCCCTTGGAGTGATGTATTTCAGCAAGCACTGGTTTCTAAGGGAAACAAAGGTGCTTGAAAAGCACTTTCTTTTTCAGGGTGAATGTGGGCAGGTTAGGCAGAGTACACCTCTCCAGCTCCATCCCCTCCTAACAGTACAGAACCTCTCAAGGACCCAGCATTTGGGAAACAATCCTCCTCAGTAGAATGCAAAGCTGCACTCCCCCGGCACCCTCTGACACCACAGGCAGCCTCAGCCTCTGCCATCCTGAGGCCCTGTTTTCCACTAATATGCTCATCTTTCAACTGCTTTAGCATTTTGCTTCCCCAAGCCTCTTAATCCCTCATAATTGAATATATTTTATGCTGATGAGCAGTGGTATTAATCATGCCTCTGGGCCATGCCTAAAGGGACATTTTATTTCATTCTTTCTTGGGCCTTATGCCAGCCTGCACTTTTTTTCCACCTCTAGGAAATAGGCTCTCTCCATGAGTTTGCAATGTGAGCTAGAGGTGAAGAAGGACTTCCTGACCTTTTGAGACCCAGAAACTAAGCACCCCAAGGGAATAGCCTTAAAAGAGAGATTTTTAAGAATGGAGACACTCTTTTCCCTTCATTGTCATGCAACCAGCAAAACATTTCATCTTGGAACCCTGGGGACAAATCAAATGATGCATGGATTCTTCTCTAAGGCTGAGAGTGCAAACTCTCCTATCCTACTAGGTTTCTGTATGTTCTCAAGAGGGAGACAAAACAAGAGGGGTGTTGGGGAAGATTTACAACCTGACTGGAATTCATAAGAACACAAAGTCAGCTGAGGGTCCCCTGAAGATTAAGGATGGAGCCAATTGCCTGCAAACCTTCCATTGATCTGACTTCTCCGAAGGCTTTCCTGGTGGCCACACCATTCCGCCAGAAGCATTGTTTCCCTCAACTTCAAAGCTGGGATTTTGTTAAATTAAAAATGCATAAAGCCACAACCTTGTTTTCTTTCAATTTTAGTGCTCACGGAACTAGAAAGGATTGATATGCCAGTAATAGCAGACAAGAGGGAGAAGACTTTATGACCCCAGAAGTGCTGAGGCAAAGCAATAGAAAGAAGCATTTAAGTCTTTCTATTAAAGTAACTCATATTAAAAAGTAATAGAAGCTGGGGTGGCAGAGGCCTTACTTATTTCATCAGTGATGCCAGCAGTCAGCAATTTGTCATGGCTGGAGAACAGGCAACAACCGTCTACCCCATGAATGAGACAACGCTCAGCACAGCCTGTCAACGAAAAGCCGATTGTAATCTGGGAACACGGAAATAGACAGTTTAAAGACTCACGTGGAGGAGACAGGAGAGACAGCAGCCTCACTGTCTGATGCTGTAGTGCAGGGGGATCTTGGATTTCTGTCTTAGTCTGTTTGGGCTGCTATAACAAAGTACCATGGACTAGGTGACTTAAAATGCTTAAACAAGCATTCATTTGTCACAGTTCTGGAGGCCGGGAAGTCCAAGATCTTGGTGTTGGCAGATTCAGTTCACGATGAGAGTCCTCTTCCTGGCTTGTAGATGGCCACCTTCTCACTGTATCCTCACATGGAGTAGGGGGTGAGGCGGAGGGAGAGGGATTGAGAGAGAAAGAGAGAGAGAGAGAGAGAGAGAGAGAGCGCTAGCCCTTTTGAGTCTTTTATAAGAGCACTAATTCTTCATGGAGGCTCCACCCTCATGACCTAATCACCTCCCAAAGGCCTCATCTACAAATACCATCACACTGGGGATTAGGGTTTCAACATATGACTTGGCAGGAGGTGGGGAGTACAGGAATATGCAATCCATAACAATTTCATTGCCCTTGAAGTGCCAAAGTTTAAAATTAAACAAGAGGAAGAGAATTCAGCAGTTAACCTTAGAAAGCTGAGGTTTGTTTCTTTCCAAGTGACAGCCTCTGGAAAGTCTGGCCTAGTCATAGCAGATGTGACTCACTGTGTTTTCACATTCTTCCTTACCAAGGATATGGAAGACTTAGATGTGAACACTTTGACCTTTCCCTCTTGCTGTAAAACGACACCTTTCCTTAGCTCCTCCCCTCCTTCCCCAGAGAGTGAGAGAATGAAGCATAAATAGGCACAGGTTTCCTTTAGCTTTAATTAAAAAAAAAAAAAAGCAACAACAATGAAAACCTCCTTCATTTGATAAATGTGTCCCTTTAGCGTCACCTCATTTCTTTCTTTATACACAGATGAGTTCCTCAACCCTTTGTGTACAATTTCTTTCTTTTTTTAAAAAAAATTTATTTATTTTATTTATTTATTTTTGGCTGCGCTGGGTGTTCATTGCTGTGTGTGGGTCCTATCTAGTTGCAGCAAGCGGGGGCTACTCTTCGTTGTGGTGCACGGGCTTCTCACTGCGATGGCCTCTCCTGTTGCAGAGCATGGGCTCCAGGAACGCAGGCCTAGTAGTTGTGGCTCACAGGGTCCAGAGCGCAGGCTCAGCAGCCGTGGCACTAGGGCCCAGTTGCTCCCCGGCATGTGGGATCCTCCTAAACCAGGGCTTGAACCCGTGTCCCCTGCATTGGCATGTGGACTCAACCACTGTGCCACCAGGGAAGCCCTGTGTACAGTTTCTGACCCTGTGTCTGCTCCATCCATTCACTGCCCAAATCCCTAGAGCCAAGCATCCATTCTGCTAGAGCTGTTCCTGCCCAGGCCACCAATGGTTTCCAGGCACCAAGTCCCAAGGTCCCTCAGCATCCTCTGGTGCTGTAGACACTACCTTTGCTTCTTGAAATTCTTTTTCTCCTCCTTTGACCTCAGAAACAATATTGTGGTTCTCCTTCACATCTTTGATACAAATTTGCATCCAGGGATGAACATGGCCTCCTACTTCCTCATTATAGCCCTTGGGTACCTCCCTTTATTTATTGATGACTTCAGTATCTGGATATCTCTCTACTACTATGACTATGATGACGACTACTACTACTACTATTACTACTGTCATTATCCTTGGGGACTTCAATATCTACATGATGACCCATTGAATACTCTGACCTCTCAGCTCCTTAAGCTCCATATCTCTGATAATAATGTCCTGGCCCCACCTCAGCCTCATTCACATGGCCACACCAAAACCTTCACATCAACAAACCACCTCTGAAACCTCCACTTCAAACATCACCCTCGAGGAGCACAATCTCCTGCCTTCCCCACACACTCTCGTACTCCCGTTCCAGAATTTCTATGACCTCATTGGAACCTCTAATTCATTGACCCCAATGTGGTTTTTTCAGACCACCTTATTCTCCTCATATCCTCACCAAGATAGTGGCAATTGGAATTGAGAGATAGGATATTTAAGACTTTGAATTTTTAAGGGTAGATGACTCTTGGATGTATGGAGTGAAGGAGAAGCAGACTCTTGCTATCTTGCTTGGGTGACTGGTCTCAAGAACTGAAATAGGGAATGCATGTTAAGGAAGAAAGGAGTCAATGATGAGTTTAGGTTTGGACAGGTTGAGTCAAGGTGTCTGGTGGACTCCAGCAGGCACTGGTTGTACACGAAAGTACAGAGCCAGAGACTAGGAAGTCATCAAGGTATAGGACTTCATTATCTTTCATTTATATGACAGTAGCCTCCTAATTCAACTCTCTGCTTCCAGGCATGCCCCTTCCAGTCCACCCTGCATTCTAAAACACGAAATTCATCCTGTCACTGACCTACTTAAGACAATTTACCACCTCTTATTGCCTTCAAGTTAAAGTTTGAGATATACTGGGACTTTCAAGATCTAGCCTCTGGCACCCAGCCAAGCCTAATCTTCCACCCATTCGCCATTTGCTTCCAGTTCACTAAATGTGAAATATGCGTTCCTGCATTTTATCTCTAGTAAACTCCTGTTCATTCTTTAAAACTCAACTCAAATGCCACTGAGTTAGCAAGGCAGAATCCCTGCTTCCACCTCTCTTGTTTCCTCCCACTGTTAGTTGTATTTACATCTTACAGCACTTACCACACTGGTTGTGTAATGCATGCAAACTCGTTCCATTAGACAGTGAACTCTTTGTGGAAAACAACTTTGCTTTGTTCCTCACTATTTCTCCCCATGTTCAGCTGAGTGCCTAGCACATCATAGATTCAACATTTGTGTTGTTGGACTGAATGAGTAAAAGCCTTCGCTGGTGTTTTGGGCCTTGACGCCACCATTCTACCCCCATGGTTTCTTTGCCAGAGAAACAAATGAAAAAATTGTGATAAAACAATCCCTAAGGATTCTAAAGGAAAGGAGAGGAGACCATTCTGTGTTCTTATTTCTTCTTTTCTCTTAACTTCCTATATGCAAATAAACCTCTAGCTTCAATCAGACCTAAGAATCTCTACTCCTTCTCCTGCACAGCCAGAGATAAGAAGATGAAGAGAAATTCCTCTAGGACCAGAGGTTTTTCCTTGGACTTCCGTTGGAATTTCAAGCAACTCAGGAGGGCAACTACTATTTTGTATATCCTCTCAGGATACAAATAAGTGTGTGGGAACCCCTGAGACTTCTGAATTTGTGGATTTCTCCCCATAGTGCAATTTAACTGTTTTGAAAGAGTATTTTGTTGTTAAAGGATGTAAAGGAAGTATGGCTGTAGTCTTGGCTCTGCTCCTGTGTAACCCTGAGAGAAATGTTTGCTGTCACTGGGACTATGTTTATCATTTGTAAATAAAGCGCTTTGGAATAAATATTCTCTAACATTTATCTCAAATTAAAAAGCTTATGGGACTTCCCTGGTGGGGCAGTGGTTAAAGAATCCTCCTGTCAATGCAGGGAACACAGGTTCGAGCCCTGGTCCGGGAAGATCCCACATGCCCCGGAGCAACTAAGCCCATGAGCCACAACTACTGAAGCCTGCGTACCACTACTACTGAAGCCCATGCACCTAGAGCCCATGCTCTGCAACAGGAGAAGCCACAGCAATGAGAAGCCTGCGCACCACAACGAAGAGTAGCCCCTGCTCCTCACAACTAGAGAAACACCTGCACAGCAACGAAGACCCAGCACAGTCATAAATAAATAAATAAAAGCTTATGAGGGCTCCAAGTTCCAGTAGGATAATAGTAGGTACTTAAATCCAAATCAATTCACACATCTCAAAAAAAAAAAAAAAAAAAAAAGATCGACAGAAGAGTAAATACACTCATAACCCAGCTATAGCATAGGTAAGAAACCAAGACTAGTATGAAATTAAAATTAAAATCATGCACAAGTCAGGAAATAAACCAAACTAGCAGAGTCATCTGGAGAATGCATGCCAGAGAGGAGAGAGAAACAAGGGGTGGAGGAGGTGAAGTTGGTGCAGGGACCAGAAAGAGAAAGTACCACCCAGAGTGGGGAAATGATGAGAAGAAGTTGGAGACTTATTCTGAGCTCTGGCTACTGGGACATCAACTGGAAAAGGCTTGAAGATGCAAGGGGCTAAAGGCAGCAGTCTTGAGTAGGGGTTACTTCTGAGGGAGAGAAAGAAGACTTCCAAGGAGCATCATTTGAAGGCTTAATAGCGAAGGGAAAGAAGGAACAGGAGGTAGATATTAACGGTCCTACAGAAACTAAAGAGAACCACCAACTCAGAAGGCACCCAACCCCTCTCCTATCTCAGGCACCATGCAGTAAAATTGCATTTTATATCTCAACAAGAGGGTACTCTTGAACTAACAAAATGCTGGTAAGTCTTCCCCTGAAATAATTTTGGTTAAACTTCTTCATCCCTGTCTTCATGCAACTGTTACTGCTAGTCTGGGAAAATAAATAGTTCAAAGTTAGCAGAAAATTACAGAGAGTATCCATACAAAGTTACTATAAAAAGAAAAATCAAAATGAGATTTTAAAATATTTCAGTTGGTGAAAATTCTTCCCCAAATCCAACCACGAAGCAGAAGAAAATTATACCACAACACCTCAACCTGGATTAAATATCCTCAAACAGGCATTTGCATATATAAAAACAATTCAAATTAGATATTAAAAAACTGAAAACAGAAACAGACCTAAAACAGAAAGATATGAAACAAGTGTTCACTAAATTTAGAAAACAAATTGAAGAAAAAGACAAAATCATCTTAGAAATGAAAACTAAATTACAAAGGGCCCAAGAGATAATATATTTAACTAAAAATATAATAAGAGACATTAAGGAAAGACACAAAACAGTCAAGAAAACAAAAACGATGGAAAGAAGGTGTTTAAAAAATAATTAGAGAAAAAGTAATTACTATAGAAGACAGCAAAGATAATCCAATATAGATAATTGGAGTCTCTGAAGAAGAAAAAAATAGAACAGAAATAATATTTAAACCTATCATTCAAGAAAACTTTGCAGAAATGAAAGACCAGGATCTGCGTATTGAAACGCCACACCATGTACCTGGGAAAACTAACTGGAATGTTTAAGTTAGCACTATCTCAACCCAACTTAAAACTTTCATCTCGCCTTGCTATTTGAAAGAAAGATTTGAAGTTAGGCTTCTCCATTTCTGCCAACAATGGAACAATACTTTCAAGAAACTCAAGAAAAGAGTGTGAGCAAAGAATTTTATATCCAACCAAGCAGTCCTTCAAATACCAAAGCTAGAAGAAAAGTTTTAAACATACAAAAATGGAGGGAAATCTGTACTCAGAAACTTTTTCTGAGGAATCTACTAGAAGTCAAGCTTCATCTAACCAAGAGATGTCTGGGAAACTTCAAGAAAGGAGTTAGAGAAGGTACTGAATATGTTTAATTGTTGCTCTAAGACTAAAACCAATGTGGGTCAAGTGTAGAAGACCATAATGCAAATGCTAAATGCTCTATAAAAGTAAATATAATTCAAAATTTAAAAAGACTGAGGAAGTGAGAGATAAAGAAGAAAGAGAGTAAACTCATTGATGGTCACATAGGTAAGTAGAGAGGAGTCAAACGTTACATTTAAACTTAAAAACCAAATAGTAAATCTCTAAGTAAGAAAAAAAGGGGTTATGGGTGTCATAAAAAGTATAAAATACTAGAACAACCATAAAAATTCTTAAATTCTGAGGGAAATACAAAAAAGAAAAATAAGCAAAGAACAGATAATAGAAAGGAACACAGTAAATACAACATAATACTTATAGTAAATATAACAAAAAAGATGTCAAAGTTGGAGCCAAACCTTATTCACATTAGTAAATGTAAATGTACTTAAGTTTTCTATTAAAGTAAAGAAATTTTTGAGTTGGCTCAAAGAGCAAAACCCTATTATGTGATGAATACAAAAGATAAATGTAAAATGAAGTAAATCAAAAATGCTAAAAATAAATTGTTGGGGAATTGTATCAGGTAAATGGAAACAATAAGAAAGAAAGGTTCTGATTCTAACATCAGACAAAGTAAAATTCAGACCAATGATCTGAATAGAAAGTGCAGAAATAGTCCAAGTACACATGGATGTTTAGTATATTATAAAGGTGATGTCGTAAATCACCGAGAAAAAGATGGACTTTTTAACAAATGGCATTAGAACAACTGAAGCACCTCTGAGAAAATGATAAAATTGGCTTCTTTCCTTCACATCATAAGCAGAAAAAACTCCAAATGCACAAAAGATCTAAATATAAAAGATGGAACCATACAAGTACTAGACAAGGGGAAAGCCTTTCTAACTATGATTGGATATCCAGCTACAATTTAAAAAAATAAAATCATTATTTAACTACATTTTAAAAATCTTCCCCATGATAAAAAACACCATAAGTCTAAAGACAAGTGAGAAATTGGGAGAAAAAAATTATAACATGTATAACAGATAAAAAGCTAATATCTCTAATATATTAACATTGAGAATAAATATTTTAAAACCTTATAAAAGGTATTAAAAGTTATAAACAGTTCAACAAGAAACATAAAATGTCTCTTAAAGATATTAAAAGATATTCCACTACTATATATAAAATATATATATATAAAAAATAGGTAAACAAGGACCTACTATATATAAAATAGGTAAACAACAAGGACCTACTATACAGCACAGGAAACTATACTCAATATCCTATAATAGCCTACAGTGGAAAAGAATCTGAAAAAGAATATATAGATGTATATTTATATATATATGTATAACTGAATCACTTTGCTGTACACTTAAAACGAACACAACATTGTAAATTAACAAAAACTAAATAAATAAAAAATAAATTTATGCACACACACACACAAATATTAAAAGATGTTCTACTTCATTCTTAATGAAGAAAGGCAAATTAAAACTAAGTTATTTTCTCACCTAAAAATTTAGCAAAAATTTCAAAATCTTGACAGCCAGTCTGTTGGCACTCTCACATGCTGTTGATGAGAATGAAAAAATGGTACAACTCCTATGGAGGAGACTTGGGCAATATCTGATACAACTACAAAGACATTTACCCTCTGGCTCAGCAGTCCCATTTTCTAAAGTTAACCCTGAAGATACCCCTCCGACAACTACAGAATGAAAACAACCACAAGGTTTTTCTTTGTTGCACTGTTTGCAATAAAAATGATTGGAAATGATCTAAATGCACATCCACAAGAGTCTGATTAAATAAATGGCATAACATCACATAATAGAGGACTCTACAGCTGCAAGAAGGTGTCTACGAACTGCTACTGAGTGATTGATGTATTATAAACTAAAAAATGTATATATGTATGTATTTGTTTATTTTTACAAAACAAAACACAGGAAGTTGAACCAGGAAATAATGAAATTGGTTACGTAAAAGGGGGTGAGTAGGAATGAGGTTAAAAGGATTAGGGAGGGGAGGGAGAATCCTGAGTATGATTTTTATATAGCTGTAAGAAGTTAACATTTTATGTATTTTAAAAAGTAAGTTAAATCAACAAGGAAGAAAGAAGTGGATTTACATATTCAAAACATTAAGCTAAATCAGTAAAAAAATCTAGAGTTGAATACAAATAAAACAAATAGCCTTAATTGTACATCAAAATAATAAAGTAACCAAATAGAAAAAAAAAAAGGTAATTCAAGTAACTTTTGAACAGAATACATTGGCTGAATACCCTCAATGAAATATATTCTAAGGACAAACGAAACTGTAATGAAATCTTGAACTTTAATTTGTTGTTGGTAGTGGTGTCGATGTTGAATTCCGACACTATTTTGTTTGTATTGTAGGAGCAGGCAAATCCTATTTGCCAGGGTTCAAGATACAAAGGTAGGATGGGAAGGAGGAAAAGGAGAACCCTGTGGCATTGAATTGGAATTGAGTATATCAGTATAAATTCATGATTGTGTATGAGTGATATATAATATATATGTATATACATATGTATGTTTTTTTCAACCTAGCTCTGTTCACTGAAATGGCCCAGAAAAATGACATCTTACTTTCAGTGAGCATACTCGGTATTGTGAGTTGAATTGTGTCTCCCACAAAGATATGCTGAAGTCCTAACCCTAGATACCTGTGAATGTCACCTAATTTGGAAGTAGGGTCGTGGCAGATGTAATCAAGTTAAGATGAGAGCATACTAAATTAGGATGAGCCCCTAAATCCATGATTGGTGGCCTTATAAGAAGACAGCCATGTGAAGACACACAGACACACAGAGGAGAGATAGTCCTGTGAAGACAGAGACAGATATTGAAGTGAGGCAGCTACAAGGCAAGGAACACCAAGGACAGCTGGGAAGCACCAGAAGCTAGGAAGAGGCAGAGAAGGATTCTTCCTTAGATCCTCCAGAAAGAGCATGACTGCCAACACTTTGATATGAGACTTCGAGCCTCTGGAATTGGGAGAAAATAAATTCCTGTTGTCTTAAGCCACCTAGTTTGTGGTATTTTTGATATAGCAGCCTTAGCAAACTAATACATCCAGCAACTAAATCTTGGATTCTAAATACCATTTGACCCACACACGAAAATAGGGGCTCCTTAAAGAAATACCTGGTACCAGAGGTCTGAGGCATCTTATTGTGCTGGAAAGCAAGAATGTGCTCAAAAACTGATGGGGCTATGACAAAAAGACCTAGGAACCAGCTTAAAGAGGCTCTCATTAACCAAATTTGGAAGAGTTTGAGTGTTAAAAAGAATAAGGAAATGTGATTGCCTAGAGTGATTACAAGAACTAACAAGGAAGGGATACAAGGAAACTTTCTGCAATGATGGAAGTGTTCTGTATCTTAGTAGGGGTGTGAGTTACATGAATATATATGCTTGTCAAATTCAGCTAACTGCAAATTTAAGACCTGGACATTGTACCATGTGTAAATTATATCTCAATTTTAAAAAAGAATAATGACAGTAATAGATTATAACATATTGAACTTAATTTTTTTAAATTCATGAGTCCATAATGATACTAAAAACAAAAGTTGAAGGAAGGAAAGCTCTTTTTAACAGAAGAATGCCAGCTAGCACATGTAGAATTATAGGATTAGAAAATCTCCATTTTTCAACCACCAATGCAATACTTACTTCAAGCAAGGATAATCAATGTAAGCTAAAATATTAAATGAATGGTTTTGGAGATCAGGACAGTCAAATAGTCTCAAAGTACCATCCAACAGGTAAGGGGAAATGTGCCTTTGCAATGAAGAAATCTGGCAGACACCAACTTAACCAAAAGATCAAACCTAACATCAGTAAAAATGGAACAGATCAATTTTATGTGCCTTTGGATATGCTCTGATTGGGATGCAGCCCCACTTGTATTACACCTGCCAAAACCCATGATATTGAATCTAATCATGAGGAAGCATTCGGACAAATCCAAATCCTCAGGCATTCTTCAAAGCCACTGGTCTAGATTCTTCAAAAGGTCAATGTCATAAAAGACCAAAAGAGAAGGGGCTACTGCTCTAAATTTAAAAAGATTTAAAAGACATGAAAAAGTAAATGCAATGCTGGACCACTGACTGAATACTAAAAAAAAAAAAGCTATAAAAGTCATTGTTAGGACAATCATGGAAATTTGAACATATGTTATATATTAGGTAAAACTATGGTATCTTTGTTAAATGTCCTGAGTGTGATCATTATAATGTGGCTATGTAGGACAGTGCCCTTTTTCTGAAAAGAGAAAGGAAAAGAAAGCAAATATGGCAAAAGAGGCTAACAATTAGAGAATCTATGTGAAGAGAATATGGGTATTTATTGTACTGTTTTTTTCCAATGATTGGTTCAGTATTTTTCAAAATAAAATAGTAGGGAAAATGCTATTTTAAAGGAAAGAAATCTACAATTTTTGCTAAGTTTTTGCAAAATACCTTTTGCATCTCTCTGTCACTTTCTCATCTTACTGCCCCCACCCTAGCTCCCAGCCTCATCATATTATAGACAGGATCATTGGAAGTTACCTCGCAACACCTTTTCCTCCTCCAAAATAATTTTTCTAAACAGAGCTTTTGTGAAGAAACACCTCTGCACAATTTTTTTTTCCAATAGGTCCAAGTTGTCCTGGGGCTAAATTCAAAACTCTTTAATCTGGCAGTTTCATTAGTTCTGAACCTGTGTTTCAAATTGCTGGCCTGACATCTCCATGTGAAAACAACAGTATTCTCAGATTTAACACATCCAGCACAGAATTTGACACTTCCGCCTCCCAACCTGATTCTCTGCTCTGTTTCCTATTATTTAATGGTGTCACCATCCTCCCAGTCACCCAGGCTGGCCCTCTCAGGATCAGCCTAAGTTCCTAGCCGTTCTTCATACCCTACACCAAGCCCTTACGGTCTGTTGAATTCATCCTCTTGTCAATCTCTCTTACATTAGACCTTTATCAACTCTAAGCTCTAACCTATTAACTGCCTACCAAATGGTCTCCCTGATGTTCCATAATAAATGTTAAATAATTATCTATTGATGGAGGGCAATGAGGAAATGAAGACCCTGACTCTAATTATTACCCTTTCCACCCCCTTCTTCTCCCCAAACAGGCTTATGACAAATGTATCTCAGAAAGAAGGAACAGCAAAGCAGTTATTGCCTACAGTCTTAGAGGAGAAAAGTGCCATAGAATTCACTGCCTTGTCACCTGGGGCCCTGAATGCTCAGTGTGACCAGTGGGACAAGGAGATTAAAAAACAAACAAACAATTCAGTCCTAAGGCCTGCTGTCCTAATTCCCATTTCAGAAAGCAAGGGCAAAAACCCAGCTGGAACATTCTAGCTATTTGAAGAGCACAGGCTTTGCCTGCCTCTAAATCATTACTTGCTGCAATGTGCCTGGTGTTCATGGTGCTTGTGAGGCACAAGCAAAATGGAATTGTGCCCCATCTGGCCACCCACTCCTGGCTATGGTGGTTGAAGACAGATGCTCTAAAGTAGGGTTTGGCAAACTATGCCCAGCAGTTCAAATGTGGCCCATGCCCTGTTATTTATAGCCCTCTAGCTAAGAACAGTTTTTACATTTTTAAAGAGGTATTAAAAAAAGGATATGTGAAAGAGACCATATATGGCCTGCAAAGCCAAAATATTTACTATCAGGGTCTTTGCAAAAGAAGTTTACTCTAAAATCATACAGGCATGAGTCTGAACCCCATTTGTGACCTTCAATAGCCATGAAACCAGAGGCAACTGTTTCACCTCTCTCAGCCTCAGTTTTCTCACCTGTATATGTAGATGAAACACTCCCATTCAGGATGTTGTAAGAATTAAGTGAGCTAGCATTGGTAACCTATTTAATATAATTCTTGGTACATAAGTACTCCATAAATGTTACTGATAATTGTAATAGAGAAAAAAATTATTAGTTAAAACAATCACATCTGTCTTTTAAAGAAGAAAACATAATTCATATTAAGGAGGATATAAAGCTCTAAACAGCTCCCTTCCCTGGCTGAGATTAATGGGGGAGGATGAAGGGAAAGATGAAAATTTCAAAACTTCTGCCGATTATTCCAGGCTGCCAAAGAGGCGACTTAGAATATATAACCTACTGTTTAGTAGAGGACATCAATGTCTTTGCATACATAAACAGGGGATCAGAGCTGAGCAGGGGATGGGGAGATAAGTTGATATACAAAATAAAGAGAGGAGAATTGGGTTGGAAAGGGGGAATCAGGCTTCCTGTCAGGCATGATGGCAGATTGAGCACACGATAAGATCTCCTCCTTTGCTGAACTCACAGAAATAGTAGAAAATGTAAAAATAGTAGAAAAAATAAATACACACAAATTCAGGTTCAAAGGCAAGAAACAGAACTCTCAGTAAAATGGAAAACAGAAAGATATCCCTAAAAAGAAGAAGCTGAACTCTTTAGCTTAATCCAAGTACCATGACAGGACAATTAGGGTGGCATTTCTAGCTTTTAAAAGCTCAGGATTACTACGAGTAGGCTATCAATACTAATGCAGGTCAATGACCAGATCCCCAAAACAAGTCCAACCTTCTACTGTTTGACCTAAATCCTGCTTGTATGAATGGCTTAAGAAACTAAGCCATAAAGGAGGTGGTCATACAGGCCTTCTATTGCATGGGCATGACAGGACATACAGAGAGAGAGACAGGAAGCCAGGACAGTGGCACCACTGGCTTTTGAAAGGTCGTTCTACTTTTCAGTGATGCTGACTGCCTGAAGGTAGAGGCTAGGTAGAAAGTCCACCTAAGGTTCCTCTTTCATACTCAAAATTGGGCAGAAGCATCAGTTGAATGAATGTTCTGGTCACTGAAGATGGAAAAGAAGTCTCCATGGCGTGCCTCGCTATGTAATTCTATATCTCTAATGGCAGAGTGGGCTGCCTTAACAGCAAACAACAAATTAACCAGAAAGCAATGTCAAACCCGGAGTAAGAGTCCTCCGTGGTCAGTATAAATTTTTTGTCCTGGCAAAAAGTGAAGAGTCCCATAGAGTCAATAGGCCAACAACACCTAGCCGATGTAGTCATATAAAATGGACTCTCAATGGGCCCATGCTGCTAGCAGCTGGTACCAAAAGAAAATGCATCTGCATAATAAGGAGGTGGAATTCTCTAGTAATGACCACTGCCTACATGTACTAGTGAGACAAGGGTCAGGATGGAGGATAAGACAACTTGAGTCACAGCATCCGTGTTAAAGACAATGGCAAGAAGAGGAGTTTTCTGGTTGTTATCATCCTAATAGATTTGGATATTCACCCTATCCAATAGGCTTAATATCTTTCCACAGGTGCCTCTGCCAAAGCAGTTTGGTCTTAATGGGAAATATGTCCTCCCGAGAGGACCAGTGAATGAGGCCATTATCCACAGTCCAGGAGTCATTCAGCAGGAGATGGAGGGAGCGGACAAGTGGGCAACCTTGGTGATGACTATATGCAGAGCCTCCACCCCACCCCCGACTAGAATGAGGCACCAGAGCCCTTATACACTCATGTAGAAATCTCTCAGGGATGCATAATCACAGTTGCTCTCATTCTCTAATCATATCACACAGAATCATTCAGAACCAGGGCAGATAGTCTTCCTCACCCACTCAAAAGTCAGATCTACCATAAAGCAACAGGCAGTTAAGAACAAACAACCCCTGAGGGTACCACATGCATGGCCAGGGGATAGCTCACCACCACTACATGGAAGTGAAAGATATCCATGGAAGGATGCCATGATCCAGATATACCATTTCTACCCAAATACAGTCATCTGTGGCATGGCTAAGATTGTTTTAGGCTAGATAGGATATAACCTAAGTAAAACACTAAACACTAAAATGTGGGGTGCATGTGGCTTCATTGCTTTTCTAAAGTAAATGGGCCTAATGGTCATGATATAGAGGCTCAATTTTAATGAGATCTCTATAAGCAGATAAAAGTTGACTTTCCACAGGAGAGTATCTAAAGACTAATAGTAGGACTTTGCTTACATAGAAGTTCAGGAATCATTTCTACAGGGAGGAACCTACCAGAAGCTCAAGAAGGCATATGGATCTAACATAGATGCAAAGGAATGTGATGCAGAATAGCATGCAGCCAGGGTAATAGGATATCAAACAAGGCTCACTTTACCAGCCTCTACACCAACTCAAGACCTCTTGTTTGGGTGTCCGTTCAAAGATAGAAGGCATGCGTGAACCCTGGTGGATGGCTTTGTGCAAGAGGCTGAGAGCAGGACTATAGATGCACCATCAAACAACAGCATGAGTAGGTGCTGGACCACCTTGTTGGAAAAGGACTCCTGCAATGACACTTTAGCCTGGAGTCCTGACAATTCAAGGCCCAGACAGTGGTGCTGGGATCCCTGACTTTAGATTAACTGTGAAGCCATTCCCTAAGAAGCCATCTCCTTGTCACATGGGAGATGAGATCTTGATGATCAGCAAATGATCCCTGAATGAGGACACATCAATATGCTATCTCAGGACAATTCCTGGGATAGAGTGGGAGTTATATCAAGAGGAGAAAGGTCTCATTGCACTATATAGTGACAGAGGGATGGACAGTGAATGTGTACTGGTGAGATTCCCAAGTAGTGGTTGGAGTGGAAAGGAATAGAGTAGACAGTTTTGGCTAGATCAATGGCCACATATCATTGGAGTAGACAGCTATGATTTGTTCAATCGTGGTGATGTTATCAGGGAAAAAGACAGGCAGGCAGAGCTATATCAACTAACCATCTCCAGGAAACAGTGAGGTTCCAAAAGCCACTGCACTTTTTAATTAACCATGCCAGGAATTGAAGGGTGATAATGGTAAAACTTCAAATGAACTTCATCTGAAGAGGCTCATTCCATTAAGCTTTGTGGGGGAAGTAAGATTCAGAAGAAGTAATGAATAAATGAAAATCTGATTTTATGCATATCTTAATCTAGTGATGCTGAGACCTTCTCAACCCGAGGGAAGAGCTCTGGTAGCCAAGACATGAAGAAATGCCGTGTACTAATGTGAGAGAGCCTGGAACAAATATAGAATAGTTATAATATATAAGATAGTTATATTTTCTTATCCGGTTAAAATAAATCCTGAAAGACCTTAGCAAAGCCAGGCACAACTTGACTACAACGTTTCTGTGTGTCTAGTCATAAACCACCTGCACCTGTACGGGGTAAAACAGCTATTTTTCTTGACAAAGGCTACCACCAGCAGCTCTGGAACAAATCAGGCATGAATCAATAATGACCTTTCTTCTTGTCCCACAAAAAAAGAGATGCCACTCATTGAAAGCAAATTTAATACCATAAATGGAAGCAAAACAGAGACAAACACACAGGACAACATCATAAGCAAAAGTGGTGAGAAAACATCACCATGGGTGGTCAGGATTTAAGGGGTTGTTGCTTGCAAGAAGCACTATGGTGTCTCAAGTCTCGAGTTTAAGACTTCTTCTAGATCCTGTTCAGTTATATTTCCCACCCCTGGGGGGTGAAAGCAGCTTCTACAAGAAGCAGCCCTTGAGAGGAGGTTGTGGTAGAGCGTGGCCTGCTCCTCCTGTTATGCACTGGCCCAGAGCTCCTCCCAGGTCCTCTCAGGGTGGTGCTGTGAGAACCTTATTCTTAGTGCTCCTATTGAACAGTGATGATGCTGATGATTGGATGGATGAAATTCATAAATATTTCATTGGGGAAGCCAGCCCCCAAGATGGCCCCAATGATCCTGGCCCCATGGCCCCTGCTATAGTCCCCTCCCACACTGGGCTGGGCTATCCTGTATAACCAATAGGATGTTGCAGAAATGATGGGGTGTGTGTGTGAGACCTCCAAAACTAGGTCATGAAAGACATTGTTCTTTCTTGGGTTACTTGCTCTGGGGGAAGACAGCTGCCACATCATGAGGTTACTCCAGCATCTCAGTGGAGAGGTTTATGTGGTAACAGATTGGGGGCTCCTGCCATCAGCCAGCACCAACTTGCCAGCCATGTCAATGGCATCTTGAAAGTGGATCCCCCATCCCAGTTAAGCTTTTAGATGATGGCAGCCTCAGTTGACATTTTGACTGCAACCTCATGAGACACCTCAAGCCACCCAGCCAAGCTGCTCCCAAATTCCTGACCCACAAAAACTGTGAGGGATGAAAAAAAAAAAAAAAAAGGTGTATTAGAGTAATTTGCTGCACAGCAATAGATAACTAAAACTCACATAGATAGAAAGCAAGTAGCTTAGGAGATACAGGCAAAACACGTAAGATGTGTGAAGTATAGTTGATGAGTGAGTAAGTAGCTTGTGAGACATATGCAGAATTCATAAGATATGCTAATTATAGATAATAAGTTAGTAACCTGTAAGACATGCTAAAGATATACAGAATAAATGGAATGTATGATGCAACAAGTAAGAGTGTTTCTTACAGACAGAATGTGATGGAAAGGACAGGTTATGATATCCCCCCTCTGGGCTGACAGCTAGGTCATGCCTAAATCAGCAAGCCATTGGTTGACATCCATATGGTCTCATTTTGGCCCCATGTGCTCTGTGCAAGAAATGCAAATAACATTCTTGGCTGTTCAGAAGGTTAATTGGCAAGCTATAGCTGTGGCCAATCATACTTGTTCTTGCCCTTGTGATCCTCTTATCAGAGAGCAAATGCATGCTTTGGCCCAAGGGACCCTCTGTGTACTGGGCCTTATGGCTCAGATCTTAATTTCCATCCTCATAACCACCCCATCAGCAGGCAAGTCTGATGCAGCAGAGAGAGGGGACATATAAGCATTGTGTAACCCAAGATTTAGGGAGTATGGTCCTTCCACCTGCTTGCCCCCATCCTAAGTGAGTTAACCCACCCCAGCCCTCTTCCCTTGTCTCTCGATCTGTGTTTTAAATAAATTTAAAGAAACCATGTATTTTGATCACCTTAATTTGGTCTGTGAGCCTTTCTGTTCTGAGACCTCTGAAATAACTTACACCATAGAGTACTTATTGCATCAAGGTAATTTCCCACATAGGAGGAATCGCACTTTACTGCTCTGAGCCTCAGTTGTCTCATTTTTGAAAAATGGAGCTAACGCTACATACTGGGAAGTACTCTAAGAACAAATGAGATACTTGTGAGAAGGCATAGCAAAAGTGCCAGGCACAAGGTAGGCACTCACCAAAAACAGCTCCTTCTGCCTTTGTGTGACCCTGTACAGTGGCTAAACTCAGCTTTGTCATCAATTAAAAAGGTATCATAATACCTACCCCACAGAGTTGCTACAAGGATTAAATGAAAACATTTTTGAAAGCACCTAGCACAGGGCTTGACACACCATAGACGGTCAATCCATTTTAAAATTCCGTTTTCTTCTTCTTACAAACTAAAAAGAACAATAATAAAACAGTATAATAGCTGTTTCAAAAACGTGGGAAATCTCTCTACCCCCACCACCAACTCAGGTTATCGCCTTGGCTACTTCCCCTGCCCCCCATCACTTTGAAGGGTTAGAGCTTTTGTTCCTTTATGGAGAATTACAATTCGTCCTAGAGGAAGAAGCCAAATGACTTAAATTCCACCCTAAGACACAAATGACTAACAATAGATCCTTGCACAGAAAGAAAGATTTTATAGGGAGAGGGAGGAGGGAATAAGAAGACAGGGTTCACAGGAAGGGCACTCAGAGGTGAGAGAAAGAGAAAGGCTTCAAGATAAGGGCCTGGAGACAGGCCATAACAGAGGCAACCTTAGCTGCCAAGGGAGCCCCTCCCTCAGACAGCCCCTTCCTCACACAGACACTCCACACACAGCTCCACCTATGGACAGGCCCACCCTCTGACAGCCCCTCCCTCAAACAGCCCCTCCCTCAGACAGTCCCTCACACACACACAGCCCCTCCCTCAGACAGCCCCCTCAGACAGCCCTCCACACACAGCCCCTCCCACACACAGCCCCTCCCTCACACAGCCCCTCACACAGACAGCCCCTTCCTCACACAGACACTCCACACACAGCTCCACCTATGGACAGGCCCTCCCTCTGACAGCCCCTCCCTCAAACAGCCCCTCCCTCAGACAGTCCCTCACACGTACACACAGCCCCTCCCTCGGACAGCCCCCTCAGACAGCCCTCCACACACAGCCCCTCCCTCACACAACCCCTCCCACACACAGCCCCTCCCTCAGGCAGCCCCTCCCACACACAGCCCCTCCCTCACACAGCCCCTCACACAGACAGCCCCTTCCTCACACAGACACTCCACCCATGGACAGGCCCACCCTCTGACAGCCCCTCCCTCAAACAGCCCCTGCCTCAGACAGTCCCTCACACGTACACACAGCCCCTCCCACACACAGCCCCTCCCTCAGACAGCCCCTTCCACACCCAGCCCCTCCCTCGGACAGCCCCCTCAGACAGCCCTCCACACACAGCTCCACCAGTGGACAGGCCCTCCCTCTGACAGCCCCTCCCACACACAGCCCCTCACACACACAGCCCCCTCACACACACAGCCCCTCCCACAGACAGTCCCTCCCTCAGACAGCCTCTCACACAGACAGCCCCTCCCTCACAGGGACACTCCACACACAGCCCCTCCCAAGGACAGCCCCTCCCTCAGACAGCCCCTCACACACAGCCCCTCCCTCACACAGACACTCCACACACAGCCCCTCCCAAGGACAGCCCCTCCCTCAGACAGCCCCCTCACACACACAGCCCCTCCCTCAGACAGGCCCTCCCACACGCAGCCTCTCCCTCAGACAACCCCTCCCACACACAGCCCCTCACACAGACAGCCCCTCCCTCACACAGACACTCCACACACAGCCCCTCCCAGAAGATGAAGATGTTCAGCCCTCAAGGTTGTAGGAGTCAACGGGCAAGAAAGGAGACAGTATCCTGTGGAAAGGAGCTGCAATAAGTTGAAATGGTCTACCTCCTTGAGAAAAGACCACCTCCTCCTCTCCTTAGGGCTTCTCCTTGGCCTCCAGAGGAGGGAAGGGAAGAGGATTGTGAGATTGTGGCTCAAACCAAAAGTGGCCCTTGAGTGGGTTTCAAGCTAGACCACCAGAGTTCCAGACCAATCTGCAGCCATGCAGGAGGCAGTAGAGTGCAGTGAAAAGCACATTAGGCTTGGAGGCAAAAGTTCTGATTGCAGATTTCAGCTTCACACCTTGTTAGGGCTGTGCCCTGGCGTGAGTCACATACTGTTTCTGTCAGAGTCACCAGGGTAAAATAGGGATCATCACATACCTGCAGAGCAAATTTATCTCCAAGCTAGCTGAGCCAAGCCTCTGGCCCCTGCCTTTCAGGGCCCCAGTGAGGGCAGACTGTTCTCGGGGAAGGGGGAAGCCAGGTTGCCAGGGGGATGTGTTCATATATAATCATTTCTGGTAAATTGCCTGAAGAGATCTCAGAAGAAAGAAATCTGAATTTCCAAAGCTATAGTCATTTTTTTATGTGTGAGATGAATTTTGCATCATACTAAATGAATATTCACTTTTATATCTAATTGTATGTCTGTTTGCTTTTTCTTAAAGCCCCCTCCCCCTAAATTGTACCAACTTCAAGTCTCATAAAACATGGACCCACCCCTAAAGGCCTCCGAAGGTTGTTTTGTGGATTAAATGAAATGGTCACAAAAGAGTGACTGGCACAGAAAGCTGGAAATAAATGCTTATGAAGTCAAATTCTGAGGTCCCTGCTCAGCACCCCTCTACCCAGGTGAGGTGGGGTTGGAGGAGAAAGGCAGCCAGGAGACCTCCCCCTCCCCCGGGTTGGGAAACAGAGTGAAGAGCTGGCAGGGAGCCTGCAGCTCTCCAGCCAGGGCCCCTCTGGTCAGCCAGGGCCAGATGATATAGTGGTTTGATTCAGTGGATAAACATCCAATGCAGCTTGCTGGAGGCCCCCAGCCTCATATTACTGTTGACACAGAGCAGATTCCCTTTCTCTAAACCACTGTTTATATTTTAGCCAAGTGTCCTACATAAATCTCCGAACCAACCAGCAGACTCTCTGGCTGCTACAGAAGTGACCAACTAGAAAATAGCCTAATAAGGAGTTTGCTGCAGAAACTGGGGGTATCTCCATATGAAAGGCTGCCTTGGGGGCACTGATCAGGAATCCCTGATAGGAGACCTTCCACAGGGGAGTGCCAGAACAGGGCTGGAGGCAGCTTCAGCTAAAAGAAAGGTTCTTTTAAAGAACTGTGTCTCAACCGGGTTCAGAGAACATTCTGAAGCCCTGGTTCAATAGCTCTAGGAATAAGTAAGTTCATTTGCATCACTTTTTTTTTTAGGTTCCACATATAAGCGATATCGTATGATATTTGTCTTTCTAATAAACTTATTTACAAAACAGAAACAGACTCACAGGCTTAGAGAATGAACTTACGGTTACCAAGGGGGTTGGGTGGGGCAGGGGAGGGATAGATTGGGAGTTGGGGATTGACATGTACACACTGCTATATGTAAAATAGATAACCAACAAGGACCTACTGCATAGCACAGGGAACTCTGCTCAATATTCTGTAATAACCTAAATGGGAAAAGAATTTGAAAAAGAATAGCTACTTGTATATGTATATTGGCATCACTTTGCTGTTCACCTGAAACTAACACAATATTGTTAATCAAGTATACTCCAATATAAAATAAAAAAATTTTTTAAATAAAATTAAAAAATAAATAGTTCTGGGAAATACGTAGGCTTGGTTCCAGTTCAAACTTGTATAGGGGATTTTCAGAAGAAAAATAGAACACAACTTTGTTATCACTTTGTGATTCCATAAATTAATATTAGGCCTCGGTTCAGAGCTCAGCACAGTTGTGTGGTAAGCTGCGGTTTGGGGCTCATGGTCTGGCTGAGGTCCTTGATTGGAAGGCCCAACGCCTGGAGAGCTGGGGCTTAAAAGGAGCAAAGGAGCAATCTTCTCCTTGCAGTAGGAGCTCACAGCTGCCTCCAGTTCATCTTGACTCAGCAAGGGGCAGTTCAGAAACTGCTCCCGCAGCTATATACACAGATCTCTATTTCTTTTCTGCCAAAGTCCTGCATGTATCATAAATAGCCCAGTCCAGAGTAGCTGTTATTTTAAATAATAATTTAAAAGAGTAAAAGTCATCCTCAGGGAATGGAGGAGGGGAGAGGGCGTCTTTATATTTAGATATTCTGGACTTGATTATAAATCCTAGAGCTTGGCTGCTCTGTGGGGATCTCACTTCTCTAGGTGGGCCTTCTCTACAGGATTAACTCACTACTGCCATCTAGTGGATTTGGAGGCCTCTGATGATCCAGCTCCTAGGGAAACGATGTTGGGCATGGATCTTGAGAGAAGCTATGCTTAATTAGGGCAGCAAAACTTAGGGTGGCCTGTAGGTAAGATTATGGCTCAGTCACCCTGGCATATCCCTATGTGTAAGTTCTCCTCTTCAACGTAGATTAAAAGAGAAAAAGGAAAAGTTAAAAAATTCAGTGCCAATGGGTCATCAATGTTCTGGAGTTTATTTGGCAATTGAATCAAAACTGCCATGGGGAGGCTTACAAAGACTTAGTCAATGCTAAGGCTCTCCTTGCTCTCCTTGCAGGCTGCAGTGGCCAGACTGGATGATGGATGTGGCTAGGGAGATGGGAGGAAGGCTTCAGCTAGGAAACAGAAACCCCGGTCCTGCAGCCATTCTCAGAGAGAGCTGTGCCAGCCTGTCTGGGCAGCCCTCTGGGCTCAACCCCAGGTGGTGAGTATGCCCTTCCTTGAAGAAGGAGGAAAAAAGGGGCCTGGATCCCCGTAACTTCCCTCTATCAAAGCTTCTGACTACCTGGAGTGGTTGTTCTGAGGACAGAGCAGATCAAAGAACTGCTGATCTAGAGTTTTCAGGGAGTTTGAGAAATGGATCAGATCAACTACATCAGGAATCAGCAAATGTGCACAAGTCAGTCTTTAAGATGGACAAGAAACTTGGTATGGGCCAAGACATTTAAATCAACCACCACAAGCTACACAAAGCATTTCGTTGAGGTCTGTAAAGATCTCTGTCTCAGTTATTGTAGCTTCATTTCCTCCTGGGTTACAACCAAGCCCTTTCCCCTGTCTGCTGAGGCTATGAGGTCTCTGTCCAAAGCTGGGAATGGACCCAAATCACGACACCCTCCCCAACCCAGGCTTCAGTTTTCTCATCTGGAAAATGAAGGCATGGGTTTGATTACCCCTCAAATCTCTTCCAGCTGAATTTGAATTCTTCAAATCTAAATTTTCTCTTGTAAGTTTTAGTTGGGTTTCAGCTGAAGTCAGGGTCTGGAGTGGACTGAACTCAGGATCTTTTTCTAATACCTGAAATGTCTTCTAAGGAGTATGCGTCCAGAACAAGAGGCTTTGGGGACTAGAATATGAACTTGAACGACCATCAAGGGAGGTGTGCTAAAACGATTTTTGTAGAGCTGGCCTACTGATAAGACAGCCTACCTGGGTTCCATCCTGCCTTTAACCCATCGTGTGACCTTGGCAAGTCATTCATTCACTTAAACTTTGCTTTCCAGATCTAAAATTTGAAAATAATAACCCTCTATCTTGTTTCCTTCCCAGGATTGTTGAGGGAGGAAAGGCCTAAACAGATGCAAGAAGCTAAAAAGCTCAATATGGATTTTAAATGCCACTTTTCTGTTTAGGTTGGATTAAATCTATTTAATATTATAAATCTCTTCCAAATGATACCCAACAAACAAACAGCCAAACAGTCCATGTCTGGAAGATCACAGACTTTGCCTTTGAGAAAAAAAGCTAGGCCAAGCCTGAGATAAATCGGTCTTTCTAACCAACAGGGAATTGCTGACCCTCCTCTGAGCCCATTCCTTCCTATCCTTGGAGCCTCGTTGCCTGGAACTGGCATGAGGAGGTGAGGACAGAAGATGGCCTGGAACCCCCTGGCATCTCGCTCTTAGTGGGTGGTAATGAGGAGAGCTGGAACTCACGTTTTTACCTGGAGGATCTGATGCTGCTTCCCCTCCATTGTGAAATCTCTCCATGAAAGAGCAGAGAACCAAAAAAACTGCAAGACGTGATTCATAATTGTCAATAACATTTGTGTCATTTTGATGCTCTAACTCTATTACATTAATTGCTTTCCTCTCTACACTTTATTTTAAGGTGAACATTAATTGATTCCCAACTGTAATCACAATTAGGGTGAGTTATCCTGATTAATGGAAAATGTGATTAATAGGTAGGAAGGTGTAACTGTTTCTCCTTCCCAGGGAAGAGGTGATATATGCTATTATAGCTCTGCTGTAGGCTGCATTTTCCTCAAGAATTCAGAGCTAATGCACAGCTATCCATCACCAAATTCCATTGTTCTGTCCAGTTGACTAGACACAGCTCCCTTCAGCCTGGCCTGTTTCTCCTTGCCCATTGACTGGCCATGCTTCCTTGGGGAACTCTCCTATTCCAGACCCCCAGTGTCTCAGAGATAAGAGAGATGCTGGCATGTCAGCTCTGAATTCTGAATCACAAATTCTGGTGCAGTTAAGATGGGCCAGGTGATGGCCGTGTACATCCAGGGCCATACCCAGAAAAGACAATGAAGTAGGCAGAGGAGGAAAACTCTGTGCCTGGCACATGACAGCTCTTCACCGCATGGCATTTGAAAAGGAGAATGGGCAAATAAAATTTCTCTTCCCTTCCTGTGCCCTTTGCTATCCAGCTCCCTGGCTGTGGGTTGTCCTGCGGTAATTCTGGACTCCCCTCTGCCACCCCACCCTGCCTTATCCTCCTGAAGAGGAGACGCCTCTCCAAACCTCTCTTCTTACACCCAACCTCACCTGCCCTGTGTCCTGCTCTATCGGTGCCTTTCTGGGAGACAGGGTAGTGCATCGGATATGCTGATCGGTTTGGCAACCAACAGGGAAATGCTGACCCTCCTTTGAGCCCATTCCTTTCCATCCTTGGAGCCTGTTGATTACTGTTGACATAATGAACTCTCCCCGGTAATCCTGTAACGGGAACCTTAATACTCCTCTTTGTGACTACTTTACATCCATCATACTTCCTCCCCAGCCTTGTCTCTGGGCAGCATCCCCTCCTGCCAAGCCATCTCACACACCAGTCACAGATGTCCTATAATTCAGTCTCATTAGTCCAGTGGCATATTCTGTGTAGAAGCTTCAGGCTATTTGGAAAGGAGGACTAAAAGACTTGCTTTGAAGCATCAATGCTTGTGGTGCTTGTTTATTTAGGGACCCTCATGGAGAATTTTTGTGGGGAGCTTATGTTTGCACTCGCATTATCAGCCACTGATAGTGTCCAAAATTCATACTTCTGTGCCTTTCCCAGGGGCAAGAAGGTCCTTTGCTCTGTCATCTCTCTGGTGGCATTCTGCTCATCCCCCAGGTTTCAGCTTAAACCTAAGATCTTTCCAATCTGGGTGCCCTTCTAGCCAGATGGATCGCACCTCCCTCCCCTGGGCTCAGAGGCACCCTGACCATACCACTACACGGTCCACACAGAACAGAAGCATCACAACCTTGTAACCCAGATGCTTGCTGTCCCACTTCTGTGCCAGACAAATGTCTGGGCCCCCGCAGACCTTAATGCAGCTTGTACCTGCCTGGAGACAGCCAGCAGAGGGGGCGGGTGGAGACTGGAGTCCAGCTCTCACTCTGCACAAGGGGTGCTCCCCGGCCTGGGGTTAAACCTGCCTGCGTGAAGGGAACCTTTTTCTTTCTAGAAAGGCTATTAGCTATTAGCCCTGTCTGATCAGCCCAGGGGCGCCTCATTCCCTGCAGAGCCCAGAGATGCTGATGAGCTCACAGCCGCCCACTCTGGTTCTGTGGGCATGATTCTACTGGCATCACCCTTGGGCATGACCTCAGCTCCTTCACTGTTTTACATAAATAATCAGTCACAGTAAGCATTTTGTGGCTTTTCTGTAGACTTTACTGAAAGTCTCATGGGGAAGAAAATGGAGAGTTTTGCGTCTTCCATACCAATAGCACACAGTCTCGCTAATCCACCTGGGCCATTTGTGTTCTCCCCACAAATGAGCGTCATCAGACCTCCTCCTCCTGGCCCTGCCCCTTGCAGCAGCACCACCTTCCCACCCTCCACTCCTGTCCTGTATCTTCTTCCTCCCAGATTCCCCCTCCCCCTTACACCTGTCTTCTGATCCGCGCCCACCCCACCTCCTACTTCAAACTGCAAACTGTCCTCCATCACAGCTCAGCAAAAAGCTGCCAAGATGCACATTTCCCCATTTTACTATTTCCTCCTGTGCCCCACCCCCAGACTAATAACGAGTTTAAAAATACCCTTCTAGGGACTTCCCTGGCGGTCCAGCAGTTAAGACTCCGCACCACCAAGGCAGGGGGCCCAGGTTCGATCCCTGGTCAGGCAACTAGATCCCGCATGCCACGATGAAGATCCTGCACATGGCAACGAAGATCCTGCGCGCCGCAACTAAGACCCAGCGCAGCCAAATAAATATTTTTTTAAAATACCCTTCTATTATAATTTATGAGTTAATCTACCAATTCAAATGTGATCTGACTAGATTCAAACTCCAGCTCCTTCACATATTGGCTGTGTGACTTTGGGCAAGTCACTTACCTTTTCTGAGCCTCAGTTTCCTCACTCATAAAATGGAGGCAATTATCACACTACATCAGAGGGTTCAATAACCTTCTCATGCAATTATGAGGATTGAATGAGATGATGCACATAAGGAGCTTGGCGTATGTGTTTGATAGATAGCTATTATCATTAGTATATTACTAGGTATTATTATTATTAAATATTAGTGGAATGATTACTGAACATGAGCAGTTGCCATCATGCATGGGGTGAAATTAGGTCCATCCCTATCCTCCAGCCATAATCACCAGCAATATTATTTCTCACAGAAAATCATGCCAGGTTTGTATTTACACATGAGACCCAGGAACTGCTTTATCCAAATCATAAGCCAGGATCTTGCCCACACGTGTCAGTTTAATCCCAGGATTGTACTTTTTTTTTAAATTTATTTTATTTATTTTTGGCTGTGTTGGGTCTTCGCTGCTATGCGCGGGCTTTCTCTAGTTGCAGAGAGAGGGGTCTACTGTTTGTTGCAGTGCGCGGGCTTCTCATTGCAGTGGCTTCTCTTGTTGCGGAGCACGGGCTTTAGGCGCACGGGCTTCAGTAGTCGTGGCACATTGGCTTAGTTGCTTGGCGGCATGTATGATCTTCCCGGACCAGGGCTCGAACCCCTGTCCCCTGCATTGGCAGGCGGATTCTTAACCACTGTGCCACCAGGGAAGTCCAGTCCCGGGATTGTGCCTTTTAAGGATCTGTGGTTGCTGGGTCTTCCTTCAGCCTAAGGGCCTTGCTGCTCTTAACTGGTTTGGTTTCAAAATAGCTCAGCCCTTCCAGACATAGGAAGCTGTAAACTAAGTCCTGACGGACAGTTAATAGATGCGTGTGGGCATGTGGGCATGTGTGTATGTAAATGTTTAACCACCTCAGAAGAACTGAGATTCAGAGCTGCATACTTGAAGGATTATGTTACAAGCTGGGGCCCTTCAGCGAAAGCCTTGCTCTGAAGCTGCCATAGAGACAACAGATACATTTTCAATTCAATTCAGATCAACAGATTTTTTATCTACTAAGTGCCCAGCCCTGGGGCAGACAGTCTGATGGATCACCCTGTGTTGCTACAATAATACTGTACAACAACAACAAAATACACAGCAGCTGAGATTTCTTTCTCATGCATTACATTTCTTTCCCACACAGCTGGGGTCATCTGGAGTCAGATGTTCTAAGGTCTGTGGGTCAGCTGGAGACAATGCTTTATGTGTTTCTCATCCTCTGTGGACCCATAAGCTACTCCAGGAATGTTCTTCTCATGGCCTTCACAGAGAGGAAAAGCCCAAGCCCAACCATGCAAGCCTTTGTTTTGTCATATCTACAAATATTCCATTGGCCAAAGCAGTGTTGTGTCCAAACCCCAAGTTAAGGGGCAAGAAGCTATTCTCCACCTACTATTGATACCGAACAGGGTTCTTGGCCTTCCCCAATCAATAGAAGTTGATAAGAGGCCAGACAAGAAATTCAGGCAAAGCTTTATTGGGGCCCCTGCTGCAGTAGGGGGGGGCACAAAAACAGGTAACAGTTTCCCTTGCTAGCTCCCCAAGGCGGCAGGTGTGGGGGGGCAAGCTGTTTCCTTATGGGGTGACAGTAGGGGTGTGTCCAGGGGTCAGGCCAGAGGGATGACTTAGGTGGTTTGCCCACCACCCTTTGGTGGTGTTGAGTGCAGGGGGCATGTGCAGTACCCTGATTTTGCCCTTGACACCCTGTTTTGGCTCCTAGCTCTTCAGAAGTGGCAGTTGGGTTTTTTTGGTCTTTTTGTATCTTGTTGTCCATAATTTGTCCCAACTGCACATGCATTCAGTTATTTTCAGTCCCTCATAGTTTCTTTGTATTCTGTTGCTCGAGGAGAGGTGTGTCCAGGTACAGCCCTGCAGCCCTGCAGCAAAGGGTCCCAGGTCCCAGCCTGTCTCACTCTGAGGCCAAACCAAGCACCCAGCCAAGCCCAAAATCTATAGAGTAGGGAAATATACCATCACCAATGGCAGAGAGTGAATATTTCTGCACAATAATACAGTTTACCTCATGCTTCCATGAGATTCAGTATAAAGGAGAGCTTCATCTGAACCCCAGAAGTGAGTTCAGGCTTTACCAAAAAGAAGAGGTGATTGTACGTTGTGACTGTGATTTTTGTCGTCATTGTTGTTGCTGGCTTATGTTTAGTTATATTTGGGGCAAGCAGATCAAGGAAGGAGCAGGATGAGTGCTCAGAGCTGGTGTTCTGTTCCATTCTCTGGATATTTAGAAGCATCTCAATAGCAATACTTAGGTTACAGCTTTACGTGTTCAAGCAATGAGGTGCTGTTTGAAGTTTCAATTTCTCATTGCAAGTGTGTGTGTTTTATTCTTTCCAATATGGAGATCATTCTCTTTGAAGAACTTAATCAAGGGTTTTTGGCCTAGAGTTACTGAAAATAAAAGCAGAATGTTAAACGTAGGGTCCACATTTTCATCAGGTTGTCAAAGGCCAGTAATTGGAACAGGGGAATACTATTCTGGCCTTCCACAAAAAGGATTAACAGGAACTTCAGAAACAAAAGCTCAATGTTGAATCCCAGTAAAAGTCCAGACAAGATCATGAGGGAGATGGTTTCTGAACCCTTATTAAATAAATGGTGGTCACATTCTCCATGACTCCATTCAAAATATCCAAGCCACATTTGCGTCTTTCCTTTTGGGAAGTCTAGATTTTGGTAAGAAATTTGACATTGATGTCTATAATACTTTTGTAGTCAGGCTAGAAATATGAGCAATATAATAATACAATTTGGTCAAATCTTTGTTGTTTAAAGTGCTATTTAGGCAATGTTGATTAATGTCACCCTGAAGGTCTACCTCTGGCAAAGGGCCTCAGGACTCTGTCCTTGGCCCTTCCCATGCTTCTATCAATTACTTGAATTTAAAAAAAAATCAGAAAGCATGCTAATCAAGTTTGTGGGTGACACACTGCTGGGAGGGTCACTAAAACGAGTACAAACTCACACTCAGAGAAACGGGTTAGAAGTGATAGAGAGCATTTAGCAGAGATAATCACAAAACCCCACATTTAGGCCCTGAAGCAACACAGGTTGTAAAAGTCATCTGCCTTGACAAGAGTTTAAGTAGAAAACATCTGGGAATTTCAGAAGTGATTGGAGCTCAGTATGAATCCAAGCTCAGGGTGATACAACTGCCCAGAGAGCTGAGAACGTTTTAGAAGCCACATTCATAGCAATTATGTTCCAGATCAGAGAAAGTCATAGCCCCACCAGACACGAAGTTGATTCAGGCACTTCTGTCGCCCCAGAAATGACCAGGGATAATTTGATTCTTTAGATAGCTAGAAAGACATTCTCCTCTTCTCTCATTTTTGTCTGATTTCCCTTCCTGGAGCTCTACCTTCAGGCATAGAGGGCATAACATTTGATTTAGCAAATAAGCATTTCATGCATTCAACAAATATTTATTTAGAGCCTATCATATGTAAGCACTATACTGAACACCTCTTCCAATGCTGGGGGTGGGGTGAGAACCAAGGTAAACACCAGGAGTCCACAGTAATGGGGGAAAATGCACAAACACACACATTACAATGTGAAAAATGCTAAAATGATGGTGTTTGCAAAGTGCTGTGTCAACACTGATTTCCCCCAGACAAGAAGTATATTCTCGGGCCACAGTAGGAATCTTGTTGTTTTAGAGAGAATCAGAGTTTGAGTCATTTCATTTCCAGGACCAAGCACAGAGTCTGACACAGAGTAGATATTTTCTAAGTAACTGATGAATGGAGGCCTGGGAAGGAAGACTTCCTGGCAGATCTAAGAGCAAGTCCCAACCACGCCACCTCCCAGCAGTGAGAAGGTGGGCAGGCTGAAGCAACTCACTGAACCTTAGTTTCCTCCTAAGTAAAATAGGAATGACAATCTTTATCTCCCAGAGTTGTTTTGCAGATTTAATGGAATGGAACAGGCTAACAGATGTAAAGAACCCATAATGCTGGAAGATACTTGGGCCCTTATAAGAATAAACTTTAGTATTAATTGTCCCTGTGACTCTTCGGCCAGCAAGATCATTACTCTGGACATCACATTTTAAGAAGGGCATTTACAAACTATAGTCTGTTCAGAGAAGAGACCAAAATGAAGGGAAGTCTAGGTAGCAGGAAAGATCAAGGGGCAAAGGAGGTGAAGAAAATTTAAGGGCCTTCCTTGGTGAAGGAAAGAGCCCCAGAAGTCAGCACCAAAAGGGGGAGGAATTGGAGGAGTTCGATTCCAGCTCAGGTAGGGAAGAACATTCGACAATGACAGCTGCCCAGAATACAGTGAGTGACCTCCTCAAGCGAGGAGCCCCCATCGCTGGGACGTCTAAAGCCGAGTCTGGAGGGACATTTGCCAGGGGTGTTCATACCATCACTTATTTATTCATTAGAGTGCCTACTGTGTGTTCTCATGTTAGTCTAGGGAATTTTGGATTAAAAAGGAAAAATCTTGCCCCTGGATCTAAGGCGCTCACAAAGCAAGCGACTACGTTAATTATGCTCTAAGCTGCTGTGGGAATGCAGAGGATTTTGTAGGAGGGATTTTGTATCTGGGTGTGAGGTGGAATGGGGTGACCCCTACGGTCTCTTGGCTCCAATTATTCTGTGATTCTATGTAAGTCATAATCTCTGTCTGCAAAGCACTTACTCATCTAATCCACAGAACTTCCTCGAAATTAAACCTGGGCCTGGAGACCCAGGGCCCCAATGCTCGAATGGTAATACTCCACAAAAACAATAAAAATGATTCCTGATACCAATAACACACTTCCCCCACTAATCTGCTGGAAGAACTTTTCCATCTATTATAACATCCGAACCTCACATCTAACCTATACATCAGATCATGTCTAAATAGATAAGGAAATAGAACAACAGCAACAATATCTGAGACTCGCCTGAAGTTATCCAGATCGTTCACAGCAGGGCTGGGTAGAACTCAGCTTTCCTAAGGCTCATTTACTGCTCTTGCCAATGGACCATAATGCATTTAGGGTTCTCCTTTGGTGGCTTTTATCCTGGAAAGTTTCTCTTCCTCTGCCTTCTCCCCTCCTCCCTACTCTGCTACTGCAAGCACAGAATCTGGCAGATGAATGACCTGGCTGATCTCCCAAGTTTTCCTCTGAAATGTAGACCCCGACATCCTTTCCATTTGGAATTCCAAACACAGTCACTGCCGTGTCAGAAGAATATTAACTGTTTAAGCGGTGGACCTCACCACCAGCCCAGGAGAATGATAAGCACAAGCAGGGAAGGAAGGCACCGCACTGCCTTTGTTCAGCTCTAAGGGAAGATGCATGACCTAGTTTGTGTTGGTGATGCTGTTTTTTAAAAATAAAATATAGGAATTCGGCCTGTGTTGAGAGCGTGAGCTCTATGGGGAAACAACCTTCTCCGAGAGACCAATAAATGTCTGCTTTGGCTTATTTATTTGGCTTTCATTGGAGGTTGAAGCAGCAACCAGTGGCCAGGTCCTGAGGCCAAGACTTTTGCAAATGTTGGGCCATTTGGGATGCTGGCAGTTCCGTTGTCATTTTTTATTCCTCGGAGTGAATCACTCTGACAGCCTAACAAGGCTGCTGAGAGACAGCGTGAGGCCCCTGACAGTTGTCCCATCAGACTGAGTAGCATGCTGTGTCTTCATGGACAGCGAGAAGACCAAGGAAGGATGTGGGTGCCTGAGCGAAGAGCTGCACCGTAGCCTGAGTGCGTCCCACTGCCAGGGGCCCTGGAGGCACCGCGGAGCCACTCCCCAGGCTGGGTTGGAATTCTCTGACTTGACCCATTAGGTGATTTATGTGATTTGCTTCTAGAAACTCCAGAGAAAATACAAGAAAACCTCTAGGCTTTTATCCATGAAAGATCAGGCTTTGAAGGAATTCCCTAAAAGGAATTTCATATGTTTGGCAATGGCAGTATCATTGGAAGATGATCCACCCCTATACACACCCACATCCGCGCCCCGTCACACACCCACATTTAAGTGCACTTCCTAAGCCCCTTCTCTTGCTTTATTTTTTTCCATAGTACTTAACATTTGCAGAGTCATGTGCTTGTATATTGTCTGCCTTCCCCACTAGAGAACTGGCCTCCATGAAGCCAGGACTTTGTTGCTCATCACCACAGCCCGTCCATAAAACAGTGACAGGAACGTAGGTAGTTCTCATTAAATAGCTGTTTTTTCTCTTGTGGCCTGAAGTCCTAGTACTGTTGGAGATTTATTAACTTAGTTTTCAAAGGCTTCAAAGTTATTAAAATGCAAACATCCCTAGAATAGCACTTTAAGTCTTAATAATAGTTCTCAGCTACTAAATTTTGAGGGCAGGAGACTCTTCCATGACATTATGGAGCATAGGTACTTTCTAGAATTATGCTCGAGAGGAAAGCATACAGGTCAGGAGGACCTGAAACAGGAGGGGGAGAAACAGGGAGGAGACAGTAGGTGAAGCCTGACATGTGGCCTCTTGATGATTTTGCCTATTGGTCCTGCCTAGGAGTCATGTTTGAATGTTTGACTCTCTAGCCTCTCCCAATCCAGCATTAGCTCCCACCACATGTAAGTCAACTCTGGTGCAATGACTCTTTTCCTCTCCTCTCCATTCTCACTATTGACCCCAGAGAGCAAGATCTCATCGCCTGTCCCCTGATGTCAATGGCCAGTCCGCTGCCTCCAGTCTCCCCTATGAGCCATGCATACCACTTCCAGGCCAGCTTGATAGAATACCACTTCCACATTGCTGCCCTGTAGTAGACATTTGGACTGCTTATCAATATTTCTGATTCTCCCCCACACCCACTTTTTTTCTGGCCATCCACTGCAGCTTGCGGGATCTCAGTTCCCTGACCAGGGATTGAACCCAGGCCATGGCAGTGAAAGCCCAGAATCCTAACCACTGGGCCACCAGGGAACTCCCCCTGATTCTCCCTTTATAGGCATATGATAAGTGTGGGACTAGTTCTGCTCAGTGAACTGGGGGCAGAAGTGACGGGTGTCTCTTCTGGACTTGAGCATTTCACTGCTAATGCGAGACCCTCCAGAGCTCTTTCTCTGTGGCACACTGAGCATCAACATTTGAGATTAGCCTGGGTGCCTGAGTGACCAGGATGAGCAGACCCCCGCCCCGCTACCCCATGATGGACATGGGGCAGAAAAAGTAACGTCTGTTGTTTGAGGCCCTGATAATTGAGGATTGTTTCTTACTGCAGCATAACATAGCCTATCCTAACTGATACTTGCCACCCACACAAGAACCTACCATGTCTGTCATTACCCATTATTGTGTGTGAGGTAGTACACAGGCTGTGATTAAACAGACCTGCATCTAAATCCTAGTTTTGCTGCTTACCATTAGTTAAGGACAAGCTACATAACCTCCTAATTCTCCTCATTTGTTAAATTGGAATAATAATAATACTTCCGGTTGATGAAATGAAATAACCCAGGTGTAGTGCCTGGCCAGTAGCAGCCATTCGACAAGTGTGCCTCGTATGGATAAGTTCCCTTCTTCTTCCTCTTCCTTATGCTGCAATTTGCATGTTTCTAGCACCTGCCCTACCTGGCTCACCTGACTTGTCTCCCAGTCCTTTCCTTCACAGCGGAATCTCATGGTATCAGGAACAGCGGTTCTCAACCTGCCATCACCCTCAGAGTGCTCTGTTAAACTGTTCGTGACTCACCCTCACCCTAGACCAATTTAATCAATCTCTAGAACTGGGACCTGGCCTTGGTTTCTGGAAAAAGCACCTCTGGTGATTTAAATGTGCAGCCAAGATTGAGAACCCTGATCTAGAAGCACACCGTATGGATTATGAGTATAGATTCTGGAGCCAGTTGCCTCCTGCCACTTCCTGCCCATGTGACTCAAAGTAGGTTTCTCTGTGCCTCCATTTCCTCATTTAAAAATGAGGGTGAGAATAATAAAGCCTCTGCCTTGCAGGCTGTTGTGCAGGTTAATGGAATAGCGTGTAGAGCACTTCCACAGTGCCTGGCTCATGCTCCATTCTCAAAGAATATGATGGCTCCTTCCCTCCAACGGTTCTCAGCTCTGCATCCCCCTCTCCCTCCTCTCAATCCCACCCCTCCCTGAAGCTTTTTCCTGTAACTCCTTCCATGCTTTCTCTTCTCCAGATATGACTGCACATGGAGCGTGCACTGTTTTTCAGCCTTCAAACACACAGCGAACTGCTCTTCGACCTTTTAAGTCTGTCTCCTCAACGAGACCAGAAACTGCTGAAAGACGTGGTGATGGCCCACTCTTCCTCTTCTTCTCTACCCACTACAAGAACCTGCGTAGGGCTGTGCCCACAGCACCGCTTGCTGATTGATTGATGACTCTGTGATTCAAAGTCCTTCCCAGGGACAGCCACAGCCACTGGCACCGGTATCAGCTTTAACCTGGTCACATTCTCAGGGCTGGCTCCCCTTCCAGAGGAGAGAGATTAGTGGTTGGAGAGCCTGGACCTGGACCATACAGCACAAAGGAGAACAGGAGGGCAAACTTGTCTCCCCAAGTTCCTTTGAGAGTGGTGACCTCACCCAGTTGGAGGAGAGAACTGAATTTTAACTTGTGTATTCTGGCTGACAAAGGATGCTACTGCAAAGAAAGGGAGTGCTGGACGGGTTTTCTTTCTCATTCTTCCAGATACCCCGGGATCTGTTGAGAAATTTCCCAGCAGCCATGGGCCCCCCTGACTTTGGCCCAGGTGACCTGGGATCCATCCTTCCAGCAGGCTGCCTCCTGGAAATCACAGCCTGTGGGTATATCCAGGCCCCTCTGCTTCATCTCAGAGGCCTTTCATGTGGGAGAAGGAGAGACGGTAGAAACTTGTGACAATTTCTGAGGAGGCTGGGCTCGGAGGCCCACCAGGCTGGTGTCTGTTATCACTGCCTCTTCTCTTTCCAGTGGTCTGCTGTGAGCAGAGATATAGTGACTGATGATTGGGAACTGAAGCCAAGAAAAAATTCTCAGATTCCTATGATTCCTGCCACCCTCATCCAAATGTCCTCAGGTAAGGAGGGGAAAAGGAAAAAAGGAACTAACACTTGCCACCCCCTGTGACCCAGCTCCAGGTTCTAGGTGCTTTACCTAGTTTTTCATCAACTCCTTGTCACAACTTGTGGATAAGTATTGTCCCAGTTTCCCAGATGAGGAAAGAGTCTCAGAAACATGAAGCGACTTGCCTGGTGAGGGTGAGAGTCAGAATTGGAACCAAGTCCAACATTTATTCATTCACTTATTCACCCACTTACAGGATTTAGAGTTCCTCATGATGATGGCAGATGATGATAGCAGGAATTGAGATCGAAACGAGGAATATGAGAGATCTGAAGCTCAAGGGAGGGTGTATGTATTAAAATTGTACCCGGGATTTGTTTTATTCAGGCATGGTAAGACAGCAGACATGAAAATGATTGTCATGAAGGAAGAAGTTTATACTCACAGATCCCTAAAAATGGGAGGCACAGCATGCCACCCAGGGCCACATGGGGATGGACTAGGGTCAGTCAGGAAGCAAAAGAAGAAGAAGGAAGAGCATGGCCCAGAGCCTTTATTGGGGTTCTAACAGGAAGGGACAGGCAAGGCAGGTTAGGTACACTGAGTAAGCTTAGAATTGGATAGTTTGAATAATTTCAGGTGGCTCTGAGCTAGAGTGGTCCTAGCTGTTCAGCACCTGGCCCTGGGGTGAGTTTGGGTGGGAAGAATACGGACTTAGTGTGTGAGAGTTTGAGAAAAGAGATGGTTGGGGGGGGTGTGGGCTCTGGATTGCTTGGCTTGTAATATCAGAGGTACAGTCTTAGGGGAGCTGTTGGCACTCTCTGGGAATTAGCTAGCCAGGCCCTCCTAAATGCCAGAGCCTCAAGACTACAGAAAATGAGAAAATATAGACAATACAGTGCAGGGAACTCTGTAGATGAAAACAACTGGAAGAAATAAAGGTAATTTAGTTCCACAGCTGAAGTCACAAAAGACAAACTTTCCCCTGAGTTGAGTCTGCAAATGACAATGATGATACTCGGAGAATGCCAACACCTACTCTGGGGTCCATGCAGCAGAAAGGAAGCAGCATCCTTTGGGAAGAACCAAGTTTTGGTTAAGGCCTAAGGAAAGAGGAAGGAGTCCAGAAATGTAGGGAGTTAGGACTGAGTGACAGCCCTGGAGAGAACCATGGCAAGAGTGCAAAAGAGATCAGGAGTGGAAGCCAGAACACAGAGGCTGAAGAGAAGGCAGAAGACAGTAGGCAAGAGGGTTGTAGAGACTGAGGAACAAAGGGTCATGGCTGGACTGACCACCCTGGGTCATGGACCCACAGAGGCTAAAGTCCCAAGTAGTTCAAAAAGCCTGATTAAATTAGCAGTTTGTAATCAGTGCTCATTGGTTTGACAATATATAGCTAAGAAGTTCATGATTTCTTTTTATTATGAGAACTCTGCACAGGCAGATATAGAAAGGATTTCTTGGCCTCTGAATGTCTTTCTCTCAGTAGAATTACTAAAACTCAGGACGGCTCAGGGATTTAAGGCTTCAGCTGTGTACATGGAGAAGGCTGACTTCTCCCCACAGAAACAGGAAAGGATGAGCTGAATCCCTGGTACCTCCACATGGAGTCCACGTGGCCCATATTTTGGGGGGGGTTCTTTGTTTTTGAATCTGTCACTATGCCAACAGACAAGATGAGCACTCAAGATATCAAGATACAGGAGACAGAGGAAGTGGCCATAAGAGGTAGTTGATCTGAGATCACTTCTAAGACTTCTAGGCTTGAAAATCAAGGAGCTCCAGGTGGTCATACCAGGGCATGGAGAGGCTATCCCCGAACAACCTTCTTTTAACCGGAAGAATCAGTCACTGCTCAGTTTTCCCTGTATGGCCAAGTGGAGAGCCTGAAGCTTGACCTCCTCCTATGCCTCTGCACCTGCCTCCCAAGACTTCATTCTGTCCATGTTGCATGACCCCTTGCTAGTGCCGACCTTTATTCTTTCCCTCCCTACCGCACCCCACACTTCGTACTTGCCCCATGTGACTGCTTTTTAATATGCTTATTCATTCATTCCTCAAACGTAGAGCACCTACCAGGTATCAGGCACTGCACCAGAGGTTGGCAGTCCCTGATTTCCATCCTCCAGACCAGTCCTCAGTCAACCCAGATTCACGAAGGATTCGCTACATGCAAACACAAGGACCAGAGTAGGTCCCAGATGTGATGCAGGAGGGGAAGAATGATCAATTCAATCCCTGACTGGCTGGAGCTTTCAATCTGTGGAAAGGTCTTCATTCTGCAAGACAAGACGAGCAGTGGATGGGACACTGCTAAGAGGTGTGTTTTCAATTATGAGAAGAGCAGAATCAAAATCCCTGACTGTTCCATTTAACTCATGTTTGATCTTGGATGAGTTTCTTATTCCTCGGAGAGCTTCAGTTCATCAGGCTGTAAAATGAGAATAATAATGATCCACCCCCAAAGTTGTGGTGAAGATCAGCTGAAATGATGCCTGTGGAAGTGTTTTATAAACTGTGAAGAAAGATGAAGGTTATTATTTATCTGCAAGTTAAAAAAAAACATGTGCCCCCAAACCTCACTCCTGAAAGATAAGCCCTAGTGGTGAAAATGTTCCCCATCTTATCCAGATCTCAAAACCAAAGACGCTGCCTTCTGAAAGTTCTGCAAACATAGCCCTGGAGGAAACACCACACCCTCTTCCAAGTTTCTATCACAAACTTCAGTAGTTCCCAGAGAGCCATGGGAGTAAGGACTACACAGCTACCTCAGATGCTCACACCCCATCAGGGCCTCTATACCTCATGGAAATCCTCTTTAGGAGCACACCTGGTCCCAGACAGCAACGTTGAGTGCCTGTTTAGATATCAAGCTGCGCAGCTGTGCAGCAGCTGATACTTCCCCAATTATGGTGGCGTTAGGGAAAGTTATTGGAAAGGACTTTCTCCCACCATTGAGTAGTAAATGTTTTGCTGATTTGCCTGATGATACATTTATGATGGTTGCTTGCTGATCCTCTTCCACAATCCACCTTTAATGGCCTGTGTGTTAGGAGAGGCCAGTGCTCTCCAATGGGCCAACTTTATTTCGTAATGGTTTATTATTGTATTTTGTTCAGGGAGTGCCTGCAAAATGAGAAAGTGGCCTGCAAAACTCTCTCATCGTGAGTGTAATTACTGCCTCAGTGCTTAAAAAGAAAGAGAAACAAATAGTAATCTTTGCTAATTGAAACAGTAAAATATGTGCAGTTAACTATACTGTATAAAATTTTAAGAGGAAAAAAACCTACAAACACACACACAAAGGTACACACTCACACTCAAAATGGAGCATTGCCCCTGAAACTATGAATTATAAATATACAGGACTCTCTCTCCCCTTTCTTGCTTGATCATCTGTCTTCCACAGCCCCGTGTGTGTGTGTGTGTGTGTGTGTGTGTGTGTGTGTGTGTGTGTTTGAAGCTCAGTGTACTGGTATTAGTTATTTTTCAGATTCTTTTGGCAGAATTGTTTGATAATTAAATCCATTTCCCTTGGGGGAATTTACTTCACTTGTTTGCATTTCTTGTGCTTCTTCTATGGAATGAAATATGAAAAGAAGGTTTTGTTCGCACATGGTTCTGCAATTACTCCACTCCCTCTTTTACTTTCTTTTTTTCCTCAGGTTCTTCCTGCCTCTGGCCATAGCCATAAAACATAAACAAATCAAGGGTTCTCAGGAAAATTGTGTGCTGTTTGGGTTAGGGGTGGGAGAGTGCTGTTGTCATCCACAAGAAAAGCCAATCATCATGTAATTAGTTTCTCTGGTAATGATAAACTAACTGCTGGCCTCTGCTGGTTCTGCCTCCATAACTGAATCAGAAACACTGTGTACAAAGGTAGAGAAAGCAGCTGAAGCTTCGTGGATAATTTTCTGGTCAATTTGGTAGTCATGAATTTTAAAAGCATAGGAATAGGAGGCTGTGTGATATGTGGAAAAATGGAAGCTTAATGGTCAAACAATCTTGGCTTCAAACCCTACCTTTACTGTAAGGACCTTCCAAGATGCAGCAAGCCTGGGAAAGCCTCTCTCTCTCTCTCCCACTGATTACAACTAAAAACTAGGAACCAAGTACAAAAAGAAACTCTCTGAAGACCCTAAAGTAAACCACAACAAGCAGATTGCAAAGAGAAATTAACACTAGGAGATGCAAACCATCTGAAGATGAGTTCCTGGGCATTTCTTTCCCTTTTCTCTCACAACATTGCCCTGAGCATGGCCCCCACCTGGAGTTGTACCCTGCTGGTGGCATGTGCAGCTAAAACTCTGACTGAAACACCACTTTTCTGGAACTAGAGAGTGTGAGGGGAAAATTGGAGAGGAGAGAGCTGGAGAAGAAAATCTTCTAATTCTGTGTATGAACACACACAAGTCCCAGGACACCACTAAACTGCACATGCATGGGACCTTATAACAAGGGTGTTGAGAACTGAGCTGAAATATGAATCACCACCCACAGAAGGTAAGACAAAACTTACAATCTGAGCCTAACTGATCTGAACTAAAATAGAACAAATAAAAATAAATCAACACTCTCTAGAGGGTTTTAATCATTATGGAGTATGCACAACATAGCATTTATACCATCCAGGATACAATTCAACATTACTTGACAAAGAAGCAGAAAAATGTGACCTAATCTCAAGGGAAAAGACTATCATCAGACACTAACCTACAGCTGATCTGGATACTGGAATTATCAGACAGAGACTTGAAAGGCTTTCAAACAATTATTAGAATTATCTTGCATGAGGTAAAGGTAAACACACTTGAAAAGGATGGAAAACAAGTTCTCAGAAGAGAAGTAGAGATCATAAGAAAAGAATCAGGATAGAGAAGATGGCGGAAGAGTAAGACGCGGAGATCACATTCCTTCCCACAGATACAGTAGAAATACACCTACACGTGGAACTGCTCCTACAGAACACCCACTGAACGCTGGCAGAAAACGTCCGACCTCCAAAAAGGCAAGAAACTCCCCCCGTACTTGGGTAGGGCAAAAGAAAAAAGAAATAACAGAGACAAAAGAATAGGGACGGCACCTGCACCAGTGGGAGGGAGCCGTGAAGGAGGAAAGGTTTCCACGCACTAGGAGCCCCTTCGCGGGCGGAGACTGCGGGGGGCGGAGGGGGGAAGCTTCGGAGCCACGGAGGAGAGCGCAGCCACAGAGGTGCGGAGGGCAAAGCGGAGAGGTTCCCGCACAGAGGCTCGGCGCCGAGCAGCACTCACCAGCCCGAGAGGCTTGTCTGCTTAGCCGCTGGGGCGGGCGGGGCTGGGAGCTGAGGCTCGGGCTTCGGTCGGATCGCAGGGAGAGGACTGGGGCTGGCAGCGTGAACACAGCCTGAAGGGGTTAGCGCACCACAGCTAGCCCGGAAGAAGTCCGGGAAAAAGTCTGCAGCTGCCGAAGAGGCAAGAGACTTTTTCTTGCCTCTTTGTTTCGCGACGGGCAAGGAGAGGGGATTCAGAGCGCCGCCTAAACGAACTCCAGAGAAGGGCGCGAGCCGCGGCTATCAGCGCGGATCCCACAGCAACAGGGGCGCAGAGGGAAAATCGGAGAGACTCCCGCACAGAGGCTCGGCGCCGAGCGGCGCTCACCAGCCCGAGAGGCTTGTCTGCTCCCCCGCCGGGGCGGGCAGGGCTGGGAGCTGAGGCTCGGGCTGCGGTCGGATCGCAGGGAGAGGACTGGGGCTGGCGGCGTGAACACAGCCTGAAGGGGTTGGCGCACCACAGCTAGCCGGGAGGGAGACCGGGAAAAGGTCTGCAGCTGCCGAAGAGGCAAGAGACTTTTTCTTACCTCTTTGTTTCGCTGCGCGCAAGGAGAGGGGATTCAGAGCGCCGCCTAAACGAACTCCAGAGAAGGGCGCAAGCCACGGCGATCAGCGCGGACCCCAGAGACGGGCGTGAGACGCTGGGGCTGCTGCTGCCGCCTCCAAAAAGCCTGTGTGTGAACACAGGTCACTCTCCACACCTCCCCTCCCGGGAGCCTGTGCAGCCCGCCACTGCCAGGGTCCCGGGATCCGGGGACAACATCCCCGGGAGAACGCACTGCGCGCCTCGAGCTGGTGCAACGTCACGCCGGCCTCGGCCGCCACAGGCTCGCCCCGCCTCCTCCGTACTGCTCCCTCCCCGCGGCCTGGGTGAGCCAGAGCCCCCGAAGCAGCTGCTCCTTTAACCCCGTCCTGTCTGGGCGGGGAACAGACGCCCTCAGGCGACCTACACGCAGAGGCGGGTCCAAATCCAAAGCTGAACCCCAGGAGCTGTGCGAACAGGGAAGAGAAGGGGAAATCTCTCCCAGCAGCCTCGGGAGCAGCGGATTAAAGCTCCACAGACAACTTGATGTACCTGCATCTGTTGAATACCTGAATAGACAACGAATCAGCCCAAATTCAGGAGGTGGACTCTGGGAGCAGGAGATATTAATTTTTCCCCTTTTCCTTTTTTTTATGAGTGTATATGTATATGCTTCTGGGTGAGATTTTGTCTGTATAGCTTTGCTTTACAATAGCTTTATTTTACTTCACTATATTATAGCCTCTTTCTTTCTTTCTTTCTATTTTTTCTCCCTTTTACTCTGAGCCGTGTGGACGAAAGGCTCTTGGTGCTCCAGCCAGGCATCAGGGCCGTGCCTCTGAGGTGGGAGAGCCAACTTCAGAACACTGGTCCACAAGAGACCTCCCAGCTCCACGTAATACCAAACGGCAAAAATCTCCCAGAGATCTCCATCTCAACATCAAGACCCAGCTTCACTCAACGACCAGCAAGCTACAGTGCTGGACATCCTATGCCAAACAACTAGCTAGACAGGAACACAACCCCATCCATTGGCAGAGAGGCTGCCTAAAATCATAATAAGGCCACAGACACCACAAAATACACCACCAGACGTGGACGTGCCCACCAGAAAGACAAGATCTAGCCTCATCCACCAGAACTCAGGCACTAGTTCCCTCCACCAGGAAGCCTACACAACCCACTGAACCAACCTTAGCCGCTGGGGACAGATACCAAAAACAACGGGAACTACGAACCTGCAGCCTGTGAAAAGGAGACCCCAAACACAGTAAGATAGGCAAAATGAGACGACAGAAAAACACACAGCAGATGAAGGAGCAGGCTCAAAACACACTGGACTTAACAAATGAAGAGGAAATAGGTAGTCTACCTGAAAAAGAATTCAGAATAATGATAGTAAGGATGATCCAAAATCTTGGAAATAGAATAGACAAAATGCAAGAAACATTTAACAAGGATGTAGAAGAACTAAAGAGGAACCAAGCAATGATGAAAAACACAATAAATGAAATTAAAAATACTCTAGATGGGATCAATAGTAGAATAACTGAGGCAGAAGAAAGGATAAGTGACCTGGAAGATAAAATGGTGGAAATAACTACTACAGAGCAGGATAAAGAAAAAAGAATGAAAAGAACTGAGGACAGTCTCAGGGACCTCTGGGACAACATTAAACGTGCCAACATTCGAATTATAGGGGTACCAGAAGAAGAAGAGAAAAAGAAAGGGACTGAGAAAATTTTTGAAGAGATTATAGTGGAAAACTTCCCTAATATGGGAAAGGAAATAGTTAATCAAGTCCTGGAAGCACAGAGAGTCCCATACAGGATAAACCCAAGGAGGAACACGCCAAGACACATATTAATCAACCTGTCAAAAATTAAATATAAGGAAAACATATTAAAGGCAGCAAGGGAAAAAAAACAAATAACACACAAGGGAATCCCCATAAGGTTAACATCTGATCTCTCAGCAGAAACTCTGCAAGCCAGAAGGGAGTGGCAGGATATACTTAAAGTCATGAAGGAGAAAAACCTACAACCAAGATTACTCTACCCAGCAAGGATCTCATTCAGATTCGATGGAGAAATTAAAACCTTTACAGACAAGCAAAAGCTGAGAGAGTTCAGCACCACCAAACCAGCTTTACAACAAATGCTAAAGGAAATTCTCTAGGCAAGAAACACAAGAGAAGGAAAACACCTACAATAACAAACCCAATACATTTAAGAAAATGGGAATAGGAACATACATATCGATAATTACCTTGAATGTAAATGGATTAAATGCTCCCACCAAAAGACACGGGCTGGCTGAATGGATACAAAAACAAGACCCATACATATGCTGTCTACAAGAGACCCACTTCAGACCTAGGGACACATACAGACTGAAAGTGAGGGGATGGAAAAAGATATTCCATGCAAATGGAAATCAAAAGAAAGCTGGAGTAGCAATTCTCATATCAGACAAAATAGACTTTAAAATAAAGACTATTACAAGAGACAAAGAAGGACACTATATAATGATCAAGGGATCGATCCAAGAGGAAGGTATAACAATTGTAAATATTTATGCACCCAACATAGGAGCACCTCAATACATAAGGCAAATACTAACAGCCATGAAAGGGGAAATTGACAGCAACACAATCATAGTAGGGGACTTTAACACCCCACTTTCACCAATGGACAGATCATCCAAAATGAAAATAAATAAGGAAACACAAGCTTTAAATGATACATTAAACAAGATGGACTTAATTGATATTTATAGGACATTCCACCCAAAAACAACAGAATACACATTTTTCTCAAGTGCTCATGGAACATTCTCCAGGATAGATCATATCTTGGGTCACAAATCAAGCCTTGGTAAATTTAAGAAAATTGAAATCGTATCAAGTATCTTTTCCGACCACAACGCTATGAGACTAGATATCAATTACAGGAAAAGATCTGTAAAAAATACAAACACATGGAGGCTACACAATACATTACTTAATAACGAAGTGATTACTGAAGAAATCAAAGGGGAAATCAAAAAATACCTAGAAACAAATGACAATGGAGACACGACGACCCAAAACCTATGGGACACAGCAAAAGCAGTGCTAAGAGGGAAGTTTATAGCAATACAAGCCTACCTCAAGAAACAGGAAACATCTCGAATAAACAACCTAACCTTGCACCTAAAGCAATTAGAGAAAGAAGAACAAAAAAACCCCAAAGCTAGCAGAAGGAAAGAAATCATAAAGATCAGGTCAGAAATAAATGAAAAAGAAATGAAGGAAACAATAGCAAAAATCAATGAAACTAAAAGCTGGTTCTTTGAGAAGATAAACAAAATTGATAAACCATTAGCCAGACTCATCAAGAGAAAAAGGGAGAAGACTCAGATCAATTAGAAATGAAAAAGGAGAAGTAACCACTGACACTGCAGAAATACAAAAGATCATGAGAGATTACTACAAGCAACTCTATGCCAATAAAATGGACAACCTGGAAGAAATGGACAGATTCTTAGAAATGCACAAACTGCCGAGACTGAACCAGGAAGAAATAGAAAATATGAACAGACCAATCACAAGCACTGAAATTGAAACTGTGATTAAAAACCTTCCAACAAACAAAAGCCCAGGACCAGATGGCTTCACAGGCGAATTCTATCAAACATTTAGAGAAGAGCTAACACCTATCCTTCTCAAACTCTTCCAAAATATTGCAGAGGGAGGAACACTCCCAAACTCATTCTACGAGGCCACCATCACCCTGATACCAAAACCAGACAAAGATGTCACAAAGAAAGAAAACTACAGGCCAATATCACTGATGAACATAGATGCAAAAATCCTCAACAAAATACTAGCAAACAGAATCCAACAGCACATTAAAAGGATCATACACCATGATCAAGTGGGGTTTATCCCAGGAATGCAAGGATTCTTCAATATACGCAAATCAATCAATGTGATACACCATATTAACAAATTGAAGGAGAAAAACCATATGATCATCTCAATAGATGCAGAGAAAGCTTTTGACAAAATTCAACACCCATTTATGATAAAAGCCCTGCAGAAAGTAGGCATAGAGGGAACTTTCCTCAACATAATAAAGGCCATATATGACAAACCCACAGCCAACATTGTCCTCAATGGTGAAAAACTGAAACCATTTCCACTAAGATCAGGAACAAGACAAGGTTGCCCACTCTCACCACTATTATTCAACATAGTTCTGGAAGTCCTAGCCACAGCAATCAGAGAAGACAAAGAAATAAAAGGAATCCAAATCGGAAAAGAAGAAGTAAAGCTGTCACTATTTGCAGATGACATGATACTATACATAGAGAATCCTAAAGATGCTACCAGAAAACTCCTAGAGCTAATCAATGAATTTGGTAAAGTAGCAGGATACAAAATTAATGCACAGAAATCTCTTGCATTTCTATACACTAATGATGAAAAATCTGAAAGTGAAATTAAGAAAACACTCTCATTTACCATTGCAACAAAAAGAATAAAATATCTAGGAATAAACCTACCTAAGGAGACAAAAGACCTGTATGCAGAAAATTATAAGACACTGATGAAAGAAATTAAAGATGATACAAATAGATGGAGAGATATACCATGTTCCTGGATTGGAAGAATCAACATTGTGAAAATGTCTCTACTACCCAAAGCAATCTACAGATTCAATGCAATCCCTATCAAACTACCACTGGCATTTTTCACAGAACTAGAACAAAAAATTTCACAATTTGTATGGAAACACAAAAGACCCCGAATAGCCAAAGCAATCTTGAGAACGAAAAATGGAGCTGGGGGAATCAGGCTCCCTGACTTCAGACTATATTACAAAGCTTCAGTAATCAAGACAGTTTGGTATTGGCACAAAAACAGAAATATAGATCAATGGAACAGGATAGAAAGCCCAGAGATAAACCCACACACATATGGTCAACTTATCTTTGATAAAGGAGGCAAGCATATACAGTGGAGAAAAGACAGCCTCTTCAATAAGTGGTGCTGGGAAAATTGGACAGGAACATGTAAAAGTATGAAATTAGAACACTCCCTGACACCATGCACAAAAATAAACTCAAAATGGATTAAAGACCTAAGTGTAAGGGCAGACACTATCAAACTCTTAGAGGAAAACATAGGCAGAACACTCTATGACATACATCACAGCAAGATTCTTTTTGACCCAGCTCCCAGAGAAATGGAAATAAGAACACAAATAAACAAATGGGACCTAATGAAACTGAAAAGCTTTTGCACAGCAAAGGAAACCATAAACAAGACCAAAAGACAACCCTCAGAATGGGAGAAAATATTTGCAAATGAAGCAACTGACAAAGGATTAATCTCCAAGATTTACAAGCAGCTCATGCAGCTCAATAACAAAAAAACGAACAACCCAATCCAAAAATGGGCAGAAGATCTAAATAGACATTTCTCCAAAGAAGATATACAGATGGCCTACAGACACATGAAAGAATGCTCAACATCATTAATCATTAGAGAAATGCAAATCAAAACTACAATGAGATATCATCTCACACCGGTCAGAATGGCCATCATCAAAAAATCTAGAAACAATAAATGCTGGAGAGGGTGTGGAGGAAAGGGAACACTCTTGCACTGTTGGTGGGAATGTAAATTGATACAGCCACTATGGAGAACAGTATGGAGGTTCCTTAAAAAACTACAAATAGAACTACCATACGACCCAGCAATCCCACTACTGGGCATATACCCTGAGAAAACCATAGGTCAAAAAGAGTCATGTACCAAAATGTTCATTGCAGCTCTATTTACAATAGCCAGGACATGGAAGCAACCTAAATGTCCATCGACAGATGAATGGATAAAGAAGATGTGGCACATATATACAATGGAATATTACTCAGCCATAAAAAGAAATGAAATGGAGGTATTTGTAATGAGGTGGATGGAGTTAGAGTCTGTCATACAGAGTGAAGTAAGTCAGAAAGAGAAAAACAAATACAGTATGCTAACACATATATATGGAATCTAAGGGAAAAAAAAAAAAAAAAAAAAAGGCCATGAAGAACCTAGTGGCAAGACGGGAATAAAGACACAGACCTACTAGAGAATGGACTTGAGGATATGGGGAGGGGGTGGGGTGAGATGTGACAGGGTAAGAGAGTGTCATGGACATATATACACTACCAAATGTAAAATAGATAGCTAGTGGGAAGCAGCCGCATAGCACAGGGAGATCAGCTCGGTGCTTTGTGACCACCTAGAGGGGTGGGATGGGGAGGGTGGGAGGGAGGGAGATGCAAGAGGGAAGAGAAATGGGAACATATTGTATATGTATAACAGATTCACTTTGTTATAAAGCAGATGCTAACACACTATTGTGAGGCAATTATACTTCAATAAAGATGTTTGAAAAAAAAAAAAAAAGAAAAGAATCAAGTGGAAATTTTAGAACTGAAAAATAAAACATCTGAAACTTTAAAAAAAAATTTTCCCACTGGATGGTCTCAATAGAACTTGGAGGTAGAGCAATAGAAATTTCCCAATCTGAGAAACAGAGAGAAATTAAAACAAACAAATGAACAGAGAATCACAGACTTGCGAGACAATATGAAAAATTTGTTGGTGTCCCATGAGGAGAGGAGAAAGGGTGTTCGAAGAAATAGCAACTGAAAACTTCCCAAATTTGGTGAAAGATATAAATTTACAGATGCAGGAAGCTCAGCAAGCCCTAAGGAAGACAAATTCATAGAAAACCATGCCTAGACACATAATAACCAAACTACTGAAGAACAGAAATAAAGAAAAAATAATGAAAGTAGCTATACAAAAATGTTATTATAGGGAAACCAATTATTTAAAATATGATGGATTTCTCATAAGAAACCATGGAGACCAGAAGACAGTGGAACAACATTTAAAGTACTGAAAGATAAAACTGTCAACTCATAATTCTACGCTAGCAAAAATATTCTTTATAAATGAAGGTCAAACAAAGATATTCTCAGATGAAAGAAAACTCAGAGAATTCATAACCAGCAGACCTGCTATAAAAGAACTGTTAAAGGAAGTATATCTGGATAAATATAAAAAATATTTTTCTCCTCTTAAGGTCTTTAAAGTATTGAAAGTTGAAAGTGGAAATTATAATGTTATTTGGTGGGGTTTTCAATGTATGTAGAGGTGATATATAAAACAATTAAAACAAAGAGACCGGGGCTTCCCTGGTGGTGCAGTGGTTGGGAATCTGCCTGCCAATGCAGGGGACACGGGTTCGAGCCGTGGTCTGGGAGGATCCCACATGCCGCGGAGCGACTAAGCCCGTGAGCCACAATTACTGCGCCTGCGCGTCTGGAGCCTGTGCTCCGCAACGGGAGAGGCCGCGACCCTGAGAGGCCCACGCTCCGCAATGAAGAGTGGCCCCCGCTTGCCACAGCTAGAGAAAGCCCTCACACAGAAATTAAGACCCAACACAGCCAAAAATAAATATAATAAATAAATAAAAATTTAAAAAAAAAAAAAACAAAGAGACCTATATGGTTCTAATGTTTTTCCATTTTATTTGAAGTGGTAAAATATTAACTCTAACTATACAGTAAATGGTTAGGTACGTACCTTGTAATCCTTACAGCAACTACTAAAAAAATAATACAAAGGGGATAGTGGAAAAGCTGATAGATAAATTAAAATGGAATACTAAAATAATAATAATAATCCAAAAGGAGTAATTAAAGAGTTAATAAGGGAACCAAAAATAGAAGGGACAACAGAAAAAGAATATTGACATGGTAAATGTAAATCCAACCTTATTAATAATCATATTAAATTAAGTAATCTAAACACAAGTTGAAAGATAGAGATAGATTGGATTTTATTTTTAATCTACTTTTACTACTTACTAACTGTAAGACTTTGGAGAGTTGTCATGGTTTGATGAGGCTTTGGACCTACTGCATAGGCGTGGCTCTGTAGTAACCTGGTCTCCTTGAAGCATATAGTGTTTGGCTCTCAAAAATAAAAGAAGGACATTGGAAAATTACTTAATCTTAATGATTCATAGTTTCTTTATCAGTTACAATATCTACCATGTCTATAATATCTACAATATATGGCTATCATGCAGATAAAGTGAGGTGGTGTTAGTTAAATGCCTAGTGAATAGTAAGTGCTCAATATATGACATCACCAGTCTGCTAATGACCATTAACAGTGACCACTAACAGTTACTAAATTCATTAGCAGTGGTCCAGGGCCACTATTCATTTGGCCCTATATTCTTTGGACTTTGAGGAAAGCACTAACAGGATGAAGTGATTGCAAAAGATTAAGGATGTATCATCCCAAAAGCATGGTTTCTCTTCTCCCACCCTGAGTCTGACACAAAATTACTATATAATTTTTCTTATAGCATCACTACATATTTATAATGTCTTTAGCATTATGGATTGGTAAATTTTATAGATTGAGACCCTATTTATACATATTCCATCAAATCTAAACATTATTTTTTGGACTAACTCCTTCTACCCTCATTGAAATAATGCCTGCTTACTAAAGAATAATAATTGATTTTACTTCCCATAAGCATATTTGAATTTAATAATATTAAATGTCATAGGAAGGACCCAGGCCCCTCAAGATCTGCCTTTACTGATTCATAAAATTAAGACATCTGCTAATGAGCACACAGCCTCTATAGGAAGGCACAGCAGTGATCCATTCTCCTTGCTGAGAAGGTAGACAGCTGGGATTCCAGCCAGAAAACACAGGGACGTAGAGATTGTACATTTAAGAAGGCAGCGTTGCCCAGGTGGCAGAGAGGGCATGGACCTTGAGATCCATAAGTGGTTGTCAGATTTCCTCAGTGAATATTGATTGTTCCAGAGGTAAAAATGCAAAGTTCATCTCAACAACTATATATTGAGGGCTACCCATGTGCAGGGCATGGAGCCAAGTGCCAGGAATGGAGGGATGAATCAGTAGGATGAGTCAACACGACTGCTGCCCTCAGATGGCCGAAGGTCAGCTGGGGGAGACAACTGGTCAACAGACCATTTCAGTCAAATGTCATCATTGCTCCATTAATACCCAGTTGGACCTGCCCTCTGAGAGACCACGTTCCCTCAGATGTCCCAGAGATCAATCTGGAGAATCCCTGTTCTGGGAACCACTGGGTTTACTTCGTCAACATCGTACACACAGGGGGGTCTGGGAGTCAATAGTTCCTGGTGGTGTTTGCAGTGTCATTTACCATTTTTGTCGCCTATCCTAGGAGCCATTATAATATTTGCTTAAGTATTTAAATCAAGTCCTTTACTTTAAGCCAGTGGCTGCTGAGCTTTAATTAAAGCATATTTGCATACATTAATATCACCCAGCTTCTCTACATTTCAACTGTATTTTTGCATTCAAAACATGACATTTCAATAACAATAGTTGTCAGTGCCTGGGCTCTTATTTATGGCACAATTACAGGTCCTGCTAATTACAGCCCTGGCTGGCTTCTCCAGCTCCTTCTGACAGTCCACGTGAAGCCGAGGCTCGACTCTTCCAGTGTGTGCATTTCACTGTTTATAGAGCAGCTCCACCAAGCTGCAAGGGGTTTAAAGACATTGGGCTCCCTTTATCTCCAACCCTGCTGATGTTCTGGACCTTTGGGAGCCAAGAGAAGCAAATGCAGCTTGGTATCAGAGACTGTAGGGCATCTTCTGGCTAATGTCTCAGTCTTTACTAAGGATGGATCTGATGTATTTAAAGCTGAGGACCAACTTGAACTTTGATCCAGGCTGGGATCTTCTCTGAGGTTAAAGTAGTTAAAAGAAAGAAAAGGATTTTGGTGGGCTGTGAATGCTGTGAGTTGCAGGTGATGAAGTAATAGGGCACTTCCCACTGTGTGAGTACTGCTGAGTGTCACTGGAATCTAGGAAACGGTGGGAGTGGAGAGCTGCTGCTTAGTGAGCGTCAGTGATGGGCTGGCCGCTCGGCATCATGGACGGTACAGTCCCCTGGTGAATTCCTGCCCCTTCTTGAGGAGCAAGTTCAGGTCACCAACTCTCTTGACAAGCAGAGTCAGTCACTCCCTCCTCTGTGCTCTCCAGGAATCTTGTCCTAGGTCTGTTAGCATTGACGTCTCATTGTTATTTTTCTCTCTCTTCCCAACTGAACCATGACTCCTTAGGGGAGGGACCATACTTTTGCTTCCCAGTTAGCTAAAACATAGGGGCCCCCAATAAACTTTTTGAGAAAAAAGTGAATAAGAAACCATAATACCAGACCTCAAGTGTCTAAGCTGGAGCCCCAAATCAGGTAAAGGCCATACCTAGCAGTGGAAAGGCCAGGATCAAGGCCACGACTACACCTGATAGAGGGCAAGCCTGTTCCCTCTAGTGGCAGAGCCCAGCCGGGCCAGATGCTGCAGGGCATCCGGGAGCCCATGACATTCATTCTGCCCAGGCAATATCACCAAGTAGACTATGCTGAACTCCACACCCCTCCCCTATGGCCCCCGTGGAAATGTTCGGAAATCAGAAACACAAGTGGCTTGCGGTGTCCCCAGACTGCAGAGACAGCCAGAGACCGTAGGCCCTTCCAAAACCTCCTGGGCGGGTACAGTGCCTTTCTGACCCCTGCGGTGAAGCCAGAGGAGGGAAGAGTCAGCCTGAGTCTGACATTTCCAAACACTGAGGCTGGAACAATAACCAGTGAGCTCCCCAGGCAAGGACATGAGCCTGATCTGCGTTTCTCATGTTTCTATCAAAACCCTCCCCAGCAGGAACTTCCCTGGCCGTCCAGTTAAGACTCCGCACTTCCAGTGCACGGGGTGCGGGTTTGATCACTGGTCAGAGAACTAAGATCCCACATGCTGCATGGCGTGACCAAAAAAAAACCCTTCCATGCAGTCCCAGCCCCCAGATGGCGGTTTGTCTCTGTGGGCCTCTGAGCAGTCACTGACCTCCAAGAGCAGGCAGAGCGTCCTGGGCCCGAAAACAAGGTGACAGTAAATAATCTCTACTGCACAGAGAACAACAGGACACTGTGAGCCAGAAGCTGCTTTGAGCCGAATTGGAGCCCTAAGGGGGCAGGGATGGTAGGGCCGCTGGAGGAGAGAATGTCACTTGCATTTGAGCTGTCTGCACTGGACAGGGAGGCTTGTCTGTCCCACTTTAGCTGCCCCTTTTTTAAGCCCTGTCTGTGTACTGCCTTCTCTGCCAGGTTTTCTGTCTCCCTATCAGTTCACCTCAACAAAAATATACAGAACGCAGATTAAGTGACTAGCACTGGGGATTTTGGAGATAAAAGATGAATTAGACTCAGATTCTGTCTTAAGAGAGTTTGCCATTTAACTGGAAAAACAAATAGGTAATACTTCTATAGAATGGTATGTGGTGATTTTGGGGTGTACAAAGTACCACAGAAGAGACGAGGACCACTAGGCAGAGCCTGGGCATCCAGGAAGCCTTCCTGGAAGAGGAGACATCTGAAGTGAGTTCAGAAAATAAATAGTATCCAGATGAAGAAAGATGGGAAAGGTATTTCAGGTAGCACAACCAACAGGAGCAAAGGCACAAACATGTGAAGCCCCGTGGTGTGTGTGGGAAGCTAGAGACAGTGTAATGGGACTACATGCACCGAGCAAGGTAGAATAAGGAGGGGCAAGGCTGGGGGACCAGCGGGATCAGGTCTGGAGGATTTTGTAGGGTCCTTCATGCAAAGGCAGGAGCTTGGATTTTCTCCTGAGGAAAATGGGAAGTCCCAGAACAGGTTTAGGTAGGGAAGTGACATGAGATCTGCTTTTCAGAAAGATGGTTTGGGCTGTGATGTGAAGAATGGGTGATCAGAGGACACTCCAGAGTTGCAGGGACCAGTGAGGAGGCTGTCACTGCAGTCCAGGAGAGAGTGCATGTGGTGGCAAAAAGTATGGGTGGGGCACATTGGGTGAATCTGAGCGATATGGAGAGGACAGGTTGACCAGACTTGGTCATGAGGCTTTAAGGGGAGAGAGAAGCACTAAGCGCAACCTTGATCGTATAGCTCAATATCAGAAAAACAAACAACCCAATTAAAAATGGGCAGAAGACCTAAATAGACATTTCTCCAAAGCAGACATACAGATGGTCAAATGGCACATGGAAAGATGCTCAACATCACTAATTATTAGAGAAATGCAAATCAAAACTACAATGAGGTATCACCTCACACCAGTTAGAATGACCATCATCAAAAAGTCTACTAATCATAAATACTGGAGAGGGTAGGGTGTGGAGAAAAGGAACCCTCCTACACTGTTGGTGGGAATGTAAATTGGTACTGCCACTATGGAACACACTGTGGAGGTTCCTTAAAAAACCAAAAATAGTTACCATATCATCCAGCAATTCCATTCCTGGGCATATATCTGGAAAAGATGAAAACTCTAATTTGAAAAGATACATGCACCCCAATGTTCATAACAGCACTATTTACAATAGCCAAGACATGGAAGCTACCTAAATGCCCAGCAACAGATGAACGGATATAAAAGATGTGGTACATATATACAATGGAATATTACTCAGCCATAAAAAAGAATGAAATAAAGCCCTTTGCAGCAACATGGATGGACCTAGAAATTATCATACTAAGCGAAGTAAATCAGACAGAGAAAGACAAACATCATATGGTATCACTCATATGTAGAATCTAAAATATGATACAAATTAACTTATTTACAGAAGAGAAACAGACTCACAGTCATAGAAAACAAACTTACGGTTACCAAACGGAAAAGGGAGGGAGGCATAAATTACAAGTTTGGGATTATCAGATACAAACTACTATATATAAAATAGATAAACAACAAGGTCCTACTATAGCACAGGGAACTATATTCAATATCTTATAATAACCTATAATGGAAAAGAATCTGAAAAATAATATATGTATAACTGAATCACTTTGCTGTACACCTGAAATTAACACAATATTGTAAACCAACTATACTTCAATTTAAAAAAAAAGAACAGGGCTTCCCTGGTGGCACAGTGGTTGAGAATCTGCCTGCCAATGCAGGGGATACGGGTTCGAGCCCTGGCCTGGGAGGATCCCACATGCCACGGAGCAACTAGGCCCGTGAGCCACAACTACTGAGCCTGCACGTCTGGAGCCTGGGCTCTGCAACAAGAGAGGCTGCGACAGTGAGAGGCCCGCGCACCGCGATGAAGAGTGGCCCCACTCGCCACAACTAGAGAAAGCCCTCGCACAGAAACGAAGACCCAACACAGCCAAAAATAAAAATAAATAAATTAATTAATTAATTAAAAACAAACAAACAAAAAAGAACAACCTCAAGATTTCTGAATCGAAGAGCTCTGGGAAAGGTAGTGCTGTTGGTTGAGATAATAGTGGTAATTATTATAACATTAACAGCTTACTATGTACCAGACATTACTGTGAGTGCTTTTCATACAATATTTTATTTAATATTCACAACAATCCTATTAAATTGAGACTATTGCTTTATTTTTATAAATAAGGAAAGCAAGGGACTTCCCTGGTGGTGCAGGGTTAAGAATCTGCCTGCCAATGCAGGGGACACGGATTCGAGCCCTGCTCCCGGAAGATCCCACATCCTGCGGAGCAACTAAGCCCGTGCGCCACAACTACTGAGCCTGTGCTCTAGAGCCGGTGAGCCACAATTACTGAGCCCGTGCGCGTAGAGCCCATGCTCTTCAACAAGAGAAGCCACCGCAATGAGAAACCCGCACACCACAACAAAGAGTAGCCCCCGTTCGCCGCAACTAGAGAAAGCCCGCGCGCAGCAACGAAGACCCAATGAAACTAAAAATAAATAAATAAAAATAAATGAGGAAAGCAAGACACAAAGAGTATTAAGTAAGTTGTCCAAGGTCACACAACTACGCACAACTTGAGACTGTGAAACCTGGGCAGTTGGGTTCTGAAGGCTGTGACCTTGACCACTGTGCTGTGTAGCCCCAGGTAGTGTCACGGGCACCTCGTATAGTGTCTGGCACTCAGTCATGGGAATCTACGTTGGTTTGAGTTACTCCAGCAAGTAGTTTATTTGGGAGATTGTGACATAGTGAGAAATATATATTTGGTCTCTGTCCTCAGTTCTCGACAAAGAGTTCCAAAACCCTTGTAATTTCCTGAGTGATAAGGGTACTAGAAACATCTTTTGTTTTAATATCTGGTCTTTGATCCTGGTTCCTGACACAGAGCCCCTAAAATCCTTGTAATTTCCTGAGTGATAGGGATGCTAGGAGCATCTTACGCAGAGCTACTGAATCCTTTGGAATTTCCTGGATGATAGGAGCATCTTTTGTTCTAATGAGGTGACACTCAGTGGGCTCTTGGATGGCTTCAGGACGGGTGCTGGTCACCAGAAAGGCCAAGCCGTAATTAGAAGCTTGGAACTTTCATCCCCATCTTCATTCTCAGGGGAGGGGAGAGGAACTGGAGACGGAGTCAATAATCAATCACACCTACATGATGAAGTCTCCATAAAAAATCCCTAAACTATGAGTTTTAGAGAGCTTACAAGCTGTTGAACACATGGCAGGAGGGCAGTGCACCCCAACTCCATGGGGACAGAAGCTCCTGCGCTCAAGACCCTTCTAGACTTTGCCCTATGTACCTCTTCATCTGGGTGTTCATCTGGATCCTTTACAATAAATGGGCAAATGTAGGTAAATCTTTCCATGAGTTTTTTGATGCATTTCAGCAAATAATCAAAACTGGAGCAGAGGGTGGGGGAGAGAGTAGAGCGGGGTGGGCGGGGTGTTATAGGAACCCCTGCCTCTGTAGCCAAGTCAGACAGAAGTGTGGGAACCCTGAGGACCCACTGCTTGCAACTGGCCTCTGAAGTGGGGGCAGTCTTGTGGGACGGGGTCCTTAACCTGCGGGGTCCAACACTGACTCCAGGTAGTTAGGGTCAAAATTGAATTAAGTTATAGGACACCCAGCTGGTGTCCAGGGAGTTGGAAACTGGTTGATGTGGGGAGAAATGTTCCCCACACACTTGGTATCAGAAGTGATGTAAGTAGAGAAATAGTTTTTCTTTAGAAGTGACCTCAGGAAACATCAGTAGGGTAATGGGGAAGTGAGATGGGGAGGGAAGAAACCCAGGCGCCGTCCTACTAGGACCTCTGGCCCCAGTGTAGAGGGTGTGCTTCAGAGCCTGAGGGACAGGAGGCTGGGGTGCATCTGCTCATTCCCAGGTACTTCCAGCCAGCTGCTCTGGCAGGCATAGCAGGCTCTGGTGGCCAGAGAGAGCCAACGGGCAATGTATCCTAGGCGCCACCGGCAGTGGAAGCCCGGCTGGAATGCAGATGAGGGCCAGAGGGTATGGGCAGGGCATTGACAGCACCTGCTACAAAACCTAGCAAGCACTTTTGAAATGCAAAGTGCTCTGCATAATAGATGATTACTGCCAGACTTCTAAGCTAAGCAGAGCGGGGAGGCCACTAGACACAACATAAACCAGATATCCCAAGTGTGTAACCAACAGACATCCAGAGGCTCTTTAAAGTAACATCACGAAACTTGCAGGACTGAAGGCTTCTAGATAAAGTTTCTACTGGGAAAGGCGGGAGTTTGGGGTGGGGGGTGGGCGAAGGAGAAAGGAAAAATGCTCTTGAGGCTTTTCCACCCTTCCTTATTCCAAAACCATGAATGGAGGGAATACTACCCAACCCAAGCCTGCTGGAGCATCCTCTAAATAAAAACTTCCTGATTCCACTTGCACAGGGTCCAGTCTGGGTGTGTGTGGGGAGTGGATGCCTCCACTGTTTTTCCGTAGCCCGTACACCCATCAACGACATCTCCCCACGAAACCTCACCGTGAACACAACCTTGTAGACCTCACTCCTGGCTGCAACCAACTACAGGTATGAATTTCCATTCACTTCTCTAAAGCAGAAAACTAGGCAGTTCTGTAGCCCAAGGTCAAGAGAATGACCATGCAGCCACGTTCCTGAACTTTGGTGCAGAAGCAATGGAGAGATTGCAGTAGAGTTCAATGTTTTTTATAGTCTTAAAGGTAATTAAGGTTTAGAGGATTAGAGGAGGTGCTTTATAACAACATCTGCCCATTTAAGATAAAATGTACAGATCAAGACTTGGACTCTGTGTTCAAAACCATACAAGATTGTCTTCCATAGAAAGATAAAGTTATCCAAGGTGGACTGACTAGATATGGAAAAATCAGAGAGATGCCCCTTGTAGATACAGAAGTAGGAATTAAATTTCGCCAAGGATGTCACCTTTGTCACCAGGCTATCAGGTGAACTGTTTACCGGGTTACTCACTGCAAGTACCACAATTCAAAATTATACCAATCTCTCCACCCAAAATTTCCAATAGATTCTTTTAGAAAGACAAAGAGAAGGTATAACTGAGAATGACCCAACCAGTTCAATGGAATGCACTATGTACAGTTTCTTAAATGGTTACCTTTTAAGCATGAATGTATGTATGAGATGAAGTAAGTAGGGAAATGAAGTCCCAGCTAGGTCTGTCAGACACCCAAGTTCATCGCTTTTCAACTATATCTTCCCCATCTCCCAGATGAACAAGAAGGTGTAGGGATAACCAAAATCTGAGGAGTGACTGAAGGTTAAGTGAGGAGGGGAGAGTTAGGGGGTAAGAGAAGGGAGCCCTGATGCTGGGCATGGATAAGAACTTGGGAAACCTGTGGCAAAGGGTGACTCCACAACACCCCCTGTTGGCCTCTCTGTGCCACTACTGGGCAGCTTCCAGTTGGAAGGGTCTCTCCAGATATCTCTTAACACTTCCCCCCTTAACTCTCCACAGCCACCACCAAAGGACTGGGGAAAGCTCACCTTCAAATACCACTCCTTTGGGATTCTTAGATTTGCCTCTTTCTCTTGTCTTTTGTTTCCTTCCCTGTTGTGAACTGAATTGTGCCCCCCTCAAAACTCATATGTTTAAGTCCTAACTCCTAGTACCTCAGAATGTGAATGTATCTGGAGATAGAGCCTTTACAGAGGTAATTAAGATTAAATGAGGTCATAAGTAAGGGCCCTAATCCAATAGGACTGACATCCTTAGAAGAAGAGACAGCAGGGATGTACATAAACAAAGTAAAGGCCATGTGAGGACCCAGGGAGAAAGCAACCACCTGCAAGACAAGGAGGCAGACTTCACCAGAAACTGACCCTGCCAACACCTCGATCTTGGGCATCCAGCCTCCAGAACTGTGAGAAATAAACTTCTGTTGGTTGAAGCCACCCAGTCTGTGGTATTTTGTTTTGGCAGCAATAGCAAACTAATGCACTCTGCCTGCCCTTTTCCTCCGCCACCCTCCATTCCACCTTCCCACCCTGAGACCCCGGCAGCCCAGCATACAAATTCAGCGGCATCCTCGTTCCTTCATCTCTAAACTGAAGTGCTCTAAGACCCTCTCTAGTCACTTCTAACTATGGTCTTCCATCCACCTATAACATGAATTATTCCACTAGAGTGGGAGAGAAGTCAACATGTAAATTATGAAAGACTAAGATGGCTCTCTCTCAGTTCTGCTGACTTTTAAAGCATTGCTTAAGTGCCTGCAGGATTTTATGTTCCATTTGCTTCATATTTACTGAGCCCCCCATTAGGTGCTGGGGATAGTACTGGGCTGCTGACTTCTCTGTTGCTCTGCCTCCCTAATTTACCCCTAGGTCCAAGTAAAATGCTCTGATAAACTTTGTCCCACACTCTTTTTCTCTTGCTCTCCTTCTCACCTGTGTTCTCTTTCTCTCTCTGGAACTTCAGAGTCAGTAACTCTGGATTTGAGACCTAGTTCTGTTGCTTAATATTCAATACATGGTTTTAGGCCTGTTGACCTTCCCGAGCCTCACATGCAAAAAACGTGGCAAAAACTGCTGCACGCCATCCTATATCCAGTCTTCCTTTCATCCTTAGAGGTAGACTGACTTTTCTTGGGCATAAATGTGCAAAGCTAAAAGACACAGCAGCTTTGCAGCTAGAAGCAGCCATGTGAATAATATCTGGCCAATAAGATGGAAGTAAAAGTACTGTGTGCAACTGGTAGAGAAGCTGCTTATAAAGAGCTAGTTTGGCTGGGAAATAAGCTCTTTGTCTTTCCCTCTTTCTTTCCTTCCTGATGCCCAGAATGTGGATGTGATGGCTAGATCTTAAGCAGCCATCTTGGACCATGAGGTGAGCGAGAAGAAAAAGAAATACACTGAGGATGACAAAACAGAAAGATGGAGGACCCTGGATCTCTGTTAACTCTGAGGAGCCTCCACACCAGCCCTGGGCTGTCTTGCTGTAAGCTGCTTTTACATGAAAGAATAAATCTTTATGTATTTAAGCTAGTTATTTGGGGCTGTATATTATGAGTAGCCAAAACATTACCTATCAGATACAGAAGATAATAATACCTCATAGAATTTTTGTCAGGGTGAAATTAGATACTAGATGTTTAAAACTTGGTGTATTGTGATATACAGAAAGTGCTCGGTATATCATGCAAAATAAATAGATAACCATGAGGGACTGTTTGTTTGGACCCCAGCTCCATCATTTATCAGAAGCTCACCTCCTAGTCACTTAGCCTCCAGTGTCCAGTGTCGAGAATTCTGCCCTGATAACAGTTCCTCTCTCTGTTGTGTATAGAGGCGGACCTGGTGGCTGACCTTGGTCTGCTGATCTCAGCACTTTCTTGGACCTTTCGTGCTGTTTATTCTGCCCCAAGTTTGTGTACAGCATCACCCCTCCCCCGACATTGGTGCTCCCCTACCTGACCCCCTAAATACACTCTCCCCCAATCTCTCATGATCACCACACACACTATGTCTTCCCATGGAGTTACTGCCACTTGTGGAACCTCATCTCCAGGCCTAATCCTTCTCAAATACCTGCCCTTCTCCTTCTGAATTATAGTCCAACTCCTCTGGCTTGGGCAGAGTGGGCCTGCCTCTAATGAACAGTAATTTCTGAGTTGAGCGTTTGTGTGTTTATTTGTTTACAAAATCTAGCCCCTTCTATATAACAAGTACCTTTTGCTTCTGTTAGAAAACCAGAGGCACGTGGCATGTTTATTCCCAGCTTCTTGCCTTTGATCATGGCTATTGTCCCCTCAGAAAGGCTCCCCCTCCTCCTTTTCTACCCACATGATTTTGTATTTTTCTTCTTTATATTCTACATTTTCAAAATGTCTATATTGTGTACCACTTGCTTTTAATAACTTTTGAAAGAGGTAGTGTTTGTTTTTTAATGTTACACTGTTTTTTCAAGCCTGGCTCCTGGAGGTCTTTGCTGACCCCTGGAGTCCACACCTTCATTTTCCTGATCTTTGCTCCAGGGACAGGAGCTTTTGGTCAGTTCTGCCTATAATTAGAGGCTGCCCTTCATTGTCCTCCAGTGTAGGGATGTTCAGGCCCCTCATCTCCACTGTAAACTCCTTGTGATGATTTTAAAATATATCCACAAATTCTCAGTGAAGCCTAATTCCCCTTTCCTTGAATGTGGGCTGTACTTAGTAATTCGCTTTTGATGAAGAGAATGTGACAACAGTGATGGCATGTAACTTCCAAGACTAGGTCATAAAGGCACAGCAGCTTCTTTTTGCTCTCTCTCTCTCTCTCTCTGTGGGAAGCAGCTGCCATGACACGAAGACACTCAAGCAACCCTATGGAGAGGCCCACATAGTGAGGAACTGAGGTCTCCTGCTGATAACCAGCAAGAAACTAAGGTTTGCCAACAACTCCGTGAGTCATTTACTAGAGAATGAAAGAAATTTCAGAATAGGGTTTTCTGATGCTAAATTCTAAACTTTCTTCCATCTTAAAAGTGGATCCTCCAGCCCTAGTCAAGCCTTCAGATAACTTTAGTCCAGCTGACATCTTGACTGCAGCCTCATGAGAGACCCTGAGCCAGAACCTCTTATCAATACTTGCTAAATAGCAACTGACCCATAGAAACTGTGTGAGATCAGAAAATATATATTGTTCTGAGGTGCTGAGTTCTAGGGTTGCACCATAGATACTAATAGGCTCCTTGAGGACCATTTTGGGGCATCTTTCACAATGTCTTTCACAGCGTGGTCTCCTAGTAGGTATATATTAAAATATTAAATATTTTTCAGCAAATTGCTTTGACCAGGAAGGACTGCCTGATCCTCCAGGGCATAGGAAAGTTTGGAGAAATCTATAATTTGGAACTTTAGGGCAGCAAAGAGAATATAAAATGGTGAACTAAGGACATGGCATGATTTAGCAGTTTACTAGTTTCCTATGGCCACTCTAACAAATTATTGCAAACTTTGTGGCTTAAAACAAATTTATTCTCTTTAAATTCTGAAAACCAGAAGTTGAAAATCTGTTTCACTAAAGTCAAGGTGTCAGGAGATCTGGTCGCTTCTGGAGGTTCTAGGGGAGAATCCATTTCCTAGCTTTTCAAACTTCTAGAGTTGCATTTCTTGCATTCCTTGGCTCACAGCCACTTCCTCCATCTTCAAAGCCATCAGGAAAGCATCTTCAAACCTCTCTCTGCTACAGCCTTCACATCACCTTCTCTCTACAAAGACACTTGTGACTACATCTGTGCACTGAAAAAAAAATACAGTGCCCAACCTAAAAGTTGAGAATCATGTTTTATTTGGCAGACGTACTGAGGACTTAAGCCAGGGAGACAGCCTCTCAGATAGCTCTGAGGGACTGCTCTGAAGTGGTAAGGGAGGAACCAGGATATATAGGGGTCCTTGTAAAGTAATCCAGGTAGTCAGAACATGGAAAGATTACTGTTAATTAAATAAAGCCAGACATCTCAAGTTAATGAATTTAGTGCTTTTCTATGTACTGGAAGATGCAAGAGTTTGGGCTCATTGAAATCATTCCTTTGATATGCACCTTAACTATCTAGGACCAGCATCCAGTTTTTCACCATCCTGAATCCCCTCAGGGTGCACTGCAGCTGGGGTGGCTGCAGTGGCTGATGCATTGATGGCCACAACATCCTTTGTTTTCCGATATGGCAGGTGACATTCTTCATCCACACATCTGTCCCACCTGGGTAATCCAGAATAACTGCCCCATCTCAAGATCTGCAATTTATTCATATTTGCAAAGTCCCTTTTGCCATATAAGGTGACACTCATATTCTGGGGATTAGGATCATTAGGACCATCTGGGGCTGACCACAAGCAGAAATACCCTACTTCTAAGGTCACACAGATTCAAATTCAAATCTTCTGAGTATCAGTTGTATGATGTTGAACAAAAACAGTTAACTAAGCCTACGTTTTTCTCATCTCCACAATGCAGACAATAAAGCTTATTGAATGAATAAGATATGTCAAAGCACCTGGCACTTAATGGTTTCTAAATAAGTGCTGGCTTTTTTCTTCCTTCCTTTTATTGAGTATCAAGGAAGAATAGCACTGGGCCAAGAAAGAAGAGGACTCGGAGACCATGGGACTTGTAACTAGTTTTGTATGGCACTTACTATTTACAAGGCAGTTTTATACTTATTATCTCATTTGACTATCTCTTCCACTTTACCAAATAAAGAAAACAGAGGCTCAAAGGAGTTAAGTGATTTTCCCAAAATCACCTAGCTAGTAAGTGTCATCATTGGGTTTTCTGATACTAACTTCTTAACTTTTTCCTTTATACCCCAATGCATTTGAGTAGGGCCTGCAAAAATCAGAACAGCTACCCAACAAAGTATGAAATGAGGAAAGAAGGACAGCAAGGTAGCGTGTTATTGCGAATGCTCGGAGGGATAGTACGTAAAATCTTGGAGAGGACAGAAGGGAAGAGCGATCCTGAGAAGATAGTGTTCTCCTAAGGCTGGCTCTTGGGAAGCAGGAAGATACAATCCACTCTCATTCTTTTCCTCTGACAAAGGCCCAGAAGAGCTCTGGTAAGAATTATCTCAGACCCTTGGTAATAACCTTCAGATGTAGCTGATCCTTGTGGCTTATCTCGGGAGTCAAAGGCCAATCCGGGGACAATTCCATGGTTCCTGGAGGGAATGACGTGGGATTGCACTTCGGTGGAACCAGACCCAGAAGGTGGGAGAGCTGCCCTGCCCAGGTGAGGACTTACACTGAGAGGAGAGGGTTGCTTGTGACCCCCTCGGGTGACAATAACAAAATAAAATTAATAACAGAAACACTTCACACTTAGCCCTCAACATTGACAAAGCACTTCAACCTACATTTTCTCACTCGGCCTCACAAAATCATGCTCACTTTACAGAGAAAGAAATGGATATGATGAAAGAGCTATCACTTATGGAGGGCTTAATATGGGCTGATCACAGGATCAGGGGCCCTACAAGCATCACACAAACATAATCATCTCGCGTTCTCCATGAGGCAGGTCTTCTTATCTCCAGACCCGAAGCTCGGAGAGGTTAAGTGGCTTGCCCAAGTCCACAGCTCCCAGGAATCAGAATTCAAACAGGACAAGGCACTTGCTAGCAGAGGATTTTAAAGGAGCACGTGCCTGGCACCAGGAAACACTCTGTGAGCAGCGAGTGTTATTTGCTGCTGTCAGTATTCTTAGGAAGGCTTTGGCCCATCCCCTGTCTAAGGGTCACTCTTCCACAGGCTCCTCTGGGAGGAGACCAGTCCTCCACTGGGACCAACTCTTCATTCTGGAGTTAGGTCCAGTTAACCATTGCTGGCTTCAGGCCCTTCTCCATTAAAAAGTGCCCACTAGGAAAATGAACGTACTGAGTTCCTACCTGTCATCACACTTCAGTGTAAACCATTTACCAGAAGGAATACCCCATAGGAAGGCTAGAAGGAGGCATTCCTCTCCAGCCAGCAGAGGATTTAATGAGACAAAAGAGGGAACCCGAGGGGCCGGCACAGTGCATTATACAGCGTCTGCTTACAGGAGCCCTAGTTGTGGTCTGGAGGGCCCCGTGTGACCATCACTCCCCCGGAGGCCACCCCAGCAGAGGGCACCATGGCTACCCCTCTAGTGTAGCTGCAGCTGCCTTTGGAGCTTACTCAGGGGCCTGGTTGGCCACTGATTGAACAAATGGACACAAACCCACCACTAGTCTCCCAGCTAGGCCAACTCCGGTGCAACCAGCAGGGGTCACATCTTTCTGCCTTGTTTCTCCAGAGAAGGGTGAAGTCCTCGGGCTGCTGCTGAGGGACCCCACCCAGCCCCACCTCCCTCAACAATTAATCCTACTTCCTGAGGGACCACCACCTGGTCCTTATCCCTGGCTCTGCCCCAGGGCAAAGCGTGGAAAGGTCAATTTAAAGACAGGAGGTGGAGTCGGAAGAGGTAGGCTTTGGGGCAGAGTGAATCAAATCCAGGCCCCACTTACAGGCTTTAATTCATTTAATGCAATTAATTAATAAATTCATTTGCTTCATTCATTTCTTTATGCCTCCCTTTCTTCCTCTGTAAAGTGAGGATAAGACTTCTGATCTCTTGTATCGGTTCGGCCGCCGAGGTGCCGTCCCACCGCCCAGCCCGCTCCATGGTGGACCCGGAGGAGCTGCGGCTTTCCCCGCAGCCGCCGCCCTCCTCTCCCTCGTCTTCAGACGCGTCTTCAGCATCTTCCCCCGGCACCCCGGGGGGTTTGGGCCGTCCGGTTCCGAACAGGAACAGCGGCCGGCCGGTGGACCCGCTGGAGGAGGTGGAGCTGCAGATCGGAGACGCAGCATTTTCATTAACCAAACTTCTTGAAGCTGCATCTGCAGTATCAGCTCAAGTGGAAGAGCTTGCCTTCAAATGTACAGAAAATGCACGTTTCCTTAAAACATGGCGGGACCTCTTGAAAGAAGGCTATGATTCCTTGAAGCCTGACAACTGATTTGACTGTAATAATCCATACCACCTCATTTATGATGTTTGCACATGTGCCGTGTGGATAGGATAATCACCAGCAGTTCTGTATACAGAAGATGAAATTTTTCTTGGTTTTCTTCATTTTGTGAAAACAGAATATGATGTTATTTTTGATGTTGGCCCGTTTATCTTTAAACACTTTCTGTTCTCTAAACTTTCAAAGACTCTTCTATGAAAGTTAATTTAATCAGTAGATAATATTAATAATGCCACAGTGCTACCAGTAGCAAACTAGGTGGACCATTATTCTCTTCAGTTTGCAAGAAGATACCAAAAATGGCAGAGTTTGAAGTCGAGCTTTATTATATGGACCAATGTTAGATTCAGCTCCATTAGGCTAAGTTCCCTAGAACCAACGACTGTGTCTTGTTACTTCTGTATTTCCAGCAGCTAGAAGTCTGTTACACAACAATCACTAAATGTTTGATGAATAAGAGTTGACAACGTAATTTAAAGCTGTTTTTTCTTCCTGTTTTTAGCATGAAGATTATAATTGTTTCTCGAAAAAATATTTGAGTCAGAACCTCATTGACTTGAAGGAAAAATTTTTTTTTAAAGAGGATTTTGAACTTTAACTGGTGACAGCTTTTTAAAATATATGATAAATATTTTTCACCCTTCTATCATGCTTTCCAAAAAAGCTTTTACTGAAACCTGTCTTGAAAGAATGCCTATTTTTTTTTCTAAGATAAACTGCTTTTATGGATATTTCTCATATTTGATGTTGTTATATGTTTGCTCTCTTTGAAGTGCCTTACCAAAATTGTCGCTCTGTATTATTACTTTTGGAGCTTGGCAAGAAATAATTCTAAATTCTAAATATAATTCTAAACAAGTTACTTTTTAAAAATGCATCAAATTTAAATGATGTAATTATTTTCCTATTATTTGATCTTCATGACAGTGTTCTATTTTACTTGTCCTGTATCTTACGTTGCGCTGCCTCTCTCTCTCTTTCTCTTTTTTGGTGGGTTTGTGTCGTATATGTCAGTGATTGAACCAACTAATTCTCTTGCTGTGTAACTTCTGGACGCCTCTGATACAGTATCTTACTTCTTTGTAGGTAAGGAGGTATGTGCAGAACTATATTCCCAAGCCCCACAATGGGCCTGTGAAAGGGGACACATGGATGGGCAAAGGATAGTTTTGTTTAGCATATTAGGTCATGGTTCTTGATTAATTTTTTTAAGCTAAGGATAACACATATGGTGTGTTCCTATACCAAAGAGATGCTTATTTTGATAATAGAAAACTTCTTCTTATGTGTCATGAAAATTGCAATTTTTAAAATGTACAAAAATAAACTTTTGTTCAAACCAAAAAAAAAAAAAGACTTCTGATCTCCACCTCAGAAGTCTTTTGTGAAGGCTGGTAGAGTTTATGAATGCATGGAGGACAGACAGCGGAGGGCCTGTCACATAAGTGCCCAGTAAAGATCCTTGCCCACTTCCCCTTTCCTCTGAGCAGGGCCCCAGGTAAAGGGCGGGGACCCCAGCCTCAGAGCGCTTGCTGCCAGCCCGAATGGTACCTGACACACTTCAGTTGAGCCTCTCACTTGAGGACGGGTGATCCACAGTGGGATAGGACACAGCCCCAAACCCTGAGACAAGGACAGTCTGGACAGAAGCTGGACATATACTGGGCTCTCACTCACTACAGGGTCCCTGGACGCCAACCAGGGAAGCATCCATAGGCACCCACATTTGCATAGCATATCATAAACCTCAAAGCATCTTCACCTACATCATCAGCTTTGGCTTAATACCAGATACAGCATAGTATTAAGCAGATATAGAGCAAGTATGTCTTTTATCTTTCTCATTTTACAGATGAGAAACCCAAGGTTTCACCAGTTTATATAAATTACCTGAGGTCATGGAGCTAATGAGATGCAGAGTTGGGGTTCAAACCCACTTCATATGGTCCCCAGCTCAGTCCACCACACCCTGTCAATGAGCATCTTTCTGCCAAAGCTGCACCTGAGGCTGAGAAAGAAGCGACAGGAACCTGTTCAAGGTTAACCATGGCCTCTGGGCTGGAAGGGCTTGTCTGGGGGCTGACCCCTCCAGAGTGGTTTGTTAATTTAGTGCTAGCTCGACCCCTTCCATTAGCTGCTGGACAGAGCCAGGCCCAGGGGAGATGGACAGCAGGGCTTAATGGAAATGGGGATGCTGGTGACGATATGAACAATCTGAATTATGGTCTCAATTTGCACAGAGCCTGATGGATTTGCAATAATTCCAAACCAGGTCAAGTGTCTGTGTCTCCTCTTTTGCTGATCTCACACAAAGTCCCTCCATTTGTCAGGCTCCGACTCGATCTCTCTGGGTAGCTGCCCGCCCCTCCCTCCCTCCCTTTGTTAGCCGTGCTCTCCACAGCTCTCTCCACAGTACGCTGACCCGAGGTCACCTCTGCAGCTGGGCCCCGAGGGACTGGGGCTGCGATTAGTAGAGCTTAGGGACCAGGGAGCTTGGGGATCATCCACAGAGACTGACTGCACTCCTTCCCAGGACCGCATCCTGTGGTAGTTTTGAAGACAAAGGGACAGCATGATTTGGTATCTTAGGGGTTCATTGTGTGTAGGTGAAATATGGTTATAGTTAATGGAGTCTGGGATATGGCTGAGGCCTCCTGGCAGTGGGAACTTGGACAGCAGAAGCCTGGAGCAGATGCCGGAACTTCCTTCTGGCCAAGCCAGGACTAACTGACATATTCTGTAGTTACAAGAATTCTTGAAAACCTGAACGATCTTATGACATCTTCCATCTTCCTGCACTCCTGTAGCAGGGGCCTTTGAACAGGAGGAGGGAGGGTGGTGGGGTTGGGTAGAGGACAGAGGCCGGGGCCGGCAGGCTTGCTGCTCTCAATCTCGCATGTCTGGTACGAGCCTGGCTAAAGTGGTGGAGGAAAGTCCTCAGGTCATCTTGACCAAACACCTAGCAGGTTTGCAAATTTTCTCCGCAGTTTCCCTAGCAAGCGGCCATTCAGGTTTGCGGCTGAGGGCTTCGGTACCAGGGAGCTCTATGCGGTAACCCAGGCCAGCTCTAACTGTTCAAACAGTTCTCCTTCTATTAAGGAAAATATCTCCCTTTGGCTTCCACCTTTTCTTATCTATAGCAAGGGTGAAAACGTGGCTAATAAGGTACTTATTAATAATTTTCTTCTGGTGTGCTTTGCTTAGTGATACTAAGATAGCCTCTTCGGGCTTCTCTGGTGGCGTAGTGGTTGAGAATCTGCCTGCTAATGCAGGGGACACGGGTTCGAGCCCTGGTCTGGGAGGATCCCACATGCCGCGGAACAACTGGGCCCGTGAGCCACAACTACTGAGCTTGCGTGTCTGGAGCCTGTGCTCCGCAACAAGAGAGGCCGCAATAGTGAGAGGCCTGCGCACCGCGATGAAGAGTGGCCCCCGCTTGCCACAACTAGAGAAAGCCCTCGCACAGAAACAAAGACCCAACACAGCCAAAAATTAATTAATTAATTAATTAAAACAAAAAAAGATAGCCTCCTCCCTTTCTTCTCCCAGGAGCACTTCCTTGGTCTACTTAACATCGTGGGAAATGGGAAAGAGCTCTAGACTAGCATTCAGAAGACCTGGGCACTGACCCCAGCTAAACTATGTACAATGTTTGGCAAGTCTGTTCATGGGTCTGTCCTTGCCCTCTTAACTCTTTTTTTTTTTCAGGGGCTTACCTCTTTATTTTTTTAAATTGAAGTATAGTTTATTTACAATGTTGTGTTAGTTTCAGGTTTATAGCAAAGTGATTCAGTTATTCTTTTTCAGATTTGCCCTCTGAACTCTTGATATAAATACGTGGATTTCTGGATGAGCCACAATTGCTGGATAAGCACCTACTATGCACTTGACTCTAGTATGTGTGTTGTAGAAGAGACAGGACTTAAAAAAATAACAACAGTTATTATTACTATCATTTAATGAACATTTATTATATGCTAGGAATTTTGCTAAACACACTACATACATTATCTCTTCCTTTCTCATGTTTCCACCTTCACAGGTAAAGTCCATTATTATCTCCACTTCATAGATGAAGAACAGAGGTCCAGAGAAGTTAAGTAACTTGCTAAACATGACATAACTGATGAGTGGTAGAGGTGCAATTTGAGCTCAAGTTTGTCTGGTTCCCAAAATATGCTCTTAACCACTATGCAAAAATACCATCCCATCCTCATGGAACCTAAAATCTAGCAGGGGAGAAAAAACTAAACCGCAAAAAACACTAAGATATATATATATAGAAATATATAGAGATAGATATATGCATACACACACAAATATTGAATCATTATGTTGTACACCTTAAACTAGTGTAATGTTATGCATCAATTACATCTCAATGAAAAAATTTTAAGTAAAAAGTTTTTTAAAAACCACTAAAGACAACAAAAGGTAATGAAAAGAGAAAGTAGAATTAAAGTTGAGGTTAAACTTCAGTCTAATAAGTGTGCTGTGCTAAAAACCAGTAGCAAATATATATAATAATATACATGCATATATATACACATACATATACAATAAATTGATATATATACAAAAAATTGACATATATGTATACACACACACACAGTGAATGAATGACTCTCTAGGCAGAGCAAGGCCAAAAATCCCAAAGAAAACACAGGATTTGAGAAATTTCCAGGGTACTATTTCCAGGGGATTAAAAAGAACCAAAATGGGAACTCCTGTGCAGAAAGCACACTAAAGAAAAGATGAAGTTTTTACTACCCATTCATCCATTTATTTACTCAACAAATGTTCTGAGCACCTCTATGTGATAGGCATTGTGTTAATAATACTGTAACATTCAGTCCTTGCCCTTCAAGGAACTAGCCTAGAAAGAAAGTCAGACACTCAGGGCAGTGGAGTAACAACAACAACAAAAAAACCCACTAGGCTAATGAAGCAAAACAGCAAAGAAGATGCTACTCTGTGCTGTGCAGACAATAAATGCTTTGGCCTTGAGAGAGAAGAGAGGGCGGCATGTGCCGAATGAACAAAGGAAGGCTTTTTGGAGTAAGCTTTGAAGGAGAAGGAGAGAGCGAGGCAGGAAAAGGACATGCATTTAGTGAACAGTGAGTAGAGCAGAGAAGCCAAAACAGGGACTTAGTGTGTAGTGGGCAAAAGGTGTAGAGAGAATGTATCGAGCCACGTCGTGAAGGACTTTGGATGCTGGGGTAAGGGATAGAAATGTATCTCCTGGGCATTGTGGATGAAGAGCCATCCAGCTGGAGAAAGGCTGGAGGCAGGATGGCATGATGGTGTGTGGAGCAGAGAGCCCCTGCCCCACCTGCAGAACACAGCCTCCTTGACACTCAGCTCTGGCACTGAGCACCCACTGCAGTAGAATCTGTGAGACAGGGTATGGATACTCCTTGAATAAGGAGATCCATTAGACCAGCTCATCTTCTGGCTGACAGAAGGTTAAGAGAGAGAATGAAAAGGACAGAGAGCCAGGGGAGGGTGGGACAGAAGGCAGTAAGGCATGGCACAAGCCAAGCTCTGTGCCCTGGGAAAGCTGGGGGAGACCACAGCCATGAAGACTCTGGGTACCAAATGTAAAATAGATAGCTAGTGGGAAGCAGCCACATAGCACAGGGAGATCAGCTCGGTGCTTTGTGACCACCTAGAGGGGTGGGATAGGGAGGGTGGGAGGGAGATGCAAAAGGGAGGAGGTATGGGGATATATGTATATGTATAGCTGACTCACTTTGTTATACAGCAGAAACTAACACACCACTGTAAAGCAATTATACTCCAATAAAGAGGTTTAAAAAATTAAAAGAAAAAAAAGTACCAGACCTAGGATTTAATTGTCAAAAAAAAAAAAAAGACTCTGGGTAGCCACAGGTGAGCTCACCAGAAACATCCTGGGGTCCAAATGCTCCCAAGCTGAGGAAGCCAGGGAAACTGCTTTGTACAGCATCATGCCCCAGCTCATTCCTGAGCAGTGGGCACTGGGCACGTGCTCTGTAAGAGCTGAGAGGCTCTCCTCCCATCTAAGGTGGGGAGCAGCCAAGCCAACTGGAGCATCTGTGCAGACACTGCGAAGGGCAAGGCTGGTTCCAGTTCTCTTCCAGCAGGGCTGAGGGTGGCAGGGGCGAGCTGAGCAGCCGGTCTGGTGGCTGTTCCAGACTGTCAGCCTTGACAAACCAAACAGGAAATATCACCCTCTGGTTCGGGATCACAGTTCTGACCCAATCGCTAGTGAGCCCCACATTCTATCTGTCCCGCCAGACGGAAACTGTGCCTGTTGGAGCAGAAACAGCTGACATGTTTGTTCGCTATGGGAACACGTAGGACCTGGGAGGTGGAGGTGGGAAGAGATCACAGGACTTCGGCAAAGCCCCAGCCCAGCAGAGGTCAAGCACTGGGGAAAGGCACTCTTTAAATCATTCCTTGGAGGGATCTGAATGTCACTGGTTACTTCCTGACAAGAAGAGCTCCATGAAACCCTTGTAAATCATTTGTTCAGCACTTTACAATTTACAAAGGTCTTTCATTGATGTTTTCCCACTTAATCACCACCTTAGCCCTTTGAAGTAGATTAAACAGATAATACTCTGCATTTTACGGACGAGAAAATGGAGAGTCAGAGAGGGCTGTGTCTTGCCCAAGGTTACACAACTCATGAGTGGCAGTGTTGGGCTTTGATCGTGGCTTCTTCTTTCACAGACCTTGTTTGTCTATTAAACCACGTAATCTATCCTACAGTGACTGTTGGATTGGAGGAGGCAAGACAAAACCTAAAAATAAGAACCCCAACTAGTCACTTTGGGGACACACTAACCTTCCATGAGAAATAGTTTAAGCAGTTTTAGGGTCACCCACTTACATCCCATAAAGGAAAAGACTCAGATCTAAAGGTGAGCTGAGAGCCACGAAATATATTGAGTGGGCTGGGCACAGTATGTATCTTTATGTAACATTCATTGTTTATTCATCCATGCATTCTACAGTGTTTCTAAAAGTCAGGCACTGTACCAGGCAGAGGGGCATGATGAGAAACAGAGAAGAGAAGACAAGGTTCCTGCCCTCAGAATTTCAATTCTAGTAAAGATTACAGAAAATGAACAAACAACCAAAAAACCCATCTGCATTATGCTAAGTACACGAAGTAAAGAAATAAAGGACTAAGGTAGATAATGAGCAGGAAGGTGGGCATGTTCCTTAGATACCGCAGTTGAAGAAGACCTCTGTGAGGAGGTCTCATTGGAAAGATGAGAAGAAAGCAGCTATGTGAAGAGACCGTGGAGATCATTTGAGGCTCACAGTCTGGGGCAGCTGGCCTCACCAGAGGAGGGAGACTCGGCAGAATGTTTAAATGAAGCCATATTTGCTAGAATGAACAGAATGCGAGGTGGGGCAGATTGCATAGGGTTGGCTTAGCCAAGGAAAAGAGTTTGGATTTTGTCTCAGTGCAGTGTATTGAAGAGTATTACACAGGTAGAAGGCGTGATCTAATATATATTTTATAAAAGTCATTCTTGTTGCTTTGGGGGGACTAAAGAGGGTAAAGTTGAAACAGGAAGCCTAATTAGAATGGTAATTCAATAATTCTGTTGGGAAGTGATGACCGTCGGGATTGGGAAGGCAATGGAAAAGAGGTAAATGAATGCAGAATATATATTGAAGGTATAATTGACAGAATTTGTCATTGGATTGGGTAGATGAGGGTTAGAGTAGGGAAAGACTCAAGAAAGATTTCTAGAATTCTACTTTAGGTAATTGAATGGGTGGCAGTGATGTATACTGAGATGGAGAAGACAGGTTGAAAGCAAGTTTGAGTGACGAGGTGGAAGTGAAGCGTTCTTTTAGACATGTTAACTGTGAGATGTGAGTGGGACATTTGGGAGAATATGGGAAGCAGGGATTTGGATATGCAAGTCTAGAGTTCAGATGATAGGGCTGGGCTGGAGATAAAAATATGGTAATTTGATAATTATCAGAAGATATGTGGCATTTTACAATCATGGGGATGAGAGCATCTAGAAAGAGAATGAAGAGAGGGGAAAGAGGGGATCCATGATCCAGCCTTAAGGAAGTCCAGCATTGAGAATTCCAGCAGAAGAGGAGAATCCAGCAAAGGAAACTAGAAGGAGTGGACAGTGGTGTAGGAAGGAAACTAGGAGCTAAAAATCACAGCGTTCACAAAAAGTTGCATGTTTCAAGAAGGAGGTGTAATCAGCGGTGCCAAATTCTGCTGGAAGTTCAAGATGAAGATTAATGTGGCCACATAAAAACCATCAGGTGACCTTGAGAAGAGGAGTTTCAGTAGTGTGGAAGCAGAAGCCAGATGGGAAAGGGTTGAGTAGTAAATATAAGGTGTGAGACTAAAACAAACAACTCCTCCCCCCCCCCAGCAAAACAAAACAAAGAAAAACCAAAAGACAAACAAACAAACAAAAATCAGGTTGGTAGGATCAAGGAAGGTCATTATCATTTTTATGTTTTATAAGTTGGGAACATGTCTTACATGATACGAATGATTTGGTAGAGTGGGAGAAAATAATGATGCAGTAGAGACAGGGGATAGATAACCAAAGAAATACAATCTTTGAAAAAGTGAAGGAAGACAGAACCGAAATATCTGAGGAATTGGCCTTTAATAGGGAAGAGATATTTTCTCCATTGCAGTACGAGGGAAGGAGAAAGTTGTTGCTGATGCAGGTGGATTTTCAGGTTCAGTAGGGAGTTAACATCTAGTAGTTTCTATTTCCTCAACAAGATTGAGGTCTTAACTGAGAATGGGTGTGGAGTAAGGGAATGGGTTGTTGGGAGAGAGAAGAAAGGCGTGAAATGATTATCTTCAGAAATGGAGAGTAAGTTTACCAGGACAGTGTAGGATTGCCAGGCAGCAATCGGTGCCCAGTTGAAATATATCATCATGAATTTAATTAAAAATCAGTTTGTTTTGTGACTTTCTCCATTACTAGTCAGCTGCTCAGGAGCAGGCACAGAGAAGGCACAGTATTTAGAAGTCCAGTAAAGGAGTTTTGTAAGACAAGTTCAGTGGTGGGAGAGAGGAGCAAAGGGGTTGAGAGTATTTGTCAAGAAATTATGATGATGGACCATAGAATCTAGGCTGGACAAGAAAGGATGTAAAGCTAGGCAGGTACTAATAGAAAATAGGAAATGAATGTGGTCAAATGATTAAGGGTCTCCTTGAAGTCAAAGATTCATGATAGAGGAGGTATCTAGAAAGATGGAGTGAGAGGAGGTGGATTGGAAAATGGTGTGTTTGATATTGAGATTTGAGAAGTGGTATAGTTCCTGTTAATTGCAAGGCCCAGAGTATGGTCATAGGAGTGGGGTTGGGCCGAGGAAGAATAGAAGAAAACGTGGCTGGACATGAGAAGGTCAAGGAGCAGAGAGGCCAGAGTGCTGAATGGCTCATCCCTCTGCTGAAGTTTGCTTATGCTTTGTTTAGAGGCAAATGGAAGATGTTTACAAATACATACCTTGAAAAGGACCCACCATCTTTCCAAGATGTAAATGTCCCATTTGAGTTAAGAAGCACATGTAATCTACTCCAGTGTTGATCAAGCTTGTCCTTTACGGCTATACAACTATCAGTTGTGGTGCTCTTTATGGAACATCATGAAATATGGACATATCAAACTTAAAAATAGCTCAACATAAAATGTTCACAATATCAGACACCATCTCATGCTAGATTCTAGTTTAGATAAGTGGAGTAACTTGTGTCAAAGGCTTAAGAGAATGAAATTTAAAGTAGAGAAAATTCTATCCATTAACTTAATTTTTTCCACATATTGGGAAAAGACACCCATCCCGCATTGCTCCTTTTTAGCTTAAGAATAGTGTATACCTGATGCTCTTCCCAAAGTGTCTCCAGGACTCAGAGAGGAAAGAGAGGGACCCCATGGCCTAGGAAGGGGGCGCACTCTGAGAAGCTACCCCCCCGCCAAGGATTTAGTGGTAAAGGGAGATAGAGCTTCTTCCTCTGGGTCCTCTGAGAAGGGAGTCTAAGGAGGGGTTCTGGAAAACAACAGGCTATCCATTTACATTTCTACACAGATCAAAGAATAACAGAGCAGAACTTCAGAAAATTGCCTGAATCTTTACACCTGGCACATGTTTGTAGGTTTTATTACCCAAATTCTTTTTTTCCATTAACTAGTGTTTTAAAATCCCTTAAAGTGAGAAACATTGTGTATATGCTTCTGAAACTGAGGAAATAATCTTAGAGGGAGCTGGAGAATGACTTTGGTGGGCTAACTTCAGTCATTTATAGCCTATTTCTATTCTCCTCGGTCCACTCAAAGGGCTTATCTGACTCAAACACTCTGTAACATGAGGCAATTAAAAATGGAAAAGAAGCCTATTTGTTGCATGCATGGACAAAAGGAAAAGACAGAAAAGGCACCAGTCTCCCAGTTCTCCTTGTCTATTCTGAGCCCCTGGGTGAATAAAAGACTCACAGATCTAAGTTTACAAAAGACCTGACCGAAGAGGCTGATGAGAACCAGAGAAGTATGGAATCTCAAACCCTCATCCTGACAGGAGGGGTCCAATGCCACCCCCAGCACCAAAGGACATGACCAGAGCTCAGACCTTCTCTCCACCCCTTCCTCAAACCCCGACTCTTATTTGACTTCTGGAGTTGTTCAATAAACCAAAACATTCTTCTGTTAGTCATATGGACCACAGAAAATTGCTTTCAGCTCATATGTTGGGAGCTACCATGTGAACATTGGAGAGCAGAATGGCCTTGACTTCTGTCTTTTCCCAAGAGGGGAAATATGTACAGTAGAGATCCCCATGTAGAGAATTCACAGGGTGAAACTTCTTCAACTTGTTCCTCTTAACCCCCAAGGTAAGATGATCACAACAAAAATTAGATTTCTAAAAGAGATGGTCTATTCAAGAAAGAAAACCCTGAGAGGGAGAATAGGCTGTGGCAGCTGTGAAAAGGGACAAAAAGCCAGCTGACCCCTGGAGTCTGTGAGAAGAAAGGGCAGCCAGTCTGAAATGAAGCTTCACGAGCAGAAGACTTCTTGAAGTTCTCCTGACAATAATGATGATGGTAATGTGTGGAATGTATAAATCTGAGACTTGGGGAAAGAGCAGGTGGCAAATTTGAAAAGAAATGCTTTTTCCAACCCCTCTAAAAAGAGGATATTATCACTTGATGATTTGCATTGTCTAAAATGCTCCTTGGAGGAGCTAAAGGAATTGAGTGTCTAAAACTTGAAGAAAGGGGTAGAAATGTAGAAAACTCTTGGAAGGTGATGAGAGTTGAGATAAATGAGGAAGGCGCTCTTCATCCTTCTCCCAGTCAATCAGAGTTCACTGCTACCATGACCAACAGAAAGAAAAGGGGTCACCTTGTCCTTTGCAACTCTATTTCTGGGTTCCTGGCTTCTTGCTTCAAACTTTGTCTCTGCCCCTCATCCAAGCTGCTTCCACTATTCCGGTCCAGGTTGGACATTAATTGTGTGACTGATCTTACTACAAGATGAGAGTATTATAGTCATATTCAGGTCATATGGGTTTAGATAGATTCACTTCATAATCTGCTCAGGCTGCCAATGGTTCAGGTTTTAAATTAACATTAAGACTCATACACATTGTAGGAGTACAAACCCCATACAGGCTTTTTAGAGGGTAGCTTGTCAGTCTGTACCGAAAAACTCTTGAAGTGACTGCGTTCTCTTGGAACGAGTTCTAGGTTGTATTCTAGGAATTCATAGTAAGGAAGTAATCAGCACGTGCCAAGAGATCACATAGCAAGGTTTTTCCTCTCAGCACTGTTTATAATCGTGAAAACTTGGAAATAGATTTAGTATCCAGCAAAAAGGGATTGGTCAAATAAATTGTTCATATTCAAAAATGGAGTGTTAGGCAACCATTAAAAATAATATTGAAGGGAAATACTTATTAACTTAGAAATTGATTCACTAAGTATGTTAAATGGAAAAAAATCACAAAATGTTATTTACAAAACATACCATTTTGGTAATCTCTACTTAGATGAGTAGAAAAAGATAAACACTAAGATTTTAACAGAATGATTGCTGGGTGGTGAGATTCTGAATGTTTACAGTTTCTGTTTCCTGCTTTATCCGTATTTTCTAACTTTTCTGCAGTGAACAAGTATTGCTTTCATAATAAGGAAAAAATATTTATCTTAATAAGGTTTTCCTTAAAAATTTAAAAGCACAGTTTCTAAGGCAAATCTCCCTTCCATCCTCCCCCCTCACTCCCATTTCCCATCCCCAGAAGCAACCTCTGTTACTAGTTTCTTGTGTAACTTTTCAATGGTACTCCGTGCACATAGAAGCAGGAAAAAAAAAAGTGTTTTTCAAAACCACACTAAATTAAACCTTAACCCAGGGAGTCAGGAAAGGCTGGTTTCTGAGGAAGGAAATGTAGCTCAGGTTACTCTTCAAACACCTCTGACAAGCAGGGCTGAGACCAGGGTGAATAGAGTAAGGAGCGTGCATAAGATGCAAAATTAAAGAGAGTTACCAAATCCTCAGTAATCAAGGTAAAGAATATGCTGATGCAATATTTTAAACGTCAGAATCAATGCAAGAAATCCATGAAGAACAAAATAAAGACAGGACCAATATTACTATTTTTCCCTTTTGCCTCAGGCTCCAATATGGCTCCATCTGGCGCTGTTCCTGTCAGTGACACAGGAAGGAGAGAGAGTAGGAGAGAATGTCGGGGGACGGGAGGGAGGAAGGTGGGAAAGAGACCACCTACACCGAGGATTCACTCTGGGTCAGACACTGCGGCTGCCACTTTCTGTCCCTTATTTTAGGGGGTGGAACCATCTCAGCTCCCCCAGGAGCACTCTGGCCTTCCTGCCCCATCTCTCACTCTTCCAACAGGGAGACACCTAGCTGGTGGGTTTGGGAGAAGAACTGTGCCCACATAACTAGCCTCTCCTTGTGGGCCATTCCTCCTTGCAGTAAGTTTTCAGGTGCTGGGCACAAATACCTCACTTTCTCAAGGAATTACCTCCCTCTGTGAAGAGGGAAGGTCCCTGGCAGCCGTGTTCATATAGTATGGCTTCACCTCCTAGTCAAAGCAGATTCAACCACAGAGGAGACCTGACCTCACTGCGTTAGTCAGAGTCTCTGTAGACATTGGAGGTAAGATCCAAAGTGACCTAGTTGGTCTGTGTGAATTAAGACAGAGGGAGAGCCAGTTCAGTCTGTGTGGCTGGCTGGACCCGTAAGAGTGAATCCAGGAGTCCGGAGAACCTTCCATTCACCATGCAGGGTACTTAGCGGGTGAAGCTGGTCTGCAACAATGCAAACATGAAAAGAGCTGCAGGGGCAAGCGACAGGTTCCTTGTGATTTCCAGACCCTTAGGAAGCCCAGCTATGTTTCTGCCCTTGGCCTCCATGAGATGTTCCTGTGTACTTAAAATAAATGTCCCTTTTCAAAGTTGAAGCTAGCTCAAATTGTTGCCTGTTAACTTGCACCTGAAGAGTCCTGACTAATACAATGTCCAGTGTTAATATCATGATTATTCATATTTGCAGTCGTATCATGGCCAAGACCCTGCATACTTACCTGTCTGCCAGATTGCTTTCCTGTGTTCCACAATTACACTTCCCATCCACAGAGTTTTTCATCCTCTACTTCTTTTCAGTTATAAATTCATACCTTATGAATTAAGTAGCACTGCTTTGCATTGATTATTTCCAAGGTGTATTAGTCCCCATAAGCAGCACTGGCCATTGCAACAAACAACTCAAATCCGAGTGGCTTAACACAGTTAAAGTTTATTTCTCATTTGCACAAAATCTAGTGTGGATATTCCTAGTTGGGGATCTGTCCTAGGTGGCTCCTGGCCAAACGGTGTTTCAGAGATCTGGGCTTCTTCCAATATGCAACTCCTCCATCTTCTAGAGCTCCATACCATTCATTTCTGCCATGCGGTTGGGGACGGGGTAGAGACCATAGAGGATTACACTGAGTGTGCTATGGTAAGAAGGTCTAGAATCGGCACACATCATTTATATTCATATTCCATCCACCAAAGTCAATCCCATGGATTACGCAGATGCAAAGGGAGCTGTGGGATGCAGTGTAGCTGTGTGTCTAGGAGGACAGCAGATTCTCTACCGCAGGAAAGAGAACAATGTCTAACTCTAGGGGAAAATGTGCTGTTTCTGTTTCTATGACCCTGGGAAGGTCATAGCTTCTCATTTTCCTCATCCTGTAAAACTAGGGATATGCATCTGTTGTTCAAACTCTGTCCTTTGGAACCCTGGACTTCAAAACAGGTGCCCTACAAGGAATGGTGTGATGGAGCCAGCTGGTACTGGCTTCTAACATGGATTGCTAAGTTCTATGAAATTTTGTTAGCATGTTGTTAAATGAAGCCATTATTAACATTAAATCACAGGTGTACAAACTTATAATTCTATTTCAAGCAAAGGTAATAAATATTCAGAATTTATCACTCAATTATTTTATCACATCATATTATTATCTTTGTTCTTGAGGTTGTTTACATCATTTTTATGTTTATGGTGAAAATACTACACAATGATGTGCTTCTGAGCAATGCTCCCAACTTCACATCCAGTGACATCACACTGGTAGCTTGAAATTAGTGCAAGTATTTACACCATGGAAATCTGAAAATGCTACAAATCAGGGCTCCCCCTCTCCAGACCCAGTTGGAATCTACCTACTAGTAATCACTGCCCAAGGCCACAGAGGGTGGGGAGCTGGACAAAGCTGTGAAAGAGAAACAGGGCCAGAAGTACCCAGGGCCGTGCCCCCTCCCACTCGCTGCAATCAGAGCCAATGTGGTTCTGTTAGTTTTACATACTGGGCTCCCATGTAAGCTTTTGTTTGATAAGAGTATCCTACTGCTTAAAAAAAAAATCTTTCTAAGTTCCTGGCTACAAGATTTAAAGGTCCCTTCTTGCTCATTCATTCTTTCCTTCATGCATTCGTTTAACATTTACTGATGCTTAACTTTTACAGTGTACACAAGGGAACAACTTATTTGAAGTCAATTATGATATTAATGTTCCACTCTGTTCCCAGGAAAGGGGGAAAAAAAAGTAGAATTAACATACACTGCATGCCTATAGTTTAGATGCAATCTCAAGTCACTCTCACCATACCTACAGAAAAGGAAAAGGAAACCTAAAAAGTTAAGTGACCCAGCCAAGGTATCCATAAGGAGCAAGCAGCAGAAAAGACCCCAGGGTTAGTTACTGCAGAACGAGCCCTGGGTCTGGAGCCCAGACTACCTGACCCCTCTCCAATGCTCCCTCTCTATTTTCCCCGGGACTTTTTTGAGAAGCAGGGCCAGGGATCAGGGGCTGGACAGCAAATCCAAGAGCACCGAGAACTCTGCTCTGCACCCACTCTGAGCCTCCAGCCAGTTCCAGAGGCTTTCCCCAGTCTCTGTTGCTCTTGTCCTCTTTCACCCCAGGCCCACCACCCACCCTAATCTGGGGACTCTTGACAGCCAGTGTAGGGTGTGGTTCTGCCCTCCAGGCATTCCAAGTTCCTTAGGTGACCATTTTTGCATTTTTAGGAGAGGGAAGTTTTGTAATGAATTCACTCATGCACATCCAACTCACATTACCCCCTTCCCAAAGATACAACCTGTAGAGGAGGATGCATCTCCTATCTCTCTCTATATAGAGAGAGAGCCTAGAGAGAGAGAGAGAGAGAGAGAGATTGGTTTCTTTTAAGGAATTGGCTCACACGACAGGGAAGAAGGGGCTGCAAAGTCCAAAATCTGTAGGGTTGTTTGGCAGCCTACAGATTCAGGTAAGAGCTGGTGCTGCAGCTCGAGTCCAGATTCCTCAGGGTAGCAGACTGGAAACTCATCCAGAGTTTCTGTGTTGCAGTCTTGAGGCCCAATTTCTTCTACTTCTGGAAACCACAGTCTTTGCTCTTAAGGCCTTCAGTTGATCAGATAAGACCCACCCACATTATGGGTGTCATCTGCTTCACTCAAAGTCTACTGATTTTAATGTTAATCACATCTAAAAGCTACCTTCACAGCAACATCTAGACTGGTATTTGACTAAACAATGGAGCACCAGAGCCCAGCCAAGTTGACCATCACAGGGGGGTTTCCACCTCAGAGCCCCTCTGCCCTTTGCCTCTTACAGTGGGGTAATATGGACTTCTCCACCCTAAGATTTGGAAGAAGGCGTTTGAGAACAATACCCTTAATTATCATTGAATATAAAGGAGCTTTGCAACTAGTCTAGAATAGGAGGAGGAAATTTTCCACAAGAAATAGAGATGAAATTAAGTTGCTAAAAAGAAATGAGTGTTGTTGGAAGGAAATTAACCGCTATGAATTAGGACATTAGGGGCAAAACAAACCATTGCTCCAAATGGGTCTTGCCTCTAACCCCTGCCACCACCCCCTTGTTCCCCATTCATGGAACAAGAATTCACCCTTTCCTCCCCACCCACCCCTGTGGAGCCAGCAGTCACTGAGGCCACAGTCCACCACAGGCAGACTGTAGAAAATAGGCCAAAAGAACACAGCTATCTAGCTGCATGGTCACCCAAGACTTAAACCCCGCCAGGGAAAGGAAGTGCCGAATTCACACGGGCTTTGTTTTCTCTGTAAAAAGGGGGAAATGTCCAGGGAAAAAGAGGTGCAGCCAGGACACCAGAGGAAGAAAAGATTAAAAGAAAATGGTGGGGAGGGAGAAATATCATGGTCCAAGCTGGAAATCCACCCACAGCCCAGGAGCGTCCGTATGGAGGATGGATGACGTCGTCAAGAGTTCAGCTGCAAGGATTAGCCCCAAGTGTGGGGGAGGGGCAACAAACGAGGGTTACAGCTCCCCATTCCTCAGTAAAAATCTGCTAAATCTGCCTCCTGGCCAGCAGGGGGTACTCTTTAGGAACAACGAGGGAGGGATGTTTAAAACAGGCAGCAGAGAGATGGCACCGTCCTTTCTTCCTTCCAGGGGAGCAGGGCAGCAGCTCCCCTGGGCAGAGAGAAGCACAACCTGTAGCAAACAGCTCAGTTGGAGAAACGACAAAGCTCATCACCCAGCTTCCCCCTCCATGGAGATTGGGGCCAGACACAGACACAGAGGGACAGAGGCAAATGGAGAGCACTGCATAGATTACAAATGCAGCTGGCCAGTGGCCATCACCAAAAGAGCCTCTAGATCAGTCAGGATCCCAATAGAAAATGCAGAGCACACTCAAATCAGGAAGATTCAAGGAGGGTTTAACAAAAGACTATCTACAAAAATGTAGGCAGGAAACAGAGGAAAGAGAAAACGCAGTAACCGGGAGGAATAAGGGAAGGGGCAGTGCCCATAACCCGGAAGGAACAAACCAGCAGAGAGGGCTGCCTTGCTACGGGCAGTGGTCTAGGAACGTGGCCAGCCCAAGGCAACCCTGCAGGAAAGAGGCCAGTGATAAATGCTCTGACCTTACACTCTCCTTTCCCTCCCATCAACCACTGGGGCTCCCCAATGGCCAAACTCAACGGAAAGCTAGAGGGCAAGGAGCACATTGATGCTGTCCATCAGGTCGGCCCCAGGGGGTGAGAGCAGCTCAGAGAGCTGGGGAGAGAATCTGGAGAGCAAATGGAAAGTATCTCACCGTCACCAGCATCCATGCGGGATCCCTGCGTGTTAAGGATGCTGTGAGAGGCAACCAGTGCGCAACAACAGATAACTGGTCCACACTCCTTTCTGCCTTCTACTGATCTCAAAAACCCCTACATACATGTGTAAGTGTGCCACATGCACACACATACACACATGCACACACAAACATACACACATGCACACACATATATGCACAGAGACACATATGCATATGCACACACGTACACACACATACACACGTGCACACATGCACATTCCACAGTCACTCACAGCCTGCAGAGGCCCCTTCAGCTCAAAAATTACAGGAGATAAAACCAATGGAATTTAAATTTAGGCAAGGAAAAGAAAACAGGAATGATGGGCAGACTTCTCTAATTGTTACTATTTTTAGAAAGCGGACAGTAAATGACAGGAAAGAGAAAAGCATGCCCCCTAAGAGCAGGGAAGCTGACCAAAGAGGTCACTTCATTGTTGGAAACAGAAGGGAAAGAGGCTGAGGAGGGGGATTGGGAAGTTGGGACCAGGGAGGCTGCACTTCCCCAGGGAGGGTGAGGGCAGTCCTGCCCCTCCTCCTTTTCCCCTCCTGCCCTCTCCTGCCTTCCCCACCCATCTTCCTCTCCCATCCCAGGAACTAAGTATGGGCCGGGAAGAAAGCACGCTGGGCCAGATGGTGGAAGTTGGCCTGGATTTCCACTCTGACCACACAACTTTCTAGCTGTGTGACCTTGGATGTATTCCTGAGGGCCAGCTCCAGACTACAGGGTGTTTCTCTGCAGATTAGAAGAAGACATTCCCTTCAGGCAGGTAAATAAGTGAACTTTCTCTGGTTGGACAGAGTACCTTAGGGTCCCTGACTCGGCAAATGGTGCGCAGCTGGATTTCCACCCTCTACCCTTTCTCAACAGGGCACAGCTGCCCACTGAACGCGGCAGACAGGTGTCCCTCCACAGCTGTGCACCTCAGCTTGTCTTCTCCATATGTGGGAATAACATCTACAGAAAAGTGAGACCCAGTGCAAGACACAAGGTGAGAAACAAGGGTTTAGAAGTAATTCAGGGCCTGAGGGTACAGCGTACCCATGACAGAGACCGGGAGGAGCGCTGGGTTCTCTGTCTTACGTGAAAGGCCAGTGAAGGCCAAGTTCACTGAAATCCTAAACGAAGAAGTTGGAGGATTTAGGGATATCCAGTGACTGAATTCTAGTTTACATCATAATCATCATCATTATTGTTATTATCATTAATTTCTTGATATAGAAGCGGAGCTGCTCCCAGCACTTCCTAATCATTGTGAGTGGAGGCCAGAAGATCTGGGGTCCTAGCCCTGCCAATTACTAACTGATCTGGGGTAACTATACTTCCCACTTCCTTATTCTGAAGAAATAGGTAAGTAGAGTACCTTTTTCACAGAGGAAGTATAAGAATAAAGTGAAAGAATACGTATGAAAATGTTTTGTGACTCACATAGCATTACAAGGCTTCTTGTAGTTGCTGAATGATAAAACGCTATTTTCGATGACACCTGGGCTTTGTTCCAGCCTCCACCTGGGTCTCTTACTCAGTTTTTTAGGCACTTCACTGTCAGCTTAGGAAGTGGGTTTCCATTGTCTGCCTTGAGCTGGTCCAGGAAAAAGAAGGCTTATGTTCCAGCGGGAAAACTTTAGGGCAGACTTAAGGGAGAACTTCCTCACCGTGCAGCAGGTGAGTAAATGAGACAGTGGACTTTCTGGGAGAGAGGGGAAGGGTCTTTCAGAGCAGCAGTCAGCCCCTCATCTGCTGAGGAGTGTGATTTAGTAGTCTGTTTGGATTGACTCCAGGGACATCCTGAGCCATGGAGATAAGAGCCATACTTACGCACCCCTTCTAGGCTCCTCTCCAGGCTCCAGAGGTTAATGTTTCTATTTAAATGGAAATTGAGTGCAAAATTATTAGCAACTCTTCAAAAAGAACCAGATTACAAGGGACTGTTCTTTGTACAGTACAAACAGAGTTGCCACGGATATTCTGCACCTTAAATATTAAGGTGATTCCCACTGAAGGTCACTCCTCCATCTGCCGATTAACTGAACCCCAGGAGATGTTTCATTTGGAACACACAGACTGTACAGCCAGGAAACTCCCCTCAAGCCATCAGATTCTGGTGGGCCAAGAAGGAAGGTCAAAGGCAGACCCTCCAAGAATATCTGCAGAGCACGGGTCACCCCAGCCTCACCTCCCAGGGCAGTGCCTGGCACTGCAAGTCAGTCCTCACTATTTGCAGATTCCGCGTTGTCACATTTGCCCACTTGCTAAAGTTTTCTGTCATCCCCGAATGGAGACTCGTGGCACATCCACGGCCACTCCCGGACACGCACGCGGGGAGCAGTGACAAATCTGAGTGACCTGGCGCACACAGTCCCAGCTGAGGTGGCACCAGGAGAGGCTCGGCATCCGTGCTGAGCTCATACTGTGAACAAATGTCCTTTTCACGGTCTATTTAGTGCCACATTGTTCCTATTTTTGTGTTTTGCCCGTGTGTGTGTGTGTGATGTCACCGTTCGAATGGCACCGAGCCTCGTGCTCAAGCGCCATCTAGGTTCCCACGAGCAAGGAGGCTGAGCGTGCCCCACGGAGAAAGTCCCCATAGCAGACGAGCTCTGTTGAGCGTGAGTGATCATGCTGTTGGCCGTGAGTTCAGCATTAGTGAATCAAAAAATATATTAAATAAGGTGTCCTTAGAAACACACAGAAAACAAGGGTGTGTACTGGATGGTGGACAACAGAGTGGTGACCAGAGGCTGGGAGGAAGCGAACCCGGTACTTACGCAGGAACTGCAGTTCATCACTCGCTAGTTCAGCATCGTGGAGACTTTACAGACCCCCGAGACTGCAAAGGACAAGAACCGACTATAGTAAGTGCTCCTTAGTAGGAATTATATCTTCACAGGGTGGTCTTGGGACTCAAACGTGGAGGTCCTGTTCTCAATAAAAGGCAACCCTTGCCGGTGGGTTTAAAAGAACTCCCCACCCATAAAGAGGCCTTGCTTCTCAGCCCATTTTTTTCCCCCAGGCTCAGATCTGCACAGCCCAGTACAAAGTATGAGGCCCAACAGGATCCACAGTGGGTTGCGTCTTGAAGGCTTGGACACGCAATCTCCTCTTCGTATGCATGAGGGTGCCCAGAGCACTGATGGAGAAGGGGTTCCATGATCAGTAACTAGGGCAAAACCATCGCCTCTGAGGCTGCAGGGACCTCCCCAAAACCCAAAGAGTGGTCACAGCATCAAACTCTGTAAGAATCCAAAGTTCAAAACCCCAGGAAGGGAGGGTGTCACCAAAATCAAAGTGCTGGAGGGTAAAGTCCAGGCCTCAAGGGGCCTGGAGCCATGACTGTGCTCGTGGGAATGAGGGCAGGAGCCAGGGAGTGACCTGCAGGTGGCAAGGGGCCTGCAGGTGGAGAGGGCTGAGACCAGGCAGGAGTGGGAGCCTGCCGTTATGAGCCCTAAACTGAGAGCTGGCAGAGGGGAAGCTCCCAGAAGGGTGGGGAAGAACAGGATTTGACCTTTTTAATAAAAGCAATGTGCTCCTATAAATGCCATCGGAGAAGGAGGGATGTGGACACAGAAACCCGAGGCTTTAGAAGAGACTACGCTTGAGAAGGGGAGAAGCAGAGAAGGAGGAAATCCTTGCCAGCTCTCATCTCCCTGAGCAATTGCTCTCGCACCACACACAGTACCCCCATCCTTAAAACAAGATTCCCATGTTAATTAGACCCACCCTCCTTAAAAGACAGTTTAGCGGGCTTCCCTGGTGGCGCAGTGGTTAAGAATCTGCCTGCCAATGCAGGAGACACGGGTTCAAGCCCTGGTCCAGGAAGATCCCACATGCCGCAGAGCAACTAAGCCCGTGCGCTACAACTACTGAGCCTGTGCTCTAGAGTCCAAGAGTCACAACTACTGAGCCTGAGTGCTAAAACTACTGAGCCCGCGTGCCTAGAGCCCGTGCTCCGCAACAACAGAAGCCACTACAATGAGCAGCCCACGCACGGCAACAAAGAGTAGCCCCCGCTCACTGCAACTAGACAAAGCCCACGCGCAGCAGCAAAGACCCAATGCAGCCAAAAATAAATAAATTAAAAAAAAATAAAAAGACAGTTTAGCAAGTGTTTTTGTTGATCAAGCTTGCCCTTTGAGGGGGCCTCACCATTGACCTCCAAGAAGTTTATCAAAACATTTCTAATAAGTTCATGGAATACTCTTCTTGAGAGAAGTTTTCTCCATCTTATCACGTTTTTGGTGATGTTTTCACACTCTTTAGAGACTGCGGTCCAGGAAATGGCCCAACTGGCCTGGCTCTCTCAGGGTCTGGCAGCAGGGCCCATAGAGCTAAGGGAGGACCTGGATTGCTCACTCAAAAAGCCCCATCCACATCGGCTTCTAGATTCATCCATATACATCGTCAGGCTGGTTGCCAGGTGCTAACTCCAGATGAGGGCGCATTAGGGTGTGACTTAAGGCCTGAGCAGTTGCCTTCTCAATGTGAGTGTCTTAGCAAATGTATCCTTTCCTAACCAGGACAGTCATTATCTAGATGATCCTTCAGTGGCTTACCAGCTAATCAGAATCACAGGGACTGGGGCCCAGGATTCAACTCCTAGAAACGTTTGGATGGCTGGTGGTTTGTAGTCCAGACACTCTCACCATTGGCCTGGCCCTAAGTTGTCTGCTCCTGTATCCCTAAGGCCCTTCCTGCCAGGCTCTCTGCAGGGCGGCTTTACCCCAGGAAGACCTTGAGAAGCGTCTCTCAATGAGAACTTGCCTATCTGCTGAGGATTAGAGCTCAATTCTGGGACAATGTCTTTTCCACAGAGAGTTCCAGGAACCAGAAAGCTAATTAGAAGCATAAATATGCTTGGATATTTTTTAAAGAAAAAAAACATTTCCACAACCATTCCTACTAAAACCTATTTGAGGTAAAATCAGGAATTAGGATCGTTGGAGAGAGTCCAGCAATTCAGTTTGTGATGGACCTGTGGGTAGAGAGGGAATGACATGCCACCTCTCTTCCCTCTTTTCTGTTCTTTCTTCCTGATTCTTCCCCTTCCCCTCCTCCTCCTCCTCCTTCTACTTCTTAGTCTTCCTCTTCTTCTTTCCTACCTCTCCCCATCTCTCTGTGGTTTGGAGGAACTAAAGTGTAAAACTGTGGGCACTCAGCTGGCTGCCCGCCTCCCATGGCCTGTCTTCTCTCCCTTGATGGCAGATCATGAGGCTGTAGTCGCTTTCTGAAAACTCTAGCAACACCCTCTCCAATTTAGGGAAATTTTGCTGGCTCCACTTTCCACCTTTCACTTTAAAAGTTTCTTATTTTCATGTAATTTCCCATTTTCTGCCCAGCAGCCTTTTATCTGGATTTGCCATCTCTTTCCAGCTCTTTTGGGTTCATGGCTTGGCTGGGTGACCTTGGCTCTGATTTCTGTTCCTTTCCCATTGGATCTTCTTGGGTCACTTTCCCTCATCTCTACTCTGTCTGGATCCAGGGCTGTGTCACAGTACAGGCATCAAGGTGTGTGGTGGCCTCAGGAAAGCCCATATGTGAAGATATACTCGAACTTTGTAAGGCTGGTGGGACACACATAAGATGGGGACTGGGGTTGGGAGAGAAAGGTTTGCCAGGCTCATGTTTTGAGCCCTGAATTAATATTGTTTTAAACTAACTCAACGTAGGGATCGTCAATCCACACGGCACAGGCGTGAGGGATAAGAGAAGGAGAAGGGAAATCATGTGAGCTGGGCTGGAGGAGTAGTTTGGGATTTGGGGTATCAGAGGCAGCTGTGGGGAGTGAGACAACTGGAGAGGAGAACAGGGGACTTCTGAGAAGGATTCCTGTGGGTTGTGAGAAGATCCCTCTTAACATTCCTTATGAGATCTAAGTCAAGATTTTAATTATTGTTTGGTGGTTGGAACACCCTTCTCTAAATGCAACTCTATATAGAAACTAATCCACACGGGACCATGGCTTTTTTTCAGGTTGTATCAGGATGGAGTCTAAACTCCTTAACATGGTTAACCAGGCCTTACACAGCCTTAACTCTCCCGAGTCACCTGTCACCATTGTTCCAGTCATAGTTTACATCCAGCCAGATGCAACTTATTTCAGCTCCTTTAACAGGCCAGGCTTTTTCTCCCCAGATCTGAAACCATCTTCCCCTGGCCAATTCCTACATAAGGTTTTAGCTTAGGTGCCACTTCCCAGCTCCCCAAACCTGGGTTCCATGCCTTTCCTGTGTCCCCCATAGCACCCTGTACCTCTCCAACATAGTTTTCTCAGATTACGTGATAATTGTGGGTTGTCTTCTCCACCTGGTTATCAACACCATGAGGGCAGGTATTGTCTGTCTCGCTCATCACTCAGTCCTCTGTGGTTAGTAGGGTCTGATACATAATAAATGCTCAATAAATGTCTACTGAATGAAGGACTCTAATGCAAAGCTTCTTCCAAGATATTGTGCTAACTCTTGACATTCTACAATTCCCCACCCCCATTGCCACTTCTGTCTCTTTCCTGACAGTTTTCAGTCTCTAGAGTATAGAGTTCACCCCCTCCTTCTGCTGGAACAGCAAAAATGTCACTCTGGGGTCTCCATCAGCCTGAGCAGCCTCAGTGGAATGAGGGGGTGTTACACAGTGGCGGCATCCTCTAACAGGCAGGACGTCACCAGCCAGGTGTTCACTTCTCCGGGACTGCTTCTGCCTAGACTAGAGGCAGAACTTAACTTCAAAGAGGATTTTTTTCCCTTTTTTTTAGGAGATTTCCTTTCTCAGGCTAGATCTTCCTTCAGTTCCCCCAAATCCTTGCTGTGCCTAGGATAGGATTCATTCATTCATCTCAGTAAACAAACATGTATAGAGCACTTATTGCATGCTGGGCCCTTTGTCTTGAGTGACTTGCAGTCTACTAGGAGAGGCGACCACCTAGAGACACAATTAGAAAACACATGTGCTGCAACTTAGGAGCCCTCCTGCCGCAACTAAGAGCTGGCACAACCAAATAAATAAATATCAAAAAAAAAAATACATGGAAAGTAGGGGGTGCAGAGGAAGAAGCCTAATACAGCCTGAGGGCGTTCCTCCAGCCTCCTGAGACTTCCCTGGGTGATGCTCATTTTATTCTTTCCCAATCAAGCCTCTTCTCTCCATTCATTTCCTTTTTGGTGATTCCTCATGTTTCCTTCTGCCCTGGACACCTGGGCCCTCCTGCCCACCAGCTTCCTGGTTCTTCTCTAAATAGTAAGGGTCTCAAATATGTCAAAGTTCTCCTAGAAGACATTGCCTTCAGTCTCAGCTCCTCTGTGCCCCGGTCATCCTTTGCTCACAAATGAGTGACTTAGTTGAGCTCCAGATTTAAGCATCCGAGGATGATGTGCTGTGTGGCCTAGGAAGGGGCTGCCACCCTGTCACTTGGATCTTCTATTTGTATGCAAGACCTAACACAGATATCTCTACAGCAGAGTTTTCCTAATCCTGATGTAGACTGAACCCTTGAAGAGAGAAGGAGACTCCAAGGCTCATGTTTGAGGTGTCAAAATACTTTCTAGGGCAAGATCCTGGTGAGGGAGTTTAGCTGCATAGACTTTGAGGTCAGGCTGCTGAGCTTTAAATCCCAGCTCTGCTGCTGAGTGGCTAACCATTGGCTGAGCTACTGATCCCCTTTAAGCCTGAGTTTCCTCAACTGTAGAGTAAGGGTAATAATAGCTCATCCTTCATGGTGTTTCTGTGAGGATTAATTGAGATAATTTATGTAAAGCCCTCTGTACAGTGCCTGACACATAGCATCAATAAATATCAGCTTTAGTCTCAGAAGCTTCTTTCAGCTGTTGGGTAGCACAGTTCCCAAGCAAGACTCTGTAGGAACCACATCTTGATGGGAGAGCCCAGAAGGTATTTTTTAAGAGAGATGACATTGATGGATTCAGTCCCACTTTGGGACTCCATGTGCTGCCCTCCTCCTTTGATTTCTTGCAGGTGAGTCTTAGCTGGTGGCCCAGCATTTTACATCAAACAGCTCTAGGGGAGACACAGTCTAGAAAGTCTTCTATTCCAGCCTAGAAACCTGGGGCTGAAGGGCAAGGACCAGCCAAGAGTGACCAGCTGTGAATCCCACCATCAGTCCCAGGAGACAAACAGGAAAGACCCTGGACATTGCTGCTGCAACCTCCCCTGCAGGAACTGTCCTCCCATCACTGCCACCAGGAACTTGTGTTTCCCACTTAAAACTTGGCCCTGGAGGCCTCACCTCCTCCATGTGCTACTCCCTGCTCCTCCCGCCTGCTGCCCCAAAAAGAGTCAATGCATCAACCCCCTTAGGCAGCACCGTTGAGTAAAACGGAAACTGTTCTCCCACAAAGGTGCGGGTGCACACCTTAGACAGGGGGTGACGTGGGCAGTTGTCAAGGTTTCTGTCTGCCCAGCACCTTCTGAACACCCTTTTTACATTTGAGGAATTTCCCACTCTATGGATTCTGCCTCCCAAAGGTAGAAACTAGAGCAGTCAACCTCAGCCTCCTTTGTAGCTAAGACACAGCAGGTGACTAAGGGGCAACAGGGATGGCCAAGGTCACATTCCTGGGCCAGATGTGGCATTGACACCAAAGGCAGCAGTGGTGGCGATAATCAGCTTCCTGGCAGTGATGCAAATTGCAGCATCCAGTTGGCAGCAGCAGCAGTAACAGCAGTTTTCTCATTAGGCCAGTTCCAGAGCCTGTAATGGAACATTGTTCTGGAAGTGTAGCCTCAGGCCTGGTTCTCCAGGCTCCACTGATTCTGTGAGACACCCAGTATCCTTGTACCAAACCTTTCCTGCTTAATCAGCCAGAATTGGCTTCTATTGCTTGCAATGAAGAACCTCGATTCTTACAGGTGAACATCACATGATGACAGTTTAGAAGTTGAGTTTTACTGAGATCTCTTAATAAATCTGTTCAGTTCCTTTAAATTCCCTGTGCCCCTGGCACTGCCCCAAAGGAAAAAGACTCAGACTCAAGTGGTTTCTAGGCAAGAAGAGCAGGCTGGGGGCCTGCACTGTGGTCTGAGAAGGAATGAACAGCATCGGAGCATTTGTCAAAACAGCTTCTTCCACGGCAGGGAGCTGGGCTGCCTTGGCTGAGATGGTTCCAAAAGCAGCCCCCAGGGGCCACAGCTACAGGCTGAGACCAAAGGTCTCTCCCAGGCAGCGGACACACACCAAGCAAAGGGACAACGGTCACACCTGAGTCCAGAGCTTAAGGGGTCTGAGACACCAGGCCGAGGCGAGGCTGGAAGAGTGGTGGGAAAGACTGAGAAGCTCAGGCCGACACAGCAGGATGTGTTTGTGATTCCTTGCCTGCAACTCCTCCTGGCCAGAGCTTGGAAGCTGCCACCACTTTAAGCCCTTAAAGGGTCCTGGCACTGCTAACAGAAATGCTGGCAGCGTGCCTGGTTGAGCATAGACAAATTAACCTTCCCAGACTCCTGGGGAGCTGAAGAAGAAAGGCATGGCAGGCCCTGGGGCATGTGTCTACAAGCTCCCTGCTAAGGGCCTTCCTGTTTCCTGAAGACCCTCTGATCAGGACAACTGTCTCAGAGAGAGCTGGCTTCTAGGCTTAAGGACAGAGGAGAGATGAAGACACGGGGCGGCTGAAATGTGAACTGTGGGTTTGGAGCCCCCTGAACAATCTCTCCCAGGCAACCGCCTGGCTGATGTGCAAAAAGAATCAAAGCCAAGCCGAGAGAGGGAGAGGGATGAGAGCCCCGATGGCAAAGCATGAGGCGGTGCACCCTCTGTGCCAGATCTCCTCTGGTTTCAGGAGCCGAGAATCGTCCTTTGCTGTTCAAGCTAGTTTCATAGAGTCTTATACATGTTTCAAGTTCTGCATATGCTCACCACTGATGTTAGAGGGGATGAGCCATCATTTCGCATAAGTTGGGCCATTGTACTTCTTCTGGCTAGAGAGGCATCTCTTGCTCATGCTTTACCTATGAGCACTTCGCAAAAGAGCCAACACCATCCAAACACCTACAAAAATACCAGCCTAAAGTCATGCAGCGAGTCTCAGCCTCTTGGAGAAATTGCAGCATTAAGTCTGCAGAAGGCTCCAGTCTAATTCCGTGTAGATTTAGTCAGAGAAAAGATCCAGGCCTCTTCCTCCCCTCTGGCCCTTGCCCTTGACCCTGGGAATCCCAGATCTCCAGGCTTGTCTCAGCAGATGCAGGCAACGGGCTGACTGCCCCTACCAAGTCCAGCACTGCAGCAGTCACATCAAATGAGGCCCCCGCCATCGGATTTTCCTGGCTCCCTCCCACCTTGGACCATCCATTTTCAGGGCTCAACTCCAAGCTGAGCCACACTGCCCGCTTTCTTTCCTTGGGATGCTGCCACAGAGCTCCAGGCCTTAGCCCAGCAACAACCTCGGCTTTGTTATCCTGGGGCATGGAAATTTCCCTCCCTGAGAGCATAAATCATCCGACTCATTAACATACAGACCACCACAGTGCTGTGTCCTCTACTGCGGTCCTTGACAAGCCCCTGGAGGGTCTTCCCTGACTCCCCAAAGACTCATAGGGTCAGAAGGGAGGTCATCCAGTCCAACCTCCTACCCAGGACCCACCCTCTGCGACCCTGACAGCTCCCAGCCTATGAGGGAGTCACTTCCCCAGAAGCAGCTGTTCCACTGCTGGCTTTTCAGCTGTTAGAAAGTTCTTTCTCCCATTGAGCTATAATTGATCTCTCTTCCACCCCATTTCGTTTTCTGTCTCATCAGAGATGTAATTCATTCTCGTATCTATGGGTCAGCCCTGAATTTATATGAAAATAGATTTTTTTTTCCTTAAAAAAAAAATTCTCCACCAGCTGAGCAACCCATTTCCCCTCCTATTCCTTATGGTTTTCAGATCCATAGCCATTCTATTCACTCTTGCCTGGATACTTTCCAGTTTATACACACTGGACTTAGTTGTAGCATCAGAACCAGGAACTACTCCAGGTGAGATATTTAAAAAGTAAGATCCACATTAGTTAATTACAGTTTGATCCTTCTCTATCTCCCTCATTGGCAGAACTCTAGAGCTTGAATAGTTGGTGAGGCAGAAATGGCTAGTTGCCTCCAAATATCTTTTTCCCCTTCTTTAACTTAACAGAACCTAATTTTTTTTTTTTTTTTTTTTTTTTGCTAGGCACATTGCAACCCAGGTAAAATATTTCAATTGCAATCATCCATTGAAGCTGTGTCACCATGAAACTACTTTCTAACCAAAGAGATGTAAGCAGAAATTACATAAGAAATTTCCTTGGAGCCTCCCTAAGAGTGAGAGGGCAGACCCTTCTTTCTGCCTTCTTCTCCATTTTGTTTCTAGAACTCAGAAGCGATACCTGGAACTCTAGTCTAGCAGTCATCTTGGATCATGAGGACGAAAACCTCACATAGGAGCAATTAGATAGAAGGAGCCTCGGCTCCTGACAACCCTGTGGAGCTGTCACACCAGGACTGCCCAACTCCAGATTCATTTTATGCAAGAAAGAAACTTCTCTCTAGCGAAATATGCGAGGATTCTCTTAAATATGCATTCAGACTTAATCCTCAATTTACCACCTTAAAATCACTATAATGGGTTATATATTTACCCCAAGGGACTTCTCAACTAGATAATTCTGAGAACAGGAAACTTAAGCTCTCATCATAAATTCTTTTATTTTTTTAATTTTGTCTTTTCTTTTTTTTTTTACACTTTGCTGAACACTCAGGGATAACATAAAGAGATTAGAACAAGAAAAACCTTAAACCAGTTTTTGTTTCCTAGGACTTTGGTAACAAGGTACTACAAACTTGGTGGCCTGAAACAATAGAAATTTATCCTCTCACAGTTCTGGAGGCCAGAAGACTGAAATCAGTATCACGCAGTTGAGATCAAGGTGTCAGCAGGAACTTCCTTGCTCCCTCCAGAGGCTCTAGGGGGGATCTTTCCCTGGCCTCCTTCAGCTTCTGGTGGCTGCCAGCATTCCTTGGCTGTGGTCCCATCACTCAAATCTCCGCCTCTGCATCAAACCTCCCTCTGCTTTTCCCTTACAAAGATATGTGCGATCGCATGTCAGGCTCACACAAATAATCCAGGGTAATCTCGTCATCTCAAGGTCCTTAATCAGTATGCAAAGTCCTTTTTTTGCCTTATCAAGTAACATTCCACAGATTCCAGGGATTAGGACGTGGGTATCTTGGGGGCCATCATTTTAGCCTTCCACACCTGGATATTAAGCATGGCTCCTCTCAGAGCTTAAGATCTATGACCACAGTGATGCCTTACAGAGGTGTCCGTCCCCCAGCCGTTAGCCTGCTGCTACGCTGCAGAAACAAGCTTACCATCCTGAACAGTGTCCTGGAGCACATCTCCCACAGCCAGGGTGTGAGTTCCCAACTTCTGCAGGCCCAGAGAGAGGAATGTGTCCCCCATGCTTGCCCCTGCCTGCTGCCTCATACCCTACTGCTAAGTCAGAAGCCCACCCACCCCACTGTCATCTCCTGTACCAGGATTGGCCTCTTCCTTGGATGATTGACAGTGAGCTTGCCCAAAGCAATGTGGTCCAGTCCTAAGGCTCTAAAAGTAAACCAGTCACCTTGGAACACAGTGCTGAAAGATTCACCTATTAATTTATTCAAAGAAAGTGGAAGCAGTTCGGTGGCAAGCCTAGACTGGATGTGGAATAATGTAGGTTTGAGCTATATATAACTTGGTCATTTGCCAGATACTTCACCTCTTGGTTTCCTCATCTGTAAAATGGAGATAGGAAGGATAATAACATCCACCTTGCGGGTTATTGTGAGAATTTTTTGTAAATGTGTGTGAAGCATGTAGCACCATGCCTGGCTCCCGGGAGAAGCTCGAAAAATGGAGTCTATGCTTCTTTCATTCTGTTTTCCCTCCGATAGTTGACTGAACATCCCACTGATGTTGGAGGTGCAGTCATGACCCAGACAGTCTTGCTCTGCGGGAGCTCATGCCCCAGGTCTGAGTCCCACACAATTCACCTACAAGGGCATGAGTGCTCTGTCGCAGATTAAACACAGTCATGGGGAGGAAACCATTTGCTCTTGAGGTGCTTGGCTTTTCACCTTCTCAAAACAGGGAAGCACAGAAAAATTTACAGAAAGTGCATTTGTGTACATGGCCCCCCAGTGCAGTAGGATGGCCTGGAGCTGCTAGGAAGGGCACCCAACCTTCACAGGATGGACCCCAGGCCACTGCATATTGCACTGACCCTCTGTTCATTATTCATATGAGGAAAGGAGCCCCCAGTTTAGGAATTTTAGTTAAATGCTAAAAATTAGAAGTAAATTAATTAAGATATAACTTAAAAACACAAGCCTTCCCTCATCAACAGTTCCTAAGACAGGATAGGCAGCATTAATTGTTGCAATTAATTAGCCATTAAACTGATAATGGGTACAGCTGCTAACAATTAACAGCTAATTATGTCAAGCACTTTAACCATTTCACAAAAGAAATGGAAATTGGCGGGAAGGGAGAGGGAGATGAAACAAGAGAAAGCAGTTACCTTGCAAACAAATGATGCAGTTAGCTCCAAATGCGGCTAGATCCTGCTGTAGAAATGACAGAAAAAGTTAATATCAGCCCTGTCCCCAGCGAGGCGGAGCTGCATGAAAGCCACATGTGAGTCTGAATTTGACCTGAGGAGACCTGAACCGAATTCATCTGAATAGTGAGCAGAGCGGGCCTGTGCCAAGCTGCCGCCTCAGTACTTGGCATATATTAACCATGTAATCCTCACAGAACTTCATGGTAGTTATAATTTTTATTCCCTTCTTATGGGTGAAGAAACTGAGGCCCTGAGAGATTAAGTGACTTGCCCAAAGTCACACATTTCTAAGCATCAGAGCCTGGATTCCCACCCAGGCACATTAGCTCCAGGGGATACCCCCCCGCAAAAATGGACTTCACCAATTTGCTGAACTCTTAATCAAACCCAGAGAGCAATGTTTTGCTGAATCATGAGCGCAACCAGTTAATTTTCAGACAAAAGAAAAAGCACATTCAGTTCAAACTGGAACTGAGCATTTTTGAAGTGTTAAAGCTGACAGAAATTCATAAAGTCAAATCATGTCCAATCCAAACCAGTATTGCATTTGTGCTCTAAAATGTAAGAGCCTCTCTCCCTCTTCTCCATGAAACCTGTTATCCTGCCAGAATCGGCCAGGCAGCTCCTTGGAGGACCAAAAGATCCTCTTTCCCAGCGGATTTTGCCGTAAACATCAGTGGTTGGTTTTTACTCTGGGCTTTTGTTTCCAACAAGCTTTATCTTTATCATCTCATGGGAGAGGAAAGGGAAGGGAATAGAAGGATCAGGCCAAGCTAGCCACCCACCCATACACACATATGCGTGCATACGCGCACGCGCGCACACACACACACACACACACACACACACACTGAGCTTATTTATGTATTTTTTAATATAAATTTATTTATTTATTATTTTTGGCTGCGTTGGGTCTTCGTTGTTACGCGTGGGCTTTCTCTAGTTGTGGTGAGCGGGGGCTGCTCTTCGTTGCGGTGCACGGGCTTCTCATTGCGGTGGCTTCTCTTGTTGCGGAGCACGGGCTCTAGGTGCATGGGCTTCAGTAGTTGTAGCTCGCGGGCTCAAGAGCGTAGGCTCAGTAGTTGTGGCACGTGGGCTCAGTAGTTGTGGCTCACAGGCTCTAGAGCACAGGCTCAGTAGTTGTGGCACATGGGCTTAGTTGCTCCACGGCATGTGGGATCCTCCCGGACCAGGGGTCAAACCCGTGTCCCCTGCATTGGCAGGCGGATTCTTAACCATTGCACCACCAGGGGAAGCCCCTATTTATGTACTTTTAACTTTTTTTTTACATTGGAGTATAGTTAATTAACAATGTTGTCTTAGTTTCAGGTGTACAGCAAAGTGATTCAGTTATACATATACATGTATCTATTCTTTTTCAAATTCTTTTCCCATTTAGGTTGTTACATAATATTGAGCAGAATTCCCTGTGCTATACAGTAGGTCCTTGTTGGTTATCCATTTTAAATATAGCAGCACACACCTTATTTAGATGATATACTTAAAGAGGAGAGAGTTGCAGCAAAAAGGGTCAAGTCTCCTTCTCCTCACTTAAAGCCAAGAAAGATAAGGGGCCTTACATGGTGTCTCACAGGATGGCAGATAAAGTCAGGACTGAAAACTTCTTACAACCCCACGCTCTATCGGTCCTCAGATTTAAGCCTGTGTAAGAATCACCTGCAGAACTTGTTGAAACACAGATGCCTGGGTTTCTTCCCCAGAGATTCCAGTTCAGTAGATTTGGGTGAGGCCCAAGAAATTGCATTTCTGATAAGCTCCCAGATGCTGATCAGCTGGCCCACAGACCACACTGTGAGAACCACTGCTCTATCCTACCCCATTTCTGGCCACCAGTCCTTATCACAAGCCATCAGACCACATCAAGGCTCGCTAACTGTCCCCAGAGTGTGATCCTTTGCCCAGTTTGGGCCAACAGGCACAAGAGTTTGCGTTGGTCTCATTGATTTGGAAGTTCAAATTATGGTACTTGATTGTGCTTGACCAGGACCTGTTTTTAAACAGAATCCAGGAAAAGGAGACAAACAGGCCTCCTGTTCCCACTCCCCAGCCCCACCTCCTGTCGCATGTAGCTTGAGGGTGGGAGGAGTTTTCTGTTTTCTGGGAGTGAAAAGGAAACAATGCCACGTTAGAGCATTACCAGGAGGACTTCGGAGGCCACAGGCAGCCCTGCCTTTAGTGATCCCATCCTTGTCTCCCTCACCGGGACTCCCAAGGGGGCTGAGACCTGCCTTCTCTCTCCCTGAGGCAAGCCCTTCAGGTCCACCAACAATCCTCAGGGCCTTCTCTGGTCCTCCCCACCCATCATCTTTCTGGAGCTGGGATTAGGGGCTGCCAGAGCCCCAAGACTAAAACCAGAGCTCTGGGGGCCACCTCCAGGGTCAGGAGCAGTCTTTCCAGAACACAATATGGGCAGGAGGCTGGAGGCCGGCAGAGTGTATCATCTCTGTGCTGGCTGGTTTCAGGCTGCACTTTGGGGCTATGGCGGATGAGTTGCCTGAAAACATAGACACAGCTGAGGTAAAATCACCAGTCTTCTGCACCCCCAGTTCCCCCTCTTTTAGAATTTGCACCCTCTCCCTCAAAGGGGCTCAGAGCTCCAGTCTTGTTGTGGTAAAGGGAAGTTTCTGATAAAACTCAGACAATGGACATTGTGAACTTCATGTGTGATCTTTGCTAGGGTTACTTAAAAAGATTACAGGTGTACCTTCATACACTTTCAGGAGAAGTAGAAATTGTTCCCTTCTCTCTGAAGAGAAACATGACAAAGTGTTTAAAAGACCTTTAAATGTGTAATTCTGCTGCTAGGAATTTACTCTCAGGAAATAACTGGACAAAGTCTCAAAGATGACTGTGCAAGGACATTCATTGCAGCATTATTTATAACATCAAAAAATGTAAACAACTTAAAGGCGTGAATAAAAATAGGAGTTTGGTTAAATGAGCCATAGGAAATACACTTTCTGAAATATTATGCAACTAATAATGATGTTGTAGAAGAATCCTTATAAACACAAGAAAATGTTCATCATAATGCTGAATTATAAAATGCAGCCTATAAAACAGTATGTATAGAATACTCTTTTTGTAAAACAGTATATGACGCTGTGTGTGTGTGATTGTGTGATTTCTGGAGGGAAAAAAAATCACTGAAAGGGCCTATACCAAGAGGCTAATAAGCGGTTATTTAACATGATGAGTATATAGGAAATATCTGGATTTTCTTCTGTACTTTTCAGACTCTGTTGAACATACAACAAAGTGTTTAAAAAATCATAGAATCAGTAAAATAATTACTAGTGATATAATTTCAGGTGACCTGAATGGGCCGTGATAAATATTTTGGGGTAGAACCTTCCTCTTGTTTCTGAAACCTATTCCCATACAATTAACTTAAAAGAATAATTATAAATACACGATGATTTTTTTAAATCTGCATGCACAAACCAATGTGCTAGTGTAAGTATAAGAAAACACATTTTCTGTACATAATATACATATTCATTGGTCCCTACACCCCTTCCATCCCCCACTCAGGCAAAACAGATTTTTTTTTCCTCCAAAATGTCTCCTAGCAGCCAAACACAGGCACTGCTAATGAATATTAATTGACCTAACATCTTGTCGTGATGAAACTGTGCACATTTCCCTGTCTCATTTGGTTGCTAGGGAACCATGTGAGACAGCCATGGGGCCCTGGGACCTAGACCTGTTAAGTGCAAGGCAGGGTTAAACAACAAATCAGAAATACTCCGCCTGATTAATTGTGTATGCCAGCAACGCTTTGTGTGTATGTGGTGCTGTCAAAGAAACAAGAAACAAATAAATATCAATAGGCAGTTTGGCAGTGGGCTGGCAAGCTGGTGGAGATGGGGGTAGACTCTTGACATACTGCAGCCCCCTCCTCAGGGGTCCCCTGGAAATATCCTTTCTTCTTGAGTCCCCTTCCTAGGGATCCACTGGCACCACTGTCCCTCCCTCACCATTCTTCAAGGTCTAGAGTGGAACCATGCAATTGGTGCTGGAGACAACACCTGGGAAGCGGAAGGAGGGAGTGTGATCGTTGGATGTAATGACCCTGAAATTGTAGGCATCATTTCCCACCATCCCAGGGATCATATCAGATGCATATAAGCTGCTGAATGAACCTGGCCTGCTTACAATTTTCCTTCCGCACCTGCCTCTGGCTCTTCTTTCCTCCTCTCTGTCTCTCTTCCCTTCTGCCCATTCAACTAGTAGAGAACTTCTCCTTACTGGTGTGAGTCCCTGATCTGACCACCTCGTCCCCCTGTGCTGCACACGAAGCACACTTCATTGCCCTGGTTTCTGGAAGACAAGCCTCACGGAGCCTCCCTCACTCCCTAACTCTCCTACTTCTCCTTCTTCCTCTAGTCTTATCCTTGTAAGCCCTTACTTTGCACCAATTTTCCAGACCATTCTTCCTTTCCTTTTGACTAGACACCCTCCCTAGAAGATAAAGAAGTCCTTGTTCTTGGGTCCCTTCCTGTGATATGCCCACAGGCATGTCAAAGGCTTTCGCTAGTCTGTTTGGCAGGTTCCCTAAGGGGAGGGCTGGGCTCCAGGCTCAGCATCTGCAGGCTTGGCTGGGAAACAGAAGGGTGAGCTCTGGTCCCTTGGAAGTGGAAGGGAGTGAGGCTGGGGATAGTGGGGACTCTTATTGGGGTTTCATCTGGTTTTCACTCAAGTCCCTGAAACCAAATACAACTATGACGATTAATTTCCTTCCAAAGACTGTTCTGCAGTCCATATAAATAGTTATTTAAAATATGTCCAGGGACTTCTCTGGTGGCGCAGTGGTTAAGAATCCACCTGCCAATGCAGGGGACATGGGTTTGATCCCTGGTACGGGAAGATCCCTCATGCCGCGGAGCAACTAAGCCCGTGCACAACAACTACTGAGCCCGCAAGCCACAACTACTGAAGCCTGAGCGCCCTAGAGCCTGTGAACCACAACTACAGAGCCCACATGCCGCAACTACGGAAGCCCGCACGCCTAGAGCCCATGCTCCACTACAAGAGAGGCCATCTCAGTAAGAAGCTGCACACTGCAATGAAGAGTGGCCCCTGCTCACCACAACTAGAGAGAAAAGCCCACGCGCAGCAAACAAGACCCAACACAGCCAATAAATAAATAAATAAACATATTTTAAAAAATATGTCCATATAAAAATTATGTTTTTTCTTTCTATTTCCATCCATTTATTCATTTCACAAACATTAATTGACCACTTACTCTCTGTCCAGAATTTTCTCTGGGCCCTGAGTGGATTCCATGGTGAATCCAAACAGACACAGTCCCAGTTGTTATGGAGCTTAAAATATTTTGAGGAAGCAAAAAAGCAATCAAATACCCTCATATATGGATATAAAATCACAGCTGAGGTAAGCATGATAAGGAGAGGCATGTGGAGCACGGAGGGAAGGGCTGCTCACCTCATCTTGGGGACCAGGGACGGTCCTGAGGACATTGACTCCATTTCTTGAGCAATATTAACCTCACCATCACTACCCTCCCTGACCTCATCATGTTTCTTCTTCCTGGGTGGAGAGGAGGATGTGGGGTTGGAAAGAGGCTCTTAGTCCTTCTAAATCAGAGAGAAAAATGAACTCACTTGTTTTCTTCCGTTCCTTCTCTCCTCTCTCTCTTCTATAGTTGAAAATGTTGAATTCTCACAAAGATTCCAAAGGAAAATCCACGTCATTAAACACACAGACCACTTTCTACAGAATGGATCCTGGTGGCTGCAGGCTTCTTTATTGGTGAAGGGCGTGTGGAGCAGAGGTGATGGGTGTGTGTGTTCAAGATTAGAGAAGCCAAGAAGTCAAACGGCTCTGTCCCAAAAGGAGAAGGGTAGAGAGGCATCCTGAAGGAAGGAGGGAAGATCCCAGAGTGAAAACATGGGGACGGAGAAACCAACAAGAGGCCAGATGCTGGTGGCCAACAGGGGAGACCAGGGAGAGGACATCAAAGGAGAACTTGGGGGACAGAGCAGCTGCTGCCTTCTCCAGTTTCTACTACAAGATCTTAAGTACAATCTATGTTTCCCAAATACCTTCTGGAACAAATTTGGGAGGAAGAGTTGAGTCTACTTTAAGGTTAGTTTGGAAGGGCAGAAGCTGCCCTCTGCTGCAGCTGGATAACCTCAGTATTGAAAGGGATCCAAAGAGGATCCAAGTCTTCACCAGGAATCCTCTCCCCTATTTCTCTGGATAGACAGCTGGCTTCTGTTTGAACACAAAGTGACTGGGCAATCACTCCTTCCTAAGGCAGCAGTTCTAATGCTGAGGATGCTTTCCTTATAGTGAGAGCCAATCTACCTATGACATCCATCCCCTGGGCCATGGTCTTCACTGGGAAGTTACATAGACTAGATTGGTTCCTCATCATGTGAGAGCCCACTAGATGCATAAAGACAGTCTTCTCATGCATATCACTGTCCTCATTCATCCATGTATGCATTCCCTCTCCAAATGCTCCCTGCAAGCCTGCTCTGTGATGTGCAGTGACTGGGCCTTGGCAAGACAGCCGTAAAGAAAGCCAGACTTGCCCCCAGCAGCCCAGAATTTCCTGTGGGAGTCAGAGAGTGCGTGGACAATGTCAACACACATTAGAAACTGAGAGAAGGGCCCAGCCTTCTAGGGCATTTTAAGAATCCACTAAAATGAAGTTAGCTGTATTTTTATAAAGTTATTTTTAGTGTACAAGGTTCTAGCTGTAGCTTTTCCATCCCAGGCCATGATCCAGAGGGGAGCATTGTAAATGAGAACAAGAGGGTCCAGCTGGCTAGAAGGAGGAATGCCAAGCTGGTGGATAGATTCTGCCATCTAGATCCAACCACCCCACACACAGCTGTTAAGAGGCAATCCCTTGAGTTGTTACCTCAAGAGATTAAGTCTCCAAAGAGGAGTTGGGGAGAAGGGAGGGAAAATAGCTCCCTGGCCCTCTGGTCAAGTCAACAAGGAAGATGGTATCTCTTCAGTCCATGTCCTGAGTTCCCCCCGGCCCCTCAGGGCCTCTGATTCTTACAACAGAAGCATCCCACCAGGCACCAAGGAGCAGGACATAACAGCTGGGATTTTTCTACGCTGGAGACACTTGGGGGCTTTGAATTGGTTCTCTCTCAGCTCTACCTCAGGAATTTGAGGCACAAGCTTCTTGGCTGGCCAGGTTGCAGAACTGGTAGTCAGCAAAATAAGAAATGCCTGGAAAATGACCTTGGTTAGACACAGGTTTACTAAACTCTTGCCAAGTGGTTCAAGCCTCCCTCAGTTTGTCCGACTGGCAGGGTTCTGAAGGCCCAATAACCTTCAACCTAGTGAAGAAGGCACTTGGTTCTGTAGGCAGCAGAAGTGCCAAGCGTGGACCAACCTAGCCACCAGCAGAGACCCATGGCCCACGGAGGCTAGACCACTGCCCACAACCACTGCTGCCCTTTGTTGTCTTAGAAGTTGGAATCTAGGACAACAACATACTCAGACATTTCTGTTGATTCCATTATTTGTTTTGGCTTTGGGAATCAACCATTAATTACAGAGTCCTGGGGCCCAAAGTGGTTTTGAGATAGCATTTTGTCTTTACTCTACCTCCTTACCGAGCCATCTTAAACAGGGGAGGATCTGTCCTCCACTGGCATAAAAGCAAACAAATGTGGGAATGTAAAACAGTGTGGCCACTTTGCAAACCAGTTTGGCAGTTCCTCACAGTAATAAACATAGAGTTTTGACCCATCTATTACACTCCTAGATAACTACCCAAGAGAAATGAAAACATATGTCCACAGAAAAACTTATATGTGAATGTTCATAGCAGCATTACTCATAAGAGCCAAAAATGGAACCAGCCCAAATATCCATCATCTGATGAATGGATAAACAAAATGTGGTATATCTATCCAAATAAGGGAATATTATTCATCAATAATAGGAAGGAAATACTGTTACATGTTACCACCTAGGTAAACCTTGGAAACATTATGCTAAGCAAAAGAAGCCACTCACAAAAGGCCACATATTGTATGACTTCATTTATGTGAAATGTCTAGAATAGGCAAATCTATAAAGAAAGAAAATAGAGTAGTGATTGCCTGTGGCTGGGAGGCAGGGAAAGCAGGGGTTGGGTGCGGAGTAAATGCTAGTAAGTATTCTTTGGGGGGTGATAAAATATTCTAAAACTGGGATATGGTAATGATTGTACAACTCTGTAAACTAAAAACCATTGAACTGTGTACTTTAAACAGGTTTACTTTATGATATGTAAATTATATATCAAGAAAACTGTACAAGAAGGAGGAGGGGGACAGGGTGGGGGGAGGAGGAAGAGAAGAAGAACAAGGAGAAAATTTTAAAGCCACAGAGGATAGTTTTCTGATGCCGGGGTAATATACTCTAGTCCCCAGATAGTACATGCCTCCATGTGTGTGCGTGTGTGTGTGTGTGTGTGTGTGTGTGTGTGTGTGTGTATGTACTCCCTAGGCCCAGTCAGGAACACTCCCAGTATAGTGGACTGTTATTATTTTGGTGGCCACCAATAAGCCATGCCTTCTTGTCATCACACCCTCTTTGTGTAGTCCCCTCCAACAGGAACTCTGGGCTCAGCCATTGTCTTGCTTTGATCAATTGGACATTAGCAAGAATAACTCAAACAGACTGAATTAGTGCTTGCACACGGAGGCTTGTCCTCTTGGAATGCTCTCACTTGGATCCCTGAGCCACTATAAGAATAGGTCCAGCAACACAGAAAGACCACATGGAAAGAGAGAGAATGCCCCAGCCAGCCCCCAACCACTCCAGCTACCTCAGCTGAGGGGGGAAGCCATGGAGTGAAGAATTCATCTTGGGTAGTCTAGACCCAGCAGCCATTCATGGAACCAAACAACCACCCAGCGAAACTCAGCCCCAAGTGCAGAATCATGAAAAATGAAACATCGTCATTGTGTAAGCTATTAAGTTTTGCTGTGATTTCTTATGCAATAAATATCAAAGTACCCAGAAAGACCTACCAACCTCCACTCTGTCACTCACTGATTTGATGATGGACTTCACTCTGATGCCCTTGAATTCTATGATGGATCTAAGGAGAAGCACAGTTTTAATGTATGTGCAACGTGCCATTTGTCACTGTTGTTTAGTGCAATTTAACACAATATTTGTCTGATTGGCATATCAGTTACTTTGCATCACTGAGAACTGGCTGTACCGGGATTCTGTGCTTGGCAATGAGAAGATTGATTATGGTTATTATACTAATGGCTGGAAAAATGAATTTCATCAGGAAAGTTATTTTGTAGCTGCAGTGATGGGCCTTGTGTGTTTACTCATGAAACACCATACTGCACACTGAGTGCCAGTCCTAGAGGACCCTGGGCCTGGGATGCTGGAGCTGATTAGACACACCTGCGATGAGGGATTAAAGTGCCACCAAGAAACAGAAACACCGTTTTAAACCTTTTCTCCAGTCTTCTCACTTTTCCCATTGACTGGATCATCTTAACAAGCAGAGTGTTTGGGAAAAAAATTTCATCTATCTCCACTGCTGGGTGGCCCTACCCTCAAGAGACGACACGGGTAGGAACTTCCAGAAGCATGTGACTTTCCTAACAGTCCCGAGTCATCTGTTTGCCTGTCCTGTGATTGCTGCAGTATGTGTCTGTTTTGAAAATATGAGCAGTACACATGTTTTCTTGTGTAATGAAACATTTTGACAGTTAAGATTGTGCCAGATAAAGGGTTTGGTTTGGAGTCTATTTGAAAGGTTGGAATTTAGATGAATATTTTAAAAGGTAAACCTGGAAAATCTGAAGCTACAAACAGTGTTTTCTCTCCCTAGCAGGTCCTCATCACCCAATTCAATTAACTGCCTCATTTCCCACTTTATCTCATCACAGTTTAGAGTTCTGCACCTGAAGTGCAGGGTCTCGGTAGAAGGGAGGTCATCTTTGTGCTAAATTGAAGGCTTGTTTCGAATTCTTGACCAGCAGTCGGAGGAACTGCTGGTCCTCCTTGGACCCAGCTTCTCCTCAGCCTCATTAGACTCCCCGAGACCTCCCAGGACCTTTACCACTGAAGAGAGAAAATGAGATTTGCCGGATGGTTCTTTGCAGCGGCCGAGCTCTCACGATAACACAACATTAATGAAATTCACCTTCCCAGCTCTTTAATTGTTTCTAGTAGCACTTCACTTACAATCAGTGTTCTTCTGTCCCCACTGCAATTTTCTTGTTTTGAAAAATAATAGTGTGACACATGCTTCTATTAGAAGACATAGGACTGGCCGCACTCCTTAGCACCCCGTGGATCGGCCCCACCTGAAAATGCGCACACACCAATGATCAACAAATGGAAAGGACATAACAGCTGAGAACGAGTCTCTGTAATTGAGTTGCATAATGAGAGGAAACAGAAGAAGAGATTCTGTTAATAATGACACAGTAATTGGAGGTCACCCAGAGAGAGCCCTGCAACACTCAACATTCACATTAGCTTTGCACAAAAACCATTGTAGATCTTTCTAAAGGACTAATGTGGGCAGTAGTGAAGTTGTTTATCAGATTTATCTGGTACCAGCAGAACGTCTTTCCACCCTGGGGTGAAATGGGCCAGCCTAAGGCACTTCACCGTGAGAGAAAAATTTTTGATTGGAGTCAGGGGGTAATTAATGCAAAGTCCAATTGTACACCATGAATTCCAGAGCCATTTTTTAGGCATTTTCTTCTATACAAAATATATGCAAGTGGTTCCCTCCTAAGGAACAGGGAGCATTATATCCAAGCCAAGGGCGGGACTGACAGGCCTGGGGGGAAGGTGGGGTGCAGTGGGCAGAGTCTAGGAAGTGTGTCCAATTGGATATATGGGTCTCATCAATCCCATTTGAAAAAATAATCCTCAGCTCTTTCCCTCCGCCCACCCCTATCCCCTGGGCTGGACTGCGGGAAATTCATTATTGTTTAATGAGTCAATATCAAATTCTAATAAAAAGATAATTTTTTAAATCCCATTGTGTGGATGACTCATTATCACATCCAGATAACTCTTGAGTATATTAAAATTGTTCATTGCCATAAATTATAATGGTATCAAAATAGATTTCTTTTGCAAAGGAACTTCCATTAATATGATTTATATAACCACCACAAAATGAGATTTGCACAGGGATAATGTGGAGGTGATGTTATTAACACCTCGTGTAGGTCAGATTTTTAGGCTCCTTTAAGCATCCAGGCTAAGAAGACACTCTTCCAACTAAGGGTGTGGCTGCAGATGGGACTCTGCACATTGCAGGCTTGTTCTCGAAGCTTCCTGGTTCCACTGCTGTCTCCGATTTCCTCCCCCATGTGCCTACCCAAACTCCATAAATTAGAAACACAAGACAGTTCTGACTCACTATCACTTTCACAAAGGAAAACTGAAATTCAGACCTAGCCACATGTGAGATTGCAAGGAGCTTAAGGTCAAAGGCTGTGTCTCTTGTGTCCCTGGTTCCAGCTACAGCCTTGGGCATGGTAGATCCTGGGAAACTTTCTAAAATGAGTTAAGTGAATAAGGTGAAAATATAAGATCTTTATTTCTACTTGCATTAAACCAGTAGGTAAGGGGCTCCTCCAAGTCAGGGACTATACTGGGTTGAATAGTGCCCCCTCCAAATTCATGCCCAATTGGAATCTGTGAATGTGACCTTATTTGGAAATAGGGTCTTTGTAGATGTAATCAAGTCAAGATGAGGCCATACTAGATGAGAATGGGCTCTAAATCCAATATGATTGATGTCCGTACAAAAAGAGAGATATTTGGACACAGAGGGATATTGCACACGGCTGAAAAGACCATGCGAAAACAGAGATTGGAGTGATGCATCTACAAACCAAGGAATGCCAAGGATTGCCCACATCCAGCAGAAGCTAGAAGAAGCAAGGAAGGATTCTTCCCAAAATCTTCAGAGGAATCATGGCCCTGTCAACATTTTGATTTTGGACTTCTAGACAACAGAATTGTGAGAGAATAAATTTCTGCCATTTGAAGACACCCAATTTGTGACACTTTGTTACAGCAGCCCTAGGACACTAATACAGGGACCTTTGGGGGAAGGTATTTGATGCCTCCCTCAGGGTCCAGAGACAATCCCAGAAGAACTCGGTGAGAAAGCAGACAAGTGTAGACCACGTTCTAGGAGGCTCGTGTAAGAAGGAAGGGCCATGTTGGCACCATCTGCTGGTTCTGCCCTCACCCCTTTCCTTCCAGTCGACAGAAAGAAGAAAAGAGACAGAGACCACCCATGGTGACTCACCAAACATTCTTGCTTCACAGTGCTTTGACCTCCATCATCCCCATGGCCTTTACCCCCAAACACACCAGGCTCCACACCCCTAACTCCATGTTTCCTGTCTAAAAAGTCTAATACTACTCCTCTGTGCTTAGCCTCCCACCCTGACAGCCATCTCACTACAGTAATCACATGTATTCATCCATTTGTTCAATCCATCAATCTAGAATCGGGCACCAAGACAATTCAGGTATGACTTGGCATAAATTTGGTCCCCTCTGAGGTCACCCTGCAGGTATCAGTTGCTGTCGGTTCTTCTGAGGGTCGTGAGCAACACTGTCCCATGTAACTTTCTGTAATGATAGAAATGTTCCACGTCTGTGCTGTCCACTAGTCACTAGTGTGACTAAGAAACTGAATTTTTTTTTTAACATATAAGTCTTTTCTCATCTTCGTTTTTTTTTTAATTTTTAAAAAAATTTTATTTATTTATTTATTTATTTATTTATGGCTGTGTTGGGTCTTCGTTTCTGTGCGAGGGCTTTCTCTAGTTGTGGCAAGTGGGGGCCACTCTTCATCGCGGTGCGCGTGCCTCTCACTTTCGCAACCTCTCTTGTTGCAGAGCACAGGCTCCAGACGTGCAGGCTCAGTAGTTGTGGCTCACGGGCCTAGTTGCTCCGCAGCACATGGGATCTTCCCAGACCAGGGCTCAAACCCGTGTCCACTGCATTGGCACGCAGATTCTTAACCACTGCGCCACCAGGGAAGCCCAGAAACTGAATTTTTAATCACATTTAATTTTAACTTTAATTAAATTAAATTTAAATAGTTATTATATGTGGTTCATGGCTACCGTAGTAGATTGTTCAGGTCTAGAAGCAATTTTTTAATCAGACACAAACACGCAGACACAAAGAGCCCTAGAGATATCACACACACACTCACACACACCTCCCAAGGATGAACATTAATTCTCAGAGCATAAGAAGGAAAAGAAATCTTACCAACTATTCCATAATTTGCAAGGCCAGCTCAGCCCACAATGGAGTTAATAAACTACATCACTATGAGCACCAGTATTAGTTTAATTCTTCTCTCCCAATCCCCAAACTCCTTTCAAATTGTACCCCTTTGCGCCACTGAGAATAAAAAATGGACCTATTACTAACCTCCCACTCCTTAATGGCTGTTCCTTTAGCTACATAAAGACCCTGCTGATGATGTGAAATCACCATTTACAAGGGCTTGATTAAGGAAGTTCTTAAACAAGGTGCCATTCTTTTTCCCCGTCTGGGGGAAGGATAATTGGAGGAGGGGAGATTGTCCCTCCAGTTGCTGTGATTCCATCAATAATCCCCTCAGCTTTATCCCTAGCCACTCTCTTTCTAGAGCTTTCACCTCAGCAGCATAAAGTGGTGGGTTTGAATCTCACCTCTGCTATTTTCCTGGATCTGATTCCAACCTCTGTTCCTCACAAGCATGTGAGTTTCATCAGTTCTCAGAGCATTCACAGCAGGGGGTCAAATTCACACTATCTGTGCAGCGTAAATGGAGAAAGGAATATGAAATGCCTGGTCAAAATCCCTATTTCTCTCTCTCTCCTTTCCTAAGTAGGGCTTCTTCAAGAGAAATCTGCATCCTCCCTATGCACTGAGATTGAGAAGTCGGGAGACATCGTCCATAAAGCACGTGCAGGAAGCAACAGCCCCATGCTGGCTCGATGAGGACTCACCACACGGCGCTGAACACCCAGATGCCGGCGGCTCTCCAAATGGCTGGCGTTTCCCCCCATACCGCCAAGGGAGGAAGCATGGTCTGGGAAGAGTTGTGCGTGTGGTTTGCTCTGATCACAGTAATGAAAGCATTACAGCGTGGAGTGGAAGCTACACAGACTTCCTGATCCAGCGCAGTCAGATAGAAAGGTTTTCAGCTTCTGTCTCCACACTGGCAGGCCTCTGGTCCTGAAATAAGCTCAGGGCTTGTTTCTCTGACTTGAATCATAACCAAGGGAGCCTTTTAAGATTTTTCATATCTCAGGGCGGCTCTCTGTAGAGCCCTGTTTGATCAATAATAAAGCAGCCATCCAGACACTCTGGCTGAGCACAAAATGGAGCTTGATTTTCCGAGAGACGCCAATGTGGAGGATGATTCCTGGGGGCACTCCGCTTCATGCAGATGTGGGGCTGAGCTCTGGGCGACACCTCAGCTAAGTCCCCTGACGGGAGCACGAGGGACTGTGACAATGGAAACGCCTGGGTTGCCTGCTGGTGATTTCACCCTTCACATGGTTCGTGGGCTGCAAGGATGGCGGAGTCTCTGTACTTTCTGCCTGTGCACAGGGCAAAGTTGGACCAAGGCTGTGTTCAGTGGTGCCCCTTTGCCATCCCCCATTGTCACCCTCACCCTTCCTCCTCCCTACCCCTAACCCAAGAGAATACATGTTAAAAAAAAAAATTGCATTTCAATGCATATGAAAAATACATAAATGTCAGATACACTTTCTCCTTTTTTAAATGCTTATTAATTTATTCAACAAATATTTACTGAGTTTACTGAATGCCAGAATCTGTATTAGACCTGGGGATACAAGAGGGAGACAGACATCAAAACAAGTCTTTGCCGTGAGTGTTAAAATAGATGCCAGGCGGTGAAGTGTGATCTTTGGAATCAGACAGATGTGGGTGTGAAGGCCAGCACTCCAGGGCACCAGTCTCCAAGCTCCCAGTCCTGTCCCACTGGCCATTCTCTTTTTGTATTTTTTTGCTGGTTCCTCACTATCTTCCCCACCCTTAAGCAGAGAAGGGGTCCCAGGCTGCAGCCTTCTCTCTTCCAGCTATACACACTCCTTAGGTAATCCCTGAGGGCTTCAGATATTATCTCTATGTTATGACTCTCACTTGTTCCTTGAAGTTTGAGAAATTGATTTCTCATGCCCTGACCTGTTCTCAAAACTCCAGACTCATATATCCAACTGCCTACTTGCCATCCCCCTTCATCTCCTCGTCTGCTGGAGATCTCACACTCGAACGGCTCCCAAACTGAACTCCATCTTTCCTGACTAAGCCTGCTCCTCCCACTCTTCCCATCTCAGCTGATGGCAGCTGCACCCTTCTAATTACTCAGGCCAGGACCCTTGGAGTCATCCTTGACTCCGGCCCTCCCCCACACCCCGCATCCAATCCATCAGCAAATCCTTTTAGCTCTGCCTCCAAGACCTATCTGTCACTGTTACAGCCCTAGCCTAAGACTTCACTGTCTCTCTCCCAGATTATTGCAATAACTTTGTAACTGGGCTCTCTGCTTCCGGCTCTGCCTGCCCACTTTATTCTCAATAAGTGTCCAGACTTATCCTTTTAAGACCTAGACAGATAACATCACTGCTCTGCTCCAATCCCTCCAATGGCTTCCCATCGATCTGAGGATATGACCCAGGGTCCTCACTCCTGCACCTACCCTCTCGCCATGCTCCATGCACATTGCCTTCCTGCCTTGTCCTTGAGCATGCTGTGTAGGGTCTTCTCCTGCCATAGGGTCTTCTCTTCCCCCAGGTATCTTCAGGGCTCTCGCCCTCACCATCTTCTAGTCTCCGCTAAATGTCAGTGAGGTCCTCCCCTCACCACCCTCTAAAATAGCACCCCACCTCCCACACACTCTCTGTAAACTTAACTTGCCTTGTTTTGCTTCACAGCCCTATCCCTTATGGCACAGGTAGACTGGGTTTCTTATTTGTTTATTGCCTTTTTTCCCTTGCTAGCATCCACTCCATAAGATCTTGTGTTACCCAAGACTGTATTCCCAGAGCCTAGAAGAGTGCCACCACGTAGCCGGAGTTCAATAGAGGTCTGTTGAATAGATGAACAAGTAAAATAACTTTTATTTAATAATAATGGAGAAGAATCTAAGATGCCAGGTGCCTGCCCAGCCCAGGCTCCACTTCTGAGCAAAGGAGCCACAAGCAGGTCCTTCCACATGGTTTGCCATGTTCTGGATCATGTGACCCTGTGACCCTGGCCACTGCTGATTGAACCAGAGATCTGCAATGCTGGCGAGGGCTGCTCCTGCCTCTCCCCGCTGCAGCCCTGCCTCTCCCCACCTCCCTCCTCCCTGTTCCCCAGACAGCTGACACATTTGAACTAAAATGATGCTGCCCAATAGAAATATCACGGGAGCCATATATGTAATTTTAAAGTATCTAGTAACCATGTTTTTAAAATGGAACAAGAGACAAGTGACATTAATTTTAATAACATATTTTATTTTACCTAATATATCTAAAATATTATCCTTTAAACAAATAAGCAATATACAAAATATTAATAAGGTACATTACATTCTTTTGTACTGTCTTCAAAATCAAGTTTGTATTATACACTTGACAAGACATCTCACTTCACACTTGCCATGTTTTCGAGTGTTCAGTAGCCACATGTGGCTAGTGGCTCCCATGTTAGACAGTGAGGCTCTAAGAGGGTCACATTTCATGGTCAGGATCAATGTTTGTCTTCTTCGCTTCTGCTTCCTTTCTTCCAACTAGTTGGTTCCATAAGCGGGTCTAGCTTCTCAGATGATACTGGATGTTTCCCACCTGGCAGGGCTCATGCCCTTGAGTCAGGCCTGGTTTCCCTCCTCCATCCTCCATTCCAGCCTCTCCACCTGAGAAGACTGGGTGGACAGACTCAGGGGGAAGAAGCTGGAAGCCTCACGGAACATCCTCAGCTTCAGCCACATTTTCCAAGGCAATTTTTACCATCGTGTGGTAGACAAGGTAATACTTAATACAAATAGTGCTTTGTTTTCCATTTGGCTCTTTTCCTTTCTGGTATCTTCCCTTAGCAGGGAACCCCTGAGTAGAGAAGGAATGAATGGTAGAATTCAGACACCAAAATCCCATCTGCAAGACCAAACAGGTTTCTGACTCATGACATGACTCGGCAGGAAGATAATGACCAAAGAAGGTTCCATCCTGCACGATGATTCAACTGGCTCAAGGGGATCCTCTGAGATAAGCTGTAGGGAAGGTAGGAGTGGAGAAACTTCCGATGGAAAGAAGAAAGCAGTATCCATGGGATTTGAAGTGATGAGTGAAGGCAGCCCTGAGGGGTAGAGAAGCTGAGTAGAGGGAGGGAGATTTATCATGCTCTTTGAAGAATAAGCTGTTAAAAGAAAGCAGAAGCTGAACCACAAGGAAAGGAGAACCTGCTGGAGTGGCTGTTTCTTCTGGACAACATTCCTGGTCTGCAGGAAGTCTGCCTGCAGTGTTTTCTGTGGTCCCCCACTTGCCCCTGTGTCCTGCAACACACCACCAGCATCTGGGGCACCCCAAATGCACCTCTATTCTTTATCACCCAGAAAGGCTTACTCATCCCTTTTCCCCACAAATGGCTAAGGCTCTGTTGATGGGACAAAATTGTTTCTGGCTCCTGTATTCCTTGACCTTATTCTATCCCAGAGCTCCTCAGCTATTCAGAGAAACAGCATTCCAGAGACCCATTCTCTCTTTGTCTTCAAAAATACCTGGACATGCCTGAATGCCAGGGGTGGACACTTAAATTCAGGCTGGGAACTCCCCCCCACATACTGGTAAGTGGAGGGATGGGTATGGGAGCAGAAAACCCAGCTCTGGCTCAGGCCTGGTGAGATGGCGCCATGCTGTCCACCCCATCACCCAGCAGGGCCCTGGACCAGGCTGCTCAGATGCCACCGCCACCACTAGTGCCCTTTATAGTCAATGACTTAGCAGCACTTGGCTCCTTTCTTTGCAGACCTCATTATGGAACACTTGTTAAGCAGTTGTTATTTAAAGTTCTCTGCTGGGTGTTATAACAAGGGCGGGTAGGTTAGTTTATGTGGATGTGGTGCTTTGCCCTCTGGGAACTTGAAATCTTATTTTGAAGAGAAAATAAGAAAATTTTACCTGGGAAAGATGAAATGATATCATTCCCCATGGTTTAGACTTTGGTCTCTGAGAGCCTCTGTTGCCTGTATTAATGTTCTGGTTAACACCATAACTGCTGCCAATTGTACTATACTCTGTATTGTCAACACCTTCCTTGTGGATAATCTGTGCTAAGCCACCCTTTAAAGTTTTCTTTGCTATTATTGCCTCCTCCCCTTAATTAATTCCTTTGTTTAACGTCCATGCAATATTATCAACATGTTTCATTTTATTCCTAAATGCAGCCTGCAATCCAACAAGAGATAGAAAAAAAGAAAACAAAACACCTAATTACCTTTAAACAGTTTGTCAGTTAGCTCTTCAGCACTTGCAGCCCTCTTCTGCCTCGTTTTTTGTCACCGCCACCCCAGCACTCACCTCTGACAAAGAAAACAAAAGGGAATGAATAGAACGATCTCAACAAGAAGACAGCCTCTCTGGTTTATACATGGTTGGAGTGAGAGAGATGCTGTCTGCACTCCATGCCAGAGGCAAAGGGAATGAGGAAGAACTGAGCAGTGCCGATGGAGGTATGCCACGAAGAGGGACCTAGACATTGACCTACCCCAAGCTGAATAGTCACAAGTTGATTTTGTTTTTTAGATATTTTTCAAATGATGATACAAAATTCTAAAACATCAAAAATCAAAACTACTCTTACGATTCTCTCTATTTTGGATTTTCATGCTTCAGTTTCTACCTTCACCCCACATCACTATCATTAATGAATGGATGTAATATGCTCTTAAAACAGTGTTCCTCTTTATTTGTAGCAAAGAACCCTTACCGGAGAGCAACTTATATGCCAGGAAATCTCCTAGTTTCTCAAAGTGCATTGTGAAAGTCTTTTAAAAAATCTATACCCAATTCATTTTAGTGCTTTTTTTGTTAAAAAATTACTATCCACCTCTCAGTTATTTTTGGAGAACATAAGGAGTGACAGGAATTCTGAAATCAGGGAACAATAGCCATGCTGCAAAAGACTCAATCTGGTGGCCAATACAACAATCACGATAATAATAATAATGGCTCTATCTATTAGGAATTGTGTTCAGCTGCTACAAACAGAGACCAGACCACAGTGCCTTGAATACACATGGGTTTACTCGTGTAAAAGAAATGTGGAGGCTGGTAGGGTGCCTCCCTCATTATCAAGACACAGAAGTCTTTTATCTTTCTACTTAGCCATCTTTTTTTTAAAATATTTGTTTGTTTGCGCTGGCTCTTAGTTGTGGCAGGTGGGCTCCTTAGTTGCAGCTTGATGTCTACTTAGTTGCGGCTTGCTGTCTACTTTGTTGCGGCACGTGGGCTCCTTTCTACTCAGCCATCTTTGTTTCATGGTTTCCATTTTTAAGATTCCAGTACATCTATTGGTATCCCAGCTATCATGTCCATATTTCAGACAGGAAGGATAAAGAAGGAGGAAAGGGGGAAAAGGCACGTGCTAGCTGTATATCCCATCCTTAAGGGGCTGTTCCAAATCTATTGCTTTATTTCTTTCCCCCACAAAATCATTTTGCATCCCATCAACCTTATATAAAGATTTACATTTCTAGTATATTCATCTTAACCCGAAAGTTTCCTGTAGAGACTCATGTTGTCTTTGCCGTTGTTGGTTGTCCAATAATATCCAAACTCCTTCTCCTTTTGGAGGACTCCCCTCCTCGTCATTGTGTGTCCTCTTATCAGGAACAGGGCCCTGCTTCCCACTACAAAACCCAAAGGAACCATATCCTTCCCTCCCTGCCTTTTGATAATTGTGAAAACATGGGACCCACCCAGTCAGTCATGACAATCAGACACTACTATTCAGTAGCTTCAGTCTTAGAGAAATGACACATGAAAAAGGAATGAAGAGAACTGCATCACAAAGGCGGCAGCAGCATCTAGCAGTGGAGTCCAGTGGTGGCACAAATTGTCCAGCAGCAAGAGTGGAAGTGCTCTGGCCAGACAAGTCCTGCTAAACGCAGTTGTTGAGCTTCCTATTCTTGGTCCTCCAGTGCTGCTCAGTTCCTGTCTGTCTGCCATACCTGATCCTCTAGCCACTTGATGGTTCTGGGCTCCCTTTGTCTTTTCAGTACACCCTGTTTTGCTTAAGATAGCCAGAGCAGGTTTAGTTTACATGCAACCAAAAGCACCCAAACTGATAGAATTAAGGATATAGGTACTATTATTCTAGTCCATGTGCTTTGGTTACCAGAAATAGAAGCCCATGCAACTTACCTCAGATGGATGCAAGGCCTAAGATCACAGACACAGAGACTGAGGCACTATGGGAGAAGATACTGGGAAATTGCTAGGAACAAAAGCTGACCCTCAGAGGCCACATGGACGCTCAACTCTTTCAATCTTTTTGCATAAAATCTCTTTTCCTCTGCTTTATTGGTCAGCTTCCTTTGTTTACTCACAGTTTCTTTATCTCCATAACTTTTACTTCCTCTTTCTGGATTCTTACATGGAATCTATATGACCTTTTTACAGATATGCTATGAATGAAGCATTTCCGTTTCAAGCTCCATATCTCTTTATCTAAAATCTTGACAGAAGAACTGATGAGGGATTAGATAGGGATATACCCCAGTCAACTCAGCTATAACAGGGAAATGGGGCTCATGACTGGGTATATGCCTTCAGTGGGGACTCCCAGATTAGGTCTGTGATCAGTGAAGGCAGTAGAACCATTCAAATACAGGGATGCATTGTGATGTGATGTACATGATGTTGTGCTATGCTGTGATATGAAGGCCTAGGTATGGCACAATTTTTGCAAGGCATACCTGAGATGCTCAATCAATTAAATATTTTGCGTACCCACCATGTTCAAGGTATAGGACTAGAAGCTGAGGAGATTATAAAGAAGATAACATGTGCCTTCCCTCAAGGACTTCACAACACACACATACACACACACACACACACACACACACACACACAAAATGTTAAGGAATGAATTAACATATACCTGGTTAACTGTTAAACTTGTATTACCCACAAAGTGGTGGAGGAATTCAAAAGAAAGAAAGGTCATATTGAGCTCTGGTGATACGGGTAGCCTATATAGAGATGTTACCTTGAGGGAAGAGGTGGAGTTTATTGATAAGAGATAAGATTATTGATAAGAAGAAAAAAGGTGGAGTTGATTGATAAGAGGTGAGTGATAATGAATGGTAGGAGTCGGGTAGAAGTGTGGACATCTGAATGGGCTGAAAGACAAAATTTGAAGCAGTGAGACCGAGAAAATGAAGATCATCCATTTTAAGATTTTACCTGGTACAATCACAGTACTAAAGTAACCTGTAGGTTTATCAACGTATACAAGGGAAAAAGGGAAAGACATGTGAATTTAAATTTGAGAAGTGAAGATGGGAGACTTAAGATTCTGATAATGGCAAACTATATCATTAGAACCAAATATGATACTGAAAATCTGAGGAATATATGAGAACATCTGCTTGAAGCATCAGAGAACTAAACAAACAAACAAATAAACAAACAAAAAAATAGGGTAAAATTACTGCTCCAGGATTTGGGGGAAATGATGGAACCCCTGGGAGATGAACTGGCATTTAGGGCTGCTTTTCAAAACCCTTGGGATGTTTACTAAGTCCAGAGGGGGTGACCTATAAGCTGATAAATGCCTCTAACTGTCTTGTGGGGTCAAAAAAAAAAAAAAAGAGGTTACTAGTCTAGAGGTCAGCACAGGAAAAGTCCTGATGAATTCTTTTGGGTTGGGATTCAAAAGAATACAGACCTTCCTAGGGACTTCAAATAATTTCAGAACCTAAAATTGAACTGAGATGATCTCAAATTGTTAGTTCTCTCAAGTACCTAGCAGAAACAAAAATAAATCTTCTTTGGAAAGAGATAACATTTTCAACCTCAAAGTATTCCTACAAGCAATTTTGCAAAACAATACCCAGCACACAATCAAAAATAACCAGCCATATGAGGAAAAAAGACTACATGGACAACACTAGCAAGAGGACCAAGCAATAAAATCAGGCCCACAGGGGCTACAGATATTAGTTTTATCACACTTAAACTGCTAAACAATTGTGCTTCTTATGTTCAAGAATATAAAAGAGAAGATCAAAAATTTTGGCCAAGAACTAGAAACTTTAAGATGGAATTTCTGGAACAAAATACTATAATAATTGAAAGTTACAATCCAACCCAACTGAAAGTTAAACAGCATATCAGCAAAGATGAAAGGATAGTTCATGAAGAAAATTTCCAGAAAGAAACAGGAAACAAAGGAATGAAAAATACAAAGGAAAGAATAAGAGATATAGAAGATATAATGAGAAGGTCTAATATGAATTTAATTAAAGTTCCAAAAGGAGAAGAGATGGAAAACAGGATAGAAGCAAAAGTTGAAAAGACAGTGGCTAAGAATTTTCCAAAACTGATGAAAGACATCAAAATCATGGGTTCAAGAATTCGCATTAAGGATAAATTCACAACTAGGCACAGCATTCATAAACTTCTGAAAATTAAACACACAAAAAAATATCTTAATACCAGCCAGAGAAAATATCAGGTTACTTCCAAAGGGCCCCTTACTCAATATCTAAAGAATATCTACAAATCAATTAAAATTAAAAAGACAAACAACCCAATAGAATAAAGGACAAGAAATTTGAACAAGCACTTCACAAAATAGGATATCCAAAGGGCATAAACTTACAAAAACATGTTCAACTTCATTAATAACAAGAAAATATAAATTACAATTATAATGATATTCCATAACACACTCACTAAAGTGGCTTTTAAGTAGACAATATAAAGTGTTGATGAAGATGTGGAGCAAAGGGAACTCTCATACGCTTACGGTACAACAACTTTCAAAAACTGAAGTTGAACAAACCTATACTCTATGACTCAGTAATTTCAGGCATAAGCACCAAGAAATACATATAAGAAAATTCATGGCAGCGCTATTTGTAACAGCTCCAAACTGGAAACTACATAAATGCCTATGGATAGCAGGATGGATAAAGATTGCAGTATATTCACACAAAAAAGCAATATACAGCTTTATTGAAAAAAAAAAGCTTTGCTAAAAATAAACTCACTGCAGCTACATGCAATAAAATGAATGAATCTCAAACAATGCTGAGCAAAATAGTCAGACACAAAAGAATGCATAATTTATTATATAAATTTCAAAAAGCATGTAAAACTAGTGTTTAGGAATGTATAAATAGTAGTAAAGTAATGATTTCCATAAAGGTCAAGGTATTAGTACCTTTGGGGACAAAGAAAGGTAATGATTATGGGGTACTTCTGAGGTGCTAGGCACCTTTTCTAACTCAAGTGTTGTTTTACATGTGTTCATTTTGTGATAAATAATTGATCTGGACACTTTTGTTCACTTTTCTATGTTAAATTTCACAGCAAAAAAATAAAAGTTTTAAAGAAAAGAAATAGGGTCAGGCTTTCTTATAACTGTTATATATTGCATACTTACTGTGTGTCAGGCACTCCGTTAAGCATTTTACATAAACTACTTCATATAATCATCCTAATGAGCCAGAGAGGTACATTTTATCTCTGCCCCTCTCCCCATTTACTGAGCCTTAATTTCCTTAACCGAAAGATGGGAATAATATTATCCCACCTCAAGAGGTTATTGTAGGAACTGAATGAGATATATGCAAAGAGCCTAAGTGTCTGACACATAGGAAGTTCTATTTAAGGGTTAGCTATTATTTAATTAGCGTACTGAGACTCAATGAAACCAAGTAGCTTGCACAAGTCCACACAGATAATGAGAGAGAAGCTAGAATTTGAGCCAATGTCAGAGTCAGAGCTGGTGCCCTTTCCTCTTCACCAGGGTAGTGCATCCCTCTGTGTGTTTTATGTCAGACACCAAAGCCATTCACTTGTAGAACTGGGGAGCTGAGACTCCAGCTGGCCTCAGCCTGCCCCTTCCTCTGGGAGAGCAGTGGGATTTGTTCTCTACGTGAACTGACATCACTTATTCACCTTCATTTTTTTAAGGAGTGTAGGTTGTCTCATTTCGTATCCCAAGCTAACTTAGTAAAGGAAATGCTTTTTCAGTGTGGGCAGCCAGAGATGATGAGCTCTGTAATTGTACTTTCCATGAGAGGAGGATCACAGCCAGCCGTGAGACTCCTCTGCAGCCCTTCTAAGCAACACTTGTGGGCTCAGAACCACTATAATGGCAACAAGCATCTGAAGATGGACAGCCTGAAAGAACCCAGGGCTGGTTGCTTAGCAGATGCCAGAGGATTGAGTTGCTGGAACTCAGAGAAGTGATTGATGGAATGGAGATGGAGAGAGAAAGCAGGGCAGGTGCACAAGGGGAAAGAATATTTCTCTTCATCTCAGTTTTCTCCTTTCTGTCTATTTTTGCCATATCCCATTTGAATGAAATTATGTTTTTTTAATATATATATTTATTTATTTATTTTTGGCTGCATTGGGTCTTCGCTGCTGCACGTGGCCCTCTCTAGTTGCGGCGAGCAGGGGCCACTCCTCGCCACAGTGTGCGGGTGTCTCATCGCGATGGTCCCTCTTGCTGCAGAGCTCAGGCTCCAGAGTGCAGGCTCAGCAGTTGTGGCACACGGGGCGAGTTGCTCTGCAGCATGTGGGATCCTCCCGGACCAGGGCTCGAACCTGTGTCCCCTGCGTTGGCAGGCAGACTCCCAACCACTGCACTATCAGGGAAGCCCTGAAATTATGTTCTTGAAGCTGGTCATGGTTGTCTTTCCTTCTCTCTCCCACTTACTCTTAACCTAATCCCACTTGTTAAACCAACCAAGACCCTATAATATTTTACAGTTTACAAAGAGTTTTCACATGTATGATTTCTCATAAAAACTATGTTGGAGACTTCCTGTTTATGCTCTGCCATGTAAAAAGCTTGGAAGTCGTCACTCACCTTTACAACAAGAAAACGCTGAACAAATGGAAAATCAATGTCTTTTCTTGGACCCATCTGAGGAACACAATTCTGTAATTCTATTGGGCATTATCTTTAGACTCGTAGCCCTGTAAATATGATGGGGAAGAGAAAAGCAAAACAAACACACAAAACATTGGTTTCTATCTGACACCTGCTGTCTATTCAGAGGGTTCATATCTGATCAGAATTAATGTGGCAGATGGAGCCAAATGAATAGTGACTGTCACCTTCCTGGAATTATTTCAGGTTATTCTGTATCTTCAACCATATATCAGGAAGAATAAAATGGGAAACACACATACAGAGTGTAATCATTTATGAAAAAAGATAACTTAGAGAAGTCATGACTATAGATCTAGGAGACCCAAAGCACCAGGCCCAGACTCTGATGAATTCTATGAAACATTTAAGAAAGAAATAACACCAATTTTCCACAATCTTTTCCAGAAAATGGAAGCAGAGGGAACACTTCCTAACTTATTCTATTAGGTTAGCATTACCCTAACGCTAAAACCAGTTAAAGACACTACAAGAAAGGAAAATTACGGCCAATGCCTCTGATGAACATAGCCACAAAAATCCTCAACAAAATATTAGCAAATCAAATCCAACAATTTATAAAAAAAGAATTACACATCACAACCAAGTGAGATTTATTTCATGTATGCAAGGCTGGTTCAGCATTCAAAAATCAACCAATGTAACCCACCATATTAACAAGCTGAAGAAAAAAAATCATATGATCACAACAATTGATGCAGAAAAGCATTTGACAAAATCCAACACCCAATCATGAAAAATCTCTCAGCAAACTAGAAATTAAGAGGAACTTCCTCAACTTTACAAAGAACACCTATAAAAACTTATAGCTAGGGGCTTCCCTGGTGGCGCAGTGGTTGAGAATCTGCCTGCCAATGCAGGGGACATGGGTTCAAGCCCTGGTCTGGGACGATCCCACATGCCGCGGAGCAACTAAGCCTGTGAGCCACAACTACTGAGCCTGCGCGTCTGGACCCTGTGCTCCACGACAAGAGAGGCCACGACAGTGAGAGGCCCGCGCACCGCAATGAAGAGTGGCCCCCGCTCGCCGCAACTAGAGAAAGCCCTTGCACAGAAATGAAGACCCAACACACCCAAAAATAAATAAATAAATAAATAAATTTATTTTTAAAAAAACTTACAGCTACCCAGAGTTAATGGCAAAAGACTGAACACTTTCCCTCTAAAATTAGTAACAAGTGAAGGATGTCCTCTCTCACCACTCCTATTCAACATCATACTGGAAGTCTTAGCTAATACAATAAGATAAGAAAAGAAAACAAAAAGTATACAGATGTGAAAGAAAGAAAACTATCTTTATTCATAGGTAACATGATAGTCTATGTAGAAAATCTAAAAATCTACAAAACAAAAAATCTGGAACTAATAACAAGTACAGCAAGGTCTCAGGACACAGGTTCAATATACAAAAGTCAAATGCTTTCCTATATACTGGCAATGAACAATTGGAATTTGAATTTTTTTAAAATACCATTTGCAATAGCACTTAGGTATAAATCTAATGAAATAGGCATAGGAGCTGTATGTGGAAAAATACAAAACATTGATGAAATAAGTCAAAGAAGATCTAAATAAATGGAGAAATATTCCATGTTGATGAATTAAAAGACTCAGTATTGGTAAGATTTTGTAACAGGAAAGAACAAAATCTGACTCCATGTTGGATCTGTTTCTTTTACTTTGACCTTTGCTTTCCACTGCTTTTATTCTGCCTGTAGCTATAGGCATACATAATGGCCTGCCTCGGGAACCCTGCCCCTCTGCCTGAATGTTAACTAAAGTGTCTTTGTTCAGCTCACAGGGAAACACCCTGACCCTGCCCACCTGTGAATGGCTACAGAAAAGAAGAAATTAACACAGCCCCTCCCTGAGGCTGGCCAAAACCAGGAGCTATTTTGCAAGACTTATGGCCTTTTTACTTTACTTCCTCACCTCCTCCCCTTCTTTGTTCTATAAAAGAAACTAGCATCCAGACCCTGATAAGACGGTACTCTAGGACACTAGTCCGCCACCTTCTCAGACGCCCCGGCTTTCTGAATAAAGTCGCTATTCCTTGCCTCAACACGTTGTCTTCTGACTATTGGCCTGTTGTGCAGCGAACAGACTGAGCTTGGATTTGGTAACAATTTCAGTTCTTTCCAACTTGATCTCTAGATTCAATGTAATCCCAATCAAAATCCCAGCAAACTGTTTTGTAAATAGTAACAAAGTGTTTGTAAAGTTTATGTGGTGCCGTGGATTGAATTGTGTCCCCCTCAAAATTCATATGTTGAAGTCCCAACCCCCAGTGTGACTCTATTTGGAGATAGGGCTTTTGTGAAAGTAATTAAGGTTAAAAAAGGTCATCAGAGTAGGGCCCTGGTCTGACAGGATTAGTGTCCTTATAAGAAGAGACACCAGGTCTTGCTCTCTTCTACCATATGAGGACACAGTAAGAAGGAGGCGGTCTACAAACCAAGAAGAGAGCTCGCACTAGAACCCAGCCATGCTGGCACACTGATCTCAGACTTCCAGCACCCAGAACTGTGCAAAAATAAATTTCTGTTGTTTAAGCTACCCAGTCTGTGGTGTTTTGGCAGCCCAAGCAGACTAATTCCTATGGAAAAGCAAAAAACCTGGAGTATCCAAAACAATCCTGAAGAAGAACAACAAAGTTGGACAACTCACACTGCCTAATTTTAAGACTTACTACAAATCTACAGTAATCAACACAGCATGATATTGATGAAAGAACAGACAGACACATAGATCAGTGGAACAGAAGCAAGAGCCCAGAGATAGACCCACACAAATATAGTCAACTGAGTTTTGACAAAGGTGCAAAGGAATTCAATGGAGAAAGAAGTCTTTTCAATATAATGCAAAATATGAACCCAGACACAGACCTTACACCTTACACAAAAGTTAACTTGAAATGAATCATAGAACTAAATGTAAAATGCAAAACTATAAAACTTCTAAAAGAAAACATAGGAGAAAATCTACATAACATTGGGTTTGATGATGAGTTTTTAGATACGACATCAAAAGCACAATTTATGAAAGAAAAACAGTGATGCTGGACTCCATTAAAGTAAAAAAAAACTTCTGCTCTAAAAAAGACATCGTTAAGAGAATGGGGAAAAAAACCCCACAGACTTAGAGAAAATATTTGCAAAACATATATCACATAAATGACTTCTATCCAAAATATGCAAAGAACTCTTCAAATTCAACAATAAGTAAACAAACAATCAAGTTAAAACTAAAGCAACAGCCTAAGTGGCCAAAGCTGGAACTATTTAAGCAATAAAATAAGTCATGTAGTATTGGATTAGAACCTAAAGTGTAAAATAAATATCCATGAGCTCATACTGATATAAATAAATGACGGAAAAGAAACAAAATCCTTAGTGCAGAAGAATCCCAAGTAATTTATGTAGATACTCTGCCCTCAGGGAGATGCAACATCACCCCCCGCCCCTTAAGTGTGGGCTGTGCAGAGTAACTTCTTTCCAAAGTGTTTAGTATGGAAAGAGGTCAAGGGGTGTAAAGCAACTTATTTCTACAGGAGTAACTTCAGCCAAGTGATCAAGGTCAACATCAACAATGATAAGCCATGGTGATAGTACATATCCTGATATGATGTGATGAAAATGGTACTTTACCTATGTGGTCTTCCTCCCCAAAACCCATCAAGAGTTAACACCAGACAAATCCCAGTTGAGAGACATTCTACAAAATACCTCATCCATATCATCAAAATTGTCAAGGTCATCAAAAACAAAGTCTGAAAAATTGTCACAGCCAAAATGAGACATGACAACTAAATGAAATATAGGATCAGAAATATGAAGAACAGAAAAAAAGACTTTAGATAAAATTAAAGAAATCTAAATCAAGTATGAATTATGGTTAATAATATTATACCAGTATTGGTTCATTAATTGTGACAAATGGATCATATAATGTAAGATATAGTAATAGGAGGAACTGGGTGCAGGATATTTGGGAACTGTGCTATCTTAGCAACTTTTCCATGAATCTAAATATATTCTAATATAAAAAGTATATTTTTTAAAAAAATACTGGGCTGTGGGTTTTATTATTTTCCCCATTTTAAGATCAGGAAACCAAGGCTCTGAAAAGTTGAATGACCCTTTCCAGGTCCCAGGGCTAGCAGGCTGGCCCAGGAGGCCAAGTCTGTTGGACTCTAGATTCTGTGGTTTTCTTTTCCCTTGGGCTATCAAAAGTTCAGTTTTCTTATGCAATCATGACAAAAATAAAAAGGCGAGGCAGGGGACTCAAAACGAAAGAAAAAAAAGCAACGTTGCAGGTCACATTAAAAGGTAGCGCACAGTATTTACAATAGCCACGATATGGAAGCAACCTAAATGTCCATCGACAGATGAATGGATAAAGAAGATGTGGCACATATATACAATGGAATATTACTCAGCCATAAAAAGAAATGAAATTGAGTTATTTGTAGTGAGGTGGATGGACCTAGAGTCTGTCATACAGAGTGAAGTAAGTCAGAAAGAGAAAGTAAGTCAGTAAGTCCATATATATGTGTTAGCACATATATATGGACTCTAAAAAAAAAAAAAAGGTTCTGAAGAACCTAGGGGCAGGACAGGAATAAAGACTGAGACGTAGAGAATGGACTTGAGGACACGGGGAGGGGGAAGGGTAAACTGGGACGAAGTGAGAGAGTGGCATGGACATATATACACTACCAAATGTAAAACAGCTAGTGGGAAGCAGCCGCATAGCACAGGGAGATCAGCTCGGTGCTTTGTGTCCACCTGGAGGGGTGGGATAGGGAGGATGGGAGGGAGACGCAAGAGGGAGGGGATATGGGGATATATGTATACGTATAGCTGATTCACTTTGTTACAAAGCAGAAACTAACACACCATTGTAAAGCAATTATACTCCAATAAAGATGTGAAAAAAATAAAATTAAACATTAGAAAAAATTTTAAAAATAAAAAAGGTAGTGCACGGGTTTTGAAGGTTACCTAAAAATTCTCATTTCCAGGTGGTAACGTGGCGACCCGCGCTGTGAGCCTCTCCTGGGACAGGCGGCCGGTCGGCTGCACTAGGGGACCTCCACCAACACACACGCACACCCCGGCCGGGAGGCAGCCCTGCGGCCCCGCCCTGCTCGCAGGCGACGTCTCGCCTGCCCCGGCCGCGGACTCGGGGTTCCGGGAGCCCTCCCCGAGCGCCGCCGCCGCCGCCGCCGACCCCTCCCTGCCGGCCGAGACCCTGCCCGCCGCGCCCCGCGGCCTCGGCCTCCCGCGGGGCGCGGGGGCGCTGCCTTCGCGCGGCAGGCGGCTCCCTTTGTCCTCCCAGAGCAGCAGCGGCGCGCAGGCTGAGCTGCCTTAAATCTCTGCACCGCTGACAGCTCTGTAATTGCGTCTGCCCTCAGTAGCTTGTCAGAGCCCTTCTGTTTTGCCCACGTTTTTTCCTTTAAACTCAAAAAATGCTCCCTCCCTTGCTAGCTCGCTCTTTGGTGGTTATCCAAGGTGTCAGGGAATGAAAGCGTTTCATGATCTCATGCTGATGTACCAACTTCCCCGGGGACCTCCTGGGGCCTTAACCAGCTGGGTCTGAAAGCCAGCCGGGCTCCAGGACCACGTCTGCCACCGGCTGCCCCAGGGCCACGTGGATGCTCCCCTGCGACCGACCAGAGCCACCCACCGCCCAGGGCGGGGACGGGACACGTTTGCTTGTGCCCAGGCTGCCACTGGGCTTTCCTTGAAAAGTTGAAGTAGGTTCGCAGGTCCCATTCACCTCCCCCCGAGGTGACGCTGAGCTGACACCTGCCCTCGTTTTCTCACTGCCTGAAAGACACCTTCCTACCCTCCAAAGCCAGGTTCTCAGGTCACCTCTGGGCAGCCTTCAGCACCCTGGCATCCTCATGGCTTCCCTCCTCTGCACTCCCACTCCCTGGGTTCATTCCGTGAACTTGTGTGTAACCCATGCTTCTCCCACGACCACCCAGCTGGCTTCCCTGGCTTGTTTCCCATCTGCCCCAAGTAAGGTCAGAGCCTTGAGTTTATTCCCAACCAGTGTCTGTGTGTGTGTGTGTGTGTGTGTGTGTGTGTGTGTGTGTGTGTGTGTGTTGGGGCACAGGGGGTGGGGGGAGCGGGGGGGGGTGTGTTCCCAGTGCTGACTTCTGGTATCTTCCATTTTCCTCCTGCTCTGGCTCATGGTGGTGATGTCTCCTCTTGCTGGCAATACCCCCCAAGGCCACCCCTAGTCTGTGAAGCTACCAAAGCCAGTTGTCCTTCCACACGTCCCTGGTCCAGCCTGTCGCCTCCCCCTGCAGGCCGGGGCCGCGTGGAGGCGGGTCGGGATGGAGAGGACTGCACACCAGCTGGGGGAGCAGCTGCTCTTCCGCAGGTGGCTGTGGGTGGGAGTGGGGCACCGAGACTGAGCGTCATGTGCTGGCAGAACACTGAAGGCCGAAGTCTAGGCCACGTGCATCCAAAGGACCAGGCGGAGACAAGAGACAAGGCCCGAGGGAAAGGGTGAGCGAAGGGTGTGGTGAAAACAGGCAGATTTAGAATGAGGCTATGAAGCATGCGCTTTAGGGCCTTCTCACTTGCCCGGGGCCCCTTCCCAGGCTCTGCACCTGACTCTGTATTCCAAGTGTGACATTTTTTTCCGAAAGAGGGTCTAAAATTTTGTAAGCTTCAGGTCCCACAAAACCTGACTCTGTTCCAGGTAGAGAAAGTAGAAAAACTGGAGATGCAGAATAGTGGAGCAGAGGACGGACTACAAACCAGCCAGTTCCAGATATGGAGCGAGGGTGCCCACAGCTGGGCATCAAGAACCAGTGAGTTCATTTAAAAAGCCTGGAGCAGAATAGACAGACCTAGACATACCTGAAAGCTGCCGGATCCATGGCCCGGGGCACTGCCGTTTCTGTGCTCCAGAGGCCGCTCCAAGTGAGGAAAATACCGGGAACTCCCTTTTGTGCCGCCACGTGAGTCAGGGCTGGAGTTAGCCTATAGTCGCCATTGCAGGAACTGGAAAAAGGCACTCCTTCCGCTGACACGTGCAGCCCTCACCAAGCTGCCTCTGGGAAGTGGAGCTCAGTCTGGATTTCAGCCCCTCTCACCCCCCAGCTGAGTGCCCTTGTGCAGTAAACAACCTACGTAACCCTGCTGGGCAACCTAACTCAACATGGTTGAGTTAAGCATCCATGTCCCAGAGATTTTAGCCAATGAATTCTTCCAGTTCTTACTCCCTCACTAGTTCAGCCCCCTCACCCCCTCCCGTGGAGCTCCAACATAAGCCCGTGTGAGCTAAATCAGAGGACAACCAGGATAAGGCACTGCTGATGGCAGCAGACAGACAGACAGCAGTTCAAATCCCAGTTCTGCCATTCACTGCTTGGTTAGCCTGAGGCAACTCCTTCATCTCCTCGAACCTCTGTTTTTAGCTGTGCAATGAAGTCCATAATGTATTCCTCTAAGAGCTGTGGAGAGGATGAAAGGAGATAATACGGACATGTCTAAGGTGTCTGGTCCATAACAAGAACTCAATTGATAGCAGCTAATTGTTGAGTGATAGACACTTAAAATGATCCCCCACCTCCCGCCTAGGATGAAGCTGTCATACCTCCACTCTTGCCTCAGGATGAGTCCCCCAACCTCATCAATGCCTCATACAAAGATATTCCTAAGGGTTTGTTTAGCAGGTCCTCCAAAACTGTCTAGACAAACTGAGACACCTACAAAACAAGTCCTAGTTAGCTGCATGAGCATCTATCTCACATGTTAGACTGTGTGTCCCTCAGTGACAGGAAATGGTCTTATTGATCTTTGTGTCACTGAGTACACCTGATCATTAACAGCTGTTGCATTAAAGAATAGCCATCAACTCTGATGTCAATTGCCTTCTCATGCGAGGTGGTCCTTCTGGGCTGCTTCGTTTCTTCAGGTTCTGTCTGCAGTCAAAAGACAGTCCTTACAGAAAAGAGACTACTACTTTAAGACCCCGCAGTCGTGCATGCTTTTATTTAAATAAACTTATCAGACTTAGATTCTTTATAGAGAACAAGTTTTAATGAAGGAAAAAGCCTGAAGAGTTTGAAGGTGGTTCTTAAATGTTTAAAGATCCAGTGAATATATTATAGATTTTTGTAGAGGGAAGCCCTGCTAGAAGTGTCTGTGACTAATGGCTCTAATGACAATATCAACAGATATTTTTTAGTGCTTTCCGTATGCCGACCACACAGTACTAAGTACTTTTATGTGCACTAACTTAGTCCTCCTAACCACCCTGTGAGGTGGATCCTATTATTTTAAGTTGAGAAACTGAGCCACGGAAAGATTAAGTAAGGTTAAGTGTGTCCAAGGTCACACACATTGCTGTGTGTGTGACCATAAATGGTGGAGCTGGAATGTGAATCCAGCAATGTGGAGCCAGAGACCTTGCTGATTCCTCCTTCACTCTGCCACCTCTAACTAGAGGTTCAGAGGTCAGAGCTGCTGGCACAGATGTCTGACCATCCTCCAAGTCAGGCTGGAGAAACATCTCATAACAAGGCCCCTCTGAAACCACAAGAAACAAGGTAAAAATTAGACAAGAGGAAGGAAATTATTAGTATTTGCAGATATTGTGATTGTATGTCTGGAAAACTGAAGAGAATCAACTAAAAAAGTATACCAACACTAAGATTGAAATAACTTTATAAAATTAATTTTTAAAAAATCAATAGCTTTTCTAGAAACAACAGTCAACCAGAAGATTTAATGAAAGAAAAGATACCATTTAGAATTGTAATCCAAAGGAAAAAATTTCTAGTAAAAACTTAAGAAGCAATCTGTAAGATCCATATGAATTAAACTTAAATAATCATCTAATGGCAAGTAAAAGGTTTAAATAAATAGAAAGATGTTCCCTTTTCTTGAATAGAAAGATTCCTTACAAAGATGTCCATCTTCCTGCTTTGATCTATAAATTTAACATGATCAATACCAAAAGAAGACAATTAGGGGAGGGGCAGAGGGAGGGCGGGACTCTAAAATTCATATCAAAAAATAAAATGCGAGAAAAGCCATGCTATGAATGATAAAGAAGAGTATGGGGGACGTATTAGCCATATCAGATATTAAAATATAAAGTCATTGTAATTAAAATAGTCTTACACTGACTCAGAAATTAATACCCAGATGAATGGAAGCAAATAGAAAAACCAGGAGTAAACCCAAACATATACAAAAATTTGGTTTATGTGGAGAGAGGTTTTCAATACAATAGGAAAAATATACATTATTCAATAAATGCTTTGGGATAACTGGCTGGACCATCCGTTTCTTCATGCCAAAATTAATTCCAGATGGATAAAATATCTAAATGTAAACACTTAAACCATAAGAGAACTACATAATTTTGCAAATTATAAACCATAAGAGCAAATTACATAATTTTGTGGAAAGCCCTTCTTTAAGCAAATCACTAAACCCAGAACACATAAAAAAGTGAATAAATCTGGCTATACAAAATTTAAAATGTCTTCATGACAAAAATATCATAAATCAAGTTGAAAGCAAGCAATAAAAAAAATATTGCAAAAACATGACAAAGAGTTAATTTCATCACATACATAAAGAGTTTTAAAGATATCAATCGGAAAAAGCCAAAAACCCCAAAAGAAACAAATTTTTTTGAAAACATCATTACAGGAAAAAAAAAAATACAATTGGCTTTTAATCATGTGAAAGATATATGTCACTTATATTAGAAGAAATGCAAATTGAAATCACAATGAGATTTCGTTTGTTTGCCTATTAGATAGGCATAGAGCAATAGTTTGATAATGCATTGATTGGAGAAACAGGCACTCTAATGAATTATTGTTGGGAGTTCCAAACAGTACAACCTGTTAGGAGGGCAACTTGGCAGTATGTATCAAAATTTTAAATTCCACCTCTATAAATGTATATGATAGATAGGATACACAAGGATGTTCACTGCAGTGCTATCTATAGTAGCAATAGAAAGAACATCTAAATGTGCATCAGTGAGAAACTGATTGTGTAAATTCTGGTACAATGGACTATGAATATAGCCATTAAGAAGAACAGGCAAACCTATATGTATTATATATAACAATCTCCAAAATGTTTAGTGCAAAAGGCAAAATGCAGAACAGTCTGTATAATATTCTACAATTTGTGTTTTTTTAAAAAGTCAGTTATGTCGATACATACTTGTACATACAGTAGATACAAATTGGGTGGCAACCATTTGTAGGTTACAAAATCAATTTAGTGATTTGTAACGAGTGTTCTTTCATGTTTGCATGTTTCATTTGGGGTTTTTTAATGTTTTATTTAAATATTGATTAAATCATATTTGATATCCTTATTATGTTTTTCTATATCATATATGGTAAAGGTAAAAATTGTTTTGTGCGACTTTGTTACAATTATATAATTGTATAGTGGGTTATGATGGGAAGTATATGTCTTACTCCGGGTTATAGAGAAAAAATGTTTAAAATGCATTAGTATCAATTTTCTCTGGAAAGACAAGGAACCAATTGGTAAATAGTCTTTGGGGAGACTGACATTGGGGACTGTGGGGTCAGAAGTGGGAAGGAGAATGACTTTGCCTACATATCTTTGTACTATTTTTATTACCTATTCAGTTTCCTTTTTTAAAAAAGAGGATGAGATAAAAACAAAAAGAAAAAAATTTTTTTTAATTATGTTTTTTGTAGTAAAGAAAATGCTCTTACATTTCTTTTGAGTGCATGCCAGGAAAAATACAGAACTTTTGGACCTCACTGTTTTTACCCTATCTTTTGACCTACAGTTTTACCCCTGACTCCAGAGACATTTTTCTCCATGTTTACCAATACATATTATACATTTTACTCAAAATTATACCAATATTAATGTACTTCCTTCCAGAGAGCAAGTCTTTTCAGTTATGAACTCCACTGAGTTGATTTAAATTCTGTTTTATATACTGCTACCCTTAAATCATTTCCATTTTCCCCTACCTGTTTCCTTTTAACAAAATTAATTTTTATCAGAATTATTTTCCATATAACTTTTTAAACAAATATTGATCGTTGATAGTTTATCCATATCAAATAATGATTAGTTATTATTTCTACCATTAGGAAGTTTCCTTTACCACCATTTTGAACAAGCCCCATTTTCTTGAATCCAATTTTGCATATCTAAATTGTACCATATGGATCCCTACCAATAAAGCATGTGTAATTTTAGTTGCTGTCAGTTTTATTTTGTGTTGATTATTTCAACCACAGATATTCATTATGATTTGGCTAAATGTTTTATAGCTAATCTATGAGAAAACTGTAAGCATTCTTCCTAAGATATTCCAGGCTTACTCTGTGGGCCAAGACTGGCCTGTTAGATTTTGAAGCTAATTCTTTGATGTCCTTCTGAACACTTTGAAAGATGTTATACTATCCCTCCAACCCACTGAAAAAGCCAAAAACAAATTGCTCATCACACGATGGTATCAACAACTCTCAAATTGATTGATGATGTCAAAACTCATTGTGTGACACCTAACAAAGTACCTTTACTGTGGGGTCCAAAGAGTAGAGTCAAAACATCCTGAGCAGGCACTGTGCTAGGGGCTTGGGTTGTAAAGATGAAAAGACCAACTCCTTTCCTTCAAAAAAATTTGTCTTATGGGCAGTTCAGATACCTAAGAAATAAAGATACCATAGTGAATTAAGGCTAATGGTGATGTGCTACAAATATCATAAACGAATTCTGTATGTTTGGGCCCCTGAGAATAGGAATTAATTTTTCACAGCGAGCTGACGGAGTTTGAAGCTCTGAGATCTGTCCAGCTGAGAGCTTTGCTCTGGTTAACAGGACGAGGTGTGCTGAGATGGGGGCAGGTAAACACAGAGAGTGGAGATGGAGTGAAGAGTTTAATGCCAGGATTCAGAGAGTCCTGTGTAGACAAATTTATGTTTCCTTCCATATATTTCCTCTCTGGCACATTTGTCTCTCTTCTTGGAACTTAAATCTGGAACCTGAGTTCCTAGAGATTCTGGACCCGACTTTCCTTACTGTCCCCTTCCATGCCCTTGTCCCATCCTTCCATCAGGGCTTAGGAGCAGAGCTTAGAGCCCCATGTAACAGAGGCTCAGGGAGCTGACCTCCCAAGAGGAGGCCGCCATCCACCCTGCATCAGGACTGTAACCGCCCTCATGAAAACCTGTTTAAATTCCACATTTTTCTTCCTTCCTCCAGGGCAGCTTTGGTTGGCTTGGCTCTTAAACTATTTTTTAAAGAATGAATTTATGCCCTTGGCAAATATTAATGCTAATCACAGCATTAATTCCAGGGTTTATTTAAATGCATAGTTTGGGGCTTTGGTCAAAATGTGCTTTTGTCTGCAAAGTTACTCTATTAATTTTCTTCATTGGACAGAATGTTTGACAAGATAGTAATTGTTTTAGCAGCCTGTTTCCTGCTCAGAAACAGTCAGACTGAAATGCCCACCACCGAGGCTCATAGATGCCAGGCCCCTACTTCTCCTCCTCAGAATTTCCCATTGGCTGCCTGTGGCCCACTCCCCATACAAATGAGGAAAGACTGTGGCCCAGCAACGGTGGGAGAGCTCTCAGTGAGCCTCCCCACCCATTCTCCCTCTTAGGCCTGACCCAAGTCCACTCTCCCCAGCAGTAAGGGAGCTACAGGGCCAGAGAAAGCCCACGCCTCAGGCACCCAGGGGTCGCAAACCCAGCATCCCCCCACAGGCTACACCTGAAGAAGGAAGGCTGAGGAAGCAAACAACACTCTCTGCAAGGAGCTGATTGCAGGCAGGTATTAATGCTTTGGAACATAGTATTATTGGATTGATTTTAAATAGACGTTTCGCTTCTCTTTAGTAATGAACTGTGGGCTCAAAAGGGAGCCGAAAGAAATCAAAAGAAGAAAAGAGAAGAAAAAAGAAACAAGAAAAACCACCTCCCCACCAAAGTCTTCCTAGGTTATTGCTCAAGAAGGATATTTAAAATTCTGTTTCAAATTGCTGGGTCTCTGGCAGCGCAATTGTGATAAACTGATGAATGTCTGTTTACACCGAAACATAAAACATATGGATGGTTATTAAAGGACAAATGCATTTTGACAGATCTCTAATTTCATTCCACTGATAGGATGTATTTTGTCAGACTCTTCATTTCATTTGAGACACAGTCGCTTTTGGTTTCCTGTCCCTTACCGTGGTGGAAATGCATTCGTCAAGCCCTCCAGCACCAAGATGGGATTAAAATATTGCCATACAACTCTACTTAAAACCAAGAAATATCGTAAACATCTCCCATTACCCACTCGCACAAGAAATATTACCAAATAAATATCTTTGTGCACCCAACTGGGTAGCAGAGAGAATTATTCAAAAGTCTTCAGTATAGATTGTTGGCAAATACCAGCCACCCATGACATACTGAATTACATAAGAGCATTAAAGAAAAAAAAAAAGGAGTTTAACTCCCTCAGTGCTTGATGGAAGAAGAAGGAGGCCCAAGGTTGTACTGGAAAAGTTCTATGCTTCCTTCATGTTTCAGCTCAGGAGTTACCTCCTCTAAGAAACATTTTCTGACTTGCCAAGCAGACTTAAGCTTTCCTCCATATGTTCCCATTGTCCTTATCCATACCTCCATTAGACCTTCTTAACACCCTGCATTTTAATTTACCTGGTAGAAAACTTGACTCTTCATTTTTGTAACCTCGGTGTATAGAGGTATTCAATAAGTATTTGTTGAGTGAAAAAATAAGTGAATGATTATCTCTACTATAGCATTTATCACCTGAAATAACTAATTTACCTACCATTTTCCTCCACCAGATCATGAGTTCCGTAAGTATGAGGACTATCTTATTCATATCCATTTCCTCAGCTATGAGCACAGTGTCTGGCATGTAGCAGATACTCAATAAATGTGTTGACTGGATAGATGGATGGATAGATGGATGATTGTCTGAAGCCTCTGGGTATTTCTAAAAGTCACCAGCTACATATACACAGAAAACATTCTTTTTTCTCAGCACCTAGTGCTTGGATTTTGAACTTTGAACTTCATTTTTCCAAGGATAGGTAGCATCTATTTTTAAAATGTGTTTCCTGAATACTTCAGAAACAACTGGGGAGAGTTTAAAAGAAATTTAGAAAAGATAGCTTGCATGTCTTTTGTTAGAGCCTATTAGATGTCTCCCGATATGCATTCTCCTATTCTTAGTAATGAAACTTCCAAATTTTACCTCCCCACAAGATGCCTAGAATAATAACATTTTCCATTCTCCCTTGTAGATAGGTCTGATCATATGACTGAATTCTACCAATGGGATTTAAGTAGAAGGGTCATATGCAACTTCCTGGAAGTATCCTTAAAGAAAGGGAGGATTGGTTTTCATCCCTTCTTCCTTTCTTCTACTAAAATACAGATAAGATAGCTGGATCTCAGGCAACCATACTGAACCATGAGTTGAAAACCACATGCTGAGGACATGAGAGCAGCAAGATATCAGCCTAGGTTCCTGATCACTTTGTGGCCTGCCCAATGAGCCCTGGACTCTCGATCTCTATTTCTTTTACATGAGAGAAATTGTTGGTTTTCTATCACTTGCAGCCTAACTAATCTAACAAATATAGGCTTCCTGCTGGACACAACATGAAAAATATCAAGAATCTTCTATTAAATTGAACTGAATAGAATTGAGTTGGATTGAATTGAACTGAACTGAATTCACACTAGGTATACTAAAGTCATGTCCTTTTAAATAAGAGAAACTTTACTGGAAACTCAGGTAAGAGATGTTTGAACTTGACAGCACATCCCTGAGAGCAACTAGTCTCACACCCCTGCCCACTCCGTTCTGGGCAGGTTCCCACCTGAAGCTCATTTCATCCTTAATGTGAGGGAAGAAAAACAACTACTATGCTACTGTTAAGATATTCCCTTAGCTTCCATCAGACATAGTCCCAATCTGGAACTGTGGATCAACCAACAACCTCCCTTTAATAGAAATCCCACAGAGAGGAGAGATGTCACTTGGGGTTGAATGTTCCCACTCCCAGCCCATAACTATGAAACATCTTGATTCAAATAGGCCAGAGCTCGATTTCCATCTCCATTTAGAACACTTTGTGGTCATTTTTCTGATAATGTCCAGGAATTTCATGGCTTTTTAAGCAAGATGAGGTTGAATGGTTGGATTTACTGCAGGTGAAATGCTGGCAGAAGAAACTTCAATTTAGCAACTGTTATCATGGACTACGAATCGAGGATTCCTCAGAAGAATGATGCCATTGAAAACAGTCATTACTCAATGAAAATTTAAAAAATTATGGATCTAATAAAAGTTAATGGGGAAGTATCATATGCCATAAAAACTGCAGTCAAAGCAAAGAATGCTGGGTTGGGGAAGAAGATTCCACTATAACTCTGTATTGTCTGCGAACCAAAATGGCCATGTCCATAACACTTCTGAGGGCAAATGGTTACTCAAATCAAATTAAACTGTGGAATACTTAGTAATGGGATCATCTCCTTTTGTAAAAATAGAAAGGAGCAAATGAGAAATTGCCAGCAAACCTAATTCATTAATTAGAAGTGAGATCCTGGTCCATTGTCAGCTATTTTTAGTAAATATCAGTAAACTTCTTTCTTAGGAACTCTTTATGTGTTTCCCAGCTGGACTGAGAGCTTGGTTTCTCTAACGAGCACTGTCTTGTGTCTAAACAGAGTGGCTAGGTTCTTAGGAATGTAAGCTTCATACAGCATCCATGATCCCTATTTTTTTTTTAACATCTTTATTGGAGTATAATTGCTTTACAATGGTGTGTTAGTTTCTGCTTTACAACAAAGTGAATCAGTTATACATATACATATGTTCCCATATCTCTTCCCTCTTGCATCTACCTCCCTCCCACCCTCCATATCCCACCCCTCATCCCTATTGAGATGTGGGAAATCAGAGAAATCAAGAGCCTTCCTCCATCCCTTCTGCTGCCACGCTAGTCAGGCCACCATCATTTTCCACCTGGACTCGGATCAATTTCCCACATGGCAGCCAGAGTGTTCTTTTTAATTTATGAATAAGATTTTATCCCTCTTCTATTTAAAATCCTTTGGAGACTTCCCTTGGCTCTTAGGATAAAAAACCAAAATCCTTTCAAGGATCGAAATGCTTTCCAGAATTCGCGTCCTTCCCATTTCTCGGTCTCATCCTGAGCCACACTCCCCCACACCCAGCCACAGAGATGGGAGTTCACCCCTGCGCTCCCACTTCTAAGAGTTTACAGCTTCTGCTGCAGCTCACCCACTGTCTGCTGAGATCAGCTGGACTCATCTTTATTTCCTCAGGAACAGCTTCCCTGCTGCCGGATGAGGCTAGCTTCTGCTGATTCATGCTCGTAAGGTGCACCATACTTGCCCCTTTTGTAAAATTCAGTATACTATTAATTATATGTACAATGTCAGTCTTCCCCACTCAACTTTAAGCCTCTTGATGGTAGGCTCCGTGCCTGCCTTATTTCCTACTTTCCCCAGCACCTAGTACAGTGCATGATAATTATAGGCATTCAAATGCTTGTTAGTTATCTGAAAGAATAAATACAAGGATGGATTGTCCCCAAAACCCAGAAACACTGTACTAATGCCACTGATTACAGAGATCCTATCCTAGAGGTTGAAAACCCAAATCAGGAAGGTGCAGTGCACTTGGAGGGGAGAGAAACTTAGGGGTAGGCAGTGTATGCAGCCCCTCCTGGAGATGGGTAATCAGAGAGCCTTTTCAGCAGCCTTGAATTGCCTCCCAAGGTCAGAAGTGAATCTTGCCAGGAAGTCCCTTTCACAGTCTTCTAAAAAGAGTCTTCAGAGTGCTGGTGTTGGAAAATCATCATTTTGAAACCATCAGAGTAAAGATTGGTTCAGGCAAGAATTATCAGTAGGATGCTAAAACTAGGGGGAAATTCTGATGCTTGCATGGACTTAAAATGTTTCCCCATGGATTGTTTATTAGTTGCAAATGATAAAATAGTAACTATACAATAGAAAAATTGAACAACACTTTGACCAGTTGATGGAAATTAAGAAACGCCAGATTGATACTGTATGACTTCAGATATGACGCACTGAGAAGGACACAACACCACTGAAGGACTGCTCTGGTCTGGAATGCATAGCTCAAATCTGAAGATTAGGAAGTATAAAATATATCCAACATGAGAAACATCCTTTAAAGAAAGGTGGGGGGATGGTTCTATACTCAAAAATGTTATAAAATGTCAATGTTATAAAAGATGAAGAAAGGCTGTGGAAATGTTCTAGATTAAAGGACACTAAAGAGACAAGACAATAAAATGTAACACAGTGTCCTAGATTGGATCCTGCCTGCACTGGAGGGAAAAAAATGTCCTGAAGGTCATCATTGGGTTAAGTGACAAAATTGGAATACAAACAATGAATTAGATAAAGATATTGTATGAATATTAAATTACTGAAGTTGATAAGTGTCCTGTGGATCTGTAAAAGAATGAAAAAGTAAATGCCCTTATTTGGGGGAAATACACACTGAAATATTTCAGGGTAACAGGCCATGATGTATCCAGCTTATTCTCATATGGTTAAGAAACGATATTACACACACACACACACACAGAGAGAGAGAGAGATAGTGAGAGATAATAAAGCAAACAGTTTAAGGTTAAAAATAGAGGAATCTGGGTGTAATTGGTACTGTTCTTATTCTTGTAACTTTTCTATAAGTTTGAAATTATTTCCAAATTTTAAAAAATTTAAGGGGCCTTTAGGCTATAACCCACCCCTGCCTCCTTCAAGATAAGCTCCTGGCCACCAGGCAGAAGAAAAAAGCCCTGACTCTCTTAATGCCAAATCTTGTGAGGCACCAGAATCTTTGATGTGGAAGAGGCAAGACAAGGTAAAGGGGAGGGGACCCCACACGCTCACACACATAGCTCCCATCTTGACTCAGAACTCTTGAGAGTTTCCAGAAGCTACCCCAGGAAACTTAACATGCAAAGCACCACCGCAGAGCAGCACGCTGCCTGGAAATGTCTGGTTGCTTAGCAACCCAGACTCCTACTGGATAAGATAAAGCTGAAGCCCTCCCTCTGGGTCTCTGGAGAGGGAGCCTCTGTTAGTCAAGTTCCAGGTGAGACTCTGGCCAGAGCTGAGTCTAGGTCTTGAGCCTCATAAAGCAACCTCCTCAGCTGTGAGGGCTTGAGCCAGGCACAAAGCCTGGGGATCAAAGAATTCAGCCTAGTAAAATGTAAAGAGAGCAGACCTTCAATCATGTCACTTCAGTGTTCTGAGCCTGTTTCCTTACAGGACACAGTTGGGAGAGATCAGTGGTTCTCAAATCTAGCTGAATATTAGGATAAACTAATGAGCTAGTAACCAGCCCCATTCTGCTGTCAATGAGATCAAAATCTCTGAGATTGGGGCCCAAGCAGTGGTATTTTTTGAAAGTTCTTCAGATGATTCAAATGTACAGGCAATATTGAGAATCAATGGGGTAAATGACCTATTAGGTCCCAGGCATCTCTTTTAGAGCCAATTATCTGGTGCCTATATCGGTGTCTTGATTTCTAGTCTCTTCTCCCCTCCTTTCCCTTCAAATGAAGTCCCTTGAGCCCCACACTTTAGGCTCAGGTCTGCCCCACCTGTTGGACCATCCTTGATTGAGCCCAGGTCCCTTAATCTAAGCTCAGTCGTCTTTGCTGCTGGTCCAGACACTACCCAGCCCCTTACTTCTCGAGGCTTGGTCCCATCTTGTGCCAGCCAAGAACCGTGAAGAGTCTGGGATTTTATAATACTTGCAAGGTAAGAAGTTAGCCTGCTGCATTTTCATGTATGCTGATATAAGACATGATATTCCTGGGTCAGAGACAAGGGACAGTTTATTACTTACCGCAATAGCAGCGTATCACTTTTGCACCAGTTCCCTGAGCCCCAATATCCACAGGGCATGAAGAAGGCAAGATGGCACCTACACACGAAGTAGGTTGTATTATAGGATAGGAAGCCTGAGTTTAGGAAACCCAGTTCCTTTATAATGCACAATAAGCACGCATGCCCTTTGCTCCAAGAGACACAATCTCTGTCTTCCAAGCTCTTCACCTTGAAAAGATAGTTCAGTGCTCTGCCTGCAAGAGGTGCAGAAATGCGAGAGACCCATGTAGAATGGACACTCATCAGCACCCCAGCTCTAACACCCTGTGCAGGAACTCATCTGTTTAGGGTCAGGGCTGCTGGGGCTTCCCTTGCCCTTCTTAGTTCTGTCAGAGCTCATGTCTTACCTCTGAAACTCAGTTCTGTCACTGAGACCTGCTTCCTAATGCCAACTACCCACCTGAGCTATCTATGACTGCACTCCCCCAAGTAAAGAGAGTAATCCAAACTTTCTTTCCAGGCAAATGTGTCCCCAAGGCTCTGACCTATGGTGGGAACTCTCTGAGCTGGGACACAACATAAGAATGGGGCAGAGATGACCTGAGGCTTCAGAGCAAGGAGCCAAGGAAGGTAGGGAGACCAGCACCCAGGCCAAAGGGAGGGTTACACGCTAATCATACAGTCTAAATCAGTAGCTCTCAAACTTCAGTGTTATTAGAATCCTCCTGGAGGGCTTCTTAAAACACAGATGCTGGGCCCTACCCCAAACATCTCTGATTGACTAAGTCTGAGGTAAGGCCTGCAAATATGCATTTCTAACAAGTAACCAGGTGGTGCTGATGCTGCCCTAGTGTAGACCTTGTCGATCCAAAGCACCTGTGCTGGAATAAAGATGCAGACGTAGAGAATGGACTTGAGGACACAGGGAGAGGGAAGGGTAAGCTCTCTCACGAAGTGAGAGAGTGGCATGGACATATATACACTACCAAATGTAAAATAGATAGCTAGTGGGAAGCAGCCGCATAGCACAGGGAGATCAGCTCGGTGCTTTGTGTCCACCTAGAGGGGTGGGATAGGGAGGGTGGGAGGGAGACGCAAGAGGGAGGGGATGTGGGGATATATGTATACGTATAGCTGATTCACTTTGTTACAAATCAGAAAGTAACACACCCTTGTAAAGCAATTATACTCCAATAAAGATGTTTAAAAAACCCCAAAAACGTAGTTAACAGGAGTGCAGGAGAGGAGTCACTGCTGCTCACAGGTTCGTCCTGTGGTTTTTGGCAGTGATGTCGGAAAATTAAGGCAGCCAGTGTGTTCTTGTTCATTGGCCTTGTTATTTCTCTAGAAAACCTCCTCATAACCATTGTGGTTTCAGTTGTACTGTGTGTATCGTACAGTTTCCCAGGCTCTACTCTTCACTAGGAATCTGAGGATTGGTGTTCATGTTCATTTTGGCTTCCTTGAGATAAGATCCAACAAGATGTACTGAACCTAACTATTTTATTATGATCGAAGGCTCTGTGCTGCTTTTTGTAAAATTTATCAATCCTCATTTTATTCTTCATGTCTATTTTCTAAGTTTCTCTTTTCTTCATCCCAATATGGATGGGATGGCTCAATATGGAGCTATTGGATGGCTGAACTATGTGGCGACATAGTTTATGCTAACGCATATATACAGAACCTAAAAAAAAAAAAAAATGGTACCGATGAACCTAGGTGCAGGGCAGGAATAAAGAGGTAGACATAGAAAATGGACTAGAGGACATGGGGTGGGAGGGCAAAGCTGGGGCAAAGTGAGAGTAGCATACACATATATACACTACTGAATGTAAAATAGTTGGCTGGTGGGAAGCAGCAGCATAGCACAGGGAGATCGGCAAGGTGCTTTGCGATGACTTAGAGGGGCGGGATAGGGAGGATGAAAAAGGAGAAGTAACAACTGACACTGCAGAAATACAAACGATCATGAGAGATTACTACAAGCAACTCTATGCCAATAAAATGGACAACCTGGAAGAGATGGACAAATTCTTAGAAATGCACAACCTGCCGAGACTGAACCAGGAAGAAATAGAAAATATGAACAGACCAATCACAAGCACTGAAATTGAAACTGTGATTAAAAATCTTCCAACAAACAAAAGCCCAGGACCAGATGGCTTCACAGGTGAATTCTATCAAACATTTAGAGAAGAGCTAACACCTATCCTTCTCAAACTCTTCCAAAATATTGCAGAGGGAGGAACACTCCCCAACTCATTCTACAAGGCCACCATCACCCTGATACCAAAACCAGACAAAGATGTCACAAAGAAAGAAAACTACAGGCCAATATCACTGATGAACATAGATGCAAAAATCCTCAACAAAATACTAGCAAACAGAATCCAACAGCAATTAGAAGGATCATACACCATGATCAAGTGGGGTTTATTCCAGGAATGCAAGGATTCTTCAATATACGCAAATCAATCAACGTGATACACCATATTAACAAACTGAAGGAGAAAAACCATATGATCATCTCAATACATGCAGAGAAAGCTTTTGACAAAATTCAACACCCATTTATGATAAAAGCCCTCCAGAAAGTAGGCATAGAGGGAACTTTCCTCAACATAATAAAGACCATATATGACAAACCCACAGCCAACATTGTCCTCAATGGTGAAAAACTGAAACCATTTCCACTAAGATCAGGAACAGGACAAGGTTGCCCACTCTCACCACTATTATTCAACATAGTTTTGGAAGTGTTAGCCACAGCAATCAGAGAAGAAAAAGAAATAAAAGGAATCCAATTCAGAAAAGAAGAAGTAAAGCTGTCACTGTTTGCAGATGACATGATATTATACATAGAAAATCCTAAAGATGCTACCAGAAAACTGTTAGAGCTAATCAATGAATTTGGTAAAGTAGCAGGATACAAAATTAATGCACAGAAATCTCTTGCATTCCTATACACTAATGATGAAAAATCTGAAAGTGAAATTAAGAAAACACTCCCGTTTACCACTGCAACAAAAAGAATAAAATATCTAGGAATAAACCTACCTAAGGAGACAAAAGACCTGTATGTAGAAAATTATAAGACTCTGATGAAAGAAATTAAAGATGATACAAATAGATGGAGAGATATAGTATATGTTATTGGATTGGAAGAATCAACATTGTGAAAATGACTCTACTACCCAAAGCAATCTACAGATTCAATGCAATCCCTATCAAACTACCACTGGCATTTTTCACAGAACTAGAACAAAAAGTTTCACAATTTGCATGGAAACACAGAAGACCCCGAATAGCCAAAGCAATCTTGAGAAAGAAAAATGGAGCTGGAGGAATCAGGCTCCCTGACTTCAGACTATACTACAAAGCTACAGTAATCAAGACAGTTTGGTACTGGCACAAAAACAGAAACATAGATCAATGGAACAGGATAGAAAGCCCAGAGATAAGTCCACGTACATATGGTCACCTTATCTTTGATAAAGTAGGCAAGAATATACAGTGGAGAAAAGACAGCCTCTTCAATAAGTGGTGCTGGGAAAACTGGACAGGTACATGTAAAAGTATGAAATTAGAACACTCCCTAACACCATACACAAAAATAAACTCAAAATGGATTAAAGACCTAAATGTAAGGCCAGACACTATCAAACTCTTAGAGGAAAACATAGGCAGAACACTCTATGACATAAATCACAGCAAGATCCTTTTTGACCCAGCTCCTAGAGAAAGGAAATAAAAACAAAAATAAACAAATGGGACCTAATGAAACTTAAAAGCTTTTGCACAGCAAAGGAAACCATAAACAAGACCAAAAGACAACCCTCAGAATGGGAGAAAATATTTGCAAATGAAGCAACTGACAAAGGATTAATCTCCAAGATTTACAAGCAGCTCATGCAGCTCAATAACAAAAAAACAAACAACCCAATCCAAAAATGGGCAGAAGACCTAAATAGACATTTCTCCAAAGAAGATATACAGATTGCCAACAAACACATGAAAGAATGCTCAACATCATTAATCATTAGAGAAATGCAAATCAAAACTACAATGAGATATCATCTCACACCAGTCAGAATGGCCATCATCAAAAAATCTACAAACAATAAATGCTGGAGAGGGTGTGGAGAAAAGGGAACCCTCTTGCATTGTTGGTGGCAATGTAAATTGATACAACCGCTATGGAGAACAGTATGGAGGTTCCTTAAAAAACTACAAATAGAACTACCATACGACCCAGCAATCCCACTACTGGGCATATACCCTGAGAAAACCATAATTCAAAAATAGTCATGTACCAAAATGTTCATTGCAGCTCTATTTACAATAGCCAGGACATGGAAGCAATGTAAGTGTCCATCGACAGATGAATGGATAAAGAAGATGTGGCACATATATACAATGGAATATTACTCAGCCATGAAAAGAAATGAAATGGAGTTATTTGTAGTGAGGTGGATGGAGTTAGAGTCTATCATACAGAGTGAAGTAAGTCAGAAAGAGAAAAACAAATACCATATGCTAACACATATATATGGAATCTAAGGGGAAAAAAAAAGGTCATGAAGAACCTAGTGGCAAGATGGGATTAAAGACACAGACCTACTAGAGAGTGGACTTGAGGATATGGGGAGCGGGAAGGGTAAGATGTGACAAAGTGAGAGAGTGGCATGGACATATGTACACTACCAAACGTAAAATAGATAGCTAGTGGGAAGCAGCTGCATAGCACAGGGAGATCAGCTCTGTGCTTTGTGACCACCTAGAGGTGTGGGATAGGGAGGGCAGGAGGGAGGGAGATGCAAGAGGGAAGAGATATGGGAACATATGTATATGTATAACTGATTTACTTTGTTATAAAGCAGAAATTAACAAACCATTGTAAAGCAATTATACTCCAATAAAGATGTTTAAAAAAAAAGAGAGAGAGAGAGGGGATATGGAGACCTGTGTATGCATACGGCTGATTCGCTTTGTTGTGCAACAGAAACTAACACAGTATTGTGAAGCAGTTATACTCCAATAAAGATCTATAAATAAATTAATTAATTAATTTAATTAAAATTTTTAAAAAGCACCTGCGCTGAGAAAGGACCACCAGATTGAGAGCAATGGAATGTCAAGCAGAAGCAGCAAGAGGAAAGGCTTAGGGAGAACCTGAATGATATTCTTCAGGCCTGCAATCCAGTTTTTATAAAATCCCCTCAGCCTTGCCAATGGGTCGGGGGGCTTACACTGTTGGCATCATTTAAGACAATGATATGTTGGGCTTCCTGAAGTTGACTGCTTGTTATCCCAGAGGCCATGCTCACCTGTTAAACATCTTCCTCCCAGTGTCTGCAATGGGCTCTGCTCTCTGGGTCTTGCCCTAACACACTGGTAGATCTAGTTGGAGTTTTTGGTCCTGCCAGCCTACCTGGTCCCGTTAGACTCAACCCAGTGGTGCTACTTATTCTCTGTTTGTGCCCCAGCCCTCTTCCATTTATCATTTGTACACACCGACCAAATCCATTCTTCCCCTGTTCTCTGCTCTGTGCCCCTAAGGCTGATGCCCTAACAGACTGCAATACCTGGGCACCTAGTTTCCAGTTAAGTTTGACTAATGGGAGGGGCTGGTAGGGGGTCAAGGAGAGGAGTTCCAGCATCTCTTTAACATTCCTTCCTCCTTGGGGCTGTATCTCTCGCAATATTTGCATCCAACCTACTGGGTGGCTCCTCCACCCCAGTTCCAGATTTAAAACTGGAAAATTGTTTCTATAAAGCAATTTCCTTCCTTCAGCACTCAGGGTGGGAACGGCTTCCCGCTGACATTTCCAGTGCATCATGATCTGTACCTGTTCCCTTAGCCCTGCCCACACCTCTGTAAGCTGTCCCTTCATTGAAGTCTCCTGAACTTCTGAGTTGGATTCTGTTTCCTGCTTGGACCCCAACGGATACCCCTGCTTGCCTGACCACACCCCAACGTGTGCAGAGCTCCTCCCTTCCGAACAGAGGTACTGAAATGGGCCTTTCTCAGTAGCAGAGTGGAGAAATAGCTCCCTCCCCCTTCTCAGGCATCCATCCTGAAATCCAGTCCACTCCACGGGGCTCCGCAGGATGGGGAGACAGTAGCAAGGTGAAGCACAGCCAATACGACCACAGGCCTTGTCAGCTGGGCATCGGAGAGCTCCTCTCCCCAGGCAGCTTCCCTCAGGCAGAAATGGGGCTCTCTGATAGGGCCAAACAGGGCGAGGCTGAGCCTAGACAGTGAATGTTCTCCCGAGGCCCTGCTAACCCCGTTTCCCAAAGTCATGTCACGAGCAGCAGGCTGGTACCAGCAGCACTCCGGAGTCTCGGATGATGTTGCCATGGTAACGCTAGGGTCACTGCTTAGCAACAGACCAGAGCTGCAGGAAGTTGCTAAGGTATTTTCACGTGTGTTAAAGCAAATGGATGTTTATCTCAATCTTGAGTGTAAATACACTGTCGGGGGAAAAGAGAAAACATACACACACAAACCATCTACTGATGTTCAGAGTTGCATATCTACTGATATTTAAGGCCTGGAGAACATGCCTTCTCTCTGGGAGAGGCAGACAGGTAGACCATGTACAACCCAATGAAGCACATCCTCTCTTGCCCCCTAAAACAGCTGCCTACCTGATTTCCCACTCACCCAGGCTTAAACTTTCACCACCACCTCATTTCCAATACGGTTTCCAAATCTTTCTCCTTAATGGTTTTTGAGAAGCCATGTAGAGTAGGAATTTCATGTGCGGACTCTAAAGTCAAACTGCCTGGGTATAAAACCTAGCTCTGGCCCTTGCTTGCTTACTACTTTGGACAAGTAACTTAGCTGCTCTGTGCCTCAACTTCCTCATCTGTAAAATGAGAATATTAATAGTGCCTACCTCACAGAATTGTGTGAGAATTAAATAATCTATTCCATGTCAAGCACTTAAAACAGTGCCTAGAATGTAATGATGGCTTTATTAAGAAGAGCTGTTTTAATATGAAATCATGACAACTTTCCCATGTGCCAGGCCCTACAGAAGGAATTAAGAATATAAAGGTTTGCAAGAAGTTGGCCTTGTCCTCATAAGGTGCATATCTATTTCAATGCCAGTGTGGTGAGGGTAAAGTCCCAATTTTTTTTTAATCTTTTTTTTTTACTGAAGTATAGTTAATTTACAATGTTGTGTTGGCTTCAGGTATACAACACAGTGATTCAGTTTATATATATATATATATATATATATATATATATATATATATATATATATATATGATAGCAATATATCATATATATTCATTTTTAGACTCTTTTCCATTATAAGTTATTACAAGATATTGAATATAGTTCCTTGTGCTATACAGTAGGTCCTTGTTGTTTATCTATGTTATACATAGATACATATATATGTTAATCCCAAATTCCTAATTTATCTCCCAGCCCCCCACCCACCTTTCCCCTTTGGTAACCATAAGTTTGTTTTCTGTGTCTGTGAGTCTATTTCTGTTTTATAAATAAGCTCATTTATATCATTTTTTTAGATTCCACATGTAAGTGATATCATATGATATTTGTCTTTCTCTGTCTGACTTACTTCACTTAATATGTTAATCTCTGGGTCCATCCATGAATGTCCCAACTCTTTGGTTGGTCATTCAAGATACCCTCAAATCCAGCTCCAGCCTGGCCTTGCGTACTTAAGGAGTAATTGTGAGAATTAAATAAGGTAATACATGTTAGAATTCAGAATGATGGCTGGCATATAGTAAGTGCTCAATAAAGGTTCTATTACTACTAAAATAATTATTACTTCCCCACCACACACACACACCAGCTCCAAGCTGGTCTGTGTTCTGGTCCCTTGAATAAACCTCATGAACTCCCACATCTGGGTGCTTGTTCACACTGGTCTTGACCGCCTGGAGTACTTCCCCCTTCCTCTCCACCAGTCTCATGTCTGTGTGACCTTGAGAGCAGGTCCAGTCATACTTGTTCCTGAAAACCCCCTGACTACCCAAGGCCATGGTCATCTGCTCTGCCTTGACCACATCCAAACTCCATGGTATTCACTGTTTCTTCTGCCTCATCTTTTAAGTGTTTGTATCTTGTTTTCTGAACCAGGGTGTAACCCCTATCTATCACGATATTTCTTATGCATCTTCTCAGATCGCAGCCTCACCTGTCTCGGGCCCTTTATCACTGTTCCACCTGCGTTGTCACCACAGTGACCAGCTCAGCATGGACTCTGCCCAACCACTGGCACCTGAGGACACTGTGCCTCAGCAAAGGAGACACACAATGGGTGCATGACTGTGGGGTTCACTCGTCTTACCATGTTCCCCATTGTCCAGAAGCAGCAGCCTGAAGGCATGGCAGAATGAACAAAGGTACCAGCTCAGTGACGACACCCCAAAGGGTCAGGGCACTGTCATCTGGAAGGTAAACCAACATCCTATATGGTGCCGTGTCCCCAACAGCCATGATATAGACTCTGGGAACCAAACGGTGGATGGAGGACTTACCCCCTCCCCACGCCTCTCTTCTCCACCTGCAGAATCTATGCTCTGTCTACACGCTAGGCCCTGCCAGGTAAGAGTGCTGGTTGTCAGGGAGGAAACTCTCCTGTCAGTCAGGGTTCCACTGACCTGAAAGCTGAGACTGTAACTTAGTCCCTTGGCACTCCTCATGCCAGCAGGCAAACAGGCAAAGGCAGGAGTTACTATACTCGTGAGATTAATAACCCTGATCCCCAGAAAGAGCTAAGTTGTTGCTACACAATGGGTGCGGAGGGGATTACTTCTAGAACCCAGGGGATTCACTGGGACTTCTCTAAGTGCAGTAAAAACTATAAAGGGGCAACTGCAGCAACCATGGGCTAGCAAAAGCATGGCAACCAAGGGCAACTGAGTGATAAATTTGGTCTTTGTTACCCCGTGTGCTCACAGACCAGCAGCAGCAGTGGTACCAGAGAGCTCGAAGGACTTGCAGAAGCCCAGGCACCTCCCCAGACCTCTGAGTCAGATGCTGCATTATAGCACAACCTTTTAATTCACATGCAACTTCAAGTAGAGAAGCCTATGAGGCAACCCACTAGGCAAGCAACTTAGATCTTTCAGCTGAAGGTGAGAGAAATCTAGAATGAGTAATGGCAGGGGGTGGCGAGGTGAATGTTAATATCCTCAAACCAGTGGCGGCGGTGGGAACTGTAGATTCTTTCATTTATCCTCTTTTCAGAGAGAGTGGCTGGTTACAGCCTTGATGGAGAATTGGTGAGTGATTTAATTTGTATCTCCCCTTCAGGGAAAAAGTGAGGGTATCTTGTTCTCACAGAAATGGAGGCTCGTATTCTAGTGTGAGGACTGGGAGAGCGCTGGCAGAGCTGAGTGGTGCTGGCCTGCATTGCATCAACATCTCCCAGACGCCCCCTCAGATCCTGTTGGCCTCACCTGTCTCGGGACCCTTGGCCACGTGCTCCATGCCAGCTATTGGCTCTGTGTGGATTCACCAACCAGTGCCCAGCCACCTCTCCCAGACTCAGACAATCACTTCCCCATAGTGTGTGGTGTGACCTGGCCTCCATGGTGGCCCTGGAAGGACCATGTCGTACAAACTAGTTAATTCCTCAGGGCAAAGTTTGCTGAAAGGGAATAAGAGATGGAAAGCACCCACTCTCCGTGCCCTTCCTTCCCTTTGACAAACTGTCCTGAGATTTAGCAGCTCAAATGTCCTCTCTGAAGACGGTGTCAGGAGACTGAGCAGTTATTGGTGCTTTGTATGAAGCGGGGACCCACCTGGAAATGGACCCACCTGGGAAATGGACCCACCTGTCCAATGGACCCGCCAATGTCCATTGCCTTGTGGCCCTGGACTCCCAGCTGACCCAGTTGCATTCCATGCACCAGCCAGGGGAGGTTCAGTGGCAGCTGTTGGTACTGAAGCCCTCCCCCTCCCAGCTTAAGAGGCACTAGAAGCAGGGCTGGCAAGTAGGAAACCCTCAGGGAAGGGCAGCCACTATGACCCTGATTCTTGTTATACACAAGGACCCACCTTGTGTTTCATCTTCCTCCTTCCCTGCCTGGCTCCTCTTTCTTCCTCACTCCCACTTCCTTGGTTTTTACCCTCCAATAACATGTTAGCAGACTTTTGCCTCAGGCTCTACTCTCTAGGGTTCCTAAGCTATGATACCTTTCAGGGCAAAGACCATGTTTTATCCTTCCGTCTCTCTCACTCCGCACCTTGCCCAGTGGTTTACCCAGGGTGAGAACCAAATATTTAATGCCGGAAGGGACCTGCTGAGAGAGGAGGGCAGGAAAGACTGGCAAAAATATGGGACACTCCCACTTTGCAGGGTTTGTAACGAACTTCAACATCAGTAGTTCAGGGATTCGGGGGACATGGGGGAGGGTGCTAGGAACCTGCTATGCTGCCTGGCTTTGGTTTAACACCATCTTGTAAGTAAATATCCAACATTCACCAACCCTGAAACCACATGTGCATTTGTTTTCCAAATACCATAGTCATGGCAATGGGGTAATTTTTTCTCAGACTGGGTCTAGTCACCTGGCAAGTATCTGGCACGGTGTGAGCCACGGCTTGTCAGCCAATGGTGATGGCAAAATTCTCATCAGGAACATGTTTTTCCCTTCTTTCAAGTTCCCAGTACTAACTGATGACGACAACTTTCAACTGAACTGCTTTCTTAGGTTCTATTTCAGAACATGCCAGACCAGCCCCAGACCTCTGGCCTCTGACTTCTTCATGCCAAGTCCTGATTCCACAGGGGCGACATAATGTCCATTGTCTTGTGGCCCTGGACTCCCAGCTGACCCAGTTGCCTTCCATGCACCAGCCAGGGGAGGTTCAGTGGCAGCTGTTGGTACTGAAGCCCTCCCCCTCCCAGCTTAAGAGGCACTAGAAGCAGGGCTGGCAAGTAGGAAACCCTCAGGGAAGGGCAGCCACTATGACCCTGATTCTTGTTATTATGCTGTCCTTTACTGGAAGGCTTCTGCCTGAAACTAAAGTTCATTTCATATACCAGTGGCCTCCAGGACAAAGTAGGATTATGTAACTAAGACTCTTGACCTGAGGAAGAAATTTAAAAATACAATAAAATAGCTAACATGTCTTAGGGCTTGCTGGGTTTCAGACCCCGTGTTAAGTGCTCTTCACTTATCATTTCATTTAATCCTAATTTAAGGGCTGGATACCATTATTATCTCAAGTTTACAAATGAGGAAAATGTGGCTCAGAGAAGTTTAAAAACTTATCCAACCTACAGAGTGGAAGAAAATATTTGCAAATATGTATCTGATAATGATCGTGTATCTAGAGTATATAAACTCATTACAGGTCATAGTTTTTTAAAGGACAAGCAACTCAATTTAAAAATGGGCAAAGGATGGGCAAGGGATCTTTTTTCCAGAGAAGATATACAAATAGCCGAATAAGCACATGAAAAAGATGTTCAATGTCATTAGACATCAAAGAAATGCAAAGAAAAACCCAGATGAGATGCCACTTCAAACTCACTAGGATGGCTATGATCAAAAAGACAAATAATAAGTGTATGCAAGTATGTGGAAAAAGTAGAACCTCCGACATTGCTGGTGGAAATGTGAAATGGTTTGGAAAACAGTCTGGCAATTCCACAATAAGGTAAACGCAGACTTACCATATGACCCAGCAATCCCACTTTTAGGTATATACCCAAGGGAAATAAAAGCATATGTCCACACAAAAACTTGTACACAAATGTTCATAGCAGCATTATTCATAATAGTCAAAAAGTAGAAACAATCCAAATGTCCATCAACTGATGAATGGATAAAAACTTGCCCCAAGTCACACAACCTCTTCTTCTGAGTAAATGAAAATTAGACAGGACCCCTGATCATCTATCTCCACAAGTATGATAATAGAGAAATGAATAGAAGATGGTGGTGAGGAAAGAAGCTTAAGGCGGTAGATAAGAAGGTATCCCTGGAACATGAGGACATTCTCCCTATATTTCCATACAAATCGTAAAGGATCTAAGATGAGAATCCTAATGACAATGTCATCTCCGGGTGGAAGTCAAATCATCAGACACTGCAGCCACGCCCCAGCAGTGCACCCTGAAATTCAGGATGAGGAGACACAGGATACTGGCCGCAGATAGCTAAGGTGCATATAAAAGGAATGATTTCAGTAAGCCCAGACTTTTGCATCTTCTCATACATAGAAAAGCACTCAATTCCTTGAGATACCTGGTTTTCTTTAATTGACAGTAATCTTTTGATATTCTGAACACCTGGTTTTGTTGCAAAAAAACTCTTATATATCCTGGCTATCCCTTGCCTCTTCGGAGCAGTCCCTCAGAGCTATCTGAGATGCTGTGTCCCAGGCTTAAGTCCTCAGTATGTTTACCAAATAAAACATAACTCTCAACTTTTAGGTTGTGCATTTTTTTTCAAGTCAACAGTTTTGGCAACCACGAAAGGGACTAGAACCCTCAATCTTCCGGTCTGAGCAGGAGAAAAGCAGGTTGTGTGGGAGAAGGAACAGCACACCTGAAAACATGTCTTATGACCTGCAGGGATGTTGTGTGTACCTTTCACAGAGTGTCCGGGTTTCCTGTCACCCCAGGGCCTGATCCACTGCAAATACTCAACAAGCGCTTGATAAATCTAATTGAATTCTATCTCTGCTGGAGCCAAACAGTCTCTTGGAAACCCCATGCCCAGCACAATCCCAGCACCTAACAATGTTTTGCACCTAATGAACATTCAGTAAATATTTGTGAAAGAGATGGATGATTAAGTGAATAAGTACCTTTGAGCCTGGGAGACAGGTTATCGTATATTTGTGAGACATATGAGAGAGGAAAATGAAGTACCAAGTTTAACTCCTAAGGGAAAAAATAAGGTAATTGACCATGCTTTGGCCCCAAAGTATTATCCTCCTCATCTGCCATCACCACCCCGAATGAAGCAGGACATCTGGCACTGGGTTTTAAAGAATTTCCCAATTTATGATTGGTAATTTGGTAAATGACAATATAGAAATTTCTAGCTAGAAGGTACCTTAGAGATCCTTGAGCTACGGAAGAAAAAGAAGCCTGAAAGCAGAGCTGTCATTCTGTGGGAGTGTGACAAGTGCCTGTGTAACTTCCGAGGATAAGCTGAGCCCAGGCAAGGAGTTCACGCGTCAACAGCAGTGCCTATAATATCAAAGTTTAGGAAGTTGACACCGTGTCTGTCACACATTATTTGAACTGATTACTGGTTCTGGATAATTCATTCCCCCAAAAAAGTGTGGCTGGAAGGCATTACAAAGGAAAAAAGAAAACTTCCCGAAATGGCCCGATGCAGAATGTGCACATTTCACAGAGGCGAGTTGTGATGAAGGGCCGGCAGGGACCACAGGTGCAGCCCCTTCCCCACAACTCCCAAGAGAAACATTCCCAGGCCAGAACTTCAGAAACCTATTTGCCTACTCCAAGCACCAGGATGATAAGGGCAAAACTGTTCCCCAAGGAGAACCACGTCCTTGGGCAGGGCAGTGGGGCGAATTAATTTCTAATAATGAGGCTGTAAGCTATAGTGTGTCACGAAAACAGGCGTATTCGTGAAGAGTAAATATGTCAACCAATTCAAGAGGCATGCTAATCTCTTTTGTTTTGTGAAGTTCAGGTTTCCTGGCTCTATAAAATGTGATGCACGCCTTCAATGTGTGCGGCAGAATCTGTGAGATTGCAGAACGCCACATTAAACTCAGAGCTCCTGGGCTAATGAGACTAAGTCCATTTTGCAGTAATGATTTGTTGGTAATAGCCCATCCTGGAACAGATGTCTCATCCGTCATTGCATCGAGACTCCGACCCTCCAGATACTCGGGGACCATGTGGAGGCGGCACAGCCTGGGGAGGGATCCTCATCTCTGGACTCCTGAGTGGAGCCAGACCCATGAGAAGAATCAGTGGGTGCCTACACAGTGTGAGTGGAGGCCCCCCAAATCCTCCCTAACTCAAATTTTGTCCCCACCCACCTGCCACAGAGCTTAAAATATCCTCCTTTGAATTGTCTATTAAAATGTAAATATGTCACCTGGAAGAAGTAACACATTAAATTAGCATCCCTTATCACTCATTTTCACATTAGGGAGAGCTGGGCCCCGAGGGGATGGAGGAGGACAGGGAGTCATCACTGAAGGGTGATGTAGCAGACACCTGAGCAGGCATCAGGACCAGAGGCAGGGCCAGGCTGGGCCCACAGCGCATGGCACGCAGCTACGCCTTGCTCAACAACCCCCCCCCCGCCCCCACTAATACTGTGGGTGTTTTATGTATACGTTTCCCCAATTACGTGAGCAACTCGAAGAAGGGACTAGAACTTATTTATCTTTGCAAAGTCCCAGAACCTGGCACATAAACATTTAGAAAATCCCAAGTATCTCTCCAATAAATATTTGTTGAAAAGTGAATTTTATCCTCACAAGGCCCTAAGAAAATCAGAGGAGGTGTTATTAGCATTTTATAAATAAGGAAACTGAGTCTCATGGAGGCCCAAGCACATAGGATTGAGGAGGAACAAGCTCTGGATACACAAAGAGGCAGACAAAGAATACACACTTCGTCTAAGAAGAGGACGCGTGGGAGATAAGAGAGGAATAAATTAGGGTCAAAGTTTGGGTGACTTTGAACACCGACCTGAGAGTTTTGAGTGTTATTCTGGGAAGCTTGGAAAGTTTGTTTAGGGATTGGGAGTGCAGGAACCAGAAGAAGGCAGTGAAATATGCCAAGTGATATTTTAGAAAGATCATTGGCCTGGAGGAAAACAGGAGGGGTTGGAGAATCAGGAAACTGAAGACTCATGAAGGGATTCTTTGTGTGAGTCAGATCCAGGAGAGCAGCAGTGAAAATAAAGAGGAGGCCACACATCTGAGAGACAGAAGCAGAGCAACCTTAGTGACTGATGAATGAGGAGTGGGTGAGGGACAAGGGGAAGGAGGGACATGGACTGGATTTCAAACCCACTTCACTGGATCGACAGCCATGGGAAATCAGGATGAGAAGTGTGCTTTTGACCAAGGATGGTCAATTCTGCTGTAAACCTGTTGAAGAAGGTGACAAAGGACCACCCAAGTAAGGATGCCCAGGGGGCATTTGGTGTCAAAAATCTCCAAGAGATTTAGCTAAATGAGAAGCTAAATGAGATTAGATGAGATCTTTGAGAAAGTAGGAGTCAAAGTCAGAACCTCCCCAAGTGGAGACAGAGTTGGACAATGCAGTGACAATTGAAGGCAAATGAGAGTGTTCCAGAAAGGTGGGAGTGACAGTGCTGCAGAAAGGCAAGGGCAACGAGGGGAGGTGCTATTGGCTTTCAGGAAAAGGCTACCTCTGGTTCTCTTCAAGAGGGCAATTCAGCAGTGGCAAGGGCAGGAAATTTAAATGGCTTAGGGGGCAGTGAGGAGAGGGAGCCCGGAGGAGGGGAGAGAGAATTTTATCCTCTGTGGCAGGGACAGCAGAGCCAAGGCTTGTTTATCTGTCCCTTTCAGTTTAGGGAGAGCTGAGCCTATGTTTTATGTGAAGAGGAAGGAGCCAGCAGAGACTGAAATATGAAAGAGAGAGTGGGAGACGCTGGGGTAGGCAAGACGTAGAAGCAGCAAGGAGGGGAATGGGCGGGAGGGGCGGGCGGTAAAGAGGAGGAGGCGGGGGGTGGGGGGGGGCGTCTAGCCTGAAGGGAGGGCAAGGAGCAAGCGGGAAGGCAAGTCCAAGAGATCACTTTACTGGAAAAAACAGAAAAATAAGTTCCCAGGGTTCAGTCTGACAAAAAAAGAAAGTAGCCTCCCCAGGGAATGGGAGAGGGTCCCAGATGGCAAAGGACTGGGTTCATATGTTGCCGAGATCCACCCAAAGTAGAAGAGGAGCAAAATCATTTCTAAAGGTAGAATCTCATCTATATATTGCTGACAGTCCAAATAATGAAGTCGGCACCCAGAATTACAAGGTCATGAACACCAGTGCAAGGGAGGTCCTGGGACATCACCTGATCCAGCCCTCTCACTTCACCAACCAAGAAAACGAGGCACAGACAGGTGGCGTAAATTAACTGAGATCACAGAGCTAGTTACGAGCTAAATCTAGGACGCCTAGCTCCTGGTCAAGTGTAATTTCTACCAAAGAGCAACTCTGTGTGCTGGATTTCCTGGGATAATTCTGATTATACATAATTTATTTTTTCTAATAATGGTAATTATATTAAATATATAACAACATATGATTTCATTTTGGTAACTTCAAACGGCTTTTCACATTAAAATTTTGAAAAAAGCAATAAATCAGGAAAAGCAAGTCTTTTGTCAGCTGATGTTTCCCAATTTTTGTTTCTGCAAAAAATAACCACCGTAATTACACGGCAGAGTTATTACAAGCATGGTTCTGGAGTCGGAGAGGCCCTGCTGGGACTCCAGGTAAGCCCACCAATTACTACTTGGGTGACATTGAATAAGACGATTGATCTCCCCTGGGAAAGGGGCCTCAGCCCTCCCACGGTGGCAACGAAGGCAGACAGCAGCAATCAACCACGCTGTCATCATCGGCCCTAGCATGGGAGAGAAGCGGGGGATGAAACCCACAGGGGGAGCAGGCAAAGCTGTGGCTAATAATGTTTTCCATCCGGAATAATCCCTGTGTTTCAGCCAGAGATGATTTGGAGGCTTTTTGAGAAACAGACCTGAAGAGAAAATATAATTACTTTTTCCTGCACTTGAATTTCAAGGCGGTGTCCTTTCAAAATAAAAAAAAAAAAGGCACTTGAGGGTTGGACATGAGGCAGCAGGGAGAGAAGTGGAGGATGGAGAAGGATCATTCATGCCGAAGCCTGTGACATTTCACCAAAGTGACTCCTTTGGGGAGCAGCTGGTACAAATGTCATTCAGCTGAGACAGGAGGAAGCAAGAGAGGGCAGTAGCCTCTGCAGGAAAGGACATGATCCACTCCCCCACTCACCAACCACTCCTCTCCCCCCAAATCCTGCGTGGACCAGTGGACCAGGAGAGATGGCACCATACATGGTGCTTTCAGCAGAGCATCCCAGAGGTGCGGCCACTGATGACTAAAGAGTGGGTGTGAGGGCTTCCCTGGTGGCGCAGTGGTTGAGAATCTGCCTGCCAATGCAGGGGACACGGGTTCGAGCCCTGGTCTGGGAAGACCCCACATGCCGCGGAGCAACTGGGCCCGTGAGCCACAACTACTGAGCCTGCGCGTCTGGAGCCTGTGCTCTGCAACAAGAGAGGCCACGACAGTGAGAGGCCCGCGCACCGCGATGAAGAGTGGCCCCCAACCGCCACAACTAGAGAAAGCCCTCGCACAGAAACGAAGACCCAACACAGCCAAAAATAAATTAATTAATTTAAAAAAAAAAAAAATATATATATATATATATAAAAAAGAGTGGGTGTGAGTGTCTAGAACAGGCAACCCTGGGGCTCCTCAAATTGATAATCTGGGGGCATGAAAGAAGGAAGGAGAAGAAGAGAGGGTTAAACCGACCCAGGGTTGAATCAGCCTTCCCACTTACTATGTGACCTTAGCAAATTATTTAACTTCTGTGTCTCAGTTTCCTCATCTGAAAAAAGGGATAATACAGATCCCAGGGATGTTAGGAAGATGAGATACATGTGTCACAAGTGCCTAGGTAAGCAGGTGCTCAACAGACAGTCTTACATACATATATGGATTATTAAGGAAATATCATATTCATGCCCACTGACAAAAAGCACAGGTCCCTGGCCAAGGTCTCAAAGTCATCCTGCAGGAGGATGGACATTCATAAAACTCAAAAAGGCCTGATGAGACTATTATTTCAGGCTACTGATGTTCCCAAACAGTTGCTGCATATCTCTAGAGATTGATGAGACCTTCAGAACGAATGGATCTTTCCGGAGCCTGAGATACTTGACCTACTGGCAAAACCACTTCTTAAAAATTTCTTTATGGTTTTTCTAAAATTTATTTGCAATATATGATTTATGCCTCCATATACTTGCCAAAACTATTTGCTGCAACTCTGTACCGATGTGAAATCTACTTGGTACCATAATATCTGGTGCATGGTAAGTGGACACTTACTGCTATGTGGGTTCTTGATGCCCTTGTCAGGGCTGGTCTGAATGCGCAGGACAAATGCTGATCTGGAAGGGTCCCACCATTCTAGAAATCGGTCGTGTCCAGTGCAAACCAAGGCCTTGTAACTAACATATAGGGCTGGTTCCTATTAGGACTCTAGCTAATAAATTCAAAGAAATACCTTTGGAAAAGATTGAGCTTAGAGCAAGTTTTTATCAAACATCAACAAAAAAACTCACAAGCAAGGGAAAGTCAGATGGAGAAAGAACTCAGTGAACAAGTTGGAAATGAGAGTTTCTTCATTCTGGCATGTACAGATGATTCACATAGTTCTGGTTTAGGAGTAGAGAAGAAAACTTGCTCACAAACAAAGGATTTCTCTTTGATTTTCAGAAAGCAGTCATTTATTGTCTCACCTCTCAGAGGCTCCCCACTCAGGTGAAATGATAGATAACACGTAGGCTGTGTCTCCCAGCTGAGTAGGATTCAAATCCCAGCCCTAAGACTTTCTGTGTACACTTAAATAAGTTGCTTAGCCTTCCTGGACCAAAGGTTTCTCATCTGTAAATGGAAATAATAAATGGTCAGCAGCTTCAAAGCTATGCTCACAATCCAAAAAGATTTAAACTATAACAGGAAAATTTAGGGTGGATTGAAAGATACTTCTTACTCAAGGCTCCAATAATTGGGCTTTGTTTGATATTTGGGGTTTTTTTTTTTTTTTTCGTTGTCTGTTCTTGTTTTAAGTAGGGAGCTCTGTTTTTTTAAGGAAGATCTTTTAGTTTCAGCTAAACATATCTTTGGGAAGTAAACTCTTGGGACCTTAAGACAATAACCAAGGTCTCCTAATTGAAACTAAAATACCTAAAAGGGAATAAACTGGCGATTGAGGGCTGACTTGCAAGCTTGATTACACAAAGTTCAAAAAGATAAGTAGCTTTCTAACAACTGAAGTTCCCCAAAAATAGAATGCATTCTCTCCTTATAAAGTTAATCTCTTGTGTCTCCTCTAGGCATCTTCAGGGATGCTGTAGAGGAGGATTCCCAGATTTCAAGGAAGGTTGACTAGAGGGTTCTTGTCTACACTTTTGTTCACTATTAATACTTAGAGAAGCACATCCATGAGTAGCCAAGGAGTCACCCACTGCACACAGAGAGCTGAAGAAGGAACCCAGCTAACTATGTTTTCCTGCAAATTAGGGGCTGTGACAACTCAGGCACTGAAACATACAGACACAGAATCTGTGCTTAATTAACAACTTGAGAAAGCAAATGCTAATAATTGATGGAAGCGTGAGAATGAGGCATTGGGAAAATACCCAGCAGAGTTCTGCCTGTCAGTTCTCCCTTTGAGGCAGTGATTAGCATTCCACAGCTCCTCAAAGAAACTTCTACAGAAAGTCTTGTCTCCCAGTAGGTGCTGCCCTTGACCCATGAGGAGGGAAACAGAGGAGGATGTAGTTCTTTGTTGCTCTAATTGTCCACAGGTGCTAGCCCTGAGCCTCTCTGGGTTGTGAAGAATGAACATCTCACAGCGGGCATGCTTTCCTGACCCATTTACCAAGGAAGAAGTGAAGCTGTGAGTTCTGAGTGGGTCCAGACCGGAGCAGCAAGGGACAAGCAGTCCTGCCATCGCTGGCCTTTGAACCACCAGACACGACCTTGCTCAAAGCATCTGTGGCAAATCAGGAGGCTTTCTGGGGCCTCTGGAAGCCCAATAGGAGAATCACAACACAGACCTCCAGGGCGCAGGAGCAAAGACATGCCCTCCTCACTAACATCTCTGCTCCTTCTGAGAAGCCATTCCTGGCTCGTGACTGGGCCTCAGCAGAGACTAAACACCCAAACAGGAGATATCATGCGACCATGGGACCTGAGTTGCCCATCATGAACTGCTTGCTATCTGATCCTCCAAATCAATAATCAGCATCCTGTCACCAAAAGGAAGAAGCATATGCAAGAAGCTAGAATCAGAGTGAAACTGCTCACAGGAGCTGGAGCCACAGATCAGAAGGGGCTGTTGCTGGAGACACCAGTGAAGGTTACAGTAACCCCTCAAGGCCAGGACCTCCAGGCAATATACAGTCCTTTTCTGGCTGGTCAGTTATCTAAGGACCAACATTCCTCAGATTAAAAAGTAGAGCAGGGCTTCTCATTTGGGGGTGATTTTTCCCCTAAAGTCTGAAGACATTTCTGAGTGTCACAACTAGGGGGCGCTATAGGCACCTGGTGGGTAGAGGCCAAGGATGCTTTTAAAAAGCCTACAGCACTTCCTGCAGCTTAGCAATGAATTATCTGACCCAAAATGTCAAGAGTGGCAAGGCTAGGAAACTTTGTTGTAGGGGAAAGGAAAGAAGAAGAGAAAATAAAGGAAATCTGTGATTACCACATACCCAACAAAAAATATGCACAAACTTCCTTATTTCCATAATTCGTGACAAGGTATTTTTTACTACCCATCCCATATTTCTTCTGTGTGCATGCTAATATTTCCGGGCATAGAGGTCGTGCTTCCCCCAGAGCCTCAAAGGAGTTTTATAGCCAGAAAGAGTTTGACCCCCTGCTTAAGTATTTACTTATGTCTCCCTACTCTTGCCCCAGACCCCAATTCAGGGGAGAACAGGCCTAGGATGCTCACAGGAATGCTTCTTCTCCTTCCCACCAATCTGATCTAGAGATTCCAGAAGGGCATATTTTTGGCCCAAGGTCATTTTAATCTATGCAAAAAATAAGGATATTTTTACATTTGCACCGTATTCCTACTCCACATCTATGAAGTCAGTATTAGAATATCTTCTTTCATTCACTGAACCAATAAATATTTACTGAGTACCTACTATCTGTCAGATGCTGTGTTAGTAGATGTTACAATGGTAAATAGACCGACTCTCTGCCCATCTTCACAGGACTCAGGGACTATGGTTCTCTGCTCACCGTTATCATTTTCATCATAGACTTATTGAAATGGGAGTCCAGAAGAACTCACATCTGATCTAGTTCTTTCCCCAAGAATCTGTCATTCCCTCAGGTCATCTCCTGCCCTGGGCCTAACCTCCCCAGAACCTATTGGTTGGAAGAAGCATCGTGAACCATCCCGTTGTCTTCAGTGGCTTCCTTCCACAACTTTTCCACCATCTCTCCCTGGGTTATGAGTTGTCCTCCTATTCTCTGCTTAGCCTGGGACTCTGAAGGATGTACTGGGAAAAGGCCAAATGCACACACTTAAAATGGAAACAAAAATGGCAACGTCCTTCAAGAGGCCAGAACACCCTCACTCTAACTTGGAGAGGTCCTAACCTAATATTCCTCTATTGCCACCACAGGTGCAACAACTTTTCTTTTGAGGAGTCTTGGATTGTTCCCAGTGCAAGCTCCCAGCTCTAGCCAAAGCTGAGTGCACTTCTGGCCTTCAGTTTGTTTGGAATATCTGGTGACTCAGAGAGGCAAACTGCCAGAAACCCTTCTCCACAAGGGTCCGAGGAGCCCCCTGGGAAAGAATAGCAGGGGAATAGGGAAGAGCTGCTCTGGAAGTCCAGCTTGAGAGGAAGACATCTACGGGGGTGTCTTACACTTGCTCATTGGTTCAACTTCCATTGCCTTGCCTTCTGATTCCTGCGGTAGGGCCATCTGTGATGGTTCTCACCCACTAGGGTTCCTAGCATCCATAGTTTTTAACTAGCGGTTAATGTCATGACATGGCATCCTGCCGTTCACTTTACCTCAGAACACTTGACACTATCCCTTTGTGGTTAGACTGTACTCAGAATTTTGGAGTTTGCCACTTTTCTTGTGTTCATTTATTTATTACTTACTTGGGAAATATTTATTGAGCATCTACTCTATGCTAGGCAATTGGGCCACTTGGAGTTTACATTCACAGAGAAAGCAGTGACAGAAAATGAACAAATGAACAGAGGTACAAAATCATCAAAGCAGGGTGAGGGATAGAGAGTGATGGGAACAGGGAGCAGGGCTACACAGATGCCAGGGAAGGCTGTCTGAGAAAGGAAGAGACAGAGAGACCTGAATGAAGTGAGAGATGAGCCATATAAAATCTGGGGAGAAAGCATTTCAAGCAGAGGGAAGAGCAAGTTCAAAGGTCCTGTGGTGGGAACACACTTGCCTGTTGAAGGACCAGAGTAGCTGGAGCAAAGTTAGCCTGGGGCCTGTTATAAAATCAGGTCAGAGATGTACACAGGATGCAAATCACATCAGGTCACATGAGTCACAGTAGAGTTTGGATCTTGCTTTGAATATAAAGGGAAACAGAGGAATTTGAGCAAGGAAGTGACATGACCTGACTTTCATTTTAAAAAAGAATCACTCTGGCTGCTATGAGGAAAATCACTTATAGGGAATCAAGAGTGTGGGCAGGGAGACCATTTAGGAGGCAATGGCAGACAGGCAAGAGAGATGACAACAACTTGGGCTGGTGGAAATGGTACCTAGTCAGATTTGGGACATACTTAAAGTGAGCACTGATGATTAGACAGAATAAGAAAGAGCAGCATCAAGTATGAGTGCTAGGAGAGGGCCTGAGCAGCCAGGTGGTACATCATTACCATGAGAAACCTGTAGAGGAGTAGGTGTGAGGGGATGTGCTAGGATTCAGAATCAAGGGTTTGGTTCTGTTAGAAAGACATCCAGTGAAGACAGACATCTAGAATCGTGGTGAGAGACAGGTGTGCAGAGGTGAACTGGGCAATCATCAGCTTATACACGACGTTTAAAGCTGTGGACTAAATGAGACCCTCTAATGAGGGTCTGTAGATAGAAAGGTCCAAAGATTGAGTCGGGTTAGAGGTCAAGAGGCAGATGAGATAGAAAAGGAGCTGCCCATGAAATGGGAGAAAAACTGGGTGTGGGGTTTCAGAAGCAAGATTCGATAAAGAAAAAAAGTAATTCAAGAGGGAGAGACACAGAGGGCTTTAATTGTATCAGTAATGTTTGCGATCATATATAGGAGGACAGCATTCTGTCCTTTTTGTAACTTTCATAGGAATAAAACATTTTATTTAAATATACAGAACATATACACAATACTATATATAAAATAGATAAACAACAAGGACCTACTGTACAGCACAGGGAACTATATTCAGTAGCTTATAATAACCTATAATGGAAAAGAATCTGAAAAAGAATATATATATTATATATATATATCCACACACATATATATGTGTATATATGTATATATATACACATATATATGTGTGTGGATATATATATATAAAACTGAATCACTTTGCTGTAAACCTGAAACTAAACACAACATTGTAAATTAATTATACATCGATTTAAAATGGTAATAAATAAATAAATACATATCTAGAAAAAATGTGATCAACTGTATCAAATGCTGCTGAGAGATCAAGTAAGAAAAGGAAGGGAGTTAACCCACTGTATTTGGCAAATGGACATCACTGATGACCAGGACAAGAATAGCTCCAAAGGACGACTGAGGACAAGAGCCTCTTTGGAGTGGGTTGAAAAAAGAATGGAGGCTGAGGAAGTGACCACAGACTGAACACGGACAATTTGAGGAATTCCGCCATAAAAGGGGCAGAGAACTGGAGCAGCAACCAGGCAGAGACTTAGGATCAAGGACATTTGGGAGTTTGCTTTTTTGTTTTAGGTTGTTTTTGGATTTAGTGAGAATTATAGCATATCTGTAGGCCAGGAGAAAAGAACTAATCAATCATCCAGGAGAGGGACTTCCCTGGTGGCGCAGTGGTTAAGAATCCACCTGCCAATGCAGAGGACACAGGTTCGATCCCTGGTCTGGGAAGATCCCACATGCCGCAGAGCAACTAAGCCCGTGCGCCACAACTACTGAGCCCGCAAGCTGCAACTACTGATGCATGTGTGCCTAGAGTCCATGCTTTACAACAAGAGAAGCCACCTCAATGAGAAGCCCGTGCACTGCAATGAGGAGTAGCCCCCGCTCACCACAACTAGACAAAGCCCATGCCCAGCGATGAAGACCCAACGCACCCAAAAGTAAATAAGTAAATATATAAAGATAAAAATAAATTTAAAAAAAATCTTTAGTTTGGGAGGGAGGGAGACGCAAGAGGGAAGAGGTATGGGGATATATGTATATGCATAGGTGATTCACTTTGTTATAAAGCAGAAACTAACACACCATTGTAAAGCAATTATACTCCAATAAAGATGTTTTAAAAAAAAATCATCCAGGAGAGAAAGGGTAAGTGAGAACACAGCCACCTTGGGTGGACGAGAGAGAATGAGGTCTAGGCTACAGGTGGAGGCGTCCCTCCATAGAGCAGGGACTGTTCATCCCTGGTACAGGAGGGAGGCAGAGTGCAAGACTCCATGCAGGGCTGAGTACAGGGCTCTCAGAAGCAAGTGGGTTCATGGATTTGGGCCTGGAAGGATGCAGTTCTGTTCTGATTTCTCCTACAATTTTCTTGGGAAAATGCACGGTGAGGTTATCAGTTGACAAGATGGGGAAGGGCTTTTGGACATTAAGGATAGAGCGAGCAAGAGGCAGAGAGGACCTTACAGACCTGAAGAGTAAAATAAGACCATGTAGGAGGAGCACCAGAAGGAGCTGAGTGGTATCAATTTCATGTGGGCTGGTTTTTCAGCTCCTCTTCACTGTGCACAGGCAGGGAGGACAGAGCTGGCCTGCGTTGAAGGAGCATTGATGTAAAGAGGAGGGTGAGGCGGAAACGAGCTCAAGACGCAGCCAAGTTCTCAGGGTTGAGCACAGGTCCTCCACCCTTCTGCCCTCACAGCGAGTCCCCCTCAGGACTTTCTAAATTTCCTGTCTAACAACCTCTGTGGAGGACCATCCCAATCTGTCAGGGATGTTCTTATCACATTGAACTTCAAAATAGAAGGGGTTGGGGTCTAGGTCTCCCTTCCCAGGAAGCTCCTCGGCCCTTTATGCACCCACAGCTTTCCCAGGGACCAGCTCTGCCCACCAAGAAGTATAAGAAATGGTGAACATTGCCAAGTCACAAAGACTGGGTTATCCCCCAGCCCCCGAGCAAACAGGGGCCCTGAGTAATCAAGAGCTGCTCTATGGCATCTTCCTCTACCCACCCACCCTGGGGGATACATTGGGCTGGGCTGGGGGCCCTGCATTAGCACGTAGAAGCATGAGCTCATGAAAAGCAAATGGCCCATTTGTTCCCCCATCTGGTAGAGCTCACAGAAACCTGGGTTGCACTCTTCATTTCAACAGCATCCAACAAAAACCCCAGCTACTCTGCAATTTAATAAAAATGACTTAGGGTTTGGCTTAAAGATATTGCTACTCCTGTGCAGAAAAGAGTCAGAAGAACTGGTGGAAAGACAGATAAGGCTTAGTTTTGGCAGAGGAGATTAAACTGATGTGCAGATTAGGGGAGAGCCACATAAAGCATTTTTTGTATGTGTGTGATTGATAGGCTGCTCCCTAAGAAAGCAACTGCATGAAAGTTGGCTATGGTGTCCCTGCTCTTTGCTCTGCATCCACTCCATCCCGGAGCCTGATGGCCAGTGCTCTCAGGCTGTCCCCCCTGTGGGGACCACACTTACCCTGCCAGCCCTCCCTGCTCCCCTCCCCAGCCCTAATCAAAACCCATCTCCACTTATTCTGAGCACTCATAAGAGACTAGTTCTAACCGGGATAAATTAATTCAAGCTAATGCAAATTATGGCTTAATATGTTGCCCTTCCCAGACAACATTTACATTTTTAAAAGTAGCATTGGTTCCTTAAATCTAAGGGAATGGGTACTGTAGGATTGTCAAGCATTGTGGCAGGCAGGTAAGGGGAGACTGTAGAAAACGGTACAATTTTCGAGGCCCCTCTGGGGTCAGACGTGGAAGGTCCCATCTGCTCCTTCTGGTCATCAGGTACCTCATGGGCCAAGCGGTACCAATGTCAGATCTTTCTCTAAAACCAGGATATTTCTACCTTAAGAAAATATGCCTATAATGCCTTTGGTTATTGCCTGTATTACTCTAATATATGCAGATGAGATTCTTCTGTGCAATCAAAATAAATCTATGATAATGGTTTGCTTAATTTCCTCTTCTGCACCAGGTAATGTGAGTTCCCTGAGGACAGAAGAAGAGAGAAGAGGAGGCACCTGCCCGTCGCTGTCATGGGAGACATCTGCCCTGGACTGGCAGCCCTGCCCAGGCCACTACAGGACCTTCTGTGCTGCACTGGGTACCAGGCAGGAGGGTATCGGGTGAGGCCTGCTCCAGCTGCCTCTGTGCTCCTGGGAGAAGCAGAGGGGAGACCCAGGCTCCCAGAGGACCCAGCTACAGAAAGAAGTTCTGGCCTGTGCCATGTAACTCTCATCTCACCAGAAATCTCTGTGGACATATGTGAGTCTGTGCATCAGGGAACCAATCTTGTTAATGTCAAGGTTTATCATGAGAAACCCTAAGCCTGGTATAGAGATGGTAGTTAAGGCACAAACAACAGCTTCCCCTAATTTCTCTCTGCTTTCCTTGGTCTGTGCATGAAACAAAATCTAGCCCTCTGCTTTTCCAGGCACTCATTACCTGCCTCCTACCCCAGAATGGAGAGAGGTCATCCCCTGCTGCTCCAGAGGAAGCAGACACAGGGACAAAGGCCCGATTACTGCCCGAGGAGCCCTGGACAGCCTGACGACCCAGAATGAGCAGCAGGCAGGGAGGGGGCTGCTCATGTAATGACAGTATCCACCAAGGCCCACAGGGACCTCAGTGGCCTCCATAAACCCTCACCCATTCATCCACCCATTCATGCAGTCACTGGTTATTTTTCAGCTAGAGGAACCAGCAGACAGCCTAGCCCCAGAAGACAACTGATGACTCCCTGAAGAGGTGGGACACATCAGTCCTCCAGGGGATGCATCCCTTCCTCACCTGTGAGCTGGGGTATAGTGTTGCTGTGGGGAATGTGTTTGTCTTTGAGGTTAAGGCAGAGCCCAGCCCTATAAGGACAAAGCAGATAGCTGCTACCTGGTTCCCACTCAGTGGTGGGGAGCCAGAGGCCCATCACTGCCCCCACCCCCAGGCCAGTTGCCTTGTTCCTTCTCCAAATACAGTGCTCTCCTGAGTTAATCTTCCACTAAATGTCTTCATGCTTCTGGAACTTCAATTGCAGCCCACTCTGCCCTCAGGCAGAGACCCTAGAAGTGGGATCTGCCCTCAGGCAGTGGGATCACCAAACTTTACAAAGAAGTGATAATTCAGGGCTGAATGTTGCCCTCATCATTGCCACACGTCTTTCCTGCAAGTCCATGTGGAGCAGGGACCAGGAATTGAAGCTCCAAACTTCCAACTCAAGCCTCCTTCCCCAGCACTGTGTTATCTTAACATGGCAGGTTTTTGGTTGTGGTTTTGGTTTTAGTTTGTTTGTTTGTTTGTTTGTTTTACATCAATTGCAGAAAGAGCTGAGTAAATCATGTTCCTCTTTTTATGATAAATTATCCTCACTTCCTGTTAGATTTAAAGAAAGAGAGAAAGGGAGTAAGGAAATAAGGAAGAAGGATTTCTCATTTAAACTATTGTCTGGTTGGAAGTCCTAACCTAGACCTTCCTTCATTTGTCCCTAAATATAAAATCAAAAGGTGGCAGGATACAAAATTAATATACAAAAGTAAATTGCTTTCCTATATACCAGCATATGAACAGGTGGAATCTGCAATTAAAAACACAATATCATGTACATTGACACCCTACAAAAATTAAATACTTAGGTATAGCTCTAACTAAATATGTACAAGAGCTATATTAGGAAAACGCTAAAACCCTGATGAAAAAAATCAAAGGAGAACTAAATAAATGGAGACATATTCCATGTTCACGAAGACTCAACTCTACATTGTCAAGATGTCATTTCTTCCTAACTTGATCTATAGATTCAATGCAAACCCGACCAAAATCCCAGCAAGTTATTTTCATTCTAAAGTTTATATATAGAGAAAAATGACCCAGAATAGCCAGCACAATATTAGGGAAAAGAACTAAGTAGAAGGACGAACACTACCCAACCTCAAGACTTACTATAAAGCTACAATAATCAAGACAGTGTAGTATTGGCAAAAGAATAGAAAATAGATCAATAGAACAGAATAGAGAACTCAAAACTAGACCCACATAAATATAGTCAACTGATCTTTAACAAAGGAGCAAAGACAATACAATGGAGCATATTTAGTCTTTTCAACAAATGGTGCTGGAACAACTGGACATCCACATACAAAAATATGAATCTAGACACAGACCTTATACCTTTCACAAAAATTAACTCAAAATGGACCATTGACCTAAATTTAAAATGCAAAACTATAAAACTCCTAGAAGATAACATAGAAGAAAACCTAGATGACCTTGGATATGTCAGTGACTCTAGATAAAACACCAAAGGCATGATCCATAAAAGAAATAATTGATAAGCTGGACTACATTAAAATTAAACTTCTGCTCTACAAAAGACAATGTCAAGAGAATGAGAAGACAAACCACAGACTGGGAGAAAATATCTGCAAAAGACACATCTGTCAAAGGACACATCCAAAATATACAAAGAACTCTAAAGCTCGACACAAGAAACAACTTCATTTAAAAATGGGCCAAAAACTTCACCCAAGAAGATATCCAGATGGCAAATAAGTACATGAAAAGATGCTCCATAACACATGTCATCATGGAAATACAGAATACCACTAGACACCTATTAGAATGGCCAAAATCCAGAACACAGACAACAAATGCTGGTGAGGATGTGGAGCAACAGGGAATCTCATTTATTGGTAATGAGAATGCAAAATGGTACAGCCACACTGGAAGACAGTTTGACAGTTTCTTACAAAACTAAATATACTCTTAGCATATGGTCCAGCAATCACACTCTTTGGTATTTACCCAAAGGAGTTGAAAAAACATATTTCCATAAAAAAAACTGCACACATGTTTATAGCAGCTTTGTTAATAATTGCCGAAACTTAGAAGCAACTGAGATGTTCCTTCAGTAGGTGAATGGATTAAAAACTGTAGTACATCCAGACAATGGCATACTATTCAGCACTAAAAAGAAACGAGCTATTAAGCCATGAAAAGACATGGGAAAACCTCAAATGTATATTACTGAGTGAAAGAAGCCAATCTGAAAAGGCTACACAGTATGATTCCAACTACATGACATTCTGGAAAAGGCAAAAGTATGGAGACAGTAAAAAAAACAGTGGTTGCCAGAGGTTAGGGCAGAAAGAGGGAGGAAGTGGTGTAGCACAAAGGATTTTTAGGGTAGTGAAAATGATCTGCATGATACTATAGTTGTGGATACATGTCATTATACATTTGTCCAAAGCAATGCAATGTACAACACAAGAGTGAACCCTGATATAAACCGTGGTCTTTGGTTGATAATGATGTGTAAAGGTAGCTTCATCAATTGCAACAACTGTACTACTCTGGGCAGGAGATGTTGATAAGGGGGGCGGCATGAGTGGGGACAGTGTATATGAGAAATCTCTGTACCTTCCCCTCAACTTTATTGTAAACTAAAACTTCTCTAAAATATAGTCTATTCAATATTTTTTAAAAGCTATATAACTGAGTTAAGAATGGGGAAAGTTATTTGCTGACTACTGAAGTCCACTAAATATAAATCTAAATAATTGCTGTAAATATTATTGTAAACTAAATACAAATGTCAAATAATTTTTGAAAGAGGAGACATATAATGGAAAATTTTAAATATTTTATAATTAATATTCTGTATAATAAAACTCCAGTTTATATTAAAACAGAGGGAAAGTGGGGAAGGAAGAGGAGAAAAGAATAGTGATAGTGGAAAAAAGTAAAATATTTATGTCAAGTTTTTTATTCTATATATATATAGCCAAAAAATATTATTTTGTTTGCTATTTTTATCCTCAAAATATATATATTGACTTCCATTTATAAGATTATGATGGGCTGAAAATTTGAACCAACACTCCTGCTGGAAACAACAAAAAATTCCAGAAAGGTATTTATTAAATCTCTTTAAAAGCAGAGGAGTTCTAACAGCATACCAAGGAATTACTAGACCAAAGTGTAAATGAGATTGGAAACACAGCCAGGAAAACAGGACAATAAAGCAATCTTTGTTCTGAGGGTGTTTATCTCTGCAAACATGAGCTCCACTTTTGACATAAAATGTCAGTGCCTGAACTAGACAAAAGGGTCAGGTGTAACTGCAACATTTTTCCAGCAACTCTCCCCACATAAAGCTGGGATCCTAAAAGACTACATCTTCACAATAAGGGTGAATTAGAAGTAAAACTCCCCCTCTGTTCCCACCTCTCACAAGTACCACCCCAGACTACTAGTAGGAAAGTTGTTCTGGCACTGGTCAGAAGAGGGGAAAAAGTGAAAACAAAAACTTACCTGAGTAAGTTTTGACCCATTCTATGTTACAAATAAAAGCAGCTCTTGAGAAGATTTGTAGCTGAAATTAACATAAATTCGCTGGGGGAAAAACACCTCAGGGCATAAATTTAATTTAAAGCAGTTCTAGATTGGTAGTTCCCCTAGGTGTGCAGCAGAAGTAAAAAGAAATCCTATCTGAAGAATGCACCTTCATACTATGTTTTAAACAATCTATAAAAAATCTCTGAAAATTGAGGGCAATGACATTCATACAGTCAAAAATTATAGAACAGATAAAGTAAAAAGAGTAAAAGCAACAGAAACAACATAGAGTGGAGATCCACAAAACTTCAGATGCTGGGATTATCAGGCTAGATTAAAATTCAATTATCCTTACTGTGTTTAAGAAATAAAAGACCAGTTTTTAAATATCTACAATAAATCTCACAAGGAAGCTATAAAAATTATAGCATATATATTTTAAAGTAAAAAGAATGTCTAGGAATTTCTTAGGATAAAAACAATGGATGAGCATTATTTATATAGACAGATAGAGAATTAGTGAACTAGATAGAGAGAGAATTAGTGAACTAGACAGGGCAGAAGAAATAATTCAGAATACAAAACAAAGTTTCAGCAAGAAAAGGGAGAGAGAATAGGAGAGTGGCAATATTTGAAATGATAATGGCTGAGAATTTTCCAGAATTAATGAAAGACACCAATACACAAATTTAAGGAGCCAAACAAATATTAAGAAGGATGAATAAAAAGAAATCCACACCTAGTCCCAACATAGATAAATAGAGGAACATGAGAGGAAAAACAAAGTGTTTTTAATCCTAAAAGATCAATTACTTCAAAGGAGCAACAGTCACTCTGATAATCAACTTTTCAACAGCAACAGTGGCACCCAAAACTTAAAATAGAATCTTCAATGTACTGAAAGGAAGCAAATGCCCATCTAGAAATCTATTCTTGGCAAATAAATAAATAAATAAATATCTTTCAAAAAGAAGGGTTAAATAAAGACAGTTTCAGAACAACAGTAACTGAGAATTCACCATGAGCATACCTTAACTAAAGGAAATTCACAAAATGTACTTCAGGTAGAAAGTAATCCCAGATAAAAGGACTACCTTAACCAAAGGAAATTCATGAGATGTACTTCAGGTAGAAAGTAATCCCAGATAAAAGGATGGAGATTAAAGAAGAAATGAAGAACTCAAAACATAGAGAATATGGGTAAATCTAGATATTGACTTTATAAAACAATAGTATTAAATGTCTCAAGGGATAAATCAATAAAGATTTAAAATATATGACAATAATAATATATAAGCCAGGGAGCTGGTGAAAAGGTCTAACGTTCTTATATTATCAGAAGGAAATGAAAGATACCAGTTAACTTCAGATTTTGATAAATTAAGTACACATATAGTAATTTCTCAGAAACCACCAAATGAATAGAAATAAAGTAAATATTTCCAAGCTGGCTGAAAGAAAAATTAAAGTTACTTTTAAAAAACTACTCCATAAATCCAAACAAATGCAAGAAAGGAGAGTAAAAGAAACATAGAATGGGTCAAACAAATGAAAACCACAAAATAATGTGGTAGACTAAAATGCAAACATATTGGTAATTTCATTAAATCTAAATGGACTGAATGCTCCAAATTAAAAAAAAAAAAAAAACAAAGATAGTCATGTTGGATTAAAATTTTAAAAATACAACTAGTGAATATAACATAAAAGAAGCAGACTCACAGATATAGAAAGCAATCTAGTGGTTACCAGTGAGGGGGGGAGGGGCAATATAGGGATGGGGAAGTGAAAGGTACAAACTGTTGGGTGTAGGATAGGCTCAAGGATATATTGCACAATACAGGGAATATAGCCAATATTTTGCAATAACTGTAAATGGAAAGTAACTTTTAAAAATTGTATGAAAATAAATTTTTTTTAAAATTTTGTCAGTATTAAGACCAAAACCTCAATTTAAAAAGAGTGCAAAAACATAAACAGATGCTTGACAAAAGAGTATATACGGATGGCCAATGAGCACATGAAATGATGCTGAATATTTGTCAATAGTGAAATAGAACTTTAAACTACTCTGAGATGCAATTTCAAGTCTGCTTGTCTAAATGACTAAAGTTGGAAAGACTGAAAATACCTCGGAAAAGATGCTGAGCAACTGGAGTTAACAATGTTAGTGAAAAATGGCACAACTGTTTTGGAAAATAGTTTAGCAAGTTCTTATAAAGTTAACATACATCTACCTATGACCCCAAAATTCCTCTCCTAAGTATCTACCAAAAGAAAATGAAAATATATATCCACATAAAAACTTGTACACAAATTTTCATAGCATTATTCATAATCCAAAAAGCAGGGGGAAAATGGTACTCAGTAGGAGAATGGATAAACAAACTGTGGTAAATTCACACAAAGGGATGCTGTTTCAATAAAAAGGAGTGAACTAGTGATACCTGGAATAATGGTGATAAACCTCAGAAACATTACTTTGAGTGAGAGAATCCAAGCACACCAAGATACATACTGTATGATTCCATTTCTGTGAAGTACGAGAAACCAGAAAATGGTTGTCTGGCCATAGAGATGAGAATGAAACTGAAAGGGGTGTCAGGGAATTTTGGGAGTAATTGACATGTTCTATACCATGTCTTAGGTGTTGGTTATACAGGTATATATAATTAACAAACAATATTAAACTTCACATAACACCTATGAATTTTTTTGTATATAAATTACGTTTTGGAGAGGAGATCAAGATGGTGGAGTAGGAGGACATGGAATTCACCTCCTCCCACAAAGACATCAAAAATACATCTACATGTAGAACAACTTCAACTGAAAACTAACTGGAAACTGTCAGACTCCTGTACAACGAAGGCTGTAAGAAAGATCCACATGGAATCAGGTACAAAGGGAAGAGAAGCGATCAGGTGATCATGTCGGGACCTGTGCCCCTAGGAAAAGACTCCGGAAAAGGGAGATTATATGGGTGGAGATTCGCCCTGGGGAATGGGCGATTGGAGCCACCTATCGGGAGGCTGGGGTCTTACATAGAGAAGATGAGCCCCTTGGCTGGTTGGAGGGCCGGTGGGACTAACAGGGGGCTGTGGGAAGCCTGGACTTCATTCCTGAGGAGTGCACACACACTTGCTCCCCAAGCAGGGGGTAGAGGGCAGATTGAAAACTGCTCAGGTGGCAGACGAGGTTAGACTACCCCGGCATACACCATAGCCTGAGCAGAGTGAGCACTCCAGCCCAGCTTGCTTCACAAAGCAGCTCCACACTGGGGCAAGGGCTTGTCTGTGAGACACAGAGGTGTCTCAGACCTCAAGTGACATCTGAGCAGGGTAGGGGCAGCCATTACTGGTGCTCACACATGCAGCACATCAGAAGCAGCCCTGACCTCTGTCTGAGGCTGAACCACCACGGCCCATACCAATCACTAGTAGTGAAATCGAATTTGTAATAAAGAAAGACTCCCAGAAAACAAAATTCCAGGACCAGATGGCTTTACAGGGGAATTCTACCAAGCATGTAAAAAAGACCTAATGCCTACCCTTCTCAAACTATTCCAAAAAATTGAAAAGGAGGAAATACTACCAAATTCATTCTAAGAGGTCACCATTATGCTGATACCAAAACCAGACAGAGACATTACAAAAAAAAAAAAGAAAAGAAAAGAAAATTAAAGGCCAATATCTCTAATTAATATAGATGCAAAAATACTCTACAAAACGTTAACAAAAAAATAAATAAATAAAAACTAAACTGTATCATTCTTGCAAGAAGCACATCAAAACTATAAGGATATAGAAAGGTTGAAAGTAAAAGATAGCATTTACATAGTTATTTGCTTAATAATTATACAATACTAAACATATATTTTATGTATTTTCTTTACTATCACAATAAAAACTTTTAAAAGTACATATTTAAATGTTTTTAATACTTAAAGGTAATCAGTAACATAATTTAAAATAGGACACATTTCCAAATCATTGAAGAATAAAAAGCATATAAAACATATTCCATATAGCTTAAGATAGAAAACAAAGAAAAAGCAAACAAGCGTAAAAATATAAAGCATAAAATAGGTGGCAAATATAAAAAGAAATAAATCAATCATGAAATAAATATGAGTTTAACTACCCTATTAAAATAAAAATATTCTCCAATTGTACCACAAATTCAAATCTTACTACATGCTGCCTATAAGAAATAGACATACAGCAAAAGAGAAAAAAAATGGTGTGAAATAAAAGAACGTGTAAAGATTTTTCAGGTGGATACAAAACAATGCAGCATAGAAATGGCAGTATTAAATTCTGAAAGGGTATTAGTCCAAGCAAAAAGCATTCAACAAAATATAAAATGTCACTTAATGTTCATAAAAGTTATAATCCACAATGAAAATATGAGTCATAAGTTTTTATGTATCAAATAATTCAGCATCAAACTATAAAAAGCAAAAATTGTTGGAAACACAGGAAAATTGATAAACACCATAATTGTGAATACTTAAACATCAACTATTTCTTGATAGATTAAAAATGAAAAATAAATAAAGACACAGAGGATTTGAATAATAAAATTAATAGAATGGAATTAATAGAAATACATCAAACAATTTACCCATCAATCACCAAATACACCTTCCTTTCATGTGCCCATGAAACATTTATAAAGTTGATACTGAACTACAAAGAAATCTTCAATAAGTTCCTAAATGTATGCATTGTGTTGTAAGCAATATTCTCTGACAACATAATAAAAGTAGGAATTAATAACAAAAATGATCAGGCAAAAAAACTTACCAACTTAAAAACAGTTTCCTATATTAAATATCTCAAAGAAACAAAATTAAAAGTAAATAATCAGATATACACAGATTTATGTATAAAGTGTTATTTACATTTGAATTAACTTTAAAACTCAACAACAGAGGTATGGTGAAAAAAAATATTATGGTACTTGTATTAGGCATTTGATAACAAGTTTTTTTCTAAGAATTTTAATGGCATGAGAAAAATCAGGATATGATGTTAACAGAGAATGGTATTGAGTATTACATATATATTACATACCATAATTATTTTAGATAACATATATACGTAGGTGTATGACATATGTTATGGACTGAATGTTTGTGTCCTGAAAAATTCACATGTGAAAGACCTAAACCCCAGTGTGGCTGTATTTGAAGATGGTGTCTCTAAAAAAGTAATTAAGGTTAAATGAGGTCATAAGGGTGGGGCTCAGATCCAATAGGATCAGTGCCTTATAAGAAGAGACACCAGAAACCTCACTCTCTCTCTCTCCATCCCCCCACCTTCTGTGCACAGGCAGGCAGGCAGCACCAAGGAAAGACCATATGAGGACAGCAAGAATGTGGCCATCTGCAACCCAAGGGGAGAGTTCTCCCCTGACATCAATCCTACTGGCACCTTGATCTTGGGCTTCCAAGCCTCCAGAGCTGGAAAAATTAAATTTATGTAAGTTTTTAAGCCACCCAATCTGTGATATTTTGTTATGCAGCCCAAGCAGACTGAGACAACATATAACAGAGCCTAGAGGAAATGCAGCAAAAACCTGACCCACTAGATATTGTTGGGTTGTAGAATTACTTTTCTTAATCCTCTGTTGTGAATATGTGTAACTTTCATAATTAGAGTAGAGGGTGGATGTATAATCAACAAAAGAAAGAAAAAAGACTGTACTGTCTGCCAAGAAAAGTCTGAATCTGCCATCTTATTACTTGCACACACTGTTGGGGAAAACTGCTTCTGGGTAGTTGACACAGGACAATGAAAAATTATACAGCAGCTAGAGACTTGAGAACTTGGAATAAGATGATAGAGGAGAATCTTCTGCTCTCTTTTGCAGGAAAATTTTTTTTTAATTTCAAGATAGATAGATAGATAGATAGATAGATAGATAGATAGATAGATAGATATGTATAGATATATAGCTGCCAGGTGTTTTCACTAAATTTTCTCATTTGAACCCTGTAACATCTCTGCCACAAGAAAGACTACTATCGCCATTTTACAGATTAGAAGACTGAATCTGAGAAGTTAGGGCAATGACAGAGCTGGTACACAAACTGGTCCTGTGATGTTGGATCCAGTATTCCTCCTATATCAAGCTGCCTGAAAGTGTTTCTGGCTCAGAAGCAGCTTTGGGATTTCCTACTCAATGTTGGAGGAAGGCGAAGATCTGACATAGAGTTTCCATACCCTGCTAAATGTTTCAGTGGGCCTTCATTTTAGATGATATTGTCTAAAATATGTAATCTTGTGAAAATTTTGTTTCTGACCAATATTCGAAGAACATAAGTAATCCTCTGACTCCAAAATTCAGAGGTATATTGTCATTTAGAAACCAAGCCAGATGGAAACTGGACTTATTGTAGTGATTATTTAGTATTGCATTAAAATATCAAATCACTATGTTGTACACCTGAAAATAATATAATATTGTAAGTCAATTATATTTCAATTTTTATATTAAGACTGAATTGTGGTAATGGATGTATAACTCTACACATTTACTGAAGTCATTTAATTGTGTAGTTAGAATAAATGAATTTTATTATATGTAAATTATAAAAAAATATACTTCAATTTTTAAAAAAGAAAAAAAAAAAACAGGCCAAGAGACAGTGTAGACATACCCTTAATACACAACTCCTAGCTCCACTGCCTACCTGCTGTGTGGCCTTGAACAGGTTCTAAATCTCTGTGAATCTCAATTTCCTCATCTATACAATGGGGTTAATGGTAAGTATTTCAAAACATCCTAGTGTGGATTACAGGTAATATATGCCTAATTCCTAGCACAGAGCAAGACCTTAGTAAAGGAAGCTATATTTTCCCTTACACAGTATTTAGAGAGAACATTTCCATTTGCAAACCATTTCACATAAATTATCTAATCAAAGCCTCAAAATCCCAATTCACAAATGATGAAATTGAGGTTTCAACAATAATATTCTATTGTGTATAGACCACATTTTCTTTACTCATACTTCCATCAATGGACACTGGTCATTTCCATGTTTCAGCTGTTGTAAATAATGCTGCAATTGAACGTGGGAGTGCAGATATCTTTTTGAGATAGTGATTTTGTTTCCTTCAGATAAATACCCAGATGTGGGATTGCTGGATCATATGGCAGTTCTAATTCTAATTTTTGAGGGCTCTTCATACTGTTTCCACTGTGGCTGCACACTTAGATCCCCACCAACAACTATGGCACCATCTTGACTCTTCCTCAGATTCTGATGCTGGTTCCACTAAGCCTCACTGCACCACCTGGCATGGCATCACTCGCTCCAACAACATAAGAGCACATCACCCAGAAGAGGTACATCAAGGTTCTTCTCTTCTAATTGGGGGCTTTCTAAGCTGACACTTTAGCTCTGGTAGGTGATGACTGATCCAACACAAGCTCAGCCAATTAGACACATTTCATCCTGAAGAAAAGGTTGTTTCTGACTCCATTCCCTGCCTTCATGTACCACTTGTGTCAGGGTCCTGTCTGAGTACCTTCAAAGGAGCTGGAGCAGTGTGGTATAGAGCCGTGGCTCTGCAAACTGGCTATCAGCTGGTTCTCTTTCTAAAAACATAACACCCCGGACACTGATGGGGAGACCTTCAGGATGGCGGAAGAGTAAGACATGGAGATCACCTTCCTCCCCACAAATACATCAGAAATACATCTACATGTGGAACAACCCCTACAGAACACCTACTGAACGCTGGCAGAAGATCTCAGACCTCTCAAAGGCAAGAAACTCCCCTCGTACCTGGGTAGGGCAAAAGAAAAAAGAAAAACCAGAGAAAAAAGAATAGGGACGGGACCTGCACCAGTGGGAGGGAGCTGTGAAGGAGGAAAGGTTTCCACACACTAGGAAGTCCCTTCACTGGTGGAGACAGGGGGTAGCCGGGGGGAAGCTTCGGAGCGACGGAGGAGAGCACAGCCACAGGGGCGTGGAGGGCAAAGCGGAGAGATTCCCGCACAGAGGCAGTGCCGACCAGCACTCACCAGCCCGAGAGGCTTGTCTGCTCACCCACCGGGGCGGGGTGGGTGCTGGGAGCTGAGGCTCGGGCTTCGGTCGGATCGCAGGGAGAGGACTGGGGTTGGTGGTGTGAACACAGCCTGTGCGCCACAGCTAGCTGGGAGGGAGTCCAGGAAAAAGTCTGGAGCTGCCGAAGAGGCAAGAGACTTTTTCTTGCCTCTTTGTTTCCTGGTGCATGAGGAGAGGGGACTAAGAGCGCTGCTTAAAGGAGCTCCAGAGATGGGCATGAGCCGTGGCTATCAGCGCGGACCCCAAAGGCGGGCATGAGATGCTAAGGCTGCTGCTGCTGCCACCAAGAAGCCTGTGTGCAAGCACAGGTCACTCTCCACACCTCCCCTCCTGGGAGCCTGTGCAGCCCGCCACTGCCAGGGTCCCGTGATCCAGGGACAACTTCCCCGGGAGAACACACGGCACACCTCAGGCTGGTGCAACGTCACGCTGGCCTCTGCCGCCGCAGGCTCACCCCACATCCGTACCCCTCCCTCCCCCCGGCCTGAGTGAGCCAGAGCCCCTGAATCAGCTGCTCCTTTAACCTTGTCCTGTCTGAGTGAAGAACAGATGCCCTCAGGCGACCTACATGCAGAGGCGGGTCCAAATCCAAAGCTGAACCCCAGGAGCTGTGCGAACAAAGAAGAGAAAGGAAATTTCTCCCAGCAGCCTCAGGAGCAGCGGATTAAATCTCCACAATCGATTTGATGTACCCTGCATCTGTGCAATACCTGAATAGACAAGGAATCATCCCAAACTGAGGAAGTGGACTTTGGGAGCAATGATATATTTCTTTTTTTTCCTTTTTCTCTTTTTGTGAGCATGTATGTGTATGCTTCTGTGTGTGATTTTGTCTATATAGCTTTGCTTTTACCATTTGTCCTAGGGTTCTCTCTGTCCGTTTTGGGTTTTTTTCTTTTTTTCTTTCTTTCTTTTTTTCTTTCTTTCTTTTTTTTTTTTTTTTTTTGTATAGTTTTTAGCACTTGTTATCATTGGTGGATTTATTTTTTGGTTTGGTTGCTCTCTTCTTTCTTTCATTCTTTCTTTCTTTCTTTTTCTTTTATTATTACTTTTTAATTTTTTATTTTTAATAATTATTTTTATTTTTAGTTTAATAACTTTATTTTACTTTATTTTCTTTTTTTCTTTCTTTTTTTCTCCCTTTTCTTCTGAGTCATGTGACTGACAGGGTCTTGGTGCTCTGGTGAGGTGTCAGGCCTGTGCCTCTGAGGTGGGAGAGTCAAGTTCAGGACATTGGTCCACCAGAGACCTCCCAGCTCCACATAATATCAAATGGCAAAAGCTCTCTCAGAGCTCTCCACCTGAACACCAAGACCCAGCTCCACTCAACGACCAGCAAGCTACAGTGCTGGACACCCTATGCCAAACAACTAGCAAGACAGGAGCACAACACAACCCAATAGCAGAGAGGCTGCCTAAAATAATAAGGTAACAAACACCCAAAAACACACCACTGGATGTGGACCTGCCCACCAGAAAGACAAGATCCAGCCTCATTCACCAGAACACAGACACTAGTCCCCTCCACCAGGAAGCCTACACAACCCACTGAATCAACCTTAACCACTGGGGGCAGACATCAAAAACAACAGGAACTAAGAACTTGCAGCCTGTGAAAAGGAGAAACAAACACAGTAAGTTAAGCAAAATGAGAAGACAGAGAAGCACACAGCAGATGAAGGAGCAAGGTAAAAACCCACCAGACCAAACAAACAAAGAGGAAATACGCAGTATACCTGAAGAAGAATTCAGAGTAATGATAATAAAAATGATGCAAAATTTGGAAATAGAATGGAGAAAATAAAAGAAACGCTTAACAAGGACCTAGAAGAATTAAAGAGCAAACAAACAATGATGAACAACACAATAAATGAAATTAAAAATTCTCTAGAAGGAATAAATAGCACAATAACTGAGACAGAAGAAAGGATAAGTGATCTGGAAGATAAAATAGTGGAAATAACTACTACAGAGCAGAATAAAGAAAAAAGAATGAAAAGAATTGAGGAGAGTCTCAAAGACCTCTGGGACAACATTAAATGCACCAACATTCGAATTATAGGGGTCCCAGAAGAACAAGAGAAAAAGAAAGGGACTGAGAAAATATTTGAAGAGATTATAGTTGAAAACTTCCTTAATATGGGAAAGGAAATAATTAATCAAGTCAGGAAGCACAGAGAGTCCCATACAGGATAAATCCAAGGAGAAACATGCCAAGAAACATATTAATCAAACTATCAAAAATTAAATAAAGGAAAAAATATTAAAAGCAGCAAGAGAAAAACAACAAATAACATACAAGGGAATCCCCATAAGGTTAACAGCTGATCTTTCAGCAGAAACTCTGCAAGCCAGAAGGGAGTGGAAAGACATATTTAAAGTGATGAAAGGGAAAAACCTACAACCAAGATTACTCTACCCAGCAAGGATCACATTCAGATTTGACAGAGAAATAAAAACCTTTACAGACAAGCAAAAGCTAAGAGAATTCACCACCAGCAAACAAGCTTTACAACAAATGCTAAAGGAACTTCTCTAGACAGGAAACACAAGACAAGGTAAAGACCTACAAGAACAAACCCAGAACAATTAAGAAAATGGTAATAGGGACATACATATCGATAATTACCTTAAATGTAAATGGATTAAATGCTCCCACCAAAAGACACAGGCTCGCTGAATGGATACAAAAACAAGACCCGTATATAAGCTGTCTACAAGAGACCCACTTCAGACTGAGGGACACATACAGACTGAAAGGGAGGGGATGGAAAAAGATATTCCATGCAAATGGAAATCAAAAGAAAGCTGGAGTAGCAATTCTCATATCAGACAAAATAGACTTTAAAATAAAGACTATTACAAGGGACAAAGAAGGACACTACATAATGATCAAGGGATTGATCCAAGAAGATATAGCAATTGTAAATATTTATGCACCCAACATAGGAGCACCTCAATACATAAGGCAAATGCTAACAGCCATAAAAGGGGAAATTGACAGTAACACAATCATAGTAGGGGACTTTAACACCCCACTTTCACCAATGGACAGATAATCCAAAATGAAAATAAATAAGGAAACACCAGGTTTAAATGATACATTAAACAAGATGGACTTAATTGATATTTATAGGACATTCCATCCGAAAACAACAGAATACACGTTCTTCTCAAGTGCTCATGGAACATTCTCCAGGATAGATCATATCTTGGGTCACAAATCAAGCCTTGGTAAAGTTAGAAAATTGAAATCATATCAAGTATCTTTTCCGACCACAATGCTATGACACTAGATATCAATTACAGGAAAAAAAATCTGTAAAAAATACAAACACATGGAGGCTAAACAATACACTACTTAATAACCAAGAGATCACTGAGGAAATCAAAAAATACCTAGAAACAAATGACAATGAAAACATGATGACCTGAAACCTATGGGATATACCAAAGGCAGTTCTATGAGGGGAGTTTATAGCAATACAATCCTACCTTAGGAAACAAGAAACACCTCAAATGAACAACCTAACCATACACCTAAAGCACTTAAAGAAAAAAGAACAAAAAAACCCAAAGTTAGCAGAAGGAAAGAAATCACAAAGATCAGATTGGAAATAAATGAAAAAGAAATGAAGGAAACAATAGCAAAGATGAATAAAACTAAAAGCTGGTTCTTTGAGAAGATAAACAAAATTGATAAACCATTAGCCAGACTCATCAAGAAAAAAAAGGGAGAAGATTCAAATCAACAGAATTAGAAGTGTAAAAGGAGAAGTAACAACTGACACTGCAGAAATACAAAGGATCATGAGAGGTTACTACAAACAACTATACGCCAATACAATGGACAACCTGGAAGAAATGGACAAATTCTTAGAAAAGCACAATCTTCCGAGACTGAACCAGGAAGAAATAGAAAATATAAACAGACCAATCACAAGCACTGAATTTGAAACTGTGATTAAAAATCTTCCAACAAACGAAAGCTCAGGAACAGATGGCTTCACAGGTGAATTCTATCAAACATTTAGAGAAGAGCTAACACCTATCCTTCTCAAACTCTTCCAAACTATAGCAGAGAGAGGAACACTCCCAAACTCATTCTACAAGGTCACCATCACCCTGATACCAAAACCAGACAAAGATGTCACAAAGAAAGAAAACTACAGGCCAATATCACTGATGAACATAGATGCAAAAATCTTCAACAAAATACTAGCAAACAGAATCCAACAGCACATTAAAAGGATCATACACCATGATCAAGTGGGGTTTATCCCAGGAATGCAAGGATTCTTCAACATACACAAATCAATCAATGTGATACACCATAATAACAAATTGAAGGATAAAAACCAAATGATCATCTCAATACATGCAGAGAAAGCTTTTGACAAAATTCAACACCCATTTATGATAAAAACCCTCTAGAAAGTAGGCATAGAGGGAACTTACCTCAACAAAATAAAGGCCATATATGACAAACCCACAGCCAACATCGTTCTCAATGGTGAAAAACTGAAACCATTTCCACTAAGATCAGGAACAGGACAAGGTTGCCCACTCTCACCACTATAATTCAACATGGTTTTGGAAGTTTTAGCCATAGCAATCAGAGAAGAAAAAGAAATAAAAGGAATCCAAATCGGAAAAGAAGAAGTAAAGCTTCTTCTGTTTGCAGAAGACATGATACTATACATAGAGAATCCTAAAGATGCTACCAGAAAACTACTAGAGCTAATCAATGAATTTGGTAAAGAAGCAGGATACAAAATTAATGCACAGAAATCTCTTGCATTCCTATACACTAATGATGAAAAATCTGAAAGAGAAATTAAGGAAACACTCCCATTTAACATTGCAACAAAAAGAATAAAATACCTAGGAATAAACCTACCTGAGGAGACAAAAGACCTGTATGCAGAAAACTATGTGACACTGATGAAAGAAATTTAAGATGACGCAAACAGATTGAGAGATATACCATGTTCTTGGGCTGGAAGAATCAACATTGTGAAAATGACTATACTACCCAAAGCAATCTATAGATTCAATGTAATCCCTATCAAACTACCAATGGCATTTTTCACAGAATTAGGACAAAAAAATTCACAATTTGTATGGAAACACAAAAGACCCTCAAGAGCCAAAGCAATCTTGAAAAAGAAAAACGGAGCTGGAGGAATCAGGCTACAAGACTTCAGACCATACTACAAAGCTACAGTAATCAAGACAGTATGGTACTGGCACAAAAACAGAAATACAGATCAATGGAACAGGATAGAAAGCCCAGAGATAAGTCCATACACATATGGTCATCTTATTTTTGATAAAGGAGGCAAGAATATACAGTGGAGTAAAGACAGCCTCTTCAATAAGTGGTGCTGGGAAAACTGGACAGCTACATGTAAAAGAATGAAATTAGAACACTCCCTAACACCATACACAAAAATAAACTCAAAATGGATTAAAGACCTAAATGTAAGGCCAGACACTATCAAACTCTTAGAGGAAAACATAGGCAGAATACTCTATGACATAAATCACAGCAAGATCCTTTTTCACCCACCTCCTAGAGAAATGGAAGTAAAAACAAAAATAAACAAATGGGACCTAATGAAACTTAAAAGCTTTTGCACAGCAAAGGAAACCATAAACAAGACAAAAAGGCAACCCTCAGAATGGGAGAAAATATTTGCAAATAAAACAACTGACAAAGAATTAATCTCCAAAATTTACAAGCAGCTCATGCAGCTCAATATCAAAAAAACAAACAACCCAATCCAAAAATGGGTAGACCTAAATAGACATTTCTCCAAAGAAGATATACAGATTGCCAACAAACATATGAAAGAATGCTCAACATCATTAATCATTAGAGAAATGCAAATCAAAACTACAATGTGGTATCACCTCACACCAGTCAGAATGGCCATCATCAAAAAATCTACAGAAAATAAATGCTGGAGAGGGTGTGGAGAAAAGGGAACCCTCTTGCACTTTTGGTGGGAATGTAAATTGATACAGCCATTATGGAGAACAGTATGGAGGTTGCTTAAAAAACTAAAAATCAAACTACCATATGACTCAGCCATCCCACTACTGGGCATATACCCTGAGAAAACCATAATTCAAAGATGGTCATGTACCACAATGTTCACTGCAGCTCTATTTACAATAGCCAGGACATGGAAGCAACCTAAGTGTCCATCAACAGATGAATGGATAAAGAAGATGTGGCACATATATACAATGGAATATTATTCCGCCATAAAAAGAAACGTAATTGAGTTATTTGTAGTGAGGTGGATGGACCTAGAGTCTGTCATACAGAATGAAGTAAGTCAGAAAGAGAAAAACAAATACCGTATGCTAACACATATATGGAATCTGGAAAAAAAAAAAGGGTTCTGAAAAACCTAGGGGCAGGACAGGAATAAAGACACAGATGAAGAGAATGGACTTGAGGACATGGGGAGTGGGAATGGTTAGCTGGGATGAAGTGAGAGAGTGGCATGGACATATATACACTACCAAATGTAAAACAGCTAGTGGGAAGCAGCAGCATAGCACAGGGAGATCAGCTCGGTGCTTTGTGACCACCTAGAGGGGTGGGATAGGGAGGGTGGGAGGGAGACGCAAGAGGGAGGGTATATGGGGATATGTATATGTATAACTGATTCACTTTGTTATAAAGCAGAAACTAACACACCATTGTAAAGCAATTTTACTCCAATAAAGATGTTTAAAAATATATAAATAAATAAATTTTAAAAAAATAAAAATATAACACCCCAAGTCCCCTCCTCAAAGTTATGAGTTACTAGGCCTGGAATGGAACCCAGGAACCTGAAATTTTTTAAGTTCAAAATCTAAAAGTCTCACTATATACCTATTAGAATGGCTAAAATCAAAAAGACTGACCGTACCAAGTGTGGTGGGGATATGGAGCACCTGGAATTCACACATGCTGCTGATGAGAATGCAAAAGTTAAGCATATATGTATTCATACACCAGCCATTTCACTCCTAGATATTTACCGAAGAAAAATGAAAATGAAAGTACAAAAAGTTATACATGAATGTACATAACGGCTTTACTTGCAATGGCCCAAACCTGCAAATGACCTAAATGTCCATCAAAAAGTGAATGATTAATTGAATTGGGGTACACACAGTGTATTGCTCCTCAGCAACAAAAAAGAAACAACAACATGGATGAACCTCAAAATGGTTATATTGAATGGAAGGAGCCAGTCCCCCACCCCTGCAAAAAAGACTGCATACTATAGTATCCCATTTATATGAAATTCTAGAGAATGTAGGCTGATCTATAGTGAACAAAAAGCAGATCATTGGTTGCCTGGGGAGAGAATAGGGAGGTTAAGGAGGGCAACTGGAAGAGATTACAAAGGGGCATCAAACTTGGGGGGTGATAAATATGTTCATTATCTTGATTATGGTGATGGCTTCACAGGTGTATATATATATATATATATATATATATATATATATATATATAATGTCAAACTTCCAAATTGTATACTTTAAATATGTGCAGTTTATTGTACCTCAATTTTTTAAAAAATCTAATTGGCCTGCCAGGGAGAAATCAGCCTGATCCTATTGAGAAGCCATTGGACTCAAGTCACTGACCCCATACACCCCACACACACCACCCCGACCACCCACCAGGTGGCACCAGTCCCAACTGCGTATTTAAGTGCCACCCTATCTGCCCTCAGATCATCCTCAAATTAACCCTTTAGACAAAGATCTAAAATAAACATGGACTTACAAAATAAATTTACGCTAAGAATTTTTATTTGGGGTATTCTGTTAACTCCTTTCCCAGATAGCTGGTAACCAAGGACTCTGGAGAAAAGGCTGTTGCTGCTGTGCCCACAAGTATAGCACAGGGCTAGGTCCCCTGGGGTAGAGGGGTGCAGGGGAAGGGACTAGATAAAAATGAATAGAATGCAATCCTGCCCCAGAGGTAATGTGTCCTAGTGGCTCGGAGCTTGGACTCAGCATTCTGTCAGCTAAATCAATAGCTTGGCGGCAGTAAGAAAAACAGCACATTAAATAACTGATTCTTTTACATTTCAAATAATGAGATTGTATCACATGGACAGACAGATGTTGGCACCAAAACCTAAATTACTATGGTCTTCTTCATGAGCAGAGTAGGAATGTCAAGTCATACTCCAGACGACAGCCCCAGCCCGTTGCCCATTGTGGGGAGTGTGAATAGGGAAACCTCACAGCGAGTCTACAGGCGAAAGTAGAGCAACATTATCACCAGTTAGGGAAGAAGCAGGAAGAGGACAAACAGCACCCAGTTGTTGCCATAGGGCAGGTGAAAGAAGACAAGGAAATAAATGAAAACATTGAGATTTAGAATGGAGAGAAGGACACACGTTTGCAAACTGTTTAGAAGACAAATTTGATGGACTTGATGATATATTGAATAAGGAATATACTATCCAAGTCAACCAGTGTCTTCTAAGCCAGCTTCCCCTATGAAGGGGAAGGGTGTGGCAGGGACGAAGTGATAGAAGATAGGCCTGAAAGGGACCTTGGATTTTTCAGTAGGAGAGGGGAAACAATCAGATATACGTTTTAAAGAAATAAATCTAGAAGATGGATTGGATTTGGGATGAGACTGATGCCCCGCAGACAATTAGGAGGCTTTTACAATCATCCAAGACAGGGTTGATGAAGGACTGACCCTCAGGGAGGAAAAATTAATCATGCGGAAGGAAAAAACAACTTAATTTGGTTAGTGTCTCTGGATTTCTTTTAAGGAACAAATAAAAAGTTGAATTCATCTACTAATTTAGTTAAGAACAAGAAGTGTGCAATAAATACAGAGATATTTTGAATACACTTAATGTTGGGAAAGGCAGTCTCATGTGTACTCACTTTTGACCCCCCTGCTCAGCCCCCTGAGAATGGGCCGTGGGCCTGGAGCACTTCCTTACTGAAATAAAGAGCCCTCACAATTTGTTCTGAACTTCTCACCTTGTGTGGGATTATCTTTCCCTGTTTCAGACTCAACATCTGTTCCTTTGTTCTGTTTGAGTATGTGTGTCATATGGCACCTGGCCAACCCCACTGCTACATCCCCTTGTGGGGAGGGGACAGGGTCTTTCTGCTGCAGCACAAGAAGGGTACATGCGGGCCAGTTGTGTTGCACTGGCTGCTGAGAGGGGCCTGCTGGCCATTGGAGACTGATGCTCACAACTGGACCTGATGTTGCTGTTTCTTCTCTATGGGAATAAAGCATTGTTCCATCCAGTGCTTGACTGCGTTGTGTTTCCTTGGCTTTTCTGATACCAAGAAAGTGCTCAGATGTCTACTCCTGATGATAGGTAACAGATGCCATTGCTCATCACTTACAATCAACATTATCACCAGTTAGGGAAGAAGGAGGAGGAGGACAAAGAGCACCCAGTTGTTGCCATAGGGCAGGTGAAAGAAGACAAGGAATTAAATGAAAACATTGAGATTTAGAATGGAGAGAAGGACACAGGTTTGAAAACTGCTTAGAAGATAAATTTGATGGACTTGATGATATATTGAATAAGGAATATACTATCCATGTCAATCAGTGTCTTCTAAGCCAGCTTCCCCTATGAAGGGTAACACATCATTTGGGGGATGGACTTAAGTGGTCATAGTTCATATCACACTAACCTGCTCTTCCTTTTACAGGTGCTTGGAGTGGGATGAGCACCTGAGGTAAGGGAAACCTTTCAATAGGCTGACAAGGACCCTGCAATGTAGCCTAGTGTGAGAAGACCATCTGGGCCAATCTGATTCCTGATCCCAGGAATCCAAAACATCAAACACAGAGAAAATCAGGCTGTGAACAGTAGGACCAAAGGCCCAAATGAGATCAAGTAGAGGCTACATGAAGGAGGAAGTAGGGTTAGAACCATAAGAGATCATGGCAAGCCAAAGTTACAAAAATAATCTAGGATGGAGAGAAAAGATACAGGATGGAGGAAAAGAATAAGGAAATTAACCTGCAGAGGTAAGTACAGGAGAGATGTTGGAATCACATTGGCCAGGAAGTTCTATAAACTGCAGGTCCTGAGGTTTCTAGACCTGCCTTGGGTCCATGTGCACTTTTTATGAGGCCTGACTCATTGCCATTAGAGCTCACCTCCATTTCTGGCCAAATAAGCTCCCATTACTCAAGACTGACTATATCTCTGTTCTTTGGTAGCCAAAGACATAACTAGAATAAGTAAGGTAAGAAGAAAGAGGATTCAAGGATGTCCTCCAGGTTTCTAGCTTGGGTGAACAGGTAAATGTTAGTGTCATCAATTGAAATAGAAAATTCAAGAACAGAAACAAGGTTAGGAAGGAGAATGATATATTTATCCTTGGGCATCTTGATTTGAGATGACTGTGGGCCTTTCAGGTAGAGGCATCTATGAGTTGAAATCTGAGGGAGAGGTCTGAGCTAGAGATTGAGATTTCATCCCCATCAGTATATGATTAATAACTAAAACAACAAGTGCAGATGAGATCAACCAGGACAGGCATGTACAGTGAGGAATGCATAGGGCTGAGGTTGAAACCTGGAGGAGCACCAATATTCCAGTGGCAGATGGAGAAAGGGGAGCCCCAAATGAGTCACAGGAGGATTGGCCAGAGATACACAGATGACAGTAGGAAAATGGCACACAGAGGCCAAAATAATAGTTTCAAGGAGGTTGCAAACTGAATGTTAAGTGCAACAAGGAAATTAAGATAAGAACTAAAGAGAGTAGGACTTCCCTGGTGGTCCAGTTGTTAAGAATCTGTCTTACAATGCAGGGGATGCCAGTTCGATCCCTGGTTGGGGAACTAAGATCCCACATGCTGCAGGGTAGCTAAGCCCATGCACTGCAACTACAGAGCCCGTGCACTCTGGAGCCCACGTGCCACAACTACAGAGTCCATGTGCTCTGGTGCCTGCGCAACACAACTAGAGAGCCCACACCACAACTACTGAGCCTGCCACAACTAGAAAGCCCATGCATCACAACTAATGAGCCTGAGTGTCACAACTAGAGAGAAGCCTGTGCACCACAATGACGAGCCTGCATGTTGCAACAAAAGATCCCATGTGCAACTAAGACCCGACACAGCCAAAATAAATAAATAAATATTTTAAAAAAAGAACTAAAGAGAGTCCACTGGGTCTGGAAATTAGGAAACTACAGCAAAAGTACTTGCAATTAAGATGGAAGGATGGAAGATTACAATAAATCACAACAAGTATGGGACTTCATGTCAAAATTGCACAGGAAGGGCTTGTGATCAAGATAGAGATTATTTTAAGAGAACTTTCCTATATACTCCAAACTTAGGAGGGAAATGTGTGTACATGTGGGTGTTTCAAAAAAAAGATTAAAATTGACATTTTAAAGATTAAAAATATCTATGAAAACAGAGTAGAAACTACCGTGGGCTAGAGCAGGGATCCCTAACCCCCAGTCCGCGGCCTGTCAGGAACTGGGCCGCGCAGCAGGAGGTGAGTGGCGGGCGAGTGAGCAAAGCTTCATCTGCCTCTCCCCATCGTTCCCCATCACTCCCCATCACTCACATTACCGCCTGAACCACCACCCACCCCCCCCCATCCGTGGAAAAATTGTTTTCCACGAAACTGGTCCCTGGTGTCCAAAAGGTTGGGGACTGCTGGGCTAGAGTCATGAGACCCACTGTATCCTCAGGGCAACAGGACCAGAAATGATCAGTGGGTGCTGGGATTTTAATGCTATAAAAGAATATGAACTAAATGTGCCTAAAAGGTGGCAAAGGACTGGAGCCTCTCCCCCTGCATGAAGCCCAGAAGTGGGACTGTGCTCCCACCTAAAAATGGAAGCTTAGATGGTGGTTAAAATGAGCTGCTTTTTCATGTAGCATAGGTAATGAAAAAAAAGTTCGAAAATTAAAAGGTAGAAACAGATATGCCAACTATCAGTTAAATAAGGTTGTTTGAACACATAAATTTATCTCTTCTCCTTCCCAATATCCCAATAAAATAAGAATAAAGAATTTAAAATGCTATAAACCCACAAGGACAAAGAGAATAGAAGATGAGAGATGGCACCAAATGATGGATGATATAGAAAAGGAAAATGTATTAACAGCCCTGAGAAAGTTGAATACCAAGTGCATGCAGAGGAGGATGCCAATGTCAAACTGTGATGCTGAACACTGGAAATTCTCCCTGTTCTGTAACACTAGGAGCTATGGAAGGCAGCAGTAGGGCTTGGGACTGAAAAAGATGGACTAAATGGAAGTGAAAAAGAAGATCTCCAAGTACTCATCCCCACACCCACACCCCATTACAGACACAAGCAACAGCCCTTCTCCACCCCAGGATGAAATGGATGATTCATTCCGTGGTAAAACTAAGCCAAAGGAGCTCCATACTCAAGGGGACTATGCCAACAAAAGAGTGGAGGACAGATGCCTAATTAAAATCAGGATTTGGTGAAAGTGAGATTCCCAGCCTCCTTTCCTTGCTTTGCTCCAAGCTATAATCCTAAGTGAATATATTCCAGACAGGAAATTGGTGGATTCTTCTTTGGGGAAACTGCCCAGAAGAACAGAACTACAGATATTGACATTTGTGAGTTTCAAAATGAAACAGCAGGGTCCTTGCTTGACCACCCCACAGTAATGCACACCAGTCAACAAGCACCACCCACAACCAATCTCTCCTCAGTGTCTCACTCTTAAATAGGAAGGGTCAACCAAGGGTATCAAGACCTTTGAAGAATTCCTCCAGGATGAAAAAGGAGACCAAACGAATCAGAAAAAAAGGAAAATTGAGACAACAAATAGAGGAGGAGCAATTTTTTTGAACTGTAATATTCTCAGAGAAATAAGAGGAGATTATATTCATGACATAAGAATAGACAAAACTAGGTTGCTATAAAAAGGAACAGAGAATAATTAAAACGTCTTGAAAATATTTAATATAGTAACTGAAATAAGAGAAAATCAACAGAAAGGTAGAAAGATAAAGTTGAGGACTTGTCCCAAAAAATAGAACAAAAAGACAAAGAAATTTAAAAAAAAAAAAAGGAGAGGTAAGATCAGTCAAGGATGTTCAACAAGAAAATATCCAAAGGGAGAGAACAGAAAAGCAGAGGGGATAAAGCTATTTTTAAAAAATAATATTTTAATACTCCCCAAAATAAAGGATAGAAGTTTCCAGATTACAAAGTTACAATCTGTGCCTAGTAAAGTTATCAAAAACAATACTAATGCACATAAATTTTGAAATCTTAGAGGATCAAGGCTAAAAGAAAAGCTCTCAAAAGGCTACACAGAGGGGGGAATAGATAATCTATCTAGAGCCAGTTCCACAGGGAGCTTGAATGCAACAGAACATTGTCTTCACAAATCAGAGGGAAAATTATTTCAGTCTAGTACCTATACAAATTATCAATCAAGTGTGCAATAAATAGTAGAATAAAGATAATTGTAGAAAACATGGTTTCAAAAAATCTATTTTCCATGCTCCCTTTCTTAGGAAGTAACAGGGGAATTTATCTATCAAAAAGTGGAAGCAAACCAAGAAAAGGAATGCACAACATATAAGAAGCAGAGGATCCTACACAGGAGGGAGGAAAATGACCAAAGGACAGCTACCTGGAATGGATTTTGCAATTTTTTGGAGTGTTTATATAGTACCAGTGATACGTAATATGGAAAACTAATTAAACAAAAACACAATTAGACATGTCTCAACATGAATTGTTTTCAAGAATAAAATATTATAAAGCAAGTCATAGAATTATATGTAGGATGTGATTATATTCATGACATAAGAATAGACAAAAATAAGTTACTATAAAAAGGAACAGAGAATAATTAAAACGTCTTGAAAAACTATAATATAGTACAGAAATAAGAGAAAATCAATAGAAAGATTGAAATTTATAATATTGGCTCCAATATTTCTGGGGTTTTCTTATTCAAATGTTTTAAAAGACATGTAGAATTTAGCTAAAAGGAGAAAGTATAAGTATTTTACACAACCACATCCCCCCCAAAAAAAGCAATAAAATATTGTCCTAAAAGTTTGGATGAAAACTTCCACTTTCAGCCAGGATGTAATAACAGGGTCTAGATTTACCCTCCAATCTAAAACAACTAGAAAGTTGGACCAAGTATATGAAACTATGGTTTTCAGACATTGGACAACAAGCAGCAGGGGGCAGTGATCCTTGAGAAAAGAGAAACAAATGGAGTGAACCCTATAATTGTCCCAGATCATTGCCTGGAGGCAGTTTCTAGGCCACAGAGCAGAGAAGGGAAATCCAAACAGAGCACACATTCTCTCTGAGATGAGGAGTGTGAGACAGGAGCTCAGGGTGACCGAGGTAGCTTGAATTTACATGAAAGAACTGTGGAAAGAGGGTAATTACACAGAGAGAGCATCAGAAATATATAGATGGGGATTCTCAAATTTTTGGCTGAATAGTAATCCACACATGCACAACCTGAAACTGCAAGGAAATAAGTAGACCAAATAATTTTGGAGCTCACATTGGGTTAGGAATAATTCATATTATCACCAGTGAGAATGGGGCAATCTCACAATACATGGGGCATCAGAAAGAGTACTCAGCAAGGTATCACCTGTGTAGTGAGGCTAACTAACCCTATATTAAAGGCTGCTCTAAACCCACCCTCATAAAAACATAAAAGTAAACCTTAGAAGGTTTGAGCTAACTGCAAATAACCATGCGATAGAGGAAAGTCTAACAGTTTCTAAAGAAATATAACAAAATCCAGCAGTGAACAGCACAAAATTCATGAGGTCTGGCATCTAATCCAAAATTGCCAAGCATATAGAGAAGCAAGAAAATATAACCTATAACCAAGAGAAAATTTAATCATTAGAAATTGACCCAGAAATTATAGAATTGACATAATTAGCCAAAAAGAATGCCAGGATAGCTACTATAAATTATTCCATATGTGAACAAGAACATAGCAAGGAAACAAATGGAAAGCATAAAAAGACCCATCTAGAACTTCTACAGACAAAAAATACAATAGCTGAAATGTAAAGTTCACTGGATCAGATTAACAGCACATTAGATACTACAGGAAAAACAACCAAAAGGAAGAATGGAAGGCAAAAGCAAAAAAAAGCAGAGCAAGTAGTCAATAAAAAATACCAAGCAGTCTGAAATTTGTATAATTTAAGTCTTAGAAATAGAGAAGCAAGTGAGAAAGATGGAAAAACTATTTGAGGAAATAATAGCCAAAATATTTCTATGGTTGATGAAAATGATAAACCCACAGATCCAAGAAACTCAAAAAAGCCCAAGAAGAATAAATATATAAAAAATCACACCAAAGCACAGGATAATTAAACTTCTGAGGGCAGGGATAAGGAGAAAATCTTAAAAGCAGACAGAGAAAAATATATATTACATACAGAGAAAGAAAAATAGTGACATTCATAGACTTCTCATCAGAAACTATGTGAGCCAGAAGAATATGAAGTGATATCATTTTTTTTTTTTTGCTTGTATGGTTGTTTTTTATTATAAGCATTAAAATACATGATAAGAACCACAGTAGAATCCTGTTGATATCATATATCCAGTCTTGGTATTTAACCAAACATCATCATATCATCATCATCATCATCATCATAAAGCACAAAAAAATTTTTAATGATAGCATCATAAACATATGTGTAGTAGATAATTACATATTTATTTATAAAAACTTTAGCATACTATGAAAGATCTGATTTGAGTATGTATGGATCCACTGACATGTTCCACATCAGGTTTTTTTTCATCCAGTTTTATTGAGATATAGTTGACATACAGCAATATATAAGTTTAAGGTGTACTTAAATGTAATGATTTGACTTATATACATCATGAAAAGATTACCATAGTAGGTTTACTGAACATCCATCATTTCATACAGATACAAAACAAAAGAAATAGAAAAAAAAACTTTTTTCTTGTGATGAGAACTCTTAGGATTTACTCTCTTAACAACTTTCATACATAATGTACAGTGGTGTTAATTAAATTTATCATGTACATATTACATCCCTAGGACTTATTTACCTTATAACTGGAAATTTGTGCCTTTTGACTAGCAACATCAAGCATACTAAGCGTTTGAATTATAGGGGGTCTCAGAAGGATAAGAGACAGAATGGGGCAGAGGATATATTGAAGTGATAATAGCTGAAAACTTCCCTAACTTGGGAAAGGAAGCAGACATTTAGGTATAGGAAACACAGACAGTTCCAACGGGGTCAACCCAAAGAGGACCACACCAAGACACATTGTACTTAAAATGGCATAAATTTAAGATAAAGAGAGAATAGTTATTAAAAGCAGCACAAGAAAAGCAACAATTTATATAAAAGAGAACTCCCATAAGGATATCAGCTGACTTTTCAGCAGAAAATCTGCAGGCCAGAATGGAATGATCTGATATATTTTAAATGATGAAAGGGAAAAACCTACACAAGAAATTTCTACCCAGTAAGGCTTTCCTTCAGATTTGAAGGAGAGATCAACAGTTTTACAGAGAAGCAAAAGCTAAAAGAGTTCAGCACCACAGAACTAGCTTTATAAGAAATGTTAAAGGGATTTCTCTAAGCAGAAAGGAAAACACCACATCTAGAAATATGCAAATCATGAAAGGAATAATCTCTTTGGTAAAGGAAAATATACAGTAAAGGTAGTAGATCAAACACATATAAAGCTAGCAGGAAGGTTAAAAGACAAAAGTAGTAAAATCATCTATATACACAACAAGTAGTTAAGGAATACACAAAAGGATGTAAAATATAATGTAACAAAGAGTAAACATGGGAGGTGGGTAAAAACACAGGGTTGTTAAAATTCTTTCAAACTTAAGAGATCAACAACTTTAAGTATTCACATATACAGAGAGATTGCTATATACAAACCTCATGTTAGCCACAAATCAAAAATCTATAATAGATACACAAAAATAGATAAAGGAATCCAAACACAATAAAAAAGACAGACATCAAGTCACAAGGGAAGAGAGCAAAAGGAGAAGAAAGGAACAAAAAAGAACCACAAAACAATGAACAAAATGGCAATAAGTACATAAATATCAATTATGACTTTAAATATAAATGAACTAAATGCTCCAATCAAAAGACTTAGAGTGGCTGAATAGATACAAAAATATGACACATATATATGCTGCCCACAAAATACTCACTTCAGATCAAAAGACACAGACTGAAAGTGAGGAGATGGAAAAAGATATTCCATGCAAATAAGAATCAAAAGAAAATCGGGATAACAATACTTATTTCACACAAAATACTTTAAAACAAAGACTGTAATAAGAAACACAGAATGAAATTACATAATGATCAAGGGATTAATCCAAGAAAAATAAATAACAATTGTAAATAAAGATGCACCATATGAGCACCTGAATACATAAAGCAAATATTAACAGACACAAAGGGAGAAACTGACAGTAACACAATAATAGTAGGGGACTTTAACACCCCACTTACATCAACAGGCAGATCATCCAGACAGAAAATTAATAAGGAAACACTGGCCTTTGATGTCAAATTAGACCAGATGGACTTAATAGAGCTACACAGAACTTCCATTCAAAAGAAGAACACATTGTTTTCAAGTGCACATGGAACATTCTCTAGGATAGATCACATGCTAGGATACAAAACATCTCAGCAAATTTAAGAAAATTGAAATCATATCAAGCATCTTTTCTGACCAAATTCTATGACCAGAAATCCACTACAAGGGAAAAAAAACTGCAAAAAAAAAAAGCACACAAACACATGGAGGTTAAACAATATGCAACTAAACAACCAGTGGATCACTGAAGAAATCAAAGAGGAAATTTTAAAATACCTGGAGAGAAATGAAAATGAAAACACAACAATCCAAAATCTATGCGATGCAACAAAAGCAGTTCCAAGAGGGAAATTTATAGCAATATACGCCTACTTCAGGAAACAAGAATCAAATAAACAACCTAACCTTACACCTAAAGAAACTGAAAAAGAAGAACAAACAAACCCTAAGTTAGTAGAAGGGAAGAAATCATAAAGATCAAAGCAGAAATAAATGAAATAGACACAAAAATTAATAGAAAAGATCAATGAAATTAAGAGCAGATTCTTTGAAAAGATAAGCAAAATTGATAAACCTTTAGCCAGACACATCAAGAAAAAAAGAGAGAGGACCCAAATCAATAAAATCAGAAATGAAAAAGAAGAAGTTACAAATGATACCACAAAAATACACAGGATTATAAGAGATTACTACAAATATGCAAATAAAATGGACAACCTAAAAGAAATGGACTAATTCCTAGAAATGTTCAACCTCCCAAGACTGAATCAGAAAGAAATAGAAAAATATGAACAGACCAATACCAGTAATGAATTGAATCATTAATTTTAAAAACTCCCAACAAACAAAAGTCCAGGACAAATGGATTCACAAGTGAATTCTACCAAACATCCACAGATGAGTTAACACCTATCCTTCTCAAACTATTCCAAAAAATTACAGAGGAAGCAACACTTCCGAACTCATTCTATGAGACCAGCATCATCCTGATACCAAATAAGACAAAGATATCAACAAAAAAAGAAAATTACAGGCCAATATCACTGATGAACATAGATGCAAAAATCTCCAACAAAATATTAGCAAACTGAATTCAACAATACATTAAAAGGATCATACACCATGGTCACGTGGAATTTATCCCAGGAATGCAAGAAGAGTTCAATATCCACAAATCTGTCAATGTGATACAGCACATTAACAAGTTGAAGAATAAAAATTGTATGATCATCTTAATAGTTGCAGAAAAAGCATTTGACAAAATTAAAATCTATTTATGACAAAAACTCTCAACAAAGTGAGTATAAAAGGAACATACCTCTACATAATAAAAGCCATATATGACAAGCTTACAGCTAACATCATACTCAATGGTGAAAAGCTGAAAGCATTTTCTCTAAGATCAGGAAGAAGACAAGAATGCTCAATGTTGCCATTTTTATTCAACATAGAATTAGCAATCCTGGGCACAGCAATAAGGCAAGAAAAATAAATAAAAGGAATCTAAGTTGGAAAGGAGGAAGTAAAACTCACCATTTGCAGATGACATACACTATGCATAGAAAATCCTAAAGACACCACCAGAAAACTACTAGAACTCATCAATGAATTCAGCAAAGTTGTAGGATGCAAAATTAATATACAGAAACCTGTTGCATTTCTATACTGTAACAATGAACCATCAGACAATGAAATTAAATAAACAATGCCAGGGACTTCCCTGGTGGCACGGTGGTTAAGAATCCACCTGCCAATGCATGGGACATGGGTTTGAGCCCTGGTCCAGGAAGATCCCACATGTCGCAGCGTAACTAAGCCCTGAGCCACAACTACTAAACCTGCACTCTAGAGCCCATGAGCCACAACTACTGAAGCCCAAGCACCTAGAGTCCCTGCTCCACAACAAGAGAAACCACTGCAATGAGAAGCCCGCACACCACAACGAAGAGTAGCCCCTGCTGGTTGCAACTAAAGAAAACCCGCACGCAGCAACAGAGACCCAAAGCAGGCAAAATAAATAAATAAATAAATTTATTTATTTTTTAAAAAAGCAATCCCATTCCCAATTGCACCAAAAAGAATAAAATACCTGTAAACAAAATAACTAGGAGGTTAGAGACCTGTAATCGGAAAACTAAGACACTGATGAAAGAAATTGAAGATAACACAAACAATGGAAGGATATACCATGCTTGTGGATTAGAAGAATTACTATTGCTAATGACCATACTACCCAAGGCAATAATCATTCAATGCAATCCCATCAAAATACTAATAGCATTTTCTTTTAAGAACTAGACCAAATAATTCTAAAATTTGTATGGAACCACAAAAGACCACAAATAGCCAAAATCATCTTAAGAAAGAAGAACAAAACAGGGGTTATCACACTTCATAATTTCAAACTATATTAGAAAGCCACAGTAATCAAAACAGTATGGTACTGGCACAAAAACAGACACATAGATCAATAGAACTGAATAGAGAGCCAAGAAATGAACCCACACTTATATAGGCAATTAATCTATGACAAAGGAGGCAAGAATAGACAATGGTGAAGTGACAGCCTCTTCAATAATGGTGTTGGGAAAACTGGACAGCTACATGCAAAACAACCCCAAACTGGACTACTTTCTAACACTACATACAAAAATAAACTCAAAATAGATTAAAGACTTATTGTAAGACCTGATACCATAAAAATTCTAGCAATAAACATAGGCAGTACACTCTTTGACATCAGTCTTAGCAATATTTTTTTGGATATGTCTCCTCAAGCAAGGGAAACAAAAAAAAAAAGTTACTACATCAAACTAAAAAGCTTTTGTGCAGTGAGGGAAACTATCGACAAAATGAAAAGTTTGCCTACTGAACAGGAGACGATATTTGTAAATGATATATCTGATAAGGGATTAATATCCAAAATATACAGAGAATTCATTCAACTCAACATCAAAAAAAAAAAAAAAGCCCCATTAAAATAAGGACAGAGGACCTAAACAGACATTTTTCCAGAGAAAACATACCGATGGCCAACGGGCACATGAAAAGATGCTCAACATCTCTAATTATCAGGGAAATGCAAACCAACAACCACAATAAGATATCACCTCACACCTATCCAAATGGCCATTATTAAAAAGACAACAGGGACTTCCCTGGTGGCACAGGGGTTAAGAATCTGCCTGCCAATGCAGGGGACACGGGTTTGAATCCTGGTCCAGGAAGATCCCACATGCCACAGAGCAACTAAGCCTGTGCGCCACAACTACTGAGCCTGTTTCTAGAGCCTGTGAGCTACAACTACTGACCCCACATGCCACAACTACTGAAGTCCGCATGCCTAGAGCCCATGCTCCACAACAAGAGAAGCCACCACAATGAGAAGCCTGTGCACCGCAACAAAGAGTAACCCCACCCCACTCACTGCAACTAGAGAAAGCCCACGTGCAGCAATGGAGACCCAATGCAGCCAAAAATAAATAAATAAAAAATAAATAAACAAATTTATATTTTAAAAAAAGACAACAAATAACAAGTGTTGGGAGGATGTGGAGAAAAGGGAACCCTTGTGCACCATTGCTGTGAATGTAAATTGGTGAAGCTGCTATGGAAAACCATATGGAGATTCCTCAAAACATTAAAAGTAGAACTACCATATGATCCAGCAACTCCACTTCTAGGTATTTACCTGAAGAAAACAAAAACACTAATTAGAAAAGATATATGCACCCTATGTTCATTGCAGCATTATTTACAATGCCAAGATATGAAAGCAACCGAAGTGTCCATCAATAGATGAAGGGATAAAGAAAATATTGCATATATTTACAATGGAATATTACTCATAAAAAAATGAAATTTTGCCATTTGTGACAACATGGATGGACCTAGAGGATATTAAGCTAAGAGAAGTAAATCAGACAAAGACAAATACTGTATGATTTCACTTATATGTAGAATCTGAGAAACAAAACAAATAAACAAACATAACTGAACAGAAACAGAGTCACAGATATAGAGAACAAACAAGTGGTTGCCAGAGGGGAAGGTGTTGGGGGGAAAAGAAATAGGTGAGAGAGATTAAGAGGTACCAACCTTCAGTTACAAAATTAATGTCACAGTGTGAAGTGTACAGTGTGGGGAATATAGTCAATAATTATATAATATCTTTCTATGATGACAGATGACAACTAGACTCATAATGGTGATCATTTTGAAATGTATAGAAATGTTGAATCACCATGTTGTGTACCAGGAGCTAACATAGTGTTGTAGGCCAACTACACTTCAAAAACAAATAAACAAACAAACTCATAGAAAAAGAGATCAGATTTGTGGCTACCAGAAGTGGGGGATGGGGGAGAAGGAATTAGATGAAGGTAGTCAAAAGGCACAAACTTCCAGTTATAAGATAAATAATTACTAGGGATGTAATATGTACAACATGATAAATTTAATTAACACTGCTGTACATTATATGTGAAAGTTGCTAAGAGAGTAAATCTTAAGAGTTCTCATCACAAGCAAAAATTTTTTAATTTATTTAATGTTGTATGTATATGAAATGATGGATGTCCACTAAACCTATCATGGTAATCTTTTCATGATGTATACAAGTCAAATCATTACATTTAGGTAAACCTTAAACTTACATATTGCTGTATGTTAATTATATCTCAATAAATCTGGAGGAAAAATCAACACACAACAATCGATTGCATTATACACTAACAATGAACAATCTGAAAAGGAAATCAAGAAAATAATTCCATTTATAATAACATTAAAGGTATAAAATACTTAGGAATAAACTTAACCAAGGAGGTGAGAGAATTGTACACTGAAAACTAAGAAACATTCCTAAAAGAAATTAGACACTAATAAATAGAAAGATATCCCATGTTCCTGAATTGGAAGACTTAATATTGTTTAAATGTTAATACCATACAAAGTGACCAACACATTCAATGCAATCCCTATCAAAATCCCAATGGCATATTTTGCAGAAATAAAAAAATCCTTCCTAAAATTCATATAGTATCTCAAGGACCCTGAATAGCCAAAACAATCTTGAAAAAGAAGAATGCAGTTGGACATCTCACACTTCCTAATTTCAAACTTCTTACAAAGCTACAGCAATTAAAACAGCACTATCATAAAGACAGATATGTAGACCAATGGAATAAAATAGACAGCCCAGAAATAAACCTTCATATACATGGTCCAGTGATATTTGAAAAGGGTTCCAAGACCATTAAATGGGGGAAAGGAGAGTCTTTTCAACAAATAGTATTGGGAAAATGGATATCCACATGCAAAAGAATGAAGTTGGATCCTTATCTTACACCATATACAAAAGTTAATTCAAAATAGATCAGAAACCTAAATGTAGGAGCTAAAACTACAAAACTCTTAGAAGGAAACACAGGGGAAAGCTTCATGGCATTGGATTTGGCAATGATTTCTTGAATATGACACCAAAAGCATACACATAAAAAATCAGATACATTGGACTACATCAAAAACTAAAACTTCTGTGCTATACAGCAGAAAGTAACACCACATTGTAAATCAACTATACTCTAATAAAAATTTTTTTAAAAACTAAAACTTCTGTGCATCAAATAATACAATCAACAGAATTAAAGGCAACTATAAAATGGGAGAAAATATTTGCAAATCATATATCTGATCAGGGGTTAGTATCCAGAAAATAAAAATAACTCCTAGAACCAAACCAAACACACAGACACACACACACAGACACACACACACACAGAGTTAAAAAATGGCAAAGGACTTGAAGAGACATTTCTCCAAAGATGATATACAAACGGCCAATAAGCACATGAAAAGATGTTCAACAGTACTAATAATTAGGGTAATGAAAATCAAAACCACAATGAGATACTCCTCATACCCATTAAGATGGCTACTATCAAAAAAACAGAAAATAGCAAATGTTGGTGAGGATGTGGAGAAATTTCAACACTTGTGCATTGTTGGTGGGCATGTAAAATGATGCAGCCACTGTGGAAACCAGTATGGCAGTTCCTCAAAAATTAAAAATAGAGCTACCATATGATCCAACAGTTCCACTTCTAGGTATACTCAAAAGAATTGAAACAGGGTCTCAAAGAGATACTTATACACCCATATTCAACACAGCATTATTCACAGCAGCCAAAAGGTGGAAGCAACCCAAGTATCCATCAACAGATGAATGGATAAACAAAATGCAGTATATACACACAATGGAATATTATTCAGCCTTTAAAAAGAAGGAAATTCTGACACATGCTACAACATGCATGAACTTTGAGAACATTGTGCTAAGTGAGATAAGCCAGTCATAAAAAGACAAATACTGAATGATTCCACTTATATAAAATATCTAAAGTAATCAAACTCATAAAGACAGAAAGTAAAATAGCAGTTGCCAGAGGGTGGGGAAGGGAAAAATAGGGAGTTGTTTAATGAGTATAGAGTTTCAGTTTTGCAAGATAAAAAGAGTTCTGGAAGTTGGTTGCACAAAAATGTGAATGTACTTACTACCAAAATCTACACTTTAAAATGGTTAAGATGGTAAATTTTTGTGTATACTACCACCATTAAAAATAATTAAAACCATAAATGAAAGAACAGGAAAAGTCATCCCCCAAAATATGATCTGAGATCAAAGAGGTAATTGGAAGCAAAAGATTGATTTAATAAATAAACAAGTAAATAAATATTGTCTCTATTAAATAGAAATAATAGTGACTCTATAAAATAATGTTATAATCTAACAGTATTTTTAAATTTCAGAATTAAAATTTTTTGATGAAATTTCACCAAAAAAAAATTTAAGGCAAACATATTCAGATGAGAGGAAAGATTTTGGATAATAACTAAAGGGAGATGTTGGAGTAGAAGGAGAGTTTGTAGGTTTTGGTTTGGAACATTTCTTTTGGTTGGGGGGGGTGTTGGTGTTTGTTTTGATTTTCTTTGCTTGATTTTGCTTGTAAAAGAGTAGAGAACATGTTTATAATAGAATGTGTTTGTAGGCTGAGGAGAAATAACCAGTAGAGAGGAAGGGATTGAAAATATAAGAAAGAGGTGGAACGCAGAAGGAAAACTTCTGAGAATACCATTCAGAAAGAACTTACACAAATAATCTAGGCTCTTAATAAGGAATATTTAAGATGTTAATAAAAGAGACAGGACCCTCCTATTTCTCAAGCTAAACTCATTGTCAGGAAGGACAGTTTTTCTGGGGGGAGAAAGCTAAGACCATACCCAAGTGTCCTTGAACAATATCTCTGCCTGCAGCTTTCCAGCATCCAAATAAGTCCATTTCTCTTGGCTCTGATTTCATACTTCTTTATCTGGGTAATTCTGATCATAATATGAACTGAGAACAACCATGAGCAATTTATCCCTCCAGAGTCTGCCCTCTGACCCTTGGAAGTGAGCATGGTCCCTCCACATGGGTTGGTATATTTATAATTTCTATAATGTGGCACCAATCAGTTGGCCTGCCTCAGCACAATTCCCATTTTTTGTCCCATTTGAGCATCTCTGTGGACTTGTGGTCTTTCATAAACTTAACTTGTTGTAATTATCATAGTCATAATTTACTTTTCTGAAACTCACATGATTACAATTTAGTCCACCTCAAGGTCTCATGCCCCAAACACAGAATCAACTGTTCTCCAAGGACACTTGGCTTTTCTTTGTGGAAAGGATAGGCGAGACCTAAATGAACCTTCTACAGAAGTTTATTGTTTCATATGAGCACATGAGGTGGTTTGCTGACAGAAAAGAAATTGTATTTTTGTTTTTTAAAAGTGGGGTTCATGTTGATATTTTCAATTTGCCTCTACTTTTACTAATTTTTAATCTTGCTCTAAATTTGATGCACCATGCTATATACTCTTATACCAAATCATTTGTCCAAATTATACTTTTGCCTTCAAATTTTAAAGTTCCCATTTCTCTTCCTTTTTGACCTCTGGCTCCAGTACGGGAATTAGCTCCAAAATGTTCAGGTCTATATGCTGCTCATCATCAATCCACTCAAGCACCCGCTATCTAAAAGGAAAAAGCCATCCCAACCTCCCTCCAGAGAACCACCCAAAACTACACAGGCTGAAGATACCAGGCATCTCAGTGTGAATCCTAAACTCAGTGTCAGTGAGGACACAGTCCCATCAGGGGGACAAAGCTGAGGCCGTGCCCAAGTGTCCCTGAACAATATCTCTGTAATAAGTAACAATAGCGACAAAGGATAGAACACAGGCCAATCCCAACTTCACAGGCTTTATATAAAAATCTCGGGGGGGAACCTCAAGATGGTGGAAGAGTAAGCCGTGGAGTTCACCTTCCTCCCCACAAATACCTCAGAAATACATCGACATGTGGAACAACTCCTACAGAACACCTACTGAACGCTGGCAGAAGACCTCAGACCTCCCAAAAGGCAAGAAATTCCCCACGTACCTGGGTAGGGAAAAGAAAAAAGAAAAAACAGAGACAAAAGAATAGGGATGGGACCTTCACCAGTGGGAGGGAGCTGTGAAGGAGGAAAGGTTTCCACACACTAGGAAGCCCCTTCGCAGACGGAGACTGCGGGTGGCAGAGGGGGAAGCTTCAGAGCCACGGAGGAGAGCGCAGCAACAGGGGTGCGGAGGGCAAAGTGAAGAGGTTCCCGCACAGAGGCTCAGCGCCGAGCAGCACTCACCAGCCCGAGAGGCTTGTCTGCTCAACCGCCGGGGCGGGCGGGGCTGGGAGCTGAGGCTCGGGCTTCGGTCGGATCGCAGGGAGAGGACTGGGGTTGGCGGCGTGAACACAGCCTGAAGGGGTTAGTGCGCCACAGCTAGCCCGGAGGGAGTCCGGGCAAAAGTCTGCAGCTGCCGAAGAGGCAAGAGACTTTTTCTTGCCTCTTTGTTTCGCGGTGTGCAAGGGGAGGGGATTCAGAGCGCCGCCTAAATGAACTCCAGAGACGGGCGCGAGCTGCGGCTATCAGCGCGGACCCCAGAGACGGGCGTGAGACGCTAAGGCTGCTGCTGCCGCCACCAAGAAGCCTGTGTGCGAGCACAGGTCACTCTCCACACCTCCCCTCCCGGGAGCCTGTGCAGCCAGCCACCGCCAGGGTCCCAGGATCCAGGGACAACTTTCCCGGGAGAACACACAGCGCACCTCGGGCTGCTGCAACGTCACGCTGGCCTCTGCCGCTGCAGGCTCACCCCGCATCCGTACCCCTCCCTCCCCCCGGCCTGAGTGAGCCAAAGCCCCCGAATCAGCTGCTCCTTTAACCCCATCCTGTCTGAGCGAAGAACAAACGCCCTCAGGCGACCTACACGCAGAGGCGGGGCCAAATCCAAAGCTGAACCCCGGGAGCTGTGCGAACAAAGAAGAGAAAGGGAAATCTCTCTCAGCAGCCTCAGGAGCAGTGAAGTAAAGCTCCAGAATCAACTTGATGTGCCTGCATCTGTGAAATACCTGAATAGACAACGAATCATCCCAAATTGAGGAGGTGGACTTTGGGAGCAACGATATATATACATTTTTTTTCCTTTTTCTCTTTTTGTGAGTGTGTATGTGTATGCTTCTGTGTGTGATTTTGTCTGTATAGCTTTCCTTTTACCATGTGTCCTCCCATTCCGTCTGTCCGTTTGTGTGTGTGTGTGTGTGTGTGTGTGTGTGTGTATAGTTTTTAGCTCTTGTTATCATTGGTGGATTTGTTTTCTGGTTTGGTTGCTCTCTTCTTTCTTTCTTTCTTTTATTTTATTCCTTTCTTAAAATATTTTTTAATAATCATTTTTTATTTTAATAACTTTTTAAAAAATCTTCTTTCTTTCTTTCTTTCTTTCTTTTTCTTTCTCCCTTTTATTCTGAGCTGTGGGGATGACAGGCTCTTGGTGCTCCAGTCATGCATCAGGGCTGTGCCTCTGAGGTGGGAGAGCCAAGTTCAGGACATTGGTCCACCAGAGACCTCCCAGCTCCATGTAATATCAAACAGCAAAAGCTCTCTCAGAGCTCTCCATCTGAACACCAAGACCCAGCTCCACTCAACGACCAGCAAGCTACAGTGCTGAACACCCTATGCCAAACAACTAGCAAGACAGGAACACAACGCCACCCATTAGCAGAGAGGCTGCCTAAAATCATAATAAGGCCACAGACACCCCAAAACACACCAGCAGACATGGACCTGCCCACCAGAAAGACAAGATCCAGCCTCATCCACCAGAACACAGGCACCAGTCCCCTCCACCAGAAAGCCTGCACAACCCACTGAACCAACCTTAACCACTGGGGACAGACACCAAAAACAACGGCAACTACAAACCTGCAGCCTGCAAAAAGGAGACCCCAAACACAGTAAGTTAAGCAAAATGAGAAGACAGAGAAACACACAGCAGGTGAAGGAGCAAGGTAAAAACCCACCAGACCTAACAAATGAAGAGGAAATAGGCAGTCTACCTGAAAAAGAATTCAGAATAATGATAGTAAAGATGATCCAAAATCTTGGAAATAGAATGGAGAAAATACAAGAAACGTTTAAAAGAACCTAGAAGAACTAAAGAGCAAACAATGATGAACAACACAATAAATGAAATTAAAAATTCTCTAGAAGGGATCAATAGAAGAATAACTGAGGAAGAAGAAATGATAACTGACCTGGAAGATAAAATAGTGGAAATAACTACTGCAGAGCGGAATAAAGAAAAAAGAATGAAAAGAATTGAGGGCAGTCTCAGAGACCTCTGGGACAACATTAAATGCACCAACATTCAAATTATAGGAGTCCCAGAAGAAGAAGAGAAAAAGAAAGGGACTGAGAAAATATTTGAAGAGATTATAGTTGAAAACTTCCCTAATATGGGAAAGGAAATAGTTAATCAAGTCCTGGAAGCACAGAGAGTCCCATACGGAATAAATCCAAGGAGAAACACGCCAAGACACATATTAATCAAACTATCAAAATTAAATACAAAGAAAAAATATTAAAAGCAGCAAGGGAAAAACAACAAACAACATACAAGGGAATCCCCATAAGGTTAACAGCTGATCTTTCAGCAGAAGCTCTGCAAGGCAGAAGGGAGTGGCAGGACATATTTAAAGTGATGAAGGGGCAAAACCTACAACCAAGATTACTCTACCCAGCAAGGATCTCATTCAGATTTGATGGAGAAATTAAAACCTATACAGACAAGAAAAAGCTAAGAGAATTCAGCACCAGCAAACCAGCTTTACAACAAATTCTAAAGGAGCTTCTCTAGGCAGGAAACACAAGAGAACGAAAAGACCTACAATAACAAACCCAAAACAATTAAGAAAATGGTAATAGGAACATACATATCGATAATTACCTTAAATGGATGTAAATGTAAATGGATTAAATGCTCCAACCAAAAGACATAGACTGGCTGAATGGATACAAAAACAAGACCCGTATATAAGCTGTCTACAAGAGACCCACTTCAGACTTAGGGACACATACAGACTGAAAGGGAGGGGATGGAAAAAGTTATTCTATGCAAATGGAAATCAAAAGAAAGCTGGAGTAGCAATTCTCATATCAGACAAAATAGACTTTAAAACAAATACTATTACAAGAGACAAAGAAAGACACTACATAATGATCAAGGGATCAATCCAAGAAGAAGATATAACAATTGTAAATATTTATGCACCCAACATAGGAGCACCTCAATACATAAGGCAAATACTAACAGCCATAAAAGGAGAAATCGACAGTAACACAATCATAGTAGGGGACTTTAACACCCCACTTTCACCAATGGACAGATCATCCAAAATGAAAATAAATAAGGAAACACAAGCTTTAAATGATACATTAAACAAGATGGACTTAATTGATATTTATAGGACATTCTATCCAAATACAACAGAATACACTTTCTTCTCAAGTGCTCATGGAACATTCTCTAGGATAGATCATATCTTGGGTCACAAATCAAGCCTTGGTAAATTTAAGAAAATTGAAATCGTATCAAGTATCTTTTCCAACCAAAACGCTATGAGACTAGATATCATTACAGGAAAAAAATCTGTAAATAATAAAAACACATGGAGGCTGAACAATACACTACCTAATAACCAAGAGATCACTGAAGAAATCAAGAGGAAATTAAAAAATACCTAGAAACAAATGACAATGGAAACACGATGACCCAAAACCTATGGAATGCAGCAAAAGCAGTTCTAAGAGGGAAGTTTAGAGCAATACAATCCTACCTTAAGAAACAAAAAAATCTCAAATAAAAAAACCTAACCTTACACATAAAGCAATTAGAGAAAGAAGAACAGAAGAACCCCAAAGTTAGCAGAAGGAAAGAAATCATAAAGATAAGATCAGAAGTAAATGAAAAAGAAATGAAGGAAATGATAACAAAGATCAATAAAATTAAAAGCTGGTTCTTTGAGAAGATAAACAAAATTGATAAACCATTAGCCAGACTCATCAAGAAAAAAAGGGAGAAGACTCAAAGCAATAGAATTAGAAATGAAAAAGGAGAAGTAATAACTGACACTGCAGATATACAAAGGATCATGAGAGATTACTACAAGCAACTCTATGCCAAAAAAATGGACAACCTGGAAGAAATGGACAAATTCTTAGAAATGCAAAACCTGCCGAGACTGAACCAGGAAGAAATAGAAAATATGAACAGACCAATCACAAGCACTGAAATTGAACTGTGATTAAAAATCTTCCAACAAACAAAAGCCCAGGACCAGAGGGCTTCACAGGTGAATTCTATCAAACATTTAGAGAAGAACTAACACCTATCCTTCTCAAACTCTTCCAAACTATAGCAGGGGAGGAACACTCCCAAACTCATTCTACAAGACCACCATCACCCTGATACCAAAACCAGACAAAGATGTCACAAAGAAAGAAAACTACAGGCCAATATCACTGATGAACATAGATGCAAAAATCCTCAACAAAATACTAGCAAACAGAATCCAACAGCACACTGAAAAGATCATACACCATGATCAAGTGGAGTTTATCCCAGCAATGCAAGGATTCTTCAACATACACAAATCAATCAATGTGATACACCATATTAACAAACTGAAGGAGAAAAACTATATGATCATTTCAATACATGCAGAGAAAGCTTTTGACAAAATTCAACACCCATTTATGATAAAAACCCTCCAGAAAGTAGGCATAGAGGGAACTTACCTCAACAAAATAAAGGCCATATATGACAAACCCACAGCCAACATCGTTCTCAATGGTGAAAAACTGAAACCATTTCCCCTAAGATCAGGAACAAGACAAGGTTGCCCACTCTCACCACTATAATTCAACATGGTTTTGGAAGTTTTAGCCACAGCAACCAGAGAAGAAAAAGAAATAAAAGGAATCCAAATTGGAAAAGAAGAAGTAAAGCTGTCACTGTTTGCAGATGACATGATACTATACATAGAGAATCCTAAAGATGCTACCAGAAAACTACTAGAGCTAATCAATGAATTTGGTAAAGTAGCAGGATACAAAATTAATGCACAGAAACCTCTTGCATACCTATACACTAATGATGAAAAATCTAAAAGTGAAATTAAGAAAACACTCCCATTTACCACTGCAACAAAAATAATAAAATATCTAGGAATAAACCTACCTAAGGAGACAAAAGACCTGTATGTCTTATAATTATAAGACACAGATGAAAGAAATTAAAGGTGATACAGATAGATGGAGTGATATACCATGTTCTTGGATTGGAAGAATCAGCATTGATTCTTATCCCTATCAAACTATCACTGGCATTTTTCACAGAACTAGAACAAAAAATTTCACAATTTGTATAGAAACACAAAAGACCCCGAATAGCCAAAGCAATCTTGAGAAAGAAAAACAGAGCTGGAGGAATCAGGCTCCTGGACTTCAGACTATACTACAAAGCTACGGTAATCAAGACAGTATGGTACTGGCAAAAAAAAACAGAAATATAGATCAATGGAACAGGATAGAAAACCCAGAGATAAACCCACGTACATATAGTCACCTTATCTTTGATAAAGGAGGCAAGAATATACAGTGGAGAAAAGACAACCTCTTCAATAAGTGGTGCTGGGAAAACTGGACAGCTACATGTAAAAGAATGAAATTAGAACACTCCCTAACACCATACACAAAAATAAACTCAAAATGGATTAAAGACCTAAATGTAAGGCCAGACACTATCAAACTCTTAGAGGAAAACATAGGCAGAATACTCTATGACATAAATCACAGCAAGATCCTTTTTCACCCACCTCCTAGAGAAATGGAAATAAAACCAAAAATAAACAAATGGGACCTAATGAAACTTAAAAGTTTTTGCACAGCAAAGGAAACCATAAACAAGACCAAAAGACAACCCTCAGAATGGGAGAAAATATTTGCAAATGAAGCAACTTACAAAGGATTAATCTCCAAAATTTACAAGCAGCTCATGCAGCTCAATATCAAAAATACAAAGAATCCAATCCAAAAATGGGCAGAAGACCTAAATAAACATTTCTCCAAAGAAGATATACAGATTGCCAACAAACACATGAAAGAATGCTCAACATCATTAATCATTAGAGAAATGCAAATGAAAACTACAATGAGATATAATCTCAAACCAGTCAGAATGGCCATCATCAAAAAATCTACAAACAATAAATGCTGGAGAGGGTGTGGAGAAAAGGGAACCCTCTTGCACTGTTGGTGGGAATGTAAATTGATACAGCCACTATGGAGAACAGTATGGAGGTTCCTTATAAAACTAAAAATAGAACTACCATACAACAGAGGAATCCCACTACTGGGCATATACCCTGAGAAAACCATAATTCAAAAAGAGTCATGTACCGCAATGTTCATTGCAGCTCTGTTTACAATAGCCAGGACATGGAAGCAACCTAAGTGTCCATCGACAGATGAATGGATAAAGACGATGTGGCCCATATATACAATGGAATATTACTCAGCCATAAAAAGAAACGAAATTGAGTTATTTGTAGTGAGGTGGATGGACCTAGAGTCTGTCATACAGAGTGAAGTAAGTCAGAAAGAGAAAAACAAATCCAGTATGCTAACACATATATATGGAATCTAAAAAACAGGAAAAAATGGTCATGAAGAACCTAGGAGCAAGACAGGAATAAAGACGCAGACCTACTAGAGAATGGACTTGAGGATACGGGGAGGGAGAAGGGTAAGACGGGACAAAGTGAGAGAGTGACATGGACATATATACACTACCAAATGTAAAATAGATAGCTAGTGGGAAGCAGCCGTATAGCACAGGGAGATCAGCTCTGTGCTTTGTGACCACCTAGAGGGGTGGGATAGGGAGGGTGTGAGAGAGGGAGACGCAAGAGGGAAGAGATATGGGCATATATGTATATGTATAACTAATTCAGTTTGTTATAAAGCAGAAACTAACACACCATTGTAAAGCAGTTATACTCCAATAAAGATGGTAAAAAAAAAATCTCTTGAAACTCTTCATTTCATGATCACTAGAGTCATTTATTTAATTTATATCATAGGTAGCTTTAGTTTTGAACTATAATTTCCTTTGGATAAACGGATATTCATTATTTTTGCCCTGCGCCAGCCCAACTTTTCAAAACCCAGTTAATATCAGAAAATACAACAAAAATAAAATCAAAAATTATAAGTGACTTTTCATACTTTTCCCAAAAGTTCAAGAAGAACAATTTTTGTAAAGCTTTTAAAATTTATGGAATATTGGCTAGGTTCCTCAAGATCAGACTCAAACAATAAAAGACATTTCAAGTGAATACATTTCAATCTCAGCATTATGCTCACATTACATTCTCATAACACCCAATGTTGCTTCCAGAAACAATCAAAATATGTCTTAGCCATTTCATATGTATAGCAAAACACCTGAATCCTTACATGCACTAAAGATTTCCATGACTCTACTTTGCACTTTGTGATAACTGCTCAGCCACAAGAGAAAAGAAATATAGTCACTTTTTTCAGGGTAATTTCATGAGTAGGACCCAGTTAGATCTACAAGTGTGAGAGATTGTTTTGCCAAATCCAAATGCAGTTGATCAGGTATTAAACTCCTTTGACCTGAGCTCATTATTTTTAATAAAAATCTCTACTGAATTGATCCCTAGAAACTTAATTATTTAGGATAAACTACCTCCTTAGAGGTTAATAATAGCAAATTTTCCCATTTTGCATGTCCAAGGAGCTCTAGATAAAGAGATTTTCTTGGTTATCTGTTTTGTGTATTTAAACAAGGGGACAATACAGAATGGCAATCATCAAAATGTCTACAAATAACAAATGCTGGAGAGGGTGTGGAGAAAAAGGAATCCTCCTACATTGTTGATGGGAATGTAAATTGGTGCAGCCACTACGGAACACAGTGTGGAGGTTCCTTAAAAGTCTAAGGATCCAGCAATATGATCCAGCAATCCCACTCCCAGGCATATATCCAGAAAAGATGAAAACTCTAATTTGAAAAGATATATGAACCCCAATGTTCATAGCAGCACTATTCACAATAGCCAAGACACGGAAGCAACCTAAATGTCCGTCAACAGATGACATATATATATATATCATAATAGAATATTAGCCATAAAAAAATGAAATATTGCCATTTGCAGTAACATGGATGGACCTAGAGATTATCATACTAAGTGAAGTAAGTCAGACAGAGAAAGACAAATATTATATGATATCACTTATATGTGGAACCTAAAACAATAACACAAATCAACTTATTTACAAAACAGAAACAGACTCACAGACATAGAAAACTTATGTTTACCAAAGGGGAAAGGGGTAGGGGAGGGATAAATTTGGAGTTTGTGATTAACAGATACACACCACTATATATAAAATAGATAAACAACAAGGATTTACTGAATAGCACAGAGAACCACATTTAATATCTTGTAATAACCTATAATGGACAAAAATCTGAAGATTTACACCTGAAATTAACACAGTATTGTAAACCAACTGTAGTTAAATAAAAGTTTTTACAATTAAAAAAAAAACTTGGGGGCACTATCATGTGTCACTTCCACTAGGAGCCACCAACTTCTCAGAGGGGAGGAGGTCAGATGACCTGAGCTGATTTTTAACCTCCCTTTGGGCAGACTCAGTCAGCCTCCCCTTGTAGGGTTCAACTTTCTGAACAGTTATCTAAGCCAACAATGTCCCTTTTCTCACTTCTCTTCCAGAAGTTGGAGAACTTGACTTCTTCACAATGTCCCATCTGATTCCTTCAACATTTATCTCTTTGTCTCCTTCAGCTCAGCTCAGCACACCTGGGGCATGGTGTGAATCTGCTATAAGCCAGATAGAAACTGCCTGGGATACTCAGTCATCCTTATTAAGTGCAGAATCTGCAAAAGACATGACCTCAGGCCGAGATTCAACAATGACCCAAATAAAGTGGAAGCAGGTGTGACCTTCCCAAAATCACTAGTCTTGGAGATGAACTTTTTGATGATAATTGTCCAGGCTTGTGGCCATCTCCTCCTGTTTTTCTTGGTCAGCTCCATTCCAAAGCAGGCATCTTTTTCTAAACCAAATTATGGCCAAATATAGTTACTCAACGTTTTTGTTGAACTATCTTGAGACTGTTTCAATTTGGTATTTTTAATATCCTACTTAAAAGTCACATTTCTGAAGAATAAAGTAATTTCTGAGACTCTATCCTCTGAAATTCATTTTTAAAAACTCATTTGGCTTGTGCCAAACAGTGAAAGCTAAGGTCATAGCTCTCAAATGACTTTTCTTTAAAAACAAAGATTAACTCACATATGTTAAAGTAATAACATGACAGTAGCTCTTCAATTTTCTCTTTGAAGTCAGCCTCCCTATCTTCAGCTGTCCTGCAGCTCTCATGCAATGGCCTTCATTAAAACATTCTCAGAGCCCCATTTCTTCTTCACTTTCCTGAGACTCCTTCCAAAATCTAACAATGCTGGGGGTGGGGGGAGGAGGTGGAACCAATCACACTTCTGGCACCAACTGCAACTTTTTTGAGGACTCCAGATCAGCAAGAAGAAAACACACTGTCAGGTTAGAGCATCAATATATTTAGCCAAGGATCCAGAAGCGTATCAGAAGAGGATGCACACAGAGCCTCCATTTGAGCAGATGCAGCAAATCTCAGCATCATTTTCCTTGCCCTCTAGAGCCGTTAATGAGCAGTGACATTAAACACGGGTCTTATCAGATCTGACAAGCTCATTTCTTGCATGCTCTTAGCCACTATGCTATCTTTTACAGACCGTTGTGCTTGTTATTAAGGTATTGTCTCTCAGTTTCACATCCACCTTTTTATACCCTAATTTGTAATGAGGCAGGGAACCTGCAAACCACTTCTCTGCTTTGCCAGCAGGTGCCCTGTTAGGCTCTACCAATAGGGAGAGATAGAGGGACTCTGGAAGGTTAGAGGAGGGAAACTGGTCACTTCCACTTCCTACCAGTGTCACCCCCATAGCAGTGCCTCACCCAGGCATCCACATGTACAGTAGAAGTTGATTCCATTTTCCAGTTTCTTTCCTCACCCCTCATTGTACCTCTCAGGGGTATCAACATCATCCAGTCAAAGCACCTCCTCCAAAGGTCTGAGTCCCAATAATGTGGGATCCTCCTCAGAGCTTCTGGGTTCTGATAACCCCAACCTCCTCCCTCTGTTCCACCAACACTAGGATGGTAGCTTCTTCATGCATTTACTGCCTCTGTGTTACCCTGTTGCTTTTTCAGTCCCCCAACATCTATTTAATCAATTCCCTATATCCAATTCTCTCTGTAGAAGTAACTAGTATAGTTTTTATTTTATTATCTAGACTGACTGATGTGAAAGTACATCCTTTTGTTCATTCTAAAACTTACCACTTTCAAACATTGTGCCATTCACCATTTCATAGACTTCAGTTGGGAATCAATGAAGGAGGAGAAGAGAAATTGTTTCCAGCCATCCCAGGCCAGGGATGCTAGACCTTGATCACTGGTAGGGAAATAACTGATCACACACCAGGAAGAGAATGTCCAACTGCCAAATAACTTAAGACCCCTACAAAACCATGAAGAAATACCCAGCTTTGTACATTTCTTGGGGAGGCACCTTCCTTGCCAACTTGTCCTCTGCACACATACTTCTATTTTTCTTCACTATCCACAACTTGCCAATCTCAGAATGAGGTACATTTGTAAAGGCTGGAGTTATGACCACCCAGCTGGCGGGTGCCTTCTGACTGAAATGAAATGAAATCCAACATTTCTTAAAAAGCCAATTATTTCCAACCTGTTCCATTAGAGTCACATGTGCTAAGTGAGCATGTAACATATTGACTTTTGTGCCCTGTGGCATCTGGGTCCATAAATGTCCTGCTTGTCATAACACTCATCTCCATAGCTCTTGCAAAACAGGACCCTCCCCAGGAGAGCTCACATCGCTCATTCATAATTCAGGATGACAAGGAGACAGGCTGACTAATGTAACAGAGCTGGCCTCCCCTGAACTTCTGCACACACGGCTGGACCTGCTGCACCCACCCACCTCACCACGAGTCAGGAATCCTCTCCACCTGTGTCTAATCAGATGGTAGACAATGCCATGCAGCCAATGCCATTCCCCAAGAGAAGGAAACCAGGCTGCCAAGGGATTGTCCCAGGCTGGGAGAGAGTGAGGGGACCCCTGATGAAGCCCACTGGAAATACTTGAGCTTTTGAGTCAGAACAACCTGAATTTGAATCTTGGCTCTTTTACCTATTTGTTACAAGATTCTGGACATGTTACTTAACCTCTCTGAGTCTCCTTGGAACTCTCTTGAGTTTTTCTTGGAAAATGGAGCTGATAATGCCTATTATGCAGTTGTTGTAATGATTAAATAATATAATGTATATAGAGCTACTTATACGGTACCCAGGACACTGTAAGCACTTGACTAGTAGGCATTCTTATGTTTTGTTTTTAATAAATACTTATATTTATAAATATTAACAATCTAGGGATTTCAGATTGCTGAGGGAACTGTTCTTTCAATGCATCACTTCATCACCTCTGCTGTAGGTAAAATGATAAGCACAAGGCAGAAAAATTAATTTCCTGAGTTCTTGAAAATGATCACTTGCTGTGCCCCTCTAGAAGAGGCACACGCTCATACCCTTCTCTCCACCTTTCTCCACTACCCTCCTATTGCTCCCTGTACAGCTCCTAGAAACAGGTGAGAATGAGTTTCCTGAGCTCTTCCTGTAATACACTCTCCATTCCTGACAAGTTTTCTCTATTTCCAGATATCTACTGGATAAATACTAATGGCTCTACTTCTGATAATCAGCAAGAGCAGAGGCTCAGCTTTTCCCAGATCCAGCAGGGAAAACCCCAGGCTTCCAGCAGAGATGCATGCAAAACTCTCAGTTCACCCCCTGAACCTTTACACAGGTGTGGTATTTGGGGTTCACCAGGGAAGCTGCATAATTACTTAGAAATAGTGTCTTCTGATTGTTCCTTTCTCTGCAAGTGCAATCTCTCCAATAACATCATCCAACTGAATGCCTCCTAATTTTGTTGGAATGCATTTTGATTATCACTGCTTCTTCTGTTGGTGAGCTGTCAGTGAAGTTTTTTATTTGTGATGGAAATAGGGAAGTCATAAAGTATTTTGGTGACAGCTCCCTGATTAGGCAGCATTGCAGCAAAACAAGTTGTCACAATAAAACTGATTAATCAAGTTGTCAGAGTAAAACAAATTAATGCCACAAAAACCTTTGCTAGAAATTACCTCTGTATCTTGGGGTATTTGACTGATGGATTCCTTCAATTAGCAGAAACTTCCATTTCATGAGCACATCCAAGTCTTCACTTGGGATCTGCCCTGTAGCAGAGGAGTGACTGAGAACCAAGAGACATATTTGGAGAAGACAGTCACGGACTTGATTTTCAGAGACGCTTTGTTCCTGCCTAACTACTTGGGAGAATATTAGTACCTGAAATGTAATCTAAAGTTATAAAGTTTCAATGCAGAATAAGTACAAAGGCCATTGTCTGCAATGCTACCAGTGGGTCTGGATTTAATTTATTAAAATATTTAATCACAGTCCTCTGGCTGAAAGGATATCTGCAGTTCTTCTTGTATATTTCTCTGTCTCAAAGAAAGACTTTGCCCATAACGGAGATGTCAATCTCAGGACCTGTCTACTGCAGTTCATTGTAACATAGATGGTGATATGTGGTTATACAGAGCCCCTTCCCCTCACCACTAGAGATTGGACCAGGGGTGGGTATGACCACTGATCCTGCTATAAAATGATGAACTGGACCAATCGCATTCCACCTTTCAATATTTTAACCAGGATATAGAATGGGCTGGTTAGCTATGGGAGCAGAAGGTGAAAAATTACCCTAAGGCAATACAGAGCCATTAAGTGTCTCAGAAAGCCAAAGTTATAAGTAAGCAAAAGCTTGAGGGTAGAGAAAAGATACAAGTCAGGACAGGAAGAAGTCAATGGGGTAGCAAAAAGAGAAAGAGACAGTAGCCCGTGAGAGAGTTGGGAATCAACACCAATCACCAGAGCAGTCTCCATTCTAGGAGGATCTCCATGTTCAATTCCAATTTGTAGTCTTAGAGTAAAAACCCTTCACTTGAGAAAGCTGGAGGTGGGTCTCTTTCTTGCAAACATTATAACAAAGGAAGGGAGTCCATAAGAGAGTGAGTGGTGTTCAAACTATTGATCAGAACAGATCACCCAGTATGCCATACCAGAGTATATCGCCTACATATCACACCTTAACATGTGTCTACTGGTGCCAGTCTACGGGAGCTCCACCACAATGCTAGACTTTGCAAATTACCTCAGCACTGGAAGAAAGGGCTAAAACACAAAACATTGCCTCTCGGGTATCCCCACTAGAAGCTGATCATTGTAACTAGAGTGGGTAGGTATTTGATGCAGCAAAACCAGCAGTGGGCTCCTTTCTTTGAAGGCATTGAGCACAACACTCCTTCCTCTGACAAAATACCACCCTCAGGAGACTTTGGCCACACCGCCTTTGAGGGCAGAGATCCTCATCTTGGAAGGAAGGAGTGATAAAGTGGAGAAGAGTAAAGGTATTGTGACCAGGTCTAGCCCCAAATAATATCCTAGGATTATAAAAACTTTGTACTTTCATCTTCCTAAGGGATAAAGGGTCAATACCTACACAGATGTGCACTCACACACACACATTTATGGCACAAATTATTTGTAAATGAAACATTGTATATGAATATATCTGAGTTCAAAAAGCTGAATTGTCATATATCAGGTATTCCAATCATTCTGAGCAATGTTCTGTTAAAAAATAATAAAGCAACAATGTTTTAATGGTCTAGAGAATACATGTGTTTCATCTATTTCAGTACTGCTGTGCAATTCAACACAAAGACCACAGATCACTGAAAGTAAATTTGGCAACTGAAAGGTACAAGGTCAACTCAAACTTAATTTCCAAGTTAGAGCAAATATGCTGCCTCCTTCAGAGAGGTGAAGGGGGCATGAAGTGGAGGGTCAGAGTTGAGGGATGTTTAAGAGAACTCCAAACTGCACAGTTCTTTACAGCTCATAATCCTGTCTCACCCACATCAGCTCATTTTGATCCTCCTCGGTACAACCCCAAGAATTAGATCCTATTATTACTCTCACCATCTCCATTTTATAGTGAAGGAAACAGGTTCTGGGAGATCAAAAGACTTTCCATTCGAGAAAGGCATCCTTTGTGCCAGCCAGACCCTTCCAAGCCACGTGGGGCAGGATACTTTTCAAAGCCCAGTCTGGTTATATAAGTTCTAGCTGGGACCCCAAGCAAAGGTCACAGCTACCATAAGGACCACAGCCTGGCAGCTCTGGCAGCCTCTAACCCCACCCTGGGTGACTGCTTCTGCCTCCCTAGAAAGTCACTACCACTGAATGTCATCCATCAAACTCTACCCCTACCATATTCAGCTTCTGGCCAAAATGCATCCTAGTTCCCCATCCTCATTCCCTCCCACCCTCACCCTTCCTTCCACTGCTGCCCTCCTGCCAAATCCAGTCCTCTGAGCACAGTGGAACCTCTCCCTCTACCTCCTAGCCTTAATGGCACCTGAATTTCTCTCTTTCAGGAAGATGACTTCTGCAGCTGGGAAGCAGAGGCCCACTTTTTTCGATACACTGTTTTCTGAACATGACCTATTATTTCATATCTTCTTGCCTTTGCTCACGCTGTTCTCTCTACCTGAAATGCTCTTTCTGCCACTCTATGCCACCCTCTCTCCCCACCCTTATCTTCCTCCCAAGCACTAACTCATCTTCATGTCTCTTCTCTGGGTAGCCTTTTCTGACCACCTCCTTCTGTCATAGCTCTGCCCTGTGCAGGGCTTTTCAGTGTTCTGCTATTTATAAATCAGTCCTTTCTTTTGTTACCACCTAGTTACTTTCTTTCTTTCTTTATCTAGTTTATCTTTTTATCAAAGATTTACATGTACATAGTATAAAAAGTAAATAATTCTATAAGGCTTATTATTAAAGAACAGCATGTCCCTGCAATCTCTATTCCATTTCCCACTCCCAGAAGGTGATTACCTTCAACTCTTACCCGACTTTCTTTTCTTTTTTTTTTTTTTTTTTTTTTTTTTGGCTGAGGGATCTTAGTTCTCCAGTCAGGGACTGAACCTGGGCCCTGGCAGTGAAAGCACCAAATCTTAACCACTGGACAGACAGGGAACTCCCTTACCTGATTTTCTTTTGAATTTATTTCTATGTCACTAAATAACATGCTTGCAATGCTACTTTTAAAAACTTTTAGACCCTCTTGACTCATCTGGAAGGTGAAAATTTGACTTCCCTTCCTCCTCTTGATCCCACCATGTACATGCACACTTTCCTGCCCCCATCCTTATTCTCTATCCCTATAGAGCCCGAAGGTAAGTTTGGTTGGTCAATATTCTGTTTCTACATTACTGTTATTATATGAATGCTCTCCACACCTAAGCCATTTGTATAGCAGTATTGTTTTTCCATTCCTGCATATTTTGTTTCCCCTGTGCTTAATAATGGTCTTGTTGGTTTTCTATGTACTTATCACTGATTCACCCCCAAACTCCCCTCCAATTGTATGAATCTCCTCTCAATACATTCAAACACATTAGGTATTCCATCAATTTCCTGTTTTTGGAGAAATCTCCCTGGCTGCAATTTGGACTAATTGTTCTCCATGCCTTCTACACAGCTGTCATCTTGGGCCCTCTTTGCACCGATAGCTTGGGTATTTCCTCCACCTCTGTCTTGTGTTAGAGCCTGTTGCCTAAATCCCATGTCTTTGTTTTCCTTGGATTACTTCCTCATCTTGGTAAGTGCATCCTTTAGTAGCCTCATAGGAAAGAGTGTGCACAGGAAACAAATTTTTTGAGGTCTTGAATCTCTGAAACTATCTTTATCCTACTTTCATATTTGATTGATTCTTTGAGTATAGAATTCTTGGTTGGAAATTATTTTCTTCTCAGATTTTGTTAGTATTGCTCCATTGTCTTTTAGCTTCAAGTGTGGCTGTCCTTGATATTCTGAAATTTTACAGTGATGTGCCCTGGTGTAGCTCCAGTTGCATTCATTGTACTGATTCTGAAAATTCATGTCACTCATTTTGAGGAATTTTTACTGAGTCCTTTTTTTTTTTTAGTGATTATTTTTCCCATCTGACTTATTCCTTCCAGAGTTCCCATTATTCAGATTCAGATCTTCTGGAAGCCTTTTCCTTTGCTTTGCTTTCCTATTTCCCAGCTCTGGGAAAGCTCTACTCCAGGGAGATTTACCCAGCTTTATCATCATTCACTCATTCATTCTCTCAGCAGGTTTTTGTTGAGTCTTTACTATGTACAAAGTAAAGTTCAAGGTGCTGGAAATGCTGCTGTGGAAAAAAAAAATCACTGTCATTATTGATCATACAGTCTTTGGACCCTACTATTGAGTTTTTGGTTTCTGCTACCAAAATTTTAAATTTCTAAGAGCTGTTTGTGATCTCTGAGTGTTCCTTTTTCACAGCATCCTATGCTGGTTTTTGGCTACACTGTCTTCTCTTATCTCTTTGAGCATTTTGATAGATTTCTTTGAAGTTTTTTTTGCTTCCTACACAGCTGCCATTTCCTCAAAGTTGCCTGTGTTTGTTTTGGTGTATGTCTTTCATGTTAGATGCTTTCCTCAAATATTTGTGTTTGTTTATATTTAACAGTGGCATGCTTCAGCATCACAAATCATCAGGGAAATGCAAATCAAAACCACAATGAGATATCACCTCACACCTGTCAGAATGGCTATCATCAAAAAGACAAGAAATAACAAGTGTGGGTGAGGAGGTAGAGAAAAGTCAACCCTTGTGCACTGTTGATGGGAATGTAAATTGGTGCAGCCACTGTGGAAGACAGCATGGAGGTTCCTCAAAAAATTGAAAATAGAACTACCATATGACCCAGCAATTCATTTCTTGGTATTTATCTGAAGAAAAAAAATACTAATTAGAAAAGACATATGCACCCCTATGTTCATTGCAGCATTATTTACAATAGCCAAGTCATGGAAACAACCTAAGTGTCCATTGATTGATGAAGAAAATGTGGTGTGTGTGTGTGTACATATATATATAAAATAATGAATAATATTCATTCATATATATGAATATTATTCAGCCATATAAAAGAAGGCAGTCTTGCCATTTGCACAACAAAGATACATAGATGGACCTTGAGAGCATTATGCTAAGTTAAATAAGACAGAGAAACAAATACCATATGATATCACTTATATGTAGAGTCTTAAAAACAACAATAATCGAGCTCATAGTTGCAAAGGTCAGTGGTTGCCAGAGGCAATGTTAAGTTTCTGCCACTACATCACAAAAATCTCCCTTCCTCAAATTTCCATAATATGTTTCTCACTTCCCTTTGAGACCTTATTGGCAGCATCACCAAAGTTCAGATTTCTACATCTGTTCAACTTAACTTAGGTATTCTCTAATACACACATCAAAAATCTTCCCAGGCTTCATCCACTGACCAATTAGAAATCGCCATATTTTTAGGTATTTGTTGCAGTATCCATCATCCCACTGATGGTACCAAAACCCCTACTAGAGAGCTATTGCTGTATAACAAATCATAATACCAAATTTAGCAGCTTAAAACATTTATTATCTCATCATTCCTATGGGTCTAGAATCTAGATATGGCTTACCTGGGTGCCTCTGCCTCAAGGTCTCTCTCAAGGCTGCCATTAAGGAGCCAGCTGAGGGGAGGATCCACTTCCAAGCTTTTGTACATGCTGCTGGCACTGTGCAAGTCCTCACGGACTACTGCACTGAGGCTCTCAGTTCTTTGCTTGCTGTCAGTTTGGGGCTTCCCTTGGCTCTCTGCCATGTGGGTCTTTCCATAGGGCAGCTCACAGCATGGCAGTTGGCTTCCCCCAGAGCAAATGAGTAAGAGAGTGAGAGAGGGAAGCCCAAGGCAGAATCACACTCTTTTTTATAACCTAAGCTGAGAAGTGATGTGCCATCACCGGTCCCATATTCAGTTGGTTAGTTGTGAGAGGCCATGTCCAGTCCGCACTCAGGGGAGAGGATTACACAAGAGCATAGATACCAAAGGTAGGAATCTTTGGGGGTCATCTTGGAGGCTGTCTACCACAATACTATATTATAATTGAATATAGTACAATCATCACAAATAAAAGCAAGACATGAGCCAAGGCACTGAGAAGTCACACAATAACAGAAACACAGAACACAGAGGAAAAGCCTTCTCTTTAGGGTGGTTACTGCGAGTTTCACATTCTGGTTTTGTGGTATTCACTGACACACTAGCTGCTTTGTTGATTGGTAATGCAAACTTACCAAGATCTCTAAAATCTAATTATGGTTGTTATGCAACAATTTTCATGATATTAAATTTATGTGAGTCAAGTATTGTATAACTGGGGCAACTATTGTGGTCTGGAGGAGAGAAATTATACACTGAGAAGTGTAATCATCACACCCATGAAATTCATGGCAATAGAAGGAAACTCAGTTTCCTGGGGTGACACCAACAGCTTCTGCTGTGACTTGTCCAGCTTTCCTGCTTGTCTCTCCTACTTCATACTGACTTCTGTTCATAAGATTCATCACTGATTGGCATCTAAGCCATTCATCCATTCACTGGTCAAACACAAAGCACTAACCGAGCACCTGCTGTGTGCTAGGCCCTGCACTAAGCACTCGAGAGAATTAGTCATGGTCCCTGCCCTTCACAAGTAGACAGTCTGATGGGGGAAGTGAACAAGTCAACATATACAAAACCTTTGAGCTGAGTAGATGGCGTTAGGGACAACATTCCAGGTGGTGGTCATGGCAAGGGTACAACAGAACCAACACTTGCTTCTTGTTTAAAAGTTCTGCCCAAATATAAGGAAATGGAAGAGGAAACTCATGGCTGGTGTGTCTGTTTGTCTTAATAAATCCCATGAAGATGTTTGTCTACCTAGGAGCATCAGAAGGCCATAAGTGGAAAGGTCAGGGAGAACTTTCTCACTCAGACCTGTCAAAACTAAAGTGGCTTACCATGGAAACCACTCTCCTATCTATTCTCTTTTTCTGTTCCAGCCATGCTAATCTTCTCTTACTTTCTCCACTAAGTCTTGCTCCTTCTGTTTCATTCTTGGATCATTGAATGTGTCACTCCCTTTACCTACAACACTCCCTCCACCCAATCTTCCTCCATCTCCTCAGCTCCCACACCCCCTTCAGCTCAGCTTGGGTGTTTTACTTCCTCTGGGAACCCTTCCATGACCACTACCACCCACAGACCAGAGTGGTCCCCGTTAGCCTCATCCCTGCTCTAACACTCTTCATCCTTGTTCAATGTTTGCCTTTCCAGATTGCTTGGCTGTAAGCTCCTTAAGGACCAGCAAGGCTGTTATTTGTCTTCTTCATCGTCAGATTCCCACGGCGTATGGGAGGGTGCAGTTGAATGGATGAATGAGTAAGTGAACAGAACATTCTCTGTCCCTGCAAGAGGCTATATGGCCATTTGATGGGAGTGGCATAGGGAAGATTCAGGATGAGGCAACAGGATTGGGGCTTCCGGGTAGACTACATGAACTTTTAGCTCTGCTCCAACTCTACAATTTTAGGGTATAGCACAGGATAAAGCAATAGTAACTCCATTATTCCTCTAGAATGAAAACATTCTACTCCTTTGAGCACATAATAAAGTCCAATAATTTAGTTATCATTGCAATTCAACCCCCAAACAAGACCAAGTACAAAGGAAATGACCTTTTTTAAAAAGATAGATTGAAAGGTCAAATATGGCTATTGGTTTCTTTCATCACTGCTGCTCTAATGGAGTGGGGGACCCACTGAGAGCCCAAGTCTGACTCTCCCCTTAGTGACTGAGCTACCCTCCTGGGGCCGCACGTGATTTGGCTCATGGTCAACCTTGAGAACTCTATGAAAGTTATGAAACTTCCCCCCAAATTCTCATAGACACATATATTTAGAAACCTGCTTACTATTTCATCTCCCTTGAGCTCATACAGACCTCAGGTTGAGATGGCCGGCCTAGCATGAAGTAGTTACCAAGGTTATATGTTCCCGAGGATGTAAGTCACAAAAAGCACTGTTTCCCTTTCCTTCTCAAATCCTTGAGAAGGATTTGGGGTGACAGCGACCAGTGCAGGCCTGACAGCCATCAGCCTCACCCAGACACTGGCAGATACTAAACAATCTGGGAAGTCCAGACTGTAAACTCCTTGAGCTCTGGGTCTGTCTAGAGTAGTATCCCAGGTGAAAACACAGCAAGAGGGAAAGACCCATGGAAATTTAAGAGTGAGAGACACGATTACAAAGAGAGCCTGAGGAAGGTAACAACAATACCCAGAGAAGAGGTGGTGACCTGGGAACCAAGAGCCAGGGCGGGAGCTTGGCCACCTCAGGTGCAGCCTCGCTGCAGTGAGTCCCACAGCGGCCGTGAGAAGATGCGAAGCTGGCCGGCTGGAAGACTGTTTAACTTGTTAGCACTTTAATCAATAAGATCCAGTGTAACATTTGTGCTTGTGTCCCTCTTATTTACACAGAAGACAAACTGAAGAAAACTCTATTCCTCCAGCCTTAAATGTTTCCTCCCGGGAGCCAAGCTCCTTCAAAATCCACAGCGGAATGGTTGGGGCGGGGAGGGAATGAAGCACTTGGGCAATGCTATATTTAGCTCCAACTCAAAGACCATCTCTTCAAGCTCTTCCCTTGCTCCTTCTCTCCAGCTGGTTCCAATCTCAGTAAAACTCCTCAATTAAATTGCCACCCACTTGCAGTCTCCTGTTAAGGCTTCTGCTCCATCTTATGCTGGAGCCTAGAAGAGTGGCTGGAAGAGGAAGACAGCAGCTCCTGGGGCAGAGGTCAAGTCCAACCCCACTGCCCCACCCAGAGCAGATAACCCTCAGAACACCCCACCCTGGCCAATACCAGGGCTGTCCCACCCTGACTTCAAGGCTCACCTCAGGGCTTCTGAAGGCTTCTCTGACCCTCACAGGCCAGGGAGATGGGAAAAACAGCAACGGTGGTTAAGAGCCGGGGCTGCATCAGACTGACCTGGCTTTGAGCCCCAGCTCTGCCTTTTACCTCCTATGTGGCTTAGCCAGTTATTTAGCCTCACTAAGCTCCAGTTTTGTTATCTTTAAAATGAGCTGAATAATACCTGCCAAATAGGGTTGCGGTATTACATGTGACAGTGTGGGAAATGCATTTAGCATAATATCTGTCACGTGGTAGGAATTCAGCAAACATCAACTGCTATGATTAAACCCCACCCACACCCCAGCTCCCGCAAAAGCCTGCATCCCAGCATTTAGCCACACTGGTTTGAAATGGGCCCATTTCACCACTACACAGAAAAAAGCCTACTTGGTCTCCAGCACCTATCACACCATGGGTGCTCCCTAAATATTTGGCACATAAGCCAAGTTAAGAGCTAGAAAGGAAAAATTCACAATATCTCTGCTTACCAAATTCCCATACCAGGCAATTCTTAGACATCAGCTGGGTGTCCCACAATTTAACTCAGTTCTGACAGTATCTACCTGGAGACAGCATCAGATTCCACAGGTTAAGGGTTCATTTTTGCAAGACTGCCCCGCACCCCACTTTAGGCACCAATTGCAAGTCCAGGTTGTCACCTGTGCTTCTGACCGACTAGCTGTAAATCAAAGGTTCCCATGAGCCCCTCCTTGGGTTCGATTGATTTGCTAGAGCAGCTCCCAGAACTCAGGAAAACAGATTACTTACTAGATTACCAGTTTATTATACAAGGATATAACTCAGAACAGCCAGATGGAAGAGATGTGTGGGGCAAGGTATGGGGGAAGGGCACGGAGCTCCCATGCCCTCTCCAGGTGCATCACCTCCCAGTAACTCCACATGTTCACCAACCCAGAAGCTCTCTGAATCCCATACTTCAGGGATTTTTTTATGGAGACCTCATTACATAGGCATGATTGATCAAATCATTGGCTATTGGCAACTGAGTCTACCTCCAGTCCCTCTCTCCTCCCCCTCTCCAGAGATTGGGAGATGGTGGGTGGAGCTGAAAGTTCCAACTCTCTAATCACTTGGTTGGTTCCCCTGGCAACCAGCTCCCATCTGGTGGTTATCTAAGGGCTCATCCAGAAATTACCCTATTAACATAAACTCGGGTGTGATTGAAGGGGGCATATTATGAATAACAAAAGACTCTTTTTCCATTTATGACTCTTATCACTAAAGAAATTCCAAGGCTTTTAGGAGCTCTGGGTCAAGAATTCCTTATTATAAATCACAATATTACAAGAGCATACTACACATAGGGTCAGCTCACATTTTCCTATCAATATGGACTCAGAAGAGACCTATGGAACTTACTCAGGCTTCTGGAAATTGCTCTGTAATGTGCCATTCTTCATGGTTTGTTCTCTCTGACTTGCCTAGTCAACCCCTTGCCTTTTATTTATTTATTTTTAACATCTTTATTGGAGTATAATTGCTTTACAGTGTTGTCAATTTCTGCTGTATAACAAAGTGAATCAGCTATATGTATACATATATCCCCGCATCCCCTCCCTCTTGCCTCTCCCTCCCACCCCTCTAGGTGGTCACAAAGCACCGAGCTGATCTCCCTGTGCTAAATTAAATGGGTCACATAGGGAAGAGGCCCCATCTCCACTTAGGGTCTGTGGACGTGGTGAAATCCTCAGCCCACAGCTGAAGCAGAATTAACATTCGCAAGGGCAACGAGTCTCAAGCCAGCGGTCCAGGGTTCTCATCTGCATAGGTTATAATACGCCCTGTGTTGTCTTCAAGGCAGAAAAGGCCCAAAGAACCATTCAACCGGCTCCAGGAAATGGCTAAATGGCAGGTCAAATTGCCTATAACTTTGATAAGGAGGACGGCTGGATGATTCCACTGCCTCTCTGGGGAAAAATGAAATTCAGAATTCACGTGTCAAGAAAAGGAATCATAAGAAAAAAGAAAAAGAAAAAGTCCCCTATGCAGAATTTACATCCTGCCAAAAAATGGGGGAAGGACTTAGGATGCAGAGGGATCCTTCTATTAGCAGCACGCATTTGTCAGGAAACACCTCCCTCAGCTGGACCAGACTGTTTGCTTTCAGCCGATTCCTGTCAGGACCAGACAATTCCAGACCTTTGCAATTATAGCCCATCAATTTGTTTTTAAAGTATAAGGCTGCCGGGAAGAGTCGACTCCCTGCCGGAAAGATGCTCCATGGTGCTCCAGGCCAGCCCCCGCCCCTGCGATGCGTTGTGACCACCCACCTGCCCAGACGCAGAGGACTTATGCACCTGTGCGTGCAGCCCACGCCGCCGGGCCACCGGGCTGGGCAAGCTAGCAGCTGCCCCCTCGCTCACTCCAGTAGCACTGGGTCTGCAAATGCCCAACCCGGCTGTCCCAGCACGTGCAACAGTTGCTAGAGCATCCTTCTCAAAGCCAGGCGTCCTTTCCGCGCCTTCTCTTCCCCTGCTGCGTGTGTTTGCGCCCACGAGAAGATGAGATGGATGGAGAGGGTACCCCAGGAGTCGGCCCCCCAGGCTCTCCCGTATGTAGTCTGCGTTTCCGGGAAGGCTGCTGTCAAGTCAGCTGATACAGACGAGCGGGGCTCCCCACCTGGAGGATGAACACGGCCTCTGTTCCACTGGAGAGTCGAGCTCCCCTTGGATGGAGGGCTCCAGAAGGTACCCTCGTAGAGTCAAAGGACAGGCAAGGAGACTTTACCCCTTGTACCACACGGTGGAGGTAAGGACAGAGCCTCACCCTTCAAGGTTTTCTTAGCTGTCCACTCGTTTCCCAGCCGTCTCTCCTCACCGCCGGTGCCCCGCCTCTCCTCCCTGGGGACGCTCCTCCCCTTCCACACAGAAGGGGATCACCAGCCCTGAATCCTTCTTTGTGAGAGCCTCTGATATGGGCTGGATGTCAGCGAAGTCATTCCCCATCTGAGCCTCTCTCTTGGTGGGGATTAAGGAGTGGCCGAAGCAGCTGTTGTCTCCTGGGTCCAGGGAGAGAGATGGGTGCTTCAAATGCACTAAGGTCTTTCTCCCCCAGAGCCAGCTACAGCCAGCTTCCTCTTGATTTTCTGAAGTGCAAACATTCCTCACTCACAAGAATTTGTTTTCTTTTGAAACCCATATATTCATTTTAGCTATGGGACTTGGACTCTATTCCTTGTGAAGCAATTAACTGGGCCTTTCTATGATAAAGAATCCTTTCTCTCCTTCCTTGGCCAATTCATTGCAAAGGTCCCCCCCACACCCCTGCCTGAGCTCTCTAGGACAATGGAGCCATACTTCTAGATGTCACTTATCATGATTGGGGTTGGGGTAGGGACCATTTCAGTTCATTCTGCAGCTCATACCAACTAAGGCACCTCCCACATCCCTAAATCATGCAATCTACCTTTCCAGAGTCCTGCTGCTCCCCTGCCAGCACAGAAGCAAAAGCATCTCCAGATCGGGGTCCAGAGAAGCAGCCTTTTCAGGGAGAATGGGAAGCAATGGTAGCTGACAAGACCCCAGAAGCACCTCTGATGCCAGGTCACGTGGATTTCCAGACCGGAAAGAGGCAGAAGGAGCCCAGTGACCTGGGAACTTCAGAGGTCACGAGTGGCTGTTATTCCTTCCTAACCAGCTTCTGCACCTTCATTTTGGGTTTACGTTTTGAGACGTTGAGGCCTCCAGTATTCTCTTCCAGATTATTCCCCTGCTCTGGAGAACCTGGATGATAAACAACCTTTCTGTCTCTACTGAGCCTTTTCTTCATCAATTATACATATTTTAGTGCCTGGCATCTTCAGAGAAAAATTCTCCCACTATTCCACATACTCTTAAAACCACATTTTCTCCCTTCATTTTTTTGGTCAAGCCTCTAGAAATAACACTACTAAAATAACTTACTTTGCTTCTCACTCACCTCACCCTCTGAAACCAGGTTTCCTTGCCCACAACTCAAATATCTGCTGCTAACATCTCCAGTGGCCACCTTGTCATGAAATCCAATGCCTATCATGATATTTATTCCTCCTGGTTTCCCTCTGCTGCTCTGGCTGCTTGTCATCATAGGGTGACCATGTAAGTTTAGTCTAATCCAGGGCACTTGGGAAAGTGAAAAGGGCCATGTGTCATGTGGACACAACAGGCATAAAGCAGAAGAAACTGCAGGCAAACCAGGACATATGATCACACTTTTCATCAGTCTCCTTCACTGGCTTCTCTTTCTGTGCTTATCCTTAAAGGCCAGTGTCTCTCAGGCTCTGTCCTTAAACCCTTCTCTTTCCCTTCTGCACATTTCTCTCAAGCAATCTCCCCCAGTACCAGGACTTCAAATATCATCTAAATGCTAATGATTTCCAAATCTATATCTCCAGGTGTGGTAAGCAGCCTCGAAGATGGCACCAATGGCCCTTGAGTTCCAGTAATCACATTCTGTGTAGTCCCCTCCATCAGTGTATCAAGGTCAGTCTGTGTGACCACTAGGATATGGTAAGTTATGGTGTGTGATTCTGAGGGTAGATCAATAAAAGACATTGCCATTTCTGTCCTACTTTCTTTGATCATTTGCTCTGAGGGAAGCCAGCTCCCATGTCATAAAGACACTCAAACAACCTCTGTCTATGGATAGCTCCACATGGTGAGAATTCAAGACCTCTTGCCAAGGGCACCAACTTGACAGCCATCTTGGAAGCACATCCTCCAGACCCAGTGGAAAGTTCAATTAAGGCACTGCACAGGGATTCCCTGGTGGCGTAGTGGTTAAGAATCCTCCTGCCAATGCAGGGGACACGGGTTCAAGCCCCAGTCCGGGAAGATCCCACATGCCCCAGAGCAACTAAGCCCACGAGCCACAACTACTGAGCCCACGCACTGCAACTACTGAAGCCCATGGACCTAGAGCCCGTGCTCTGCAACAAAAGAAGCCACTGCAATGAGAAGCCCGTGCACCACAACGAAGAGTAGCCCCCACTCGCCACAACTAGAGAAAGCCCACGTGCAACAACGAAGACCCAACACAGCCAAAAAATTTTTAAATAAATAATTTTTTTTAAAAAAAGTACTGCTCAATTCCTCATTCATGGAAACTGAAATAATAAATATTTATTGTTGTTTAAGTTACTGAGCTTTGAGGGCAATTTATCATAAGCAGTAGATAAACAAAGAAATAACTTTGTTCTTTCTCTTGAGCTTTGTATCCATATACCTAAATGTCTCAGCTCTGTTCTCATATATCCCAAAGATAACTCAAATTTAGCACTCCGGAACTACACACATTTTCCCCTTCACCGCCTTCTTCCCAAATCCGCTTCTCCACTTGCTCCCCATCTCACTAAATGGCAGCAGCATCCTCATAGTTACTGAAGCCAAAAACTCAAATATCATCCTTGCCTCCTCTCTCCCCCTCCATATCTTATCCATCATCAGTTCCTGACAATTGATTCTTCCTCCTAAGTAAATGTCTCTTAAATCCATCTACCGCTCTCCAACTACTTCACTTAAGACCATCATCATCTCTCTTCTGAGTTACTACAACATCTTCATTAGCCGGACTCCTCGTTTGTTTCTCCTTCTTCAAATCAAATTCTCTTTATAAGAAAACAAGTCAACCATGTCACATCCCAACCCCTACTTAAAACCCTTCTATGACATCACCGTGCCTTTAGAATAAAACCCAGGCCACAATCACAGCTCACAGAACCCTATGAAATGTCCTCAACCAAACCCCCAGCCTCCTGCTTTGCCATCCCACCTGGGCATGCTCTGCTCCCTTTGGCCTATCTGCCTGTGCACATTCTCTTCCTCTACCTGGAACCAGTACCATTTCCCTCCAGACCCATAGCTGTCACCAGACTGACTCTTACTCATCCTCCAGATTTCAGCCTAAAAGTCACTTCTCCTAGGAAGCCCTCCCTGAACAATGCTGACCATGTTAGGTCCTGTTGCAGGCTGGTTCCCCAGGAAGCAGAGCCTGAGACAGAGATAAACATGCAGGAGGTTTATTAGGGAATGCTCTCGCAATCAACATCTGTAGAAGGGAAGGAAGCAGAACTGGGCAGAGGGAGATGCTGAGCTGTGATGCAGCCCCCAGGAAAAGCCTCAGCTGATCTTACAGGGGTTCTGGGACTCAAATGACCCTTCAGAACTGTCCCAAGTTGGGGCAATAGGTTGGGCCTTTATACACACAATCCGTCAGTCATGGGATGTGGCTGCCCTGGGAAGGGGGCATGCTCTTGGGCCAGACGGCTCTCCCCAGAGGTGTGAACCCCCACAGGGTGCCCACAGCTGAAGGCCCTACCTCTGCCACAGCTCCCCAGCAGCTGGGGGTGTATGTCCTTGGTCTATGTTGGGGGTGCTCCCAGGAACCTCTGCTGTTTCCTTCTACACCCTGTACTCACTCACACTGCACTGTAATTGTGTGATTCTAGTCTCTGCCCTCCTGAGCACTGGTCACACCTTTTTCATCTCTCCAGCCCAGCACCTAACACTAGCTGGCATACAGTAAGTGCTCAATAAAATACTGTTGAATTTGAAGGAGCAGGGGGAACAAAACTTGCTCAGGGCTCCCTGGAAACCCTCCTTCCCTGAGCTGCGTCAGCTCCCACCTGAGCCACGACCAGGTGGCCTTCCCAAGAGTGGGTCTGTTCCCAGAACAGAGGGTGGAACCAGCCCTGAGCCCTGGAGGAAGAAGGGTGGGCACCCTCCCCTGCTGCTGGGTCAGCTATCTGCCACTGGAAACGCAGAGCCAGAATTAACAAGTCTGATGCAGTCAGATGTCCCAGAGAAATATTTTTTCTCCTGATTTTATTCTCACTTATTAAATTTTAAACAGCCCTTGAAGACTCCAGCCTAACACAGAAATCAAACACAACAAAACAACGTCTGTTTCTTATTAATATGGCAGAGCAGACAGCACTGCTGCAACAAAGCTATGAGTTATGGCAGAAAAATCAACCGTCTTCCTCATGTCCCCAGTGGGCCCAACATTCAACACAGAGGTCAAGACCCCAGCTTCTGGGGGCCCCAGCTACCTGCACACAGACTCAGCTGCAGGCTGCTGCCAGGACAGGCCAAGAGCCCTCGGGTAGCTTCTGGCTGCCTGGGGAAGCCCGGAGGGGAGACACCTGTGCCCCAAAATAGCTCACTGCAGCCCAGGTTCTCCGGCATCAGTTGTATGTCCTGCAGCCTTGATCACTGGGGAGGGTTCTTCTAGAATTTCCTGTGAAATGGACAGGGGCTCCTTGAGGAGAGTCAGGTGTGGTCCCCAGGCCTGTCCTGGGATCTCTTGTTCTTCTGCCTCCGTCTTCCCTACCTAAGCTGGGCCCTGCCGCGGGACAGGAGACATTCGAAGCAGCTTTTTGGATACAGCGACATCTTGAGATAGTATGAGACAAGTTATGTAAATCAATGGCAAGTGAAGTGGGCTTAAATTGGATGATCATATAACTTATCCAAATTAGGACACTTTTGAGAGTGAAGGAGAGTGCTGTTAATCATTAAGCCAACGATGTATACAAATATTGAATCATTATGTTGTATACCTGAAACTAATATAATGTTTGTCAATTATACCTCAATTTTTTAAAAAGAATCATTAAGCCAAGACATGAGTAAATTGTGACTGTCTCTAGTTTGAGACTCTTCTATCCCACTCCTGCGCTTTCAACCCACCCCTGACCCTCTCTCCAAGCCTCACCATACCCTGAGCCTCACCCCGAGGGCAAGGGGTGAGGATGGAGTAGCCTGGATGAAGTGCAGGTCAGGAAGGCGTGTGGTCCAGAGAAGGCATGAGGCTCAAACAGAGGTGGTGCCCGATTGCTGGGAATTTTAAAGGGCACTTTCATCTGAAATCTGATGCAACACAATGACCAAGGCACAAGTTTCTATTTTGTATGTTCCCCTTTGTGGCCCCGATAGTGCCCAGAACAAAACAGAGTTTTGTGGAGAGGAACGTTCTGAAAGGGGAGGTGGGAGGGGAAACCCAAATCAAACCCCCTCCCCTCACGTCCCAGTTTGCCCTGAGCTGGCCCTGTCCTCTGTGTTCAGGGATGGGGCAGCAGCTCTTCCCCCTGAGCTTCTGTTCGCTAATCACCCTGGGCCATAAGAGGTTTGGGTCTTCACATGAGTAAAGACACCAGAGGCCACTGGTCCACTACCCACCAGAGGCCTGAGCAACCAGGGGTCATGCCAGGGGAGAGTGGGTGTTGAGCCCTGGACTCTGAGGCAGTGTGTGTGTGTGTGTGTGTGTGTGTGTGTGTGTGTGTGTGCGCTGCTGTGTATGTGCGGGTGTGTGTGTGCTACTGTGTGTGTGTGCTGGTGTGTGTGTGCTACTGTGTCTGTGTGCTGGTGTGTGTGTGTGTGTGTGTGTGCTACTGTGTGTGTGTGCGGGTGTGTGTGTGCTACTGTGTGTGTGTGCGGGTGTGTGTGTGTGCTACTGTGTGTGTGTGCGGGTGTGTGTGTGCTACTGTGTGTATGTGCTGGTGTGTGTGTGCTACTGTGTGTGTGTGCGGGTGTGTGTGTGCTGCTGTGTATGTGCGGGTGTGTGTGTGCTACTGTGTGTATGTGCGGGTGTGTGTGTGCTACTGTGTGTGTGTGCTGCTGTGTATGTGCAGGTGTGTGTGCGCTGCTGTGTATGTGCGGGTGTGTGTGTGCTACTGTGTCTGTGTGCTGGTGTGTGTGTGCTACTGTGTGTGTGTGTGTGCTACTGTGTGTGTGCGGGTGTGTGTGTGCTACTGTGTGTGTGCGGGTGTGTGTGTGCTACTGTGTGTGTGTGCGGCTGTGTGTGTGTGTGCTGCTGTGTATGTGCGGGTGTGTGTGTGCTACTGTGTGTGTGTGCTACTGTGTGTGTGTGCTGCTGTGTATGTGCAGGTGTGTGTGCGCTGCTGTGTATGTGCGGGTGTGTGTGTGCTACTGTGTGCGTGTGCGGGTGTGTGTGTGCTACTGTGTGTGTGTGCGGGTGTGTGTGTGTGCTACTGTGTCTGTGTGCTGGTGTGTGTGTGTGTGTGTGCTACTGTGTGTGTGCGGGTGTGTGTGTGCTACTGTGTGTGTGTGCGGGTGTGTGTGTGCTACTGTGTGTGTGTGTGTGCTACTGTGTGTGTGTGCGGGTGTGTGTGTGTGTGCTACTGTGTGTGTGTGCGGGTATGTGTATGTGCGGGTGTGTGTGTGTGCTGCTGTGTATGTGCGGGTGTGTGTGTGTGTGCGGGTGTGTGTGCTACTGTGTGTGTGTGCTGGTGTGTGTGTGCTACTGTGTGTGTGTGTGTGCTACTGTGTGTGTGTGCGGGTGTGTGTGTGCTACTGTGTGTGTGCGGGTATGTGTGTGCTACTGTGTGTGTGTGCGGGTGTGTGTGTGTGTGCTGCTGTGTATGTGCGGGTGTGTGTGTGCTACTGTGTGTGTGCGGGTGTGTGTGTGCTACTGTGTGTGTGTGCGGGTGTGTGTGTGCTACTGTGTGTGTGTGCTACTGTGTGTGTGTGCGGGTGTGTGTGTGTGTGCTACTGTGTGTGTGCGGGTGTGTGTATGTGCGGGTGTGTGTGTGTGCTGCTGTGTGTGTGTGCGGGTGTGTGTGCTACTGTGTGTGTGTGCGGGTGTGTGTGTGCTACTGTGTGTGTGCGGGTATGTGTGTGCTACTGTGTGTGTGTGCGGGTGTGTGTGTGTGTGCTGCTGTGTATGTGTGGGTGTGTGTGTGCTACTGTGTGTGTGCAGGTGTGTGTGTGCTACTGTGTGTGTGTGCAGGTGTGTGTGCTACTGTGTGTGTGTGCTACTGTGTGTGTGTGCGGGTGTGTGTGTGTGTGCTACTGTGTGTGTGTGCAGGTGTGTGTATGTGCGGGTGTGTGTGTGTGCTGCTGTGTATGTGCAGGTGTGTGTGTGTGCTGCTGTGTATGTGCGGGTGTGTGTGTGTGTGCGGGTGTGTGTGTGCTACTGTGTGTGTGTGTGCTACTGTGTGTGTGTGTGCTACTGTGTGTGTGTGCAGGTGTGTGTGTGTGTGCTACTGTGTGTGTGTGCGGGTGTGTGTATGTGCGGGTGTGTGTGTGTGCTGGTGTGTGTGTGTGTGTGCTACTGTGTGTGTGTGCGGGTGTGTGTGTGCTACTGTGTGTGTGTGTGTGTGTGCGGGTGTGTGTGTGCTACTGTGTGTGTGCTACTGTGTGTGTGTGCGGGTGTGTGTGTGCTACTGTGTGTGTGTGTGCTGCTGTGTATGTGCGGGTGTGTGTGTGTGTGGGTGTGTGTGCTACTGTGTGTGTGTGCGGGTGTGTGTGTGCTACTGTGTGTATGTGCTGGTGTGTGTGTGCTACTGTGTGTGTGTGCGGGTGTGTGTGTGTGTGCTGCTGTGTATGTGCGGGTGTGTGTGTGCTACTGTGTGTATGTGCGGGTGTGTGTGTGCTACTGTGTGTGTGTGCTGCTGTGTATGTGCAGGTGTGTGTGCGCTGCTGTGTATGTGCGGGTGTGTGTGTGCTACTGTGTCTGTGTGCTGGTGTGTGTGTGCTACTGTGTGTGTGTGTGTGTGCTACTGTGTGTGTGCGGGTGTGTGTGTGCTACTGTGTGTGTGCGGGTGTGTGTGTGCTACTGTGTGTGTGTGCGGCTGTGTGTGTGTGTGCTGCTGTGTATGTGCGGGTGTGTGTGTGCTACTGTGTGTGTGTGCTACTGTGTGTGTGTGCTGCTGTGTATGTGCAGGTGTGTGTGCGCTGCTGTGTATGTGCGGGTGTGTGTGTGCTACTGTGTGCGTGTGCGGGTGTGTGTGTGCTACTGTGTGTGTGTGCGGGTGTGTGTGTGCTACTGTGTCTGTGTGCTGGTGTGTGTGTGTGTGTGCTACTGTGTGTGTGCGGGTGTGTGTGTGCTACTGTGTGTGTGTGCGGGTGTGTGTGTGCTACTGTGTGTGTGTGTGTGCTACTGTGTGTGTGTGCGGGTGTGTGTGTGTGTGCTACTGTGTGTGTGTGCGGGTATGTGTATGTGCGGGTGTGTGTGTGTGCTGCTGTGTATGTGCGGGTGTGTGTGTGTGTGCGGGTGTGTGTGCTACTGTGTGTGTGTGCTGGTGTGTGTGTGCTACTGTGTGTGTGTGTGTGCTACTGTGTGTGTGTGCGGGTGTGTGTGTGCTACTGTGTGTGTGCGGGTATGTGTGTGCTACTGTGTGTGTGTGCGCGTGTGTGTGTGTGTGCTGCTGTGTATGTGCGGGTGTGTGTGTGCTACTGTGTGTGTGCGGGTGTGTGTGCGCTACTGTGTGTGTGTGCGGGTGTGTGTGTGCTACTGTGTGTGTGTGTGTGCTACTGTGTGTGTGTGCGGGTGTGTGTGTGTGTGTGCTACTGTGTGTGTGCGGGTGTGTGTATGTGCGGGTGTGTGTGTGTGCTGCTGTGTGTGTGTGCGGGTGTGTGTGCTACTGTGTGTGTGTGCGGGTGTGTGTGTGCTACTGTGTGTGTGCGGGTATGTGTGTGCTACTGTGTGTGTGTGCGGGTGTGTGTGTGTGTGCTGCTGTGTATGTGCGGGTGTGTGTGTGCAGGTGTGTGTGTGCTACTGTGTGTGTGTGCAGGTGTGTGTGCTACTGTGTGTGTGTGCTACTGTGTGTGTGTGCGGGTGTGTGTGTGTGTGCTACTGTGTGTGTGTGCAGGTGTGTGTATGTGCGGGTGTGTGTGTGTGCTGCTGTGTATGTGCAGGTGTGTGTGTGTGTGCTGCTGTGTATGTGCGGGTGTGTGTGTGTGTGCGGGTGTGTGTGTGCTACTGTGTGTGTGTGCGGGTGTGTGTGTGCTACTGTGTGTGTGTGCAGGTGTGTGTGCTACTGTGTGTGTGTGCTACTGTGTGTGTGTGCGGGTGTGTGTGTGTGTGCTACTGTGTGTGTGTGCAGGTGTGTGTATGTGCGGGTGTGTGTGTGTGCTGCTGTGTATGTGCAGGTGTGTGTGTGTGTGCTGCTGTGTATGTGCGGGTGTGTGTGTGTGTGCGGGTGTGTGTGTGCTACTGTGTGTGTGTGCGGGTGTGTGTGTGCTACTGTGTGTGTGTGTGCTACTGTGTGTGTGTGCAGGTGTGTGTGTGTGTGCTACTGTGTGTGTGTGCGGGTGTGTGTATGTGCGGGTGTGTGTGTGTGCTGGTGTGTGTGTGTGTGTGCTACTGTGTGTGTGTGCGGGTGTGTGTGTGCTACTGTGTGTGTGTGTGTGCGGGTGTGTGTGTGCTACTGTGTGTGTGCTACTGTGTGTGTGTGCGGGTGTGTGTGTGCTACTGTGTGTGTGTGCTGCTGTGTATGTGCGGGTGTGTGTGTGTGTGTGGGTGTGTGTGCTACTGTGTGTGTGCGGGGGTGTGTGTGCTACTGTGTGTGTGTGCGGGTGTGTGTGTGTGTGCTGCTGTGTATGTGCGGGTGTGTGTGTGCTACTGTGTGTGTGCTGGTGTGTGTGTGCTACTGTGTCTGTGTGCTGGTGTGTGTGTGTGTGCTACTGTGTGTGTGTGTGCGCTACTGTGTGTGTGTGCGGGTGTGTGTGTGCTACTGTGTGTGTGTGCGGGTGTGTGTGCTACTGTGTGTGTGTGCGGGTGTGTGTGTGCTACTGTGTGTGTGTGCGGGTGTGTGTGCTACTGTGTGTGTGTGTGCTACTGTGTGTGTGTGCGGGTGTGTGTGTGTGCTACTGTGTGTGTGCGGGTGTGTGTATGTGCGGGTGTGTGTGTGTGCTGCTGTGTATGTGCGGGTGTGTGTGTGTGTGCGGGTGTGTGTGTGCTACTGTGTGTGTGCGGGTGTGTGTGTGTGTGCTGCTGTGTATGTGCGGGTGTGTGTGTGCTACTGTGTGTGTGTGCTGGTGTGTGTGTGCTACTGTGTCTGTGTGCTGGTGTGTGTGTGTGTGCTACTGTGTGTGTGCGGGTGTGTGTGTGCTACTGTGTGTGTGTGCGGGTGTGTGTGTGCTACTGTGTGTGTGTGTGTGCTACTCTGTGTGTGTGCGGGTGTGTGTGCTACTGTGTGTGTGCAGGGGTGTGTGTGCTACTGTGTGTGTGTGCGGGTGTGTGTGTGTGTGCTGCTGTGTATGTGCGGGTGTGTGTGTGCTACTGTGTGTGTACTGGTGTGTATGTGCTACTGTGTGTGTGTGCTGGTGTGTGTGTGTGTGTGTGCTACTGTGTGTGTGTGTGGGTGTGTATGTGCTACTGTGTGTGTGTGTGTGTGCTACTGTGTGTGTGTGCGGGTGTGTGTGTGTGCGGGTGTGTGTGTGTGCTGCTGTGTATGTGCGGGTGTGTGTGTGTGTGCGGGTGTGTGTGTGCTACTGTGTGTGTGCGGGGGTGTGTGTGCTACTGTGTGTGTGTGCAGGGGTGTGTGTGCTGCTGTGTGTGTGTGCGGGTGTGTGTGTGTGCTACTGTGTGTGTGTGCGGGTGTGTGTGTGCTACTGTGTGTGTGTGCGGGTGTGTGTGTGTGCTGGTGTGTGTGTGTGTGTGTGTGTGTGTGCTACTGTGTGTGTGCGGGTGTTTGTGTGCTACTGTGTGTGTGTGCTGAAATGGCACCATGTGCTTTCCCAGAGCCTGGTGGGAGCAGAGTTTTCTGTTTCAGGGCTTGCAGAGACAGGGAGAAGCAAAAACATCAACAGGATACCTCACTTCTTTCCCTCACATAGCCTCAGAGGGAACCTTCCTGAAACCCCTCCTCTGCCACCTGCTAAATGGATACTTGTGTAAAGGTCCCTGAGGCTGAGAAGATGGCCCAGAGAGCCCCACAAGCAACATCTGGGCACAACCAGCTGATCTGGAACTTGTCCCAAGGACAGTGGGCAGAGTAGATATTTGAATGGTGGGTTGATAGACGACAAACTTCTAGAAGTCTCCACCATGCAGATGACTATTTGGGTGTGGGTACCTCCCACACCTTCCAGCAAAGCTGCTGAGGTCGACCACCTTAAGTTTCTGCCCAGATGCCCAGGCTCCAGGACTGGCAGCTTTACTGGCCATAATCCAGCAGGAAACATCAGGTGATGCAGGCAGAGGCACTGGGCAGCTCTCCCCTCAGGGAAATTGGACTAATAATTCATATGACTCACTGTTGATGGAAAAGACTGAGGAGCTGGCCAGGCCAGGCGGTCACAGAACTGAAACCAGCACTCAAATGTCAGCCCCCAAAGCCCTGCTGGCCCACTTCCCTCAAGATCAAGCTCAAAAGGCAGCCTGCTCTGTCAGAAAGAGGAACAGGAGAGCAATAAGTAACAAAAGGAAGACCTCCAGGGACAGAAGCGACCTAGGGCCCTGAATCCAAGGGCAGATGAGGCCTAGTGACACTAGTTTAAAAAATTGCCACCCAAAAAAAAAAAAATTGCCACCAAATTCCACCTCATCAGTAGAACCCAAAGGAGTCTTTGCCACCACGCCACAGCAGAGGCAAAGACTGGGGGAGGCCAAGTGGCTGCATGTGGACCAGCAAGTGGGAGGGTTCACAGTGGTACAGAGGACAGCAGAGACCTGCCTGCTGAGGGGAGCAGAGATGCTTTACGAAGTGGATCAGCAGGGCAGCGAGACTGCCTGCTTCCACAGTGAATAAGCCAGCCAGGTCCTGAAGGCTGTTCCCACTGAGAAGCTCTAAATACCATTTTGAGCAAGACAGCCTTTCTGGGATCAGTGTGTGACCTGGGGCTGGGAGGAGAAGGGATGGGGCACGTGGGATCCACTGTGTTGTAGGTGCTGGAATAATTGTTCAAAATACAACTTTACAGCCTCGTCTCTCATGTAGCTCTGCTTACCTTTAAAGTCCTCCTCTTTCCAAACACCCCCAAGCTCATTCTAGGAGGCGACCATCACCCTGATACCAAAACCAGACAGAGATACTACAAAAAAAAAAATTACAAACCAATATCAGAAGATCAGAAACAAGATCAGAAACAAGACAAGGATGTCCACTGTCACCACTATTATTCAACATAGTTTTGGAAGTCCTAGCCACGAGAATCAGAGTAGAAAAAGAAATAAAAAGAATCCAAATTGGAAAAGAAGAAGTAAAACTGTCACTGTTTGCAGATGACGTGATACTACACATAGAAAATCCTAATGATGCCACCAGAAAACTACTAGAGCTAATCAATGAAATTGGTAAAGTTGCAGGATACAAAATTAATGCACAGAAATCTCTTGCATTCTTATACACTAACAATGCAGGATCAGAAAGAGAAACTAAGGAAACAATCCCATTCACCACTGCAACAAAAAGAATAAAATACCTACAAATAAACCTACTTAAGGAGGTAAAAGATCTATATTCAGAAAACTATAAGACACTGATGAAAGAAATCAAAGATGACACAAACAGATGGAGAGATATACCATGTTCTTGCATTGGAAGAATCAATATTGTGAAAATGACTATACTAGCCAAAGCAATCTACAGATTCAATACAATCCCTATCAAATTGCCAATGGCATTTGTTACAGAACTAGAACAAAAAAATCTTAAAATTTGTATGGAGACACAAAAGACCCTGAATAGCCAAAGCAATCTTGAGGGAAAAAAACAGAGCTGGAGGAATCAGACTCCTTGACTTTAGACTATACTGCAAAGCTACAGTCATCAAGACAATATGGTACTGGCATAAAAACAGAAATATAGATCAGTGGAACAGGATACAAAGCCCAGAGATAAACCCACACACCTATGGTCAACTAATCTATGACAAAGGAGGCAAGGATATACAATGGAGAAAAGACAGTTTCTTCAATAAGTTGTGCTGGGAAAACTGGACAGCTACATGTAAAAGAATGAAATTAGAACACTCCCTAACACCATACACAAAAATAAACTCAAAATGGATTAAAGACAAAAATGTAAGACCAGATGCTATAAAACTCTTAGAGGAAAACATAGGAAGAACACTCTGACATAAATTGCAATAAGGTCTTTTTTGACCCACGCCCTAGAGTAATGAAAATAAAAGCAAAAATAAACAAATGGGGCCTAATGAAACTTAAAAGCTTTTGCACAGCAAAGGAAACTATAAACAAGACAAAAAGACAACCCTCAGAATGGGAGAAAATATTTGCAAATGAATCAACAGACAAGGGATTAATCTCTAAAATATACAAACAGCTCATGCAGCTCAATATTAAACAAACAAACAACTCAATACAAAAATGGGCAGAAGACCTAAATAGACATTTCTCCATAGAAGACATACAGATGTCCAAGAGACACATGAAAAGCTGCTCAACATCACTAATTATTAGAGAAATACAAATCAAAACTACAATGAGGTATCACCTCACACTTGTTAGAATGGGCATCATCAGAAAATCTACAATCAACAAATGCTGGAGAGGGTGTGGAGAAAAGGGAACCCTCTTGCACTGTTGGTGGGAATGTAAATTGATACAGCCACTATGGAGAACAGCATGGAAGTTCCTTAAAAAACTAAAAATAGGACAACCATATGACCCAGCAATCCCACTACTGGGCATATACTCAGAGAAAACCATAATTCAAAAAGACACATGCACCCCAATGTTCACTGCAGCCCTATTTACAATAGCCAGGTCATGGAAGCTACGTAAATGCCCATCAACAGATGAATGGATAAAGAAGATGTGATACATATATACAATGGAATATTACTTAGCCATAAAAAGGAATGAAATTGGGTCATTTGTAGAGATGTGGATGGACCTAGAGTCTGTCATACAGAGTGAAGTAAGTCAGAAAGAGAAAAACAAATATGGTATATTAACACGTATATGTGGAATCTAGAAAGATGGTACACATGAACCTGTTTGAGAGGCAGAAATAGAGACACAGATGTAGGGAACAAACATATGGACACCAAGGGGGGAAGGGGGGGTGGGATGAACTGGGAGATTGGGATTGACATATATACACTAATATGTATAAAATAGATAACTAATGAGAACCTACTGTATAGCACAAGGAACTCTACTTAGTGCTCTTTGGTGATCTAAATGGGAAGGAAATCCAGAAAAGAGGGGATATATGTATACATATGGCTGATTCACTTCTCTGTACAGTAGAAACTAATACAACATTGTAATACAACTATACCCCAATAAAAATTTTTGAAAATAAAAATAAGTATATAAAAGAAAATTCTCCTCCTTCCCATTCAGAATCTCTGTGTTGCCTCCTCATTGAGTCCATAGAGTTCTAGAGGGAAGGAAGGAGGGAGTCACCTGGATCCAAGCTCCCATTCCCACCTCTGCTAGCTTTTCCCATTAATCTCTCACCCCCTTCCTGCCTGGACAGCCAAACGGGAGAAACCTGGACCTCCTGCCATCTCCTGAGTCAGACCACATTCTGATGCCAAGGCTTGCCAGCTCTAATGAAATGGCAGGTGACACTCCCAGGTACTTCAAAGCCAAAAGCCCCATTGCCCCTCACATGCAGGAAGTTAGTTAATTTCACACTGCACCTGATTGGATTTTACCTGGCTTTCCCAAGCATGCCTCAACAGAGAACCCAGTGTCTACACAAGTCAGTGAAACAGTGGTTAAGAGAATAACCACTCTCATGTTTACAATATAAGATCATTGTTCAAAACACCTCTGCTTTTCCTTCCAAATTGGTTCAATATTTACTGAGTACCCACCCACCTTGTGGGGAGCATCGTGCTGGGTACAAAGGGAGTAAAAGGATGAAAAGAATCGAGGCTGCCCTCGGGTTGCTTCTAGGAGATGACCAGGGATGAATGCAAATGATAATAAAGGGAGGCGGCCAAAGAGAGCTGAAAATGAAGAGCCAGAGGGTTAGAAGAAGGACAGATGGGCCCGCGGCTGTATCAGGAAAGCTTCAAGAAGAAGGGCATTTAGGACAGGCCCCAAAGGACAGAGCGAGTCTACAGCCCTCAGTAGTGGAGGGAAAGAGACAGTGTGACGGGAAGATCATTTGACATCAGCAAAACCTGAGATCAAACCCTGGCCATACCACTCACCGGCTGAGCAATTTTGGCCAAGTTATTTAACCTCTTTGTGCCTTTCCTTCATCTTTAAAGTGAGAATGATAACTCCAGCCTCACACGCTGGCTACAAGGATCAAATCAGCTAACATTTATAAAGAGCCCTGTCTGGCACACAGAAGTGCTCCATGAATATTAATTTATTAATTTCAAACATTACACTGTCATCTCAGCACTAACCCCACATGGTTCTTCTGAGCTGCTCACAGGCTGGGAAGATGGGGAGGGGTCGAGGGGAGCAGAGTTCACGGCCGACATTCTAGGCCAGGCATTGTTCCCAAGTGGAAAACAACAAACAGCTTTCACTTGTCGTTACCCCAGAATCATTCTTCTAAGAGCAGATATTACAGAGTTTAAAAGCAAACTAAAGTCAACATCCAGAACAGAAAAGGCATGTGCACGCGCGCACACACACACACACACACTCTCTCTCTCTCTCTCTCTCCTCTTTGTAAGAAAGGTTTCCATGGAGATGAAACAGAGAAACAGCACAGACACAGAGGAGCCACTGAAATGGCTATAATTAATTTAAAGAATTAGAAAAAATTAAAATTGTATTAAAGCAAGTTCATTTGATCAAGGCATAAATCAGGTGAGCAGATCACATCAACCATGAACAAAATAAAACGTTGCTTTGGGGTGTTGGAACAGGCACCTTCAAAGAAGGGAAATAAATTAGTCACAGCATTCAGGAACAATAAAATATGTAACCTAATGTCTCTAATGTTTCTAAAAACAAGATAATCCTCCAATAATTCCACTACCTCTAGTACCTTTATTCCAGGTTAAAAAACAAAATGAGAATGGAAAATTACCCCTTATCAAGTAAGTGGATCCATGTTTCTTTGTCAGACTCTGTGGTCACAGGTCACTCAGCAGTAGAGAAGGGGAGAGAGGGAACAACATTGTGGAGGGCCTGCTGTATGCCTGCCACTTTCCTGGCATTTGCTTCATTTACAACCCCCAGAAGCTTGCCCTACCAACAGGGGATTCAGAAGGATTCCTGACTTTCTCAAGGTCTCACAGCAATTTGGTAGCTGAATAAGCATTGAACTCACATCTCTCCAGATTCTGAAGCCATGCTCTTGCCATCATGTCACACTATTTCTCATGGAAGAAACCAAAATGGCTCATGGGACAATGGGCAATCAGGTACCATTTTTGTACACCTACTGTATGCCAGGTCCTGTGCTACACATTTTGCAAACATCATTTGATTTGATTCTCACACAGACCCTTCATTTCACAGAGAAGGAAATTATGGCACTCACAGAGTCCAACTTGCCCAAGATGACACAACCAATAACAAGCAAAACAAAGGTTCACCCCCAGATCTGCTTAACTCTTTAACACCCAGCCCTCTACATTTGCTCCCCGCTCCTCCACTCCTGCAGCACTTATCATTGCTACCATGTGCCACAACCTGCCCTGGACTGAGTAGCACTTGGTGGTGGCTGGATATTCCATTGTTCCATTTAGACAATTGGGGATAACAGAGAAAACTTTTCAGAGGAGGCAAATTTCAAGGTGGATCTTGACTTGGACAAGTGAGGTTTGAACAGGAAGAGCCCCTTCTTGTTCCTGAGACCAGATTAGCCTGAAACTTAGAGCTGGGGTTGAAGGCCCCAAGACGAGGACAAACACAAGGGGTATTTGCATGATGGGACCTGAAGCCCCAAGGGCTAGATGGAGAAGCAGACTCACTTGTCCAAGGAAGACAGGTCTGTGGCCAGGAGATTATTGCCCAGGGTCACATCCAAGGATCATGTGAGGGCAGACGTGGGAGAGGAAGTCAGAAGGTTGATAGCAGGCAAATCAGAAGTAGGACAGAACCAGGAACAAGAAGAGAATTAAAGGACGCCAAAGCTGCAGTGGGAGCATGTGTGCTGGACTCTCTGGTCTTTGGTGTCTGACATGTATGTTCCAGGGACAGGTGGGCGGCTCCAAGGGGCTCAACAGAAGGGGTCAGCTGGCCATGAGCCAGGACCCTGCAGTACAGACATCCACGTTGTTACAATATTGAGATGTGTCATACCGGTTATACCCCAGTTCCCTCAACCTCACAAGGGCTCCCATCACCTTGGCCACCCCACTCCTCCTCTGAGACCCCCAGAGGTCCCCACACTCCAGCAACTACACTGCCGACACCTTCAGCACTCCAGCAATGGTGCAACTTGCCAGCCTGGCCCCTGTAGCAGGGAAATATTTTTGCACACCACCACCTGCACTAAGGTAAGGACTTATGAAAGCTACGTATTGAATCATGACCACAACCGTAAGACGGATAGTATGATCTCGATTTTACCAACATGGGCCTTGGGAGGTTAAGCCACAGCATAAGAGAAGTGGCCATAGGAGAGAAGGGCTAAGAAACTGGCACAAGCCAAGGGGGGAGCTGGGAAATGATATGGCTGGCATCTGATCTTTCATGGTTCAAGAAGCTGAGCTTGGATTTATTTCCTATGGGGGGAAATTCTATGAGTCACAAGGAAAATTCTAGACCATAAACTTGCCTATGAAGAGCCCATCTAACTAGGTGCTTAACTAGCCCACTCCCTGGATACATTAAATACAGATGGCCATGTTCAAGAGATAGATTTACTGATCAGATGAAAAGTCAGATGAATGATGGAAGTTTCAGTAGCACCTGCAGCTGCCTCCTGCCTGTGATTCTGAGAGGGAAGTGAGGGGGTAGTAAATGGCTTCGCCCCTCCTGACAGGGAAAATGAAAGGCCTGGCTGGGCAACTTGTGTCTCCAGAAATATTTATTCCTCTATGGGAGTCATTAGTGCACACCAACGTGGTGCAAAAGCAATGTGTATTTCAAGTTATGATTTCCCAGAGAAGAATTTCCTTTGCCTTGATAAACTACAGCTAAATGCCCAGAACGCTCGCCACAAAACAGTCTGAGCTGGGAGAAGTCAAAGCAGAAAAGAAGCAAGCTAGAGCTCGGGGATGGGGGGAAGGCGGGCAGGGAAGGCAGGAGGAAGAGGCTGTGGGCTCATCCACACGTGGGATCTGCCAGGCACCATTCTAGGCATTGGGGATATATATACTTCCTGCCCTCGTGGAGTTTCCAATCTAGTGGGGGAGGCACACAATTTAAACAAATATATAATATAATGTCAGGCCATAAGTAGGCAGAGCTAGTGCAAAGGTCCTGAGGTCAGAATGTTCTTGGTGTGTTTAAGAAACAGCAAGAAAGTCAGTGTGGCTAGAATGGAGCATGTAAGAGAAAGAATGGGTGAGAGGGTGTTTAAGGGCAGAACCTGTAAAGCCTTTCAGACCATAGAAAAGAATTTGGATTTCATCTTGAGTATAATGGAGAGTTTGAAGCTATTAGAGGGTTTTTAAGTAGGACAGTGACATAACCTGATTTACATTTTTAAACCTCTCTTGTTGTTGGGTGGAAGATGGATCACCATGGGCTAGAAATGCAGCGATATCAGCTAGAGGTCATTTCAGTGTACATGATATTTGTTGAGGGCTTAGCATGTCATATGTCATCCTGTATTAACTCATGTAGTAATCTCCACATGACAGTTGGGGAACCAAGGTGTGGAGAGATCAGCAAGCAACGAAGCCATGTTCTGAACCCAGGTCCCCTGTCCCTGACCTGCTGTGTGACACTGCCTCTCTGTAGTAGTCTAGGCAAGAGATCGTGGTAGCCAGAACAGTGATGACAGCCAACAGAAGTGGTGAGAAATGGCTGGATCCCAGTTATATTTTGAAACTAGTGCTGACAAGATTATCATCTTAATTAGATGGGAGATACAAAGAAAAGACAGTTGGAGACCCTTGCTTCGAAAGGGCTGATATCAAAGTTCTAGTAAGAACCAACCACAACCTCTAACTCACTGATTCATAAACCTGGAGATTCCCCAGAAATGTTCACAAACACAGATTCTAGAACCTCACTCCCCAGGCACTGAAGGAGACAGTCTAGAGGTGTGCCCAGAAACCTGCATTTTTAAACCACTTCCCAGGTGATCTTGAGGCAGTGGGTCTCTGGGCTGGCATTGGGAGTCCCTGTACTTGGCCTTAATCCTAACTACCAGAACATAAGTGCTAAGAGCCCCTGAGAGGGGACAGTACCACACCTCACCTGCAGATGAGGACCTCCAGGCCTGAGAGGGAAGAGTGTGACCCTGTTAATAAGGGGTGGCCCTGGGAACAGAATCCACATCTCTTGACTCCTAGGCCAGAGCTGTGTCCACTACTCCAGGCTGGTTCCTCCCAATAGCACCCCATTGATTCCCTGCATCATTCCTCATGCCGGACAAGCACCAGGCCCTGAGGGACCTCCGAGGTCATGGGAAAAGCACTATACTCAGGTCAGTAGATGTAGGTTCTGCCACCTACCAGTGGAGAAAGTCACTTAGCTCTCTGTACTTCAATTTTCTCATTTGTAAAATTGGGACATTGAGTTCTCCTACTATTGCTATTTGATTCAATGAAATAATGCATGTGAAACACTTAGCAAGACCTTAATGTTAGTACCTCTACAGCGTTTTATTACCACTCATCCAGATTTCCTGGTTCCTAATAAAATGTCTTTCTCCTACAGCATTTTCATTAGGATTCTGAAGTCTTTGAGTCTCCAAGATCAAATGCAGGCACTCCAGGAGGAAAGAACAGTTCTAAAGGTTGCAAACCAAGGCCTTGAGGGGCCTGGGGGCTGGGCAGCAGGAGGGGAGCACAGGCGGGCAGTGAGAAGCGGGGGAGGAATGCTGAATGGCACACACGCCAGCCCCACCCCAGGACCCAGAGGATCACAGCACGTCTCCATTAACAGCCACACGTGCTCGTGTGTCGAGTGCTCATGGCCACATGTGGCTAGTGGCTGTCATTGGACAGTTCTAGACCAGGGGTCATCAAAAATCCTTCTGTAAAGGACCAGATAAACATCTTGAGCCTTATAGACACATACACACTGTTGCATATTCTTTTTTTTTTTTTTTTTACAACCCTTTAGACATGTGAAATCCATTCTTAGCTGACAGGTCGTACAAAAACAGGCCCCGGCCCTATTTGGCTTGTGGGTCATCGTTTTCCAACTCCTGCTCTAGACCACAGTTCACTGAGGGCAGGAGCCACGCCTGATGTGTCCTCTGGTACCCGGAATACAGCAGGCTCTCAATAAATAATAGTTCTACCTTGCCTGAGGTAGTTCAGGCAAGATTTATTATCCCCATTTGATGTATGACAAAAATGAAATCAGAGAGTCAAAGTGACTTATCCAAGGCCACACAGCTAGATACAGACCCAAGCTGCGTGACTTCCGGCGTACTGCTCTTCCCTCCAGGTCACGTTTCTGTGACCTGACGGCACCTGTTTCATAGCTGCCCTGGCTGTCACTCTGATCCCCAATCCTTCCATCTCTCTTTGCCTCCGGGCTTGATCTCAGGCTCCCGGATGTCCCCTGCAGCCTGGCGGGGAGGGGTAGTCGAGAGGTTCTGCACTTCTCAGGAGACACCAGGGCAAAGGTGTCCATGGTGAAGAGCCTGTGTCATGCTCATCTCCCTCCATTCAGGATCTCTCCGGAAGTGAGAGCTCTTGTAAGGCTAGAGAAAATGCATTTCTCTACTCCTTCTCAGGCTAAAAGCAACTGCATCCCTCAGAAAGAAGGTAGTGAACCAGTTAAAATTACACACCATACACTGGGGAGCGTGAAAGTGACATTTAATAACACTTAAGCCTTGGATATGTGGTGGCTGCAATAAACATTATATAATCGCTGCAGCATCAATCCCAACAATTAATGCCAAAGAGCAGAGACGGAATGGAAGTTCTCTAAGAAACTGCCACAACCTGAGAGTAAACTGAAACACAGAAATCTCTCTTGGAGACAGCTCCCCCACCTCCAAATGTTAAGGCTTCTTTTTTGGTAATGTCTTCTGTCCCAACAATTTTCAGCACAGTTTTCCCAGGGTCCAGGGGACCAGGAAGCAGACAGGCAGGTGGAGACAGAAATACCAGGAAGCTGTCTGATGGAGTGGTCTTCTTCCCAGTGCCCTCTGGTCTAATCCATGAAATTGGTGAATTTGGGGAACTGCAAGGTTAGTGTGGCTGGGTCACAGAAGCCAAGGAGCAGGCCTCAGGAGTTGACCTGGAGGGGGTAAGAATCAGGATTCCCTGTAGGCAATTCAGACACACTAGAGTGGTTAACCATGAAAAGAAGCAGAGCTATTTTGCATTTTGGAAAGAAGCAGAGAGACAGGGAGAGAATGGCAATGGCTGAACTGTGGCAGTGGGGATGGGGAGAAGTGGACGGATCCAAGAAATCTTTAAGAGGTGAAAATGATAGAACCTGGTGAGAGATAGGATGTAGGAGAGTCAAGGCTGATTCCAGGGTTCTGGCTTTGATGACTGGGAGTTTGGTGGTGCTGAACCCTGGAAGGAGGGAAGACAGGTTTGGGAAAAAAAGACAATGTGTCGGAGTGTTGGGTACATTAATTATAAGGAGGAGTCAGATAAAAGGCGAAAGTGGAAATACGACTCGGAAGAAATTCTGTGGTGAAGATAGAGAAATGTGAGTTACGGGCATCTAGGAAGTGACTGCAGAGTCAGGTGAGCTCCCTGGGGAGAAGAAATAGGGTAGTAGAAAAGAAGATTGGGGACGCACTAGTTAAGGGCTGGAGCAAGGAAGGGGCTCTAACAAGGGAGACTGAAGAAGGAACAATCAGATAAGGTAAAGGAGAAACAAAGAAGGATGGCAGTGGTGGGTGGGGTCTTAGAAACCTAGGAAGAGGAGTCTTGGAATAAAAGAGATACACAGCCCTGTCTGATGCTGAAGCAAGAAGTGAGATTCATGCATTCATTCCACAAAGATTTATTGAACATCTACGATGTGGCTGGCACCATTCCAGGTACCAAGAGAGAGCACTGAAGTGAACATAACAGACAAAACTCCCCTCCCTCGTGGAAATTTCATACAGGTTGAAGAGAGATCAAATGTAAGCAAATAAATAAGTATATGGTATATATATTATTTGGTATATATAGTGGGTTGAATAGTGATCCCCCAAAAATATAAGTCCAAGTCCTGACCCCTGGTACCATGAATGTGATTTTATTTGGAAATAGGGTATTTGCAGATGTAATTAAATTAAGATGAAATCATCCTGGATTTAAGTTGAGCCATAAATCTAATGACTGGTGTCCTTATAAGAAAAAAGAAAGGGCTATTTGAGACAGACACACAAGGGAAAAGACCATGTGAGGATGGAGGCAGAGACTGGAGTGATGCATCTAATAAGAGTCTTGGAACAGATTCTCTTCTGTGTCTTTAAATCTCTCTTTCCTTATAAGGACACCAGTCATGGGATTTAGGGTCCACCCTAATCTAATATGATCTCATCTTCACTTGATTACACCTGCAATGTCCCTATTTCCCAGTAAGGTCACATTTGCAGGAACTGGGGTTTAGGACTTTATATATATATATTTTTTGAAAGGTTACAATTCAACCCACAAAAAATACCGTATAATCATCTTAATAAATGCAGAAAAAGTACTTGAAAAATTCAACACCCACTCATGATAAAAACTCTCAGCCAATTAGAAATAGAAGCAATTTTTTTCTCAGCCTGACAAAGGACAACTACAGAAAACCTCCAGCTAATATCATACTTAATGGTGAAAGAATGAATGCTTTCTCCCTAAAGTGGGGAACAAAGCAAGGATGTCCATTCTCATTATTTCTATTCATCATCACACTGGAAGTCCCAGCCATTGGAATGAACGTATGAACGAACGCAGATTGGAAAGGAAGTATAAACTGTCTCTATTTATACACAACATGAGTGTCTACATAGAAAATCCCAAAGAACCTACAAAAAAAGAAACTTACTAGAGTCAATATAAGTGAGCTTCCCAAAGTCTTGCAATATACAAAAAGTGATTGTGTTGACTAGCAATAAATAATTAGGAATTGAAATTTACAAAAATTCTATTTATAATAGCACCCAAAAACCATGTAACACTTAAGTATAAGACTAACTAACAAAATATATGCAATATCAGTATACTGAAAACTAAAAAACACTGATGAAAGAAATCAAAAAAAGATGTAAATAAATGGAGAGCTATATTGTTCATGGATTTGAAGGCTTGGTGTTGTTAAGATACCAGTTTTCCCTGGAGTGAGCTACAGATTCAACATATTTCAATCAAAATCTCTGTAGGAATTTTTGTGGGAATCAAAACTCTGATTCTAAAATTTTTATACAAAGACAAAGGAACTAGAATAGACAAAACAATTCTGAAGAACAAAATTTGAGAAATCCCATTACCTGATTTCAAGACTTACTATAAAACCACAGTGATCACGACAGTGCGGTACAGGAAAACAGGATACACGTAGTGGTGTGCTGGAGCCATCTCATACCAGCTCATGAGAGGCACCCGTTAAATTTTCAAGAGTTTTACAAGTTGGTTGATGTCAAATTGGTTGCTTGGAATTGTCTCCTGTGAGACCATTTAAGAAACAAACATCAGCAAACACTACAAATCAGAACTCCTCCACCCCTGTCTCTATTTCTGCCTTGCAAACAGGTTCATCTATACCATTTTTCTAGATTCCACATATATGCATTAATATATGATATTTGTTTTTCTCTTTCTGACTTACTGCACTCTGTATGACAGTCCCTTAGGTCCATCCACGTCTCTACAAATGACCCAATTTCACTCCTTTTTATGGCTGAGTAATATTCCATTGTATATATGTACCACAACTTCTTTATCCATTTGTCTGTTGATGTGCATTTAGGTTGCTTCCATGACCTGGCTATTGTAAATAGTGCTGCAATGAACACTGGGGTGCATGTGTGTTTTTGAATTATAGTTTTCTCTGGGTATATGCCCAGTAGTGGGATTCCTGGGCCATATGGTTATTCTATATTTAGCTTTTTTTTTTTTTTAATTTTTGGCTACATTGGGTCTTTGTTGCTGCGCACAGTCTTTCCTTAGCTGTGGCGAGCAGGGGATACTCTTTGTTGCAGTGCACGAGCTTCTCTTTTCAGTGGCTTGTCTTGTTGCAGAGCACGGGCTCTAGGCACATGGGCTTCAGTAGCTGTGGCACGTGGGCTCAGTAGTTGTGGCTCGCGGGCTCTAGAGCGCAGGCTCAGTAGTTGGGGCACACCGTCTTAGTTGTGCCATGGCATGTGGGATCTTCCCAGACCAGGGCTTGACCCGTGTCCCCTGCATTGGCAGGCAGATTCTTAACCACTGCACCACCAGGGAAACCCTATTTTTAGTTTTTAAAGGAACCTCCATACTGTTCTCCATAATGGCTGTATCAATTTACATTCCCACCAACAGTGCAAAAGGGTTCCCTTTTCTCCACACCCTCTCCAGCATTTGTTGTTTGTAGATTTTCTGATGATGCCCATTCTAACAAGTGTGAAGTGATACCTCATTGTAGTTATGATTTGCATTTCACTAATAATTAGTGATGTTGAGCAACTTTTCATGTGCTTCTTGGCCATCTGTATGTCTTCTTTGGAGAAATGTCTATTTAGGTCTAGGGAATATAATCAATATTTTATAATAACTTTCAATGGAGTATAATCTATAAAAATATCAAATCACTACTTTGTATACATGAAACTAATATAACATTGTAAATCAACTGTATTTCCATCCATCAGTCAACCAATAAGCAAATAAATAAATAAACAAACTTGCTTGGACTTTTCTTACAGGATGAGCCCTGACTCGGAGAAGAGCCTAGGCCTTTGGTGACCAACCATCCCGTTTTCCCTGGGACTTTCTCAATTTTGACACAGAAAGTTCTGCATCCAGGGAAACCCCTCTGTCCCAGCTATACCAAGACAGTTGGTCACCTAAGCCTGGTCCTTGACCTGCCCCGGCTGAAGGACTGTGCTCATTTCAAGGCCCGGCCTGCCCCTCTGGTCACCCGGCAGTTCTCTTTCCCTATGGGTGGGTGGGGTCCCTACCTTCCTCCTTTCAAGCCTCTGAGCTCCTCTCTGACACCACTCACACAGGAAATGGTGCAGGAAGGCTTGAGAACAGAGCCACACTCTGCTGCTTTTTATGTCCCTTCCCTTCAGCTATTTGTATGAAGGCTGTTCGTTAGATGACTCTTAATGCCAGCAAGAAATAAAAGAGGGGTTTTGTCACTCCCCTGATCGAAGCTGGGAGCAGTAAGCTCGGAACACACCTTTCACTCCCATCTCACTTTTGAAATGCCTCTCTTAAAACAGACTCCTTGAAATGGCTTTGCTTTGGTCTAGTCCATTGTGATGTCTCCACAGCTGCTGATTGGGAAAAGCACTACCTCCTTCACATCTCAGTTTTGGTTGCCATCGTACCTGCTCACCTTGCTGATGTGTGTTTCTCCACCTCCTTATTGCCCAAGGAGGCATGCGCCTTCCTCATGCACACCAGGGAGCGGTCTAGAGTCATGTTTGGGTGCCTGCACCTTGACATTAAAAAGGACCTGGGTTTGAATCCCAGCTTTGTCACTTTCCAGCAGCGTGACCTTTGGCACTTTATTCCTCCCACATCCAGGCATTCCCTCTGTAAATGGGTGTAATGTATTCCTCCTCACTGGATCACTGTGAGAAGTAAATTAATGAGATTATGTATGAAGTGGGGGAAAACTGAGCCCAATACTTGGAACAGAGCAAGCAACAAATAAATGCAGCTCTTGGTGTTATGTTTCCAAATGCTCAACAATAGGAAAGTGGTTAATAAGTTAGGCTACACCATGATTTATTTATAGAATACTGTATGATGAAGCCACTAAAAATAATGTTCTGAAGAATATTTAATGGCACAGAAAAATGTTCACAGTATAATTTTAAGGGAAAAAAATTCAAGCTATAAAACTCAGGTCCCAATTTTGTTCTCTAAAAAAAGTGTGTGTGTGTGTGTGTGTGTGTGTGTGTGTGTGTGTTGTACATATGTATTTAGGAAAAAAAGAAATATTGAAAATGCTGGCTGCTGTTTTTCTTTTCTGCTTCTTTATATTCCTCTGTATTTTCAAGTTTTCTCTACTGAATATGTATTACTCTCATAACAATTGCTGTTATTTTTTAAATTCAGTCATCATTTTTTCATTCAAAAGAGATTTTTCTAGCATACTCTATGTGCCAAGCAATATTCTAGACTCTGGGGATACTGTGATTAAAAAGTCAACAGGCAGGTTTTTCTCAAGACACCATCCAGCTTTGCATTTAATTCTCCTTCATTGTTTGATGCATTTGTTTTGTCTCCACAAATAAATTAACTCCTCGAGGGAAGGAACCATGTGACCCTCTTCCCTATGGCCCTACAACAGCACACTCCATACACACAGGAAGAACTCAGTAATGCGTTTCACTTCAGCACTTGGGGATTGACTGAAAAGTGGTGAGTTTCCTAAAAGCAGTTATTATGGGATGAAAAGCAGGGGTGCCTTCTTATTGGAGGCTATCTTTCCCCTTCCTCCCTTGTCCCATGCGTGATGGGGCTGAACATTCATGGCTGCCACCTTCAGTGGGTTTTCCTGGGAGCACAGGAACTTATGGCTGGCCCAGCCTTAAGTCAGGGGAGCTTCTCTTTCTCTAGCCACTTGCAAAAGACACATCAAACCTTCCTTTTTCCCATATTTAAGCAACTCGAGAGCTTAAATCATGTCCTCTTAGATCAGGAGTTCTTTATTGTTTTTACAGCATGGATCCCTTGGGCAGTGTGGTGAAGCCTGTGGATGTATCTTAGAATAAAGTTTTTCAATGCCTAAAATAAATACACAAGATTACCAAAAAATGAAATACACCGAAATACAATTATTTTTTTTTTCAAATGAAGCCTTTTTTTTTTTTTTAAATTCCTAATGTTGGAGGCTTTAGGCTCTTTTTTTTTTTTTTAATTTTATAGCTACTTTATTTATTTATTTATTTATTTTTGGCTGTGTTGGGTCTTCGGTTCGTGCGAGGGCTTTCTCTAGTTGTGGCAAGTGGGGGCCACTCTTCATCGCGGTGCGGGGACCGCTCTTCATCGCGGTGCGCGGGCCTTTCACTATCGCGGCCCCTCCCGTTGCGGGGCACAGGCTCCAGACGCGCAGGCTCAGTAGTTGTGGCTCACGGGCCCAGCTGCTCCGTGGCATGTGGGATCTTCCCAGACCAGGGCTCGAACCCGTGTCCCCTGCATTAGCAGGCAGATTCTCAACCACTGCGCCACCAGGGAAGCCCCTACAATTATTTTTAAATATATTCATTATATAGTAATAAATTTGCTTTTTTGTACAACATTAAAAGTAAAACATTGCATCTGAAATACAGTCAAGTTAAACTTTAATTTTTAAAGAAATACCCATGTGAACACTTGTTGCTTACCTTGAATAAGAACATAAGATGGTGGAACGGTCTTTGACAAGATAATCTACATGTCCTATTGAAAATCCTACTGATTTTTATGATAACAATGTTGAAAATTCAATCCTCAAAGACACAGTGTTGAAAATGAAATTAAAGCTTGTCAGCAACTTCACAAAGTAAAGTGTCTCCCAGGGACCATGAAAACTCTCCAAGGCTTTTCAGTGAAACTTTAGTTATAGTGGTTGTTTTGGTCCTAAGATCAATGAATTCATCCTTGGCTTGCTCAACACTGTTGATCCAGTTTATATCAGTAAGAAAAAGAATGTGACTCCAGGGTTCAATTTTGTTACCATCAAGATAGAAATAACTTTTGCAAGCATTCTAAAGTGCTTCCAGGTGTTTATAGATTACTCTTTTCAAAAAAATTGACAGCATTTCGTAACTCAACTCCATTGACGTAAAGCACTTCCCCCAGCATTTGAAAGTTTGCAAAGATGTGAGCCTCATATCAGCCAAGAAAGCTCATAATGTTTTCAGAAGCATTCATAATGATGATATCACACCCTTGAATTGAAAGAGTCATCTCATTCATATGGTTAAAAACATCTGCCAGGTAAGCCAACCAACCCACAGACAAAATTCTTTCTTTCAAAATGTTCCCAGAATGGATTTTCTTTTTCTTTTAGAACAAGTGAAACTTTCCTCTTGAATTCAATGAGCTTCTCTGTGGTAGAGAAGCCCATCATTTTCTGCTATGGTTTCTTGGCAAAACCTATACAAATACTATGATTCAGAGACTGACTTTTGATAAAGTTGATGACTTTTATGGCAGTCAACAAAACTTCTCTCAGGATTTTGGAAAAACCAGAATATATCTATGTTAAACGCACCAAGTGAAAACAACATGAAGTGCTCCCTTTTCCACTAAAGTAACGTCAGATGCACAACCAAGCATCACAGGAGGTCCTGTGCAAGGATCAGAAGATTTTCTGTCCAGTTGGGTTTGTTTGAAAAAAACAAAACAAGACCCAAAACGCTACACCGTCTCCAAAACGTCAGTGGTCTGTGTATTTTCCAAGGCACCCCCCAAAACAAGAATTCTTCTTTTTTGACATTAGCAGGTCATCATAAACAAAATAAGGAGGTGGCTGTATTGAAAGATGCTAGTAGTTCCATTCAGTGACTTACGGAGGGGAATGGCAAGGCTGCTAATTCCTCCATAACCCACTTCAAAATATTCCATTTCTCCATGGAAGCACCTCCCTTGACCTAGAGAGCCACTCTCAGTCCATTCCGCATTCCCATGGTATGTGGCTTCAGGTAAAGTTTCTCCTGTCACATGAGGCTTCTTTTGTTTGACACTTGGTAAGAAACCTAAGGAACGCTTCTGGAAAAGGTTTTTGTGAAATGGCAAATCCACATTTTTGAAGTATCCTGCCTTTTTCAAATTGAGCTTTCTTCATCCACATACACACAAAACCATTTTCCTTGGATGCATTTTCTAGATGGGCAGACGTGATGTATTCTTTCAGTCTTCCTGACTTCAAAATTCCTTTCGCAATAATTTTTCCACAGAAGAAAAGAAATCATTGTAATTTTATGTCCTTTTGCTTTGTTAATGTAAATGAAACCAGGTACAGAGTTTTCATAGACCTTCCTTTTCTTTGCCAGCTCAAGATAAATTGGATCTGTAAAAAAAATAATAATAATAAAGCTAAAATAAAATATTTTTGTTCCATTGACATTTTGGGAAATATATTTTCTTTGTGGTTCCTGAGTGATTTGTTTGATAAATCTACTTAGAAGGGAATCAATTGTACGTTAAGTATAAAATATTCATTAAATTTTAAGACAAGTGAGTAAATTAAGACAGGTTTTATGATTAGCCAGTGTTTGCACTAGTAACATCTTTTCACCTTTGTATGGACCAGGGGATGACAGCAGCTGTTCAGGTGTCCTGTTCTCCCTGAAATTTAGCTATTGCTTCATATGACTCTCTGTGACTGTCTGGAAATAATGGTTCTCATTTCTCATATTGTCAGTGTTTCCCACAAAGGTATTTTTTTAATGTGTGACATTTTCACAGAATAATAGTGCAAAAAAACCACATAAATAATATATTGTGCATGTAAGACTTTACTTCATAATACAGAGAGAATGTGCAAATAGAGAGCAAAAAAGAAAAACAAATCAAAGAAAGGACTCTTGCTACTCAGAGAGCTTACCACACTGTCATGACCTGTGTCACCGTGCAATCTGTTAGGGATCACAAGAGATTACTTTAAAGATCACACTTCGACAGTTAGAGCGGCCATCAGACATGTTTGAACTCATCTGTGTCACCAAAGGCTGCATTCCCAAAGGTGAGGGAAAAACTCACTTAGAGCGATTCAGATTTGCAAAACTTTGGCAAACTATGAAAATGATTCAATTCCTTCTGTGTATTGATCCACAAACAATTATGGTTAAGGGAGGTTGGAACATCTTGGGTCACCCCCATGAGAACACAAATTCACTGCCCAGTGGCCGCCTGCCCCGTGCACAGAGTTGCCAGACAGTGGTAGCCACATTGGAGGAGAGTTTGCCAGGAAGACGAATTCCACGCTTCCAGTGGCGACTAAAGCTTCTGAATAGTGGTAGGCGTAAATGACATTTCCAGATGTTTACCACAGCTGTAATGTGATATGAAAATATTTGTGATTTCTGTTGATGACAAAAATCACAGGTCATGCTGATACTATTGGTTTGTTGCCACACTCATAATTGAAAGAAATGCTACATTTCAGATAGAGGATAGTACAAATGAAGCTGTAATGTTTCCCTACCCAAGTTCATGGCCCTTCTGACTTCTCTTCCGCAGACTCTGTGGACCCATGGATCCAGCTAAGAACTTCTGTTTTACATGGTTCATAGTGGTCCAAGGGAGTAATTTCTAAATTTCAGATAAGGGAAATTAGAAAAAAGAGCAAGTTTTTATAATGCTAAGTTTATTAAACATAAAAGTGTTTTTTTCTTCTTTGCTTTTAAAATGTTCTTTTGATTAAATGATAGAGACAGTAGATGGAAATTGTGTAAATGTCTTTACAAGGTAAAAGAGAAGAGTTGGCAATTCTATTGCCAGTTCCCACACCCACTCCTTTTAATGTATTTATTGGTTTAAGAAATCCAAAACCTGGGACTCATTTGTCCAGGACATCATGACAAACCCAATGAGCCCAAATATCTAGTCCCTCCAAATAAAACCCCAAATTAGTCCACTTTTCCACTCCTCGGGGAAGGTGACCCCATTCTCAGTCCAGAGCAAAACGCTGAGCAGTCTAAGTGGTCATGGAAAGCCCATTGTCTGGGCATGGATTGATTTACTAGGTGGAAACGTGACTCAGTCTGGCCAGCTGGGCCTGAAAAGGATGTTGTTGTGACTGGGTGTCTGGTGTCTAAAAATGTCAGGGTCATCTGCCACCACAAGAGAAGGCAGCCTGGGATGCAGTCAGCAGAGTGAAGAGAAGGAGAGAACCCGGGCCCTTGCTGGTATCATGGGCCTGATCCCACCATCTGGGAACCACACCACTGCTGGACATTTTGCTATGTGAAATGGTTCCTAATTGTCCATGACCACTGAGTTGGGGGATTCCTCTATCTTGCAAGTGAAGTCATCCTAACTGACCCAGCCAGACACTTTGGGAAGCTTTGGGAATGGGTATTACCTCTTAAAAACAAGTTGCCACGTCAAGTTCCAAAATGAGCTTATCCATCCCTGTTTAAGTACATTATCTCTCCTGCAACCCTAACTCAAGCCATCCCACCATATCTTGCTGATTTTGCCTCCTAAATATCCCCCTAATCCTTCCTATTCTTTCTGTGTCCACTGCCAACTCTAGCCCAGCCACTGCTAGCTCTTGTTCAGCCCACAAGACTGATGGGCACAATTAGGGACAAAAATATACTTAAGGAACACAAAGGTTGCATATTGAATTTATATGCATCAAATAAAAAAGCATACTCTGCACATAATATAGTGATGGGAATAAAATTTCACCATGCTTTCCTAGTAATTTCAAATCAGTCAGCTATTTGATTATAGAAATGGAATATTAATAAATTACTGCAAGTGGCCAAAAAAAAAAAGACTGGTGGGCACAACCCATCAACTGGGTTTCCTGCTCCCACTGGGGCCTCTTCCAAACAGCAGCCAGAGTGATTTTGTTTTCATGCTACTCAGTTCACATCACTTTCCTGTTTAAAACCTGGCAAAGGTTTCCTATTGCACTTAGAATAAGTGCACACTATTTAAATTACCTACAGAGCCCAGTAGAGCTGGGTCCTCCATACCCTCCAGCCTGGCTCCCTCACCCCTGCCCTCTCAGCTTCAGTCACACACCCCTTCCCCTCCTGTGTCCAGTCAAAGCCTTTAGGTCCACACCTCAGTAATCACTTCCTCAGGGAAACCTTTAATGACCGTATCTTCCGCCAGGACCACAACTGGCCCCTTATACACACGCTCACAGCATCCTATATAGTCCTTCCTAGTATTTAACGCAATTTTCAATTACATATTTATTTGTGTGATTAGTTCATTGATGTCTTCTTTCCCTACTAGAATGCAAGCTCCCTGTCTTGTTCACCATTGGATTCCCAGCCTCTACTACAGTGTAAGTATTCAAACAATATTTGTGGAATGAATGGATGGATGTTCACAAATGGTCACAGATACTCTTGGGGAGTAGCTTATCAGCAAGGCATATCTGGCTTCATAAACATTACACCAGATCCCTGTTCACCAGCTTCCAGAGTCCTGCTCACAGGCACAGCAACTTTGCACTTGCCCACTCCCTCTCTGCACAGTGCTGAAGGTGAGGGAGCTGTGCGCTCTCCTACTGTGCTCCTAAGGGTGACCAGAGTCTCTAACCACTCTCTCCCCAGATCATGGAAGGAGGCCATATTACATAATGCATGTTATGGACCGAATGTCTGTGCCCCGCACCCAAAATTCATGTATTGAAGCCCTAAGCCCCCAAACGTGATGGTATTAGGAGGTGGGGCTTCTGAGAGGTGATTAGGTTTAGATGAGTTCATGAGAGTAGGGCCCTCAGGATGGGATTAGTGCCCTTATAAGAAGAGGAAGAGATCAGATCTCTCTCTCTCTCTCTCTCTCTCTCTCTCTCTCTCTCTCGCTCTCTCTCACTCTCTCTCGCTCTCTCTCTCTCTCTCTCGCTGTCACACGAGGACACAGCAAGAAGGCAGCTATCTGTAAAACAGGAAGAGAGGCCTCGCCAGACAGCAGTTCTGCTGGCACCTTGATCTTGGATTTCCCAGCCTCCAAACTGAGAAATAAATGTTGGTTGTTTAGGTCATCCAGTCTATGGGATTTTGTTACAGCAGCCTAAACTGACTAAGACAATTCATTAAAAAAATGTAGGCTGGAGAATCAGAATCACACCTTCATTCCAGTTCTGCCACTAACCAGTGTGTTTCAGGTATATAACATCTCTAAGCCTCGGTTCCCCATTTGTAAAATGGGATAGTAAGAGTATAAACCACACGGAGTTGCCATGAGGATTAAATAAAAATGTATACGTAAGGCTTTTAGCTTTTCATACATTAGCACAGTATAAAAACATTCAACAACGGGTATCTTTATCTTTGTTTGACTTACTCTCACAGAGCTGAAACAGAGTCTCAGAGATCAAATAATAAACAATCTGATTTCACAGATGAGGAAATGCACTCCGAAGAGGCTCCAGTGGCAGAACCGTGAGCAGCCAAGCTCGTGGCTCCCACTTGGTACCATTTCCATCACAGCCTCGTGCACCCTGATTCTCGGCTCGGACAGCTCAGGGCCCTCCCAGGGCTGAGAAAGAGTATGAAGGGGAGCAGCCGAGGACTTCTTTTCTCCAGGTCCAGGATGGGTTGAGCTATGGAGTGAATGCAGAACGGACCAGACGGGTGCTTCTCTGCCCCCAAAAAATACTCATTCCCCCAGAAGCATAAAGAGACACAGGCCAGGAGAATGTCCTAATTAATACAGGACCTCTTTTTTTTTTTTTAACATCTTTATTGGAGTATAATTGCTTTACAATGGTGTGTTTTAGTTTCTGCTTTATAACAAGGTGAATCGGTTATACATATACATATGTTCCCATATCTCTTCCTTCTTGCATCTCCCTCCCTCCCACCCTCCCTATCCCACCCCTCTAGGTGGTCACAAAGCACCGAGCTGATCTCCCTGTGCTATGCAGCTGGGTCTTCCTGAGAAGGATATTCCAGACTATTTATTGGGCTTTCTTTGAACACTGTGGTCATTCTCTCCTTGCCTGGGACCAACAGAGATTAATTTCCTGCTAACGGCATTCTCATCATGCCAATACCCAAAGGATATTTGGTGAGGATGCAATTCAGAAACAGCCTCACGTGCACACACATACACCTGAACAAAAAATAGGTTCCTGGATGCCTGCCTGAGCAGCTGCTTGACAACAACTGGGAAGAACAGAGAGAGTAGGAGACAGACAGAGAAGAACCTATGAGAAGCCCATGTGACCATGAACTTCTAAAGGGCATCCTTCCCCTGGAGAAAAGATTTAAGGAAATAGGCAAGCAGATTTAAGGAAAAATTCCAATTCTACAGATAGAAATCTGTTATATTTTCTTACTATTTGAGAACACATCACTTTTGCATGAGGCAATCAGCTTATGCCTTATGTAAACAGAAAACAGAAAAACCTTTCAAGAGATGGGAAAGTTTAGCAGAGATGCCTCGTTCTGTGACACACTGCCCACATCTCCTTCCCTGTTGTCTTTGTGATGAGACACGTCCAGACCCCTCCAGACTGAAGGCCCCTCTGGTCCTCGCTGATAATCACAGTCTCTGTGATAACAAGCGGCTGCTCCCAGCATGCACCGCACTCTCCTTTGTCGCCTTCCTCTGCAGAAGCTACTCCCTCTTCATGGAACCCCCTCCTCTGGCCTCTTTACCCACCTTGTCCACCATTGTTTGCCTGGAAGGCAGCCTTCCAACATAAGCCCCTCCTGGGAGCCTAATCTGCTGTCCCCAGGCGGCTTTAAGAGCTTCCTCCAGCGGGTTCCAGGGGCGCCTTGTGCCCACCCCTGTTGTTACAATGATCACACTGCTGTAACTACTACTTCTAAAACACATTGTTCCCCACATTTTTATGTTCTGATGGGTCACGGCACCCACTCCTATTGTAATAATAATGATTACTCTGCTCATACAGCTCAATTCTGAAGCACACTATATTTTTCCACACTTGAATGTTTCTAAAATCAGGATGTTTTGCAACAATGTGTACATTTAGTGTGGTAGTGTTTCTGATTTTTCCTTTTTCTGAAAAGCTGTTATTATGTTGAGAGTGCATTTTAAAATCAAAGAAATAATGTCACTTATTTATGTGTCTGACCTCCCTTCTCCACTATGAACTACGAGGAGCAGGACCTGTGTTCTGCTCATTTTGTGTCCCCAACTTGTCACAGAGTGCTTGGAATACTGTTCAATAAATGTTGGAGGGAGGGAGGAATGAGGGAGAAAGGAAGGAAGAAAAGCAGGAAGGAAGGGAAATCTCTTCCACTACAATTTAGAAAGTGTCATCACATCTGCTCTCCTTCAGTTTGATTGCCCATCAGAAGGCACTAGGGTTTCCCCCTCAGAGATCTGCCTTGGGGTTTTCTTCCCTACTGCTGTCTGGGCGCTCGTGTCTGCTATACACCATCAGCACAATACAAGGTTCATCGGCCACGTGGGGCAGGCACTATGAAGGGAGAAACTGATCAGGAGGAAATTCACAGATTCAGAGTCCTCCTTCAATTCAGCTTCACCAGGAAGGAGACTCTTCTGTGAATTCTGCATCCTACACGACCTCCATCACGTCTCCACGCCTTGTCTGGCCCACTGAGCATGCCAAGCTCTGGCTTTGTCTGTATCTTTCCTGCCTTATTTCCCAAGACTCCGGTCAGCTGATTTTCTCATTTTCCCTGATTCATGCCTTGCCAGTGACATCTTCCCTGGCCCCCAACTATTCCATGACATCTTCTTTGATACCTGTCCTCCCAGACCTCACTGTCCTCTAAATAGCACCTGCTGTCTGAGCTAGATCAGTTAGCACTGGTTATGCTGTTGTTTTATAGCATTTCCCACAGCAGAGGGCAAAGCACATAATTAGCGCTCAAACACACGATGGAAACAAATTAATACACTGCTCGGCTCTTGAGGGCTCCTCCTCCCTTTATCATTTCCTTGGTCCACACTTCCTTCTACTCCCAGCCCAAACAAATCCCTCTCTCTGAGGTCCTCCAGTCAGTTGAGAACTGTGCCCTTCCCTCTGGTTTTTCCAGATATCTTGTTGGAGATACACGTGGACCATGCTCCAAGCAGCCCTTGGAAACCGAGACCCTGTCAGACGTCTCTCTGAACTGGCCTATCTCCTACTTGGCTCCTGCATTTTTCTTACAGGTTTGTCTCTGTTCCAGCGAAATAACCACCTTTCCAGTTCCTCCGCAATACTGACGTTAAGGTGGCATTAGAGGTGGGAGAAGAAGCAGCCTCATGACACTATTGGCTTATGTGGAATTCACATCCAACTGGCTCTCTTAGGTTCTGTGGACATGAGCTGCTGTTAAATCAGATTTTTCATCCTTTACATGAAAGTGATTTTGTAAACCCAAGGAGTGTCATATACATTTGCCCCCATTAAATTCCATCATGTTTAGCCTTATCATTCCAGCTGGTGGTGATCATTCTGAGGCTTCAGTCTACCTTTTCAATTTCTCAGCAGGGTCAAAACAAAGCATACACAGGCTTTATGGTGACCTCAATGAAGGAATTAACACCATGTCTATATTAGGGCTTCAACTCACTTCTTAGCCCTCAGATACCACTGGACCTAGCCAGCTGCAGCTTTCTAGAGCTCATTTTTATAAGAATGGAACATAGCCCAGAAATTACCATCTTATCTCAGCCCACCTCCACCCTTGGGCTCCTCCCACAGGGTGCCCTGTCTCAGCAAATGGTACCCTCATCCCCCCACAAGGTGGCCAAGCCAGGAACAGGAAAGACATTCCTAATTCCTCTTCCCCCTCCAGGCCCCACAGAAAATCAGTTCCTTAGTCCTATTAATTGATGCTGCCTCCTAAGTAAATAAAGTCATTCGGGCACCGTTGCCTCTGATGCTTCAGCCTACCTTTGTATACTCTTCTCCCTCCTTTGTCTATTTAACTTCCACATTTCAGGCTCAGCTTAAACCTCACTGCCTAGAAGGAGATTTCCTGTCCCATAGGTTAGACTGGGGGCTCCAGCCACCAGCTTCTCCAACATGATGCTTTCTCTGTCCTATCACCTAACTCACAGCATGGTGTTGCTTATGTAACTCTTCCCAGCTACATCCAACTTCTGTGACAATCGGGAAGGAGTCTGTTTTGGTCATCATATATTCCCAGCATATGGTAGGTACTCAATAACTATTTCTTGAATTATTGAATTCAGTAGCCAGTACCCTGACTTTGGTTGGGCAAGTTTTAAACCATTGGCAAGTGTTATGGTCCAATGCCCATGAAGCATCCTGGCATGAAGGGAAGAATACCAGCTTCTGATGAACAGTGGGAGTCATGTCACAATCTCCATGACCCTCAGTTTCCTCATCCGAAAAGTAGGAATAAAACTTTATCATACGGGGTTGTCACAATGCTCAAAGGAAATTATGTGTATGAATGTGCTCCCAAACTAAAAAGTATGGTTCAAGTATAACAATGGACATCCCATCCCTCTATGAGTGGCCCTGTCTTGACTTCAGAGGTTGTACCAGAGACCACCATGGGCTCAACCTTGAACATTGGTACTCATCAGTTTGGGTCCAGTACTAAGTCCAGCAGGTCTTTGTTTATTCTTTCTCAACCTCGTCTGCTGTCTTCATTCTCCTACACTCCTGGGCCACTTCCAGAAGCTTTCATAACCACCACTTCTACTGCACTCTCTTGGTGGAGGGTTTAATGGTCCTGAAGGCCCTAGAAATACATTGAATTAAAACACAAAATGGATAGCATTGTGCATTTTAGTGAAACAGCAATTAGGAGCAGCAGTCACCATGTACTCAGGAGGGCAAAAGAGCTGAGGAGAAAAGGAATAAAGTGACCTCATAAAGACACTTAATTTCATTACCACCAGACACAGTTTCCCATTATTGCTCTTGGTGTTTAATGGCTTTATGATTCCATCTATTGATGCTTAGCTAATTCATTAACTATGCTGCTAAAAGTACAATTATCTCCAACAAAACCTTCATCACTAATAAAAGGGAGGGGAAAAAAGACCTCCATCATTACCAGAAAGCAGTGGGGTGGACACAGTTATGTAGTAACTCCTTGGCCCCAAAGTTTTCATTGAGACAGATTATAAGCACACAAGTTTCACATAACCAGTTTTAAAATTTAATCAAACAACTGCTCTATTATTTAGCTAACTCCAGCTAACAAGCTGGACTAATTCTGTGCACCCAAATGACACTGGCTTTGATTTAGTCATCTGAGTCAACCTACCACAACGCTGGTGACACATGAGAGCTATGAAGATCTGCTTGACTGTTCATTCATTCAGTAGGTGTTTACTAAGGCCCGACCGGGTGCCAAGCACTGGTTATGCAGACAGAGATGCGTAACACAGACAGTGTCCCGTTTTCAGGAAGCTGACCGTCTCGTAGGCACTGTGCGTCTGTCGGGATCAGAGGGAGGAGAATTCACGTAATGGAGCTGGGGCTCAAGGTGGACCTCTGCTCCTGATTTGGAGTGGGGGAGGAGAAAGTGGGTACCAGCAGTGCAGAAGGTGAGCGTGGCTTTTCATCTCATTTAGCATAAGGTCATTACAATGTCTTCCCAGGCCCTGCAGGGTCTGTCCTTAAGACCCACCCTTTTTACCTCTCTTCCCCCACCTACAAGAGGTGAGAGGGGAGGGAGTGCAAGTCTGCAATCAAGAGGGGATCGGGGCCTAATAAAAACCTATGCAATGAGTTTTAGGTGCCCTGCTTGTTCCAAGGGGTTTACGTTTTGGTGGTGGTGGTGGTTTCTTTTTTTTTTTTTTTTTTCCTGGTAGCCAAACTGCTCTTGACAGGCTGTCTCCCTGGCTTCATTTCCTGTTACAGTAGTCCCTCGGTATCTGCAGGGGATTGGTTCCAGGATCCCCTGCAGATACCAAAATCCAAGGATGCTCCAGGCTCCTATACCACAAAATGGCAGTACGGTCTACCTTCCATATCCGTGGGTTCTAAACCCACAGGTCGTTGACTCCTTGGATGCAGAACCTGTGGATATGGGGAGCCGACTGTACCTCTCCCCGGCACACTCTGCTCTGGCCTCTTTATTGTTCCTTGAGTATGGCAGGCCCCAGGGCCTTTGCATTTGCTGTGTCTCTGCCTATAATGCTCTTCCCCTAGAGAGCATCAGGGCTCACTCCCTGACTCTCTCAGTGAACTACCCCTTCTCAGTGAAACCTTTCCTGCCCACCCACCCACTCCCACCACTCCCTACCCCTTTCCCTGTTTTATTTTTCTCTGTAACTCTTACCACCATCTGCAATACTGTCACTATTTTTTATATGTTTGCTATTTCTCCCAACTAAAATGTGGGCTCTGAGGGGGTGAGGACTTCCTGTTTTGTTCACTCTGATTCCCCAGCACTACAACAGTGTCTGGCATATAGAAGATACTCAATAAATATTTGTTAACTGCCTGAATGTACTTATTATTTACCTACAGTCTCTCTGCCCCAAGCTCACCCTCTGAATACTGCTCTGTAAGGCCTAGGCTCCTTTGCCAGTTGACTTCCTCTGAAGCTTCCTCAATAAAGGATGCGGGAGGAGAACAGAAGGCAAGAGAAAGGGAGACGCTATTGTTCTTCCTCTATCTCTCTCACTGCTTCCCTCTTTCCTTCTTCTCTTGGTGATGTATCTAAAGCACCTGTGTTATTTCCATCATCCCAACTGTAGCTGAAACAGCCTCTCATCCATGGTTGGGACTCCTGAGGCTATGACCCCTCCTCTGTACTCCCAGATCCTGGTAATGCCCCTTCCTCCCTTTTGTTCCCCAGCCCCAGCTGTGGTAGCTTCTTCCAGCAGTTAATAAGCTCTAGGGTGCCTCACAATCACCTTTTGTATAGGCTTCCAACACCTATACATCCTAGAGCCTGTGTTAAATCCTCTCTGTTTGATAGACCTAGTGTGGCTTCTGTTTTGCCGACTAAATCCTGGTAGATTTCATGAACTTGGGAGAGGAAATCAAGGCACACGCACAGTCCTATAGACAAAGCCAATGCAGAGAAAAGGGTGGAGCTCTGGCAGAGGCTGTCCCACCCTCCCCGACTCTGAGAAGAGCAAAGAAGCTCCAAGAATATTGAGGAAGCCCAGCAGCAGGGACTGGTCTGCCAAATGCTAGCTGAAGCCTGGCCCCACTTGATGGTGGGACACACACCGAGGAGTGTGCCCAGTCTCCATCAGTCTTGGCCCTGGAAAGCCTGAACCACACGTTTAGAGCACAGCAGATCCAGCTAAGACTCCCCGACACTCTCCATCCCAGGCCTGGGAGCATCTGCCGTGCCAGCGTTATGGCGATCATCAGGGTGATCCTTGAGGTTGTTGTCATCTAATTGCATTGGTGGTTTTTGCTTCTTACCTCATGTACTTCTCCTTCAGCAGCTCAGCCCTGCGACCAAAGTTGAGACAATTCACAGCTCGTTTGTGCACTTTTTAACGTGTCTGAGGTTGAGATACGTGAATTTAATTGGTCATTGACACTCAAATTTTCCCTGAAAAGCTGTTGTCTGTAGTCCATCTCATAATCAATGACATCTTAAAATTGAAGAATTGTGGTATTAACAAGAAAAACTGAGTACCTTGATGCCAGGTATGCCAGGCCCCGTTCCACTGCTTTATCATTTCATCCTAGAAGCAGTCCAATGAGGGAAGTGTTATTGTTCCCATTTTTATGAATAGCATGCAGAGGTCAGGAGATTGTAGCTTGCTAGCGATGGGTTGGCACTGTGAAGCCCATGTTCTATGCAGCCCATTACGCTACCCATCCTCACAGCCATGACCAGGAAAAAGGGTTGAAGAGCAGCTTCTAGTGTTATCTTTAGGTGTCAGAACCTTCTACCATCCCAGCAGTCAGAATCTAAAGTAATACCTAGAAGCAGAGCAGAGAAGTAGAGCAGACCCCTCACTCTCCCAGGGGTATTCCCAATGCAGCCATGGCCCATCTGGCCAACCAGTCCGATGAACATCTTCTCTGCAAGGTCTCTGCAAGACAGAAGGAAGTGTTCAAGCTGGCCCTGACCTCCTGGTGGCTCTAGCTCAGTTAGGAAGAGAGATGCCCTGAGAAAGATAAATGACAATAGGCAGTACTATCACTGACACAAAAATAGGACAATGTGTGTGCATAAGTCTCCCAAGGAGAGAGAACTTTCCAGGACTGTGCTTTTCTTCGTGCTCCAATTGCCTTTGGGGAGAGAGTTTCTGAGTGTCAGGAACTGTGCTGGCTCTTTGGCTTCCTCGCAATCCTCACAATGACCACACAATATAATATAGGCCTTGTCATCCCCATTTTATAGATGCCCTAGATCATACAGATGGTGAAGAGTCAAGCTGGACTTGAACCTCCGTCTGCCTGACCTTCAGAATCCACACTCCTTCGACCATACCTTGTCTTCAGTGTGAGTGTACACACAGGCTCACACAAACACACCTTATCTGCTGTCTACAGAGGCAATTATTTTTTGGAAAAAGCAACACAGAATACATTGCCAGATGTGTTCAGAGAAGCCAAATTTTCCATAATGCTTCCTAGGTATTTTATTGTTTGCAAAAGAAAATGGATTTTTTAGGGTTTTGTTTTGTTTTGTTTTGTTATTGGTTAAAAAGTAAAGTAAACAAGTTCTTTACCTGGCAAGCAGCTTCGTGTGGAAACAGGGCTGCACTGAAAGAGTGACTTGTTCCTCAGTGCTGACCTCTGCCCCAGGGAACCTGCTCTGTTTGGCAGCAGGCTGGGGCACATGGGGAACAGCAGGGTATAAATGTTAATCCACCGGGGATGCCCCATCTGGCCACCAAATGCCTCAGGCTCATGTCTTAATTCATGTAACAGACATGCATCCCACATCTATAGGGTAGCAGGCACTAGAGATGATAAAACAGCTCGGCAGTCAAGATGCTCAGTCTGATGAAGGAGAGTGAACAAAGTTAATTAGTAGAATACAACGTAAGAAGTGCTATAACACAGTCTGTGGGAGCACCCGGGGGGAGAAGCTAATTCTGCAAGAGTGGAGGGGGCAAAAGAAGGTGTTAGGAAAACTATAACAAAATTAGAGATATAGAACCAGGGCTTTGAAGGTTAAGGAAGACTTTCTTCCACAAACAGATAAGGGAAGGAGACAATTCCTGACAGAGGGCACAGAAAGAGCAAAATCAAGAACTGATGATGCAGGTAGGTGGGCACTATGAAGTTGGAGCAAAGTTGCAGGGGAGGGAAGGTGGGTTGTGTGTCAGACCTGGGGATCAGTCCTAGATTGACAAATTGTCATTTTTTTACTTTTTAATTCCTGTTCGAGCACAGACTGATTTATTTCAGAACCTGGCTTAATTGATATTTTAATTATATGCTTACACCTGCAAAAATTTCAAATGAGAGCAGGTACCTGAAATGAGATAATGTATGTGAAAGCACTTAGAGAACTGTGAAGTGTTATACAAACGACTGTTAATGTTGTTTTGCAGTGTTCTAAGATTCCTGAGGCAAAGTATCAATTCATGCCCATACATATTCACGGATCCCCTGTTACAGGCACAGGGCACAGCAGGGCTAGGAGCTGGGAGGGCTGGGGGAGGAAGGACACACAGTACTTCCCCAAACACCTGCCCACCTGACCTGATTGCTCACCAATCATCAACTGGTGAGTTGTTGGTCAGTACTTAGACCACAAAGGAGGCACTCAGACCATAAATGCTTCCAGGGCAGGCCCCTCACTAAACCACAACACTGGTTCACTGGTGTTGTGTGGCTGAAAGGTAGTTGACTTAATTTCTCACCCCAACTCTCCACCTGGGTGGCCTTGGCAAGCCACAATCCTCTGGACCTCAGTGTCCTCATCTGGAACATTCAAAGATCATGGTGATATCTGCACAGTTTTCTCAACTCCCTGTGGCCTCTTCACAGAACTCAGATGCAAAAACTCTCTCTTCACATCCACCTCATGTGGTTGTACTGGCCACACCAGGGCAAGATGACACAGAAACAGGAAGGAGGACAAGCTTCTTAGATAGCCTCATCCACCAGAGGGCAGACAGCAGAAGCAAGAAGAACTACAATCCTGCAGCCTGTGGAATAAAAATCACATTCACAGAAACATAGACAAGATGAAAAGGCAGAGGGCTATGTTACCAGATGAAGGAACAAGATAAAACCCCAGAAAAACAGCTAAATGAAACGGATATAGGCAATCTTCCAGAAAGAGAATTCAGAATAATGATAGTGAAGATGATCCAGAACCTCGGAAAAAGAATGGAGGCAAGGATCGAGAAGATGCAAGAAATGTTTAACAAAGACCTAGAAGAATTAAAGAACAAATACCTAGAAGAATTAAAGAACAAACAAACGGAGATGAACAATACAATAACTGAAATGAAAAATACACTAGAAGGAATCAATAGCAGAATAACTGAGGCAGAAGAACGGATAAGTGACCTGGAAGACAGAATGGTGGAATTCACTGCTGCAGAACAGAATAAAGAAAAAAGAATGAAAAGAAATGAAGACAACCTAAGAGAACTCTGGGACATTAAACACAACAACATTCACGTTATAGGGGTCCCAGAGGAGAACAGAGAGAGAAAGGACCAGAGAAAATATTTGAAGAGATTATAGTCGAAAACTTCCCTAACATGGGAAGGAAGTAGCCACCCAAGTCCAGGAAGCGCAGAGAGTGCCATACAGGATAAACCTAAGGAGAAACACGCCAAGACACATAGTAATCAAACTGGCAAAAATTAAAGACAAAGAAAAATTATTGAAAGCAGCAAGGGAAAAACGACAAATACATACAAGGGAACTCCCATAAGGTTAACAGTTGATTTCTCAGCAGAAATTCTACAAGACAGAAGGGAGTGGCATGATAAACTTAAAGTGATGAAAGGGAAGAATCTACAACCAAGATTACTCTACCCAGCAAGGATTTCATTCAGATTCGATGGAGAAATCAAAAGCTTGACAGACAAGCAAAAGCTAAGGAACTCAGCACCACCAAACCAGCTCTACAGCAAATGCTAAAGGAACTCCTTTAAGTGGGAAACACAAGAAAAGGACCTACAAAAACAAACCCAAAACAATTAAGAAAATGGTCATAGGAACATACATATCGATAATTACCTTAAACGTGAATGGATTAAGTGCTCCAACCAAAAGACATAGGCTTGCTGAATGGATACAAAAACAAGACCCATATATATGCTGTCTACAAGAGACCCACTTCAGACCTAGGGACACATACAGACTGAAAGTGAGGGGATGGAAAAAGATATTCCATGCAAATGGAAATCAAAAGAAAGCTGGAGTAGCAATACTCACATCAGATAAAATAGAGTTTAAAATAAAGAATGTTACAAGAGACAAGGAAGGACACTACATAATGATCAAGGGATCAACCTGAGAAGAAGATATAACAATTATAAATATGTATGCACCCAACATAGGAGCACCTCAATATATAAGTCAACTGCTAACAGCTATAAAAGAGGAAATCGACAGTAACACAATAATAGTGGGGGACTTTAACACCTCACTTACACCAATGGACAGATCATCCAAACAGAAAATTAATAAGAAAACACAAGCTTTAAATGACACAATAGACCACATAGATTTAATTGATATTTATAGGACATTCCATCCAAAAACAGCAGATTACACTTTCTTCTCAAGTGCGCACAGAACATTCTCCAGGATAGAGCATATCTTGGGTCACAAAGCAAGCCTCAGTAAATTTAAGAAAATTGAAATCATATCAAGCATCTTTACTGACCACAATGCTAAGAGATTAGAAATCAATTACAGGGAAAAAGACGTAAAAAACACAAACACATGGAGGGTAAACAATACGTTACTAAATAACAAGACATCACAGAGGAAATCAAAAAATATCTAGAGACAAATGACAATGAAAACACGATGATCCAAAACCTATGGGATGCAGCAAAAGCAGTTCTAAGAGGGAAGTTTATAGCTATACAAGCCTACCTCAAGAAACAAGAAAAATCTGAAATAAACAATCTAACGTTACACCTAAAGGAACTAGAGAAAGAAGAACAAACAAAACCCAAAGTTAGCAGAAGGAAAGAAATCATCAAGATCAGAGCAGAAATAAATGAAATAGAAACAAAGAAAACAATAACAAAAATCAATAAAACTAAAAGCTGGTTCTTTGAGAAGATAAACAAAATTGATAAACCATTAGCCAGACTCATCAAGAAAAAGAGGGAGAGGACTCAAATCAATAAAGTTAGAACTGAAAAAGGAGAAGTTACAACAGACACCTCAGAAATACAAAGCCTCCTAAGAGACTACTACAAGCAACTCTATGCCAATAAAATGGACAACCTGGAAGAAATGGACAAATTCTCAGAAAGGTATAACGTTCCAAGACTGAACCAGGAAGAAATAGTAAATATGAAGAGACCAATCACAAGTAATGATATTGAAACTGTGATGAAAAATCTTCCAAAAAACAAATTCCAGGACCAGAAGGCTTCACAGGTGAATTCCATCAAACATTTAGAGAAGAGCTAACACCCATCTTTCTCAAACTCTTCCAAAAAACAGCAGAGGAAGGAACACTCCCAAACTCATTCTATGAGGCCACCATCACTCTGATCCCCAAACCAGACAAAGATACTACAAAAAAAGAAAATTACAAACCAATATCACTGATGAATATAGATGCAAAAATCCTCAACAAAATACTAGCAAACAGAATCCAACAACACATTAAAAGGATCATATACCATGATCTAGTGGGATTTATCCCAGATATGCAAGGATTCTTCAATATACACAAATCAATCAATGTGATACACCATATTAACAAATGGAAAAATAAAAACCATATGATCATCTCAACAGATGCAGAAAAAGCTTTTGATAAAATTCAACACGGATTTATGGTAAAAACTCTCCAGAAAGTGGGAATAGAGGGAACCTACCTCAACATAATAAAGGCTATATATGACAAACCTACAGCAAACATCATTCTCAAAGGTGAAAAACTGAAAGCATTTCCTCTAAGATCAGAAACAAGACAAGGATGTCCACTGTCACCTCTATTATTCAACATAGTTTTGGAAGTCCTAGCCATGAGAATCAGAGCAGAAAAATAAATAAAAGGAATCCAAATTGGTAAAGAAGAAGTAAAACTGTCACTGTTCGCAGATGACATGATACTATACATAAAGAATCCTAAAGATTCCACCAGAAAACTACTAGAGCTAATCAATGAATTTGGTAAAGTTGCAGGATACAAAATTAATGCACAGAAATCTCTTGCATTCCTATACCCTAATGATGAAAAATCTGAAAGAGAAATTAAGGAAACACTCCCATTTACCATTGCAACACAAAGAATAAAATACTTAGGAATAAACCTACCTAGGGAGACAAAAGACCTGTATGCAGAAAACTATAAGACACTGATGAAAGAAATTAAAGATGATACCAACAGATGAGAGATATACCATGTTCTTGGATTGGAAGAATCAATATTGTGAAAATGACTATACTACCCAAAGCAGTCTAGAGATTCAGTGAAATCCCTATCAAATTACCAATGGAATTTTTTACAGAACTAGAACAAAAAATCTTAAAATTTGTATGGAGACACAAAGGACCCCGAATAGCCAAAGCAGTCTTGAGGGAAAAAGACAGAGCTGGAGGAACCACACTCCCTAACTTCAGACTATACTACAAAGCTACAGTAATCAAGACAATATGGTACTGGCACAAAAACAGAAACATAGATCAATCGAACAAGATAGAAAGCCCAGAGATAAACCCACACACCTACGGTCAACTACTCTATGACAAAGGAGGCAAGAATATACAATAGAGAAAAGACAGTCTCTTCAATAAGTGGTGCTGGGAAAACTGGACAGCTACATGTAAAAGAATGAAACTAGAACACTCCCTAGCACCATACACAAAAATAAACTCAAAATGGATTAGAGACCTAAATGTAAGACTGGGCACTATAAAACTCTTAGAGGAAAACATAGGGAGATTACTCTTTGACATAAATCACAGCAAGATCTTTTTTGATCTATCTCCTAGAGTAATGGAAATAAAAACAAAAATAAACAAATGGGACCTAATGAAACGTCAAAGCTTTTGCACAGCAAAGGAAACCATAAACAAGACGAAAAGACAACCCTCAGAATGGGAGAAAATATTTGCAAACGAATCAATGGACAAAGGATTAATCTCCAAAATATATAAACAGCTCATGCAGCTCAATACTAAAAAAACAAACAACCCAATCCAAAAATGGGCAGGGGAGCTAAATAGACATTCCTCCAAAGAAGACATACAGATGGCCAAGAGGCCCATGAAAAGCTGCTCAGCATCACTAATTGTTAGAGAAATGTAAATCAAAACTACAATGAGGTACCACCTCACACCGGTTAGAATGAGTATCATCAGAAAATCTACAAACAACAAATGCTGGAGAGGGTGTGGAGAAAAGGGAACCCTCTTGCACTGTTGGTGGAAATATAAATTGATACAGCCACTATGGCGAACAGTATGGAGGTTCCTTAAAAAACAAAAATAGAATTACCATATGACCCAGTAATCCCACTACTGGGCATATACCCAGAGAAAACCATAATTCAAAAAGACACATGCACCCCAATGTTCATTGCAGCACTATTTACAATAACCAGGTCATGGAAGCAACCTAAATGCCCATCAACAGATGAATGGATAAAGAAGATGTGGTACATATATACAATGGAATATTCCTCAGCCATAAAAAGGAACGAAATTGGGTCATTTGTAGAGACGTGGATGCATCTAGAGACTGTCATCATACAGAGTGATGTAAGTCAGAAAGAGAAAAACAAATGTCGTATATTAACGCATATATGTGGAACCTAGAAAATGGTGCAGATGAACTGGTTTGCAGAGCAGTAATTGAGACACAGAAGTAGAGAAAAAACGTATGGACACCAAGGGGGGAAAGCGGCGGGGGTGGGGGGTGGTGGTGTGATGAATTGGGTGATTGGGCTTGACATGTATACACTGATGTGTATAAAATGGATGACTAATAAGAACCTGCAGTACAAAAAAATAAATTAAATTAAAAAAATTTTTTAAAGATATATGCGAAAAAAAAAAAGAAAGAAAAAACCCTCACACCACAACTAGAGAGAAGCCTGTGCACCACAATGAAAGATCCCGTATGCCTCAACGAAGATCATGTATGCTGCAACTAAGACCCGACGCAGCCAAAATTAATAAATAAATAATTTTTAAAAAAAAAAAGAGAGAGAAGAAACAGGAAAGAGAGTGAAGGAAAGTGGGGTGAGCACTCCAGGAGTCTGTGTTCCAATATGAACTCTGCCCACTGCTTTGGATGTGACACTGAACAGCACTTCACTGTCTTGGTTTCCGCCCCTGCCAAAAAAAGACTGTCAAGGAAACCCCAAACTCCAGCTTATCCAATAGTCAACCCAAATGCTATATCTGTTCATTCACTAAATACATATTGAGTACCTACAATTTTCTGGCAATGTGCAATGCACTAGGCTGCAAAGAATTTTTTTAATAATAATTTTTAATAAAATATTTTGTAGATAATAATAAGACATGGCCTCTCAGAATTCATGCAGAATTCTAGCCAAGCTAAAAATATGAATATTTCCACAATGTTAAAACTTAGTAGTATTCTGCCATATGATGTGCATTAATATATGTAACCTATGTTTCCTGTGTTTTATATTTCATTATTTCCTGTTTTTGTTCCATAAACAATGCTATAATAACCAACTTTGTCTGTAAGTCTCTTCATTTCTGTTTATCTTGAATATACTCCTAAAATGCAGCAAGATTACATTAAGTGGTATGAATGATTTCACTGTTCTTTATTTTTAAAAATTGAAATATGAATATTTCTTATTTAAAGTCAGTGATTTTCCTGATGTCTTTTGGAGTAGACAAACAATTACAAAACAGTGATACAAGTGCTATGATAGAGTCTAGATTTTAGAGCAAGGTCCTAGAACAGGGCTAGGCACATAGTTGGTACTGAATAAACACTTGTTGAACTAACAGAGGTCTTAAGAACAGGACATTGTGAAAGCACCTAGGAGTGGTACCCAGCCCATGGGCTGGGTCAAGGAAAGCATCCTGAGGAAGCAACTCCCGATGCCTGTTATTGCATCACTTTGTAGGGAAACCCAGGCTGAAGGGCTGGCAAGACAGCTACCCTCTAAGGGGTGTGAGACAAGAGAGCAATGAATCCGATCCCACCCTGCTTCCAGTAGTAGCTGAGGTGCTGTTGTGTCAATACTGCATTTGCCAAGAGATGTCCAGGAGTCTGTAAGATGTTTTCAGGCCTGAGAGCAGTGGGGGGCTGGGGAGGGGAATTGTTATGGGAGCAAAGAAGCCCCAACTCAAACTAAAGTGTTTACAAACACAGCCACTTGGCTCACGTGTACCTGCCGAGGGGGCCCTGTTACTGGCAGTCTGATTTTCACTGAGTCACTGGCAGTCTTGTTCAGCAGAAGCACAGCAGAATCCAAGCCTAAATTACTTGTTATATCTCCTTCCTGTAACTTCCTGATAGAATCATCTTATCAAACAGGCATTTGTCTTCATGCCAGAAGAAGCAGCTCTCCCAAGACCAGCTCCATCAACTCATTCTAATCCATGCAGAATTCTAGTCAGGCTGAAAAGAAGGATAATTTCATTTTTTAACTGGTGGGAGTACAAGCTTGCAGAGGCTTTGGGAACGTGGTTGGTAATGCATGTGGAAACATGGCAGAAGGCAGAGCACCAGCTGTGATAGTAACTAGCTCTTGGGCCCGGGGCAAGTCACAGGACGTCTCTGAGCCTCAATTTCCTCCTCCAGTAGAGCACTTGGAAGGACAATGTGACCTCCAATGGAGGGAACAAGCCATGGAACGCTCAGGAGCTGAGGGTCGAATCCTAAGCCAGCAGCATAGTAGGTGTACACTTCACCAGAAGTGCACCCTGTTGGATGCTTCTGCTGGGGGCATCTCCAAAGATCCCACAGTAGCAGGAGAATAGGTAGCACTCAAATTAGATAATTTGAGGAGAGTTTAATAAAGAGAGTGTATATGAAGGTGTGGGCAGGGTAGAGAGAGACCTTGGGAAACAGTGCAGTGCTGTGGAGCTAATAACAGCCTGGCATGCTTACCATCCTGAAGGGGTGAGGGCAAGAGTGGTTACCGGAGCCCAGATGCAGAGAGCAGCGTATGGAGAGAACTTCCCAGCAGGAGCTGTGACCTTCAACAGAGGGATGCAACCACTCAATGCTACCTTACAGGGAGAGAATCAGGGAAATAAAGGTCCCAGTCTCCTTCCAGTGCTCCCCATTGGCCAAACTAAAGCAGAAGCCAAAAGTTGAAGAAGCCCTTTGATACAGTCTATGCTGGTCAGCCATTTGGGGCAAAAGCAGGTTGAAGGGGGTGAGAGATTAAATATGGAGGGAGAAACAGAAGCTTTCTAGCACACTCCACATAAGCAACCCACAAGAGAGAGTAGACTTAGAATATGTACCAAAACAATGAGGACAAAAACAGTAAGTTCATGATGGTCCCAGTCAAGCAAGATCGCTCCTGTCTCTGACTTCTCTCCTGTGCTCCTGACAACCCCAGGGGGCTCTGAAAGTACAGAGGGTCAGCAGAGTTGAGGGCAGGGAAAGGAGGCACAAAGCAGAGAGAGAGAATACTAGTTGTACCCCTTTCCCACTGCAGGCTTTTAACCTGATGCAGACCTGAGTGGAGAATGTATTAGAGTAGGCTAGGCTGCAGTAACAAACAAACCCAAACATTTAGTGACTCAACACAATAGAGCTTTATTTCTTGCTCATAAAACTATACAGGAAAGTTCCAGGTTGGGATAGAGAGGAAGGCAGGAAGCTTTGCTGCACAGTTATTCAGGGATCCTGGCTGACGATCCTTAACACACAGCTTCCAAAAGCACCCTGTGGTCACTTCCATCTCACTCAACCAGAAAGAGGAAATAGTATGGAGGAGCACATATGGGAAGTTTTTAAGGGACAGGATTAGAAGTGAAACATATCCCTTCTACTCATATTCCATTGGCTAGAATTCAGCCACATGATCACTCCTAACTGCAAAGGAGACTGGGAAATGTAGTCCAATTCACCAGCCAGGTGATCAGAAACCTTATTATTGAATATAATGGAAAATGGGAAAAAAAGGATTTTGGTAGATCGCTGCCAGTCTCTATTACAGAGAAACTTTAAATTAAATCCTGAATTTTGTTATTACACAGAATAGACATTTAAATTACTAAAAGGGTCTGTTTTGTGATTAAAAGTTACAAAAGAATTTTATTATTTGAGGTGGTAGAGTCATGAGTCATCTGCCCTAGATATTATCAAAGGAACAAAAAAGTACTAGCCCGAGAGCAGGTTTGAACAGGCCTGAACAGCAGTTTGAACAAGTCTGGAAATTGTTTACATATATTTTAGGGATTATCACTTGCTCAGTGTACTGATTACTTTATTAACTTTATGTGATCAGAATGAGTAATTTTCTTCTCTCTCCTTTTAATTATATGAGAGATATTTTCTAAATTTCTTATAATGTGTTACTTTTAAGTGGAGAAAATATAAAGTATACTTTTTTTAAAGCCAATGAAGCTACCCAATCTTCCTATTCTGTTTACAGTCAGTTCTTTACCAACTACTAGCACCTTCTGCTTCAAAAACTATATTCACCAGAATACTTAGTCGATGACTTAGTCAGTTTGGGCTGCTATAACAAATTACCATAGACTGGGTGACTTAAACAATAAGTGTCTATTTCTCACAGTCTGGAGGCTGGGAGTCTGAGATCAAGGTGCCCCCATGGTCAGGTTCTGGTGAGAGCCCTCTTCTAGGTTGCAGACTGCCAACTTCTCACTGTGTCCTCACATGGCAAAAAAAGGGCAAGAGAGTTCTCTGGGGTCCCTTTTATAAGGACACTAAACCCATTCATGAGGGCTCCACCCTCATGACCTAACCACCCCCCAAAGGACCATCTCCTAATACCATCACATTGGGGAGTAGAATTTCAAAATATGTATTTGCAGGGGACAAAAACATTCAGTCCATAACAATGACCAAGACCTTGTTATGTACAAGGAAGTTGGTCAGAGCAGCCAGGGAAGGGAGCTGAGGGCAGCAGAACAGAGAAAACAGACTAAATCCAGGGCCTGTCAAGGTGTAGCCATCACAGGAAGGATCTAGCCAGAAACAAAAACATTACTGTGGCACATTATAGGAGAGCTCTGGGTCAAGATCCAGGTAAAACTGGTAAAGAGTTTGCCAGCAATTATAGGGCTCATAGATGTCCTCCTGAGACCAAGCTCAGGGGACAGCACTTTAGACTGTGTATGGTTTCATCCTGCTTAGGTCCTAAGTAAATCTCCCCACCATTTATTACATTCTCTTCCAAACCCACGTCCACTATTACTATCATCTGCATTTGATGTCCAAGCTATAAATGGTGGATCCAGGATTTGACTCCAAGCTCTCACTCCAAGGTTGTAATCATTCCATCATGAAAACATTACTCTCATTGCCTATTGACAGGAGAAAACATGGAAAGTGCTTACCCTGGCTGTATTTGTTTGCTAGGGCAGCCGTAAAAAGATACAATACACAGGGTGGCTTACACAACAGAAATCTACTTTCTCATAGCTCTGGAAGTTAGAAGTCTGAGATCAAGGTATCCGCAGGGTTGGTTCCTTCTGAGGGCTGTGAGAAAAAGATCTGTGTAGGCTTCTCTGCTTGGCTTGCAGGTGGCTGTCTTCTCCCTATGTCTTCACATTGTCTTCCCTCTGTGTGTATCCAAATCTCCTCTTCTTATAAGGACACCAGTCATATTGGATTAGGGCCCACCCTAAAGGGTTCATTTTACCTTAATTACCTATGTAAAGACATTGTCTCCAAATGTGGTCACAGTCTGAAGTACTGGGGGCTAGGACTTCGACATATGAATTTGGGGAGGGGACACACAATTCAGCCCATAACATTAGCTAAATGGTTGTAGCTATTACAGTAAGTCTCCTACATACAAACCTTCAAGTTGTGAACTTCCAAAGATGTGAATGTGCAGTCCATCAACGTCAGGCGTGAGTGAAATTGCAGCTTGCCCTCCATCTATTGCTGACCATCCTTCAGCTCTACCATCTCCCACCTCCTCTCCCTCCTCCAGTCAGTAACTCTTCTTGCCTGTTCACTCCATGCAAGCCCCTGTATGCCGGCTGTTGTACTGTACTACTGTACTTTTCATGGTACTGTACTGTAAGATTAAAAATGTTTTCTTTATTTTGTGTTTGTTTTTTTATGTATTATTTGTGTAAAAAGTATTATAAACCTATTACAGTACAGTACTATATAGCCGATTGTGTTAGTTGGGTACCTAGGCTAACTTTGTTGGACTTACAAACAAACTGGACTTAACGAATGCGCTCTCGGAACGGAACTCATTTGTATGTAGGGGACGTACTCTACTGTGATCCTGGAATTCAAGGACCCCCAGTCTCAACGCCCAACTCACCTTTCCGTCACCTTTATGTCTCCCACCCCCATATCAGTCAAACTCTTGCAGTCATATTAACCAAGACACCTTGAACTTCCCCTCCTCTAAGCTTGTCCTGTACCATAATCTACCTGTGACAACACACCCACCAAATCCTCCACTTAGTGTAAGGCTCAGCTCAAGTCCCACTAGCCCGTGGCCATTCTTGCTACTCCAACCATCTGAAAGAAAGAAAGAAAATTAACTCTTATAAAACACAGTATGTTTTCACCAGCACCATATCATTCTATTCTCCCATATTCCTGTACCCCCTCACAGGGTAGGAGATTGAAGCTCAGAGGGGTTAAGTCCTGTGTTCAAGGTCACTCAGCAAGTGAAGGCAGGAATGTGATTCTGTCCAATTCCAAACCTAGTTGTCTCCCGGTCCTGAACTCCTATAGCAATTCTGGCTGGAAGCATTCATCTGGTAGTTAAACCTGCAATGCCCTGATGCCAGCTCTTCATTATCACCTGAGCATTTACTTTGAGCTTTCATTAAGTATTATCAATTTTCTATTCACATGTCTTTTCTCTCCAACTATATTTTCAGCATCCTAAGAAACAAGAATGGATTTTTCACTTTTACAGAGCCCTTCATAGCTGCTGGCAAGGTTCAATAGAGATGACTGATGTTGCTTTAGGGCCAGGTTGGGGGCGGGTATTCTCTGAATAACCAAAAAGACACACCCACTCCTCCAGGGAAGTACACACTTTCCCCAGAGAGTTGGGCTCCAGCCAGCAGGACAGATGGACATCTTTCTCTTCCTCCAAATACAGTGGCTTAATGATCTAATTAATGCCAGAGATGGATGTTGAGCCATCCCCCTTCCGCCCCAGCTCCTTGCAGACCTCACGCGTGGGGAGGGCTCCCCCAGAGCTCAGCTGCTAGCAAGAGGGCTGGACACGCGCACTGACACATATCTGCTCTTTCTGCTTTCCCCTGTCTTTTCCTGTCCCCAGTCTCCTCTCTCTCCTCTTTCTAGGACCTCAGGGTTGCCTGAAGCTAACCTCTATTATCTAGTGGTTACTGTAGGCCGGCCATTATTCTAAGCACTTTATAGCTGTAACCACTACATTGAATGAGCAGGACTCAGGAAATAGTGTCATAAAGGTATTTTTACTTGGAGACCCATGGTTCATTTTTACCTCCTCAGTGGAAGTGGCCCTTCTTGGATGAAAACTTAAATAGTCTACATAGTTCTTCTGGTCACTCATAGGTAATAAAGACGTCTATAGTCACTTTCAAATGCAAACAGTCTCAATTCAGCAGTCAGCACTGGTCAGCTCCCAAGCAATAACCAAAACTTGACTTGGAGTTAGAATGTTCTCTTCTGCAGCCGGGCTCTGCTGCATGTGGGCTCTGCAGCATGTATAACTATTGGGGAGCAAGCAAGAGGGTGTGGGGAGGTGTGGGGGGGCCTATGGCGGCCATGGAGGTGACTGCTTAATTCTCCTTCAGGGGAACCTGCTGTGGGGAGCAGAGCTGACTGACAGTCCAGCCCACCCTGGGAACCCACTACCACACTTGCACCAAGGCTGTACTTCCCAGGGCTGCTCCCAGCTGAAGGCCAAGCACGGCCAGAACCAGGCCATTTCCGCCAGCAAGGGGACTCTTCTGATGGCAACTTTTGCTAGGGGACGAGTGGGGGGCTAGCTAGCCCCACCCAGACTTGCTCAGCATTGCACTATGGTCTGGGATTCTTCCTACCCAATTCTCCTTCCTTTTCTCTTCCACATCATGGCCAAAAGCCTCTCCCTCTGCATAATCTTGCTTTCTTCCCCTTTATTCTTCATAGGTATTCCAACAATCTCTGCTTCTCAGGAACCTGAACTGATGCTTCCTTGCTGCCTGGCAGTTTCTATTACTCCCCCGCCCACGGGACCAGTGTAAACCTGGGAAGCAGGTGTAGTCAGGTTCTCCTGTCTCTCCCACGTCCTCCATCCTCCTTGGCTGCTCCTTTGCCCCCCGGTCCTACCCTCAGCCCCAGTGGAAGCAGGGGAGGGAGTAAGTAAGGAGGCAGGAAGGTAATTACTTGACTGGCCCTAACATAAGATGGCCTTTCACTCTCTGGACTTGGCAGGGCTTAAAAGCTGACAGTTTTTCTCAGGTGGCACTTTCATGGATTCTACAATGTGGGCAGTGTGTCTTCTTCTGCTAGCCTTCCCTGAAGGTAGCCCTTCAACCTCAGTGTTTACTTCCAGAGAAGCAGAACCAATAAGATGTGGTTGGATGGATAGATAGATAGCCACAGGTGTGAGCCCTGCACCAGTCCCCATGTGTCCCCAGTGACGGGGGTCTTTTCTGGCTCTCTGAGTGGTCCTCGCCTCCCCACCACTCCCCCGTGGGATGGGGAAGGTTGGGGGAAGGAACCCCAGCTCACCAACAAGTCTCTCAGGAAAAGCTCTCAATCTCTCTCGCCCCTTTTGTACCCTGCTGTGGTGACGAGGTTCAGAAGTGCATGACCAGGTGTCGTTTATCTCCTCTCGTTCTACACAGGAAGCAGCCCCCCAGCACTGGATTTCCGCCCCTCCTGTATCCTGGTGCCACAATGGAAACCTTTTAAACACCCTGTTACTTATGTATTTACTCATTGAAGTTTCACAACAACCTTGAAGGTAGGTGTCCTTTTTATCCCCATTTGACAGGTGGGGAAACTGAGGAACAGAAAGGTTAAGTCATTTGTTCAATGTCACACAGCTATTACGTGATGGGGCTGAGACTGGACTCAAAATATCTTGTCTTCACCCCCCCGTATTATACAGAACAACAGCGCTACAGGGAGGAAGGAGGACGGCAGCTGCGCAGAATTATTTTTTTCTCCCTCAGGAAAGCACTTGGCTGAGCGAAGACAGAGCTCAGTGTCCTTCCTGTACTCAGTATTGTCTAGGAGGTAAGTGCATCCCGCCCACGGTAGGCCTCGGTTTGATGGGTACTTGACTTGGTCTTTTTTCTCCGTTTTGCTGCCTTATCTCTCCTCTCCCCTTGGAGCCTCAGTTTTTGATATGGGGATAATATCAGGCCCGCCTCACATGGCCATGGTGAGAATTAGCTGTCACCTGTCTAGCCATATTGCCTTTGGCTTTGCCGTCCAGGAGCTCTGGTGGTGCAAACACTGGCGCCAGCTCCTTCGGGGCGGGAAGACCCAGCCCCCTGGGAGTCGAATCAGTGGCGGAGCCTATTCCACGGGTGGAAGGTGGTCAATCACGGGAGCTGCACTGACTACTCAGCCCGCCTCTGGTGGTGCGTGAGAAACCCATTATCAGCTTGGTTAACTCCTTTGGGGGACATATGCTAACTGAGTCATCACCGGTAGCATTTATGGTTCATAAGGGACTTTTTTTTGAGAGCAGGTGTGTCAGATAGCCACAAACAGCCGTTTCCTCACCGTGCTGCTTCCGGCTCCAGCAATGCGACTTGGTGATTCTGGAGGCCAAGTGAGAGGGGCAGCTGTTGAGGTCGGAGGTGGACACCTTTTCCTGGGGCGTTAACCAGGGTGTAGGACAGCAAAGCCCAAGGCAATATATCTAGATAGGCGGTAGCTAATTCTTTCAGGACCCACGCAGGAAGAAGCAGAGTCTCACAGGACCCTCCTGTGGAGACTGTAACCTCCACAGTGTGAAACCCACAGACCTGCTGGGATCTCCGCCTCACCCCACTGCGCCCTCCCTCACAACGCCCTGGGCCCAGGCGTGGCCAGCCTCTGCCCTCCAGGCCTCTGCGGTGTGTCCAGAATCTTGTCTCCATCTGCACCCCCGCTGCCTCCAGCCCCGTTCAGAGCTGCCTCGTGGCTCACCTGGTCTGTGGCCACCTGCAAGCCCCACCTCTGCCCTCATCCCACCTGACTCCTCCTCAGCACCCAGGGCCCAGTGACTCTCAGCTCTAACCGGGCCACTGCCCCCATCCTCAGAAATCCTCCCAGCTCCCCACTGCCCAGCAGAGGGGCAGACTGGTGGCCTCACGCCAGTTACAGTATGCAGACAGGTTTTGTTTGACCTACGTGGTGTTTTCAAAATTTTTGAACCAATACTTTAAAATCAGAAGTTACAGATTAAAATTCAGATTTCTGACTTGTCTCAAACACCAGGAGATCTGGCAAGCCCAATGTGATGATTAATTTTATGTGCTACAGGATGCCCAGACAGCTGAGGAAACATTAATTCTAAGTCTGTCTGTGAAGGTGTTTCCAGAAGAGATTAGCATTTTAGTTAGTGAACTGAGAGAAGAAGATCTTTCTCCCCAGTGTGGGTGGGCGTCATCCAATCCATCGAGGGCCTGAGTGGAATAAAAAGGTAGAGGAAGGGGAAGTTCATTCTCTCTGCTTGAGCTGAGATATCCATCTTCTCCTGCCCCCGACATCAGCTTTTCTGGTTCTACGGACTCAGACTGGGACCTACGCCATCACCTTCCCCCCTCCTCCGCTTCCCCCTCCTCTGCTTCCTCCCCGGTTATCAGCTCTTTAGGCTCAGTCTGACCTACACCACCAGCTCGCCTGGTTTTCCAGCTTGTGGACTGCAAATCGTGGGACTTCCTGGTCTCCAAAACCACATGAGCCGATTCCTACAATAAATCTTCTCTTATGTGTATATCTGTATAGATCCTACTGCTTCTGTCTCTCTGGAGAACCTTGACTGATGACCCGGGTCTTTATTTACATGGCAGCCATCGGCTGGAGCTGGGTCGTCACAGTTGCCTGTTGAACACATTCACTCACACCACGGCCCCATGGCCAAGAGACTAAAGTCCCAATTCTTTGACCTTCTTTCCTCAATTCTACCCTAACCTTTCCTTGTAGCTTCATTCTCACTATAGATGCAGTGAGCATATGACGTATATTCCAAACCAGGACACTTTTGAAAGTAAAAAGCAACGCTAAAAATAAGGTATTCATTGACCCACAACAGGTATTCATTGACCCACAACAGGCATTAACTGGGACTTTTTCTGGCAAAGCTGGATGTATGGTTGCCCAAAGTATTGACTCGAATTTGGGCATCACACACCCCAATCTCCAGGCAACACACATTGCTCATGTTTCCTTAGTGTGGCCACCAGGGCACATCGATGCTTTTGCCCCTGCTCCTGGGAATATTCTTTCTTCTTGTCTCAGCCTAAGATTCAACACCCCCTTCAAAGCCCAGGCCAAACGTGATTGCCTCCTTGAAGGATTCCTCACGTTTCCTGGCCAGAACTCCTTTCCTCACTTTTGAATTTCCAGAGGGCTTTGTAAATCTATTACCCTTCCTTATGTCTTGAGTTAGAACCACGTCATTCATTCAGTCAACAAACATTTATGGAGCATTGAGGATACAGCCATAAACAAAATAGCCGAAGTTCCTCCCCTCATTGAGTTTATATTTTACTACACGGCCCATGAGCTTATACACTTCTCAAGGATAGGATTTGCAGGATAGGATTTGCAGATTGATCATCTGTTGTGCAGGGCTCTGAACACAACAGATGATCAGGAATATCTGTATAGATTAAGTTGTAAAAACCTCTCTGTGCCTTACTCGACTCCTCTGCTTACATGGACTAATACTCATCCTTCTTCCCTTATAACGTCGCTCCGATGACTAATGGGAAGCTAAGTGATAGTATTTGTAAAGTTAAAAACATATTAGCTATGTAGAGTTCTAAAAATAGTAACTACTAAGAAATGCCAGCTGTGATCAGCACATCCCTGCATCACCTCCTTTTAAACCCCTAACATTGGAGAGCGGCGTTATCGTTCCTTTCAACAGAGGAGAAAACTGAGACTCAGAGAAATTAAGGGATTGGCTGGAGGGAGGGCAGGCTCAATCTGGGTGTGTCTGGCTGCAGACTCGGTGCCTTCCCCTACACCCCGCTGAAAACAAACTGGATCCCAGGGCGACACAGTTTCTCCTCTTAGGAGCAAGACTGGGAATGGGTTGAGAGCAATCTAACATCAGCAACCCTGCTAGGTAAGGGAAGCTCCTTAGCAGAGACGGGTCTCCTAAGTGACAGTGGAAGAGATAGAGCAGAGACAGGCATGGAGGGCCTGACATGCGGAACGACCTGGTCAGCCCTGGACCTGAACCTGTCTTCCCCATCCCCCAGCCAGGCTCCAGTGTCCCTGTGGACACTGTCCCCTTGGCCTCTCTGGGCAGCAGAGACCTTCAGAGGCTGCAGCAGGCTCCACCTATGGCTATGGCAGGAGACTGATGTCCCTGGGGAGGAAGGCAACACCTGCTGAGGCCCCCCTCACACACAGGCCTCAAGATGCCACTCAGCACAGGCGAGGAGGCGGGGCGGCGGAGGGGGCAGCCCAGGGCTCCTGACTCCTGCAGTGAAGCGGCCTCTCTCACCTGCGGGTGCTTCTCAGGCCTGAGGTGAGTGGCCGGCTCTCTGCAGGGCCTCTGCTCTTTACCAGGAAGGAGCACAAATTGGGTTATAAAGTCACACGGCCATGATTCCAGAAGCCCCGGTCTGTGAGGCTGTCCTTCCGGTGTCAATAAACAGCCAGCTTCCTCTAAATGCCTGCTGACTTCTGTAATTACTCAGGGAAGATGTCATGTTTGCCACTGTGCTGTTAGAGCAGCACACAGGCTAAGATGCAAACAACTCCACACCAATATCAATATTTTTAACGGTGTTGTTCCAACTCGCTGGTGCACATGCTTCCAGATGATCACACAGGAGAAAATCAAAGAGAGGGATCCTCTGTTATGAAACGCAGTCATCAGGAGGATGCAGCTGAAGACAGACAGTTCCAGTCTGGTGTAAAATCCAGTCTGATCCCTGCATGTGAAGCTATATTTATTCTCTCTTGCTTGAGTCTTTATCACTATCTGATTTGATTACAAAATGAAAAGCTGGATGTTGAAGCAGTTTTCACAGAAACCCTTAGCAAAGATATCAGAGGGCCTGGAAAAGAAAAGAAGCAGACTGACTCTGGGTAATTCACTGAACCTCCCCGGGCCTCAGTTGCCCCGTCTATAAAATGGGGGTAAGACAGCAACTGTCCAAAGTGAGGATGACTTTCTTGTACTTCCTTCCAGCTCTGAAATCCATGATAAATTGGAGACCTTGATTTCATGCCAAAGGAAAATGCACATGCATGCCAGTGTGCCCTGTGGTTCCTACTGAATCTAGAGGATGTGATCAGGCCTGCCCTGACATTTGCAGGGCCCAGGGCAAGTGGCCAGGGAAAGATTATACACGGAGGCCCACACAGCATATGTCATAACATTTAAAAGTTATAAATCAAGGTAATAAACTTAAATTAAATAAAATATGTTTTGATCTCCTACCTTGACAAATATGCCTTCAAAACCACCTGGAAGGCCAGATTAGACTTAGAATTCTTAAACTCTTCAGAGTTCCATACCACACATGGAAGTAGGAGGAACTAACCTAGTCCTACCCCACCCCCCACCTTCTCTTCCCACTCCTGGCTCCATCTCATACTGCAAGGGGGGCCTTGCACTCACTGAGAGCAGCCCAGCCTGCATGTCCACACTCTGTACACACACACACACACACACACACACACACGAAAGACAGTGGATCCAGGGCTGTGCAAACCAGCAGCACAGTCCACTCTCTGGAGGATGGACCCGGGAAAGAAACCTGGTAATGGACTTGGTGCTGTTTGAGCAGGAAATCCCAGAGTCCTCTGTACCCATGGAATGGTCTAGAAGAATAAGCACACCCTTAGTGCTACAGAGTCCTCACCGTGGGGTAGTGCACATCCACAGGAGGCCAGAGTGGAGCCAAGGCAAGGACCCCTCTTGGGTCCAAGGGCAGTCGTAGCAGTGATGCAAATGATGCATCACTGACACTGGGCTAATTTCCTTAATATACAAAGAGCTGCTCCAAATCAATGAGAAAAAAGTTAACTCCTCAATAGAAAACTGAATAGACAGTTCATTTAAAAGGCTATGAATTGCTCCTAAAGACAAAAAGATACTCAGTCTCAAAGGTCAAGAGTTTAGTGGTTCATTTTGTTGGCTGGGTGTGCAAAGCAGTACAACCATTGCTAGTGGGAGTGAAGGTGGTTAAAGCTCTGTGAAGCACATTTTGGCAACAGCTATAAAAATTACAGATGCATATACTCTTTGTTTCAGCAATTATGCATCTCATTACTTAACCTTAAGAAATACTTTAACAAGAAATGATATTTATTGCAGCAATTTTTTGTAATAGCGAAATATTGGAAGCAACGTAAAAGTGAAGCAATGCAGAGCCGGTTAACTCAGCAATGTCTTCGCACAGCACAGAATGGTACGGGGCAGAGCTGCAGGAAGGTACTCCAGCACACGTTGCTAAGTGAAAAAAGAAGGCTTCCCGGGCCAGTGGTTGTGTGCTGCTGTTTGTGTGAAAAGAAAGAGCGTGTATACACTTAACGTTCCATGTGCAAAAATTTTCTGGAAAGATACACAAGAGACTTAACAGTGGCTGCATCCAGATGCGGAATCTGTATGGCTGGAGGCAACTGTGGGAAGGAGAATTACTCTTTATTGTATTTCTTTTTGTGCCTTTTGAATTTGCACCATGTGTATGATTTACTTATTACAAAATATTCAAATGACAAAAAAGAAAAGCTTAGCTCAGCATTCCATCTGTACCTTTCTTAATAGTACGTATATTTTTCTACCTTATGTCATCATTATTTACGTACAGGTTTTGCAAATCTTCAATATTTTACAGTTTGAGAAGGCAGAATTCATGTCAAATAATAATTAACATTTTTGAGCATTTATTATCTGCCAAGTCCCATTCTCAATGACTTATGCATCATCTCACTAATTTCTCTTCACTTATTAATGACCTCTGATGATGGGTACTGTTTTCATCCTCATTTTACAGCTGAGGAAGCTAAGAGTCCAGCAGGAGGTTTAAAACTTTCCTAAGGCCGCCTAACTCGGTGCAAGGGTTGCTGTCAAAGACTGTTCTGCGCCAGTCCTGGCTTCAAGACTCCCTTACCTACTATGCATGGTACCTCATTCTTCCTATTCCTCAGAATTGAGGAAGAGCTCAGGAAATGCTTGTTGAATGGATGAATGAATGAGTGATTGAATGAATAAATGATGTACCTGTCACATTCCCAGTATCCTGCACACTGTACTTCTAGGTCACATGCATCCTGTTCCCAGCTCTGGGGAGGGGCAGAGAGGTGTGGGCCTCCGTATATATAGTCATGGGTTTCCTTTGGCCACTGCTGCCTGGAGAGAAATCTGAAGAAGGAATTGACCAACTAAGGAAGATGAAGAGGTGGGTAGTTTCACACAAGAGAGGATAATTTTTTTTTTTAAGTACATATTTATTTTAATTTATTTATTTATTTATTTATTTTTGGCTGTGTTGGGTCTCCGTTTCTGTTCGAGGGCTTTCTCTAGTTGCGGCAAGCGGGGGCCACTCTTCATCGCGGTGCACGGGCCTCTCACTGTCACGGCCTCTCCTGTCGCGGAGCACAGGCTCCAGACGCGCAGGCTCAGTAGTTGCGGCTCACGGGCCCAGTCGCTCTGCGGCATGTGGGATCTTCCCAGACCAGGGCTCGAACCCGTGTCCCCTGCATTGGCAGGCAGATTCTCAACCACTGCGCCACCAGGGAAGCCCCAAGAGAGGATAATTTTTAAGCAAAGGCGCTGGGGCTTAGACAAGAGCCTAAGGGCCTATTCTGCCCACTCCGCATGAAGCATGGCTCACCTTTCAAAGTTCGGAAATGTCAGAGTGCCGGGGACAGAGTACCTGGCCACATGGAGCCAGCGGGCTCCTTCTAACAGCAGCTCAGCCTGCACGTGGGTCACCCCACCGCCTGAGGGCAGGCCGCAGTGAGTCCCACAGGGGCTGCACTGTTTGAGCCAAGAGACAAAGGTGGCTGGGACACCGCCCCCCCAAAATAGCTGACGTGTCCGCTGTTTTCCATACTTAAAACAAGGCCCACTTTGAGCTTCCATAAGGCAATTTGAGCCAAGCCCATGATCCTTACACACTATTCCGTCTCCTCGTCTTGCATGATTTATATGGGGTTTAAATAATAAATTGCACGGATGCTGTAGAATTTATAGTGCTCCAAGTAGGTCATTAAATAAATCACTGTATAATTTATATAAATGAACCTAAATCATGCAGTAGGGGGATTTCACTAGAAAATCAATCCTGTGAGTGGATAAACACAACGGGCTGACAGGAACAGGCCTGTGGTTGAAAAGTCCCCGTGTCTGTGGCCGAACACGTGTGACCCTCAGGGCCGGAGGACACTTCCCCCGGCTTTCCACTCAGCCTGCGGGCGCCCGGGAAGCCGGGGCCTGGGCCCTGTTCTCTGGAAGGAAGCCCTGCCTCCCCCTCCGCGTTCCCGGGCTCTTCCAGCGGGGCGTCGGCGCAGCGCAGGGACTCAGCCCACCCCAAAGCCAGCTGGCCCGCTCCGTCTCCCGTAGCAGAGCCAGGATGAAAGGAAAGGCCGGGCGCCTTCTGAGTGAAGGAACCCACGGGCACTCCTGCCAAGCACAAGCCGGCCTGAGCTTGAACACAGGCCAAAAGACCAGCCCCAGCATCTGGCTGGCGGGAGCGCTCACCCTGCAGCAGGCAGCTGTCTGCCTGATGCTGCCGCCTGCACACTGATGTTTCCGCCGGCCTCCCGTGCAGAGTTCATTCCGGCTTCCATCAGGCGCCCATCCTCGAGAGGCCAGAAAGGGTGGCCTGATCCAGGAGGCAAGTCCAAATGGGGCAACTTAACCCCTCCAGGCCCCGCCCCGCACCCCCAACCCCGGGACGGGGGTGTGAAGGAGCAGAAGCGCCCGGGGCCCCCCTCCCAGCACAGAGAGGAACGTCATTACCAGCAGCCTGTGGCAGCGCTGCCAATTAGGGGCACGAGGGGCCTGGAGGCTGGCTCTGACAATGGCAGAGATGTTTTAGGAGAAGGGAATTTCAGGCGAGAGGAGGTCCTCTATTTTTAAAACCACTGCTTGAGGAAGATCAGCTAGATGAGGTTAAGCGAGATGGAAGATGAACAAAATGCTCTGACAAGCTCTCCAGGACACGTGACAGGCCTGGGAGGCTCCCCAGGACCCTTTGGGGAATTCGGCCACGTGGGAAGCTAAGAGAGTCATGAGGTGACAGGCCACGGGGGAACCAGTGCTATTTAGTCATCCTAAGGGTGTGCGTTTAAAGACTCTGAACCCCGAACACCTGAGCACCCTGATCTCTCGGCTTGCGCACCCTGAGGTGCAGCGGGTCCCGGAGTCAAGGGTGGCTCTTTGTTCCTGATGGGGTGGTGGTCAGAGGAGGGCCCACGAAGCCCACATGCTTGCCTGGTGCAGAGCTTAGGGACATTGGTCCAGGCCCTTCTTGTCCTCTGCTCCTATGAGTCGCTGTTCCCCAAACGCTCACAGGTGACACTGTCCGTAACCCTTCACTGAGATGCTTTGGTGGCCAATGCCTAAGAAACAAGCGAATGAGCCACTGAATGTGGGGACATTCTTTGAGTCCCTCAGACAGTGTTCAAACTCCCAGTCTTAATGATCTGAGGCCAAGAGCTGTAGGGGAAAAAAATCTCTCACCTGGACAGCCCACCGTGAAACAAATTTCCCCACTGAACTATCAAGATCGCCAAGGGTGCATGACCCAGGGGACCGGCTGGTTCTGTGCTCCCAAGATCCCCTTTAGGGTCACAACTGAGGTTGCCCCATTCTGAAAGGTGAGAGGGCAGGAGGCTGTCTGAGTCTATGACAAAAATATCACAGACCGAGTGGCTCAAACAACAGAAATGCATGTCTCAAGGTTCTGGAGGCTGGAGTCCAAGATCAAGGCACCAATAGATTCAGTGTCTGGTGAGAGCCCTCCTCCTGGTTCATAGATGGCGCCTTCTCACTATGTCCTCACGTGAAAAAGGAATGGAGGGAGGGAGGGAGGCAGAGAGGTTTCTCTTGAATCCACTGACTCTGCTGGTCCCTGAAGCTACTACCCTGTTTTTTCCTTCTCACCTTCATGGCCCAATTCATTTATTCAAAAATGGACTGCCTTTTCTGCCTCAGCTGCCTCTCATTTCTAACTTCCTTACTGCTGGACATCCACGCCCACTGCTCCTTGAGAAGTGGCCCTCCTCCCTCCTGCTCTAGTTTCTCACACATTTGCGCATCACCCATGCCCCTGCCCAGCTGAAACCCCTCCTCCCAGCCACACCCTCTCCTGTGGCTCTCTTTATCCCCCAGGCATCTTTCAATTCCTTCTCCTTTTTTCCTCTCAAAATCAGTATCTCCTCTGGCTTCAAACATCACTCCTATGAAAATGACTCTCAAATCTACATTTCTCTGACCGCATGGCTTTTGACAAGCGACCATCCCTGAGGATTGTCAGGTGTCTCAAATTGGATACCCCACCACCTAAAACTGAGCTCTTCATCTTTCTCTCTGCAAATGGGTCATCTTTCCTACTGGCATTATCACCATGAGTAATGCCACCATCCTCCAGCTTCTAAGTCCCTTGAATCCTCTTTATTTTACCCTCCACAACCAGTTCTTCACCACCATCTTCCAATTATTCCTATGATGCTTTTCTCATATCCACTTCACTTCCACGGCCCTCGCCCCAAGCCAGGCCCTCATCATCCCATCCATGGGCAAGAGAAACACACTTTCTGAGCTGAGAGGAATCAGTTAACCCAACACTTCATGTGACAGATGAGGAAACAGAGGCTCAGAAAGGAGGGACATGTGCCCAAGGTCACAAGCTGTTTATAGTCAAGTCCGGAACCCAGGTCTCCTGGCCTTTCCACTATCCCGCAGACAAGCTCCACAACAGAAGCTCAGCTCCCTTCACGTGCCCTTACAGCCACTTGCCAAGACCCTCTTTGGGGTGTTTGCCCATCTCACCCCCAGGGTGGGCCAGCAGTCACGTTGCACCTGTGACCACACTCCCCCAGTTGGAGTTCACTGGATCAGGGGTAGCCATCTGACTCATCAGGCCAATCAGATTTTTTTTCTCCCAATATTTGGAGTCAGGAATAAGGAAATTCTAATTCAGTCTGAAGTAGTCTCTTTAAGGTGGCCTGCCACCTACCCCGTGGTCTAAGGTGAAAAGGAAAGTAGGCTGCAGAGTGACACAGACACACAAAAGGAGCAGAGATGACAGAGGGAGAAAAAGAGGCCTAATGGCTTCTGTTACTGGTTCCAGCCCCTGCTGGGGGTCAAAGGATGGCTTTTCTTTGGCGGGGGGTTGGGTAGGGGGGAACTGGTGGCTTTATCTCTGCCATTATCCCCACAGTGTCCGTAATCTACCCCCAAATGAACATATAACCTGAGTAAAAACTGGGCTTGCCATGCAAACAGCTTCTAAAGTCTCCTATTTCTACAAGGTTTTGCTTTAAGCTACCTCACTTTGGTTTCTGTTGCTTGCAGTCAAAGAGTCCTAAGTAATTCACCACTCACCTCAACCAAACACACACACACACACACACAGACACACACACACACACACACACACACACACACACACACACAAACCTACATAGGGTGGAGCTTACTTTATCTCAGCTCCCTGGAAAGGTCTGCCTCTGCCAGAAGGTGTACATGAATGTTCTGTTCACCTGTCATGAGACTTGCTCTCGCAGCTCCCCCTCGCCGCCCACTACTCTTCCCCAGGATGACCTCACAGACCTCATGTCATTCCCTCAAAGATGATCTGCTCCAGCCACGTCAGTGGGCTTATCAACTGTCGTCCAGATCTTGCTTCTGCACTTCTGCAAATGCCATAGCCCCTGTGCAGTGCCCGAGCCGCCTCCTCTCCCTGGGTGGCTCCAAACCCTGCTCAAGTTAATTTTCCCTGGAAAGCCTTCCCTAGTGAGCCTCATCCAAATCTAAACCACACCTCCACCCCAGCTCAGCTCACCCCCGTCCCCCACAGAGACCTAGCTCGTAAAAATACACACAGTGACGTGAATTCTCTATTGTATCTTTTCCGCTGTGTGTCCTAACTTCCTGATGGTGTGTAAGCTCTTCTGCAAGGGAGACTGGGCATGCTTTCTATTCCCCAACTCCTCCCTCCAGCATCTGGTGCATTACTTTCCACCCTGCAGGCACTGAATAAGTGCAACCGCCTGCCTGACTGAAACAGGAAAGAAATAAGCCAGCGTCCAAACCTACTCCCCACAGGCCTCTAACTTCCTTCCCAAAGTGGCGGGCATCAGAGCTCCGGGCCCTCACTCACTTCCAGCCCCAAATTAAGATGTGCCGCTGTGTGAATAACTCCAGGCCCTTTGGAAAGGTCTGAGCTGAAGGCTGCAGGGCAGGATCTTGGAAAGTGAGACCTGTCAGGGGACTCAGGTGTGAATGCGCATGACCAAATCCCCAACCCAGGACGGGAGCTGCCTCACCATTGGCCCAGGAGCACACGTGGGACTGGGGACCGACCCCCCAAAACCTCTCCCCACAGCCTTCCTCTTCCAAAGCCCAATGTTAGCATCAGTAATGGTTTCATTCAGGGCTTTTCCCCATTTCACACCCTACGCCCCATCCATCACTCTTAACTATTTTTTGCAGATAGAGCAACAAGAAAAATCTAAGTGGTTTTTTAGTATAATCCATTCAAAAATATCTTCACTGACTGAGTGCCTACTAAATGCCAGCCATTGTATGCCTCATCTCTCATTTAATCCTCACAATAACTCTATTTGGTAAATTACAATTATTCCTATTTTACAGAAGGAAAAACTGAGGCTCAGAGAGATTAAGTATTTTGCCTAATCTGTATGCCTGAAGCCATACAGACAGGAAGTGACAGAGCTAGGACTTGAATCCACCTGTGCTTTGTGCTGAAGTTGGGTATTTTCCCCTTACGTTGCCCTCTTCTGAGATAAGGCAGCCAGACCCCATGATAAGGAAAGCTTAGCCAAACTGTAAATTGGGCATTTCCTGGCCACGAGTGGGTCAGGGAGGTCAGCAGGGAGAAGCATGTCACATTAAAGGTCAAACTAAAGGTCACATTGAGGGAGAGTAAGGTCTTGGTGACCATTATGAAACCCTGTGTCCCACCCAAAGAGAACATTAATGGAGAACAGTGGGTGAGATAACAAAGCTCCAGAAATGAGCTTTGAAAGTGACCATCTGTTTCCCATAGGAAAGGAGAGAGAATCCAGCTAATCTCTTCTCCTTTCCCAGTACCCCACCGATTAATATCTTTGTTTTATCATCCTCATAATTATTAGCTAACATTCATTAAGTGCTTCTTTTATGCCACTTAATTGATTGCATTATCTCATTTAACCCTCACAACAACCCCACTGAGACGAGTATTATCACCACCTCATCAGTGGATGAGGACACTAAGGCACAGAGGGCCGCATCACTTTATCCAAGCTGCACAGCAAGTCAGTGGAAGAGCCAGAAGGAAATCCAGAACTGTCTACTTCTAGAACCTGAGCCCATAGCCAGATCAGCAGAGGCTTTGCTGGCCATCAACCTGGGAGATACTGGGTTTGGGCTCTGAGGTCCCATAGAGGCCCAGGATGTTAAGATGTGGATACACAATGGAGGAACTGAGTGGCAGCCCCCTAAGGCAGCTAGAAGAATGGGGGCCCATGTGAATAGAAGGAGAGGTCAGCTATCAGCCCTGGCAGCCCAGGGGGAGCAGAGGTGGGAGGAAGAAAACAGTCCCCAGGCACTAACCCCTACCTGGAGGCATCTGAAAAACAATCACTCCCCTGAAGACAGAATCCTGGGGTCCTTTCACCTCATGTCTGCAGCATCCTGGTTTCATGAGGCTTAAAAGCTGCTCTTCCCATTTTCCAGCAGGAAGACTCCCCTTGAACAGTTGCTGCCATGTTTGAACAGAGTCTTCTCAGAGACAGGCTTTCTCAGGACCAAAACAGAGCCTGTTTTGGACTCCATCCTGATGCTACATAAAATACTTCACCGCCGTTGTCTTTTGTTTGGGGGGTTACTTGGTAGGGAATTTGGAAACATACAAAGAGAAAACTGTAAGATTTATATCATTTTTTTATTCCTTAAGAATGTTATTTTGGTTAAAAAAAGGGGGGGGGAGCTTGCAGCAGTATTGCTTGTAATGCTGGGGAAGCAGGGTTTGATGGCTGTGCTAATGCAGTCCTTTTGCATTAGAAGACAAGCGAGTTAAGCAGGGTAAGTGCTGATGACTGCATAGAAATTATGGAGCACAATTTCAGTCTAGAAAATTGAGATTGCAACTGATCTCCATTTTCATATTCTGTTGGATATTGATGTAACATAATTATCATGAAAAATTCCACAAATACATATGGATCTTTTACGTATCAAATAATTGTGCTAGTGTCTTAAAAACAAACCAGGTTTGCAGTATTAGGTAAGTCGCGGGGTCCACGCAGAGAGGCAGCATGATACAAAGGAACGCGTACAGATCTCCGATCTAAGAGACCAGGGTTCCAGTGTCAGCTCAGCCATTGCCTGGTGTATAAGCCTCGGGAATTTCCGTCTCTGCTCCATGCTGCACCTCACTGTAAACTGGGGATGGTAATAGCATCCTACTCCGTGATCCTAACTGAGATAACGTACTTAGAAGCACTAGAGGCCTATAAACATGTTTCCTTCTTACCAGCCAGGAGCCCTGTGCTCCTGGAAATCAGTGAAGGTTAAAAAAATCTCCCCACCCTTTGGTGTTCCGGAAAATGGGTCACTGCAAAAAACCTACCTTCCCCACACAGCCCACGATGCCAGCCTTGTTTATCTATGACGAGGCCAGACACAGACCCTCCAAATTCCCATTCTTTGCCTCATAAATGGTTAGCTACACTGTTTTGTGCCCGACAGTTCAATCAGAACAATCAGAACAAAATGCTTTTAACCAGTGAAGCTGCTCCCCTTCCCCCAGGTCCTTGGACTTGGGCTCCCCACCAGCCCAGCCAGCCTGGCCTCAGGGCAAATAAACCACTGTCTGATCTACTGTTCTGATCATTATAGCCCACCCGGTTCTTCCTACTGTTACTTACTCTCCCTTTTGCCCAGCCTTTGAGACCCTTGCATGTATTACTGTGGGAGCATCTCCCTTTTACAATAATCCCTTCGCCTCCCACCCCCCAGAATCATCCTTTCAAATAAACTCTCTTATTACTAAGTCCAGATTTGTCTTTTATTTGACAGTTACAAGCAACGGTGAGCGACGCTGACGATGAGAAAAGTCTAAGGGGCTCTGAAACCCAATAATTGTCTTCTAAAAACTGATCTCCAGTCTTAGAAAGTGTCCAAGAACCAAGCAGTTAAGAACAGGTAATAAATTCATATTTTAGTCAAGCCTTCCATCAGGACCCCACCGATCCTCCAGGGCACCACGACTGCTGGCACAGCTGTGTCCATGATGAATGGATGGATTCTGGTCTCCCCTTCCTTCACCTTTACTGTCATCCTTGAGGCCTTGGCACCAGATTCAAAGGCAGCCTGGGTGGGAGCATCTGACTGGTCCAGCCCGAGCCGCACGCTGGTGCCCTGTGGTCAGGGCTGAAGAGGGGAGAAGCTCCCTGGCTGGATTCTGAGGGAGAGAGGCAGGGCCCTGCATCCCATCAATATCGCACACAATGGGCAAGAGAGCTTACCATTAGGCAGTTGGGAAAAAGTGATAAATATCTTTTCTTTCTTTCCAGACTCCAGATTTTTTTGTTTTTATTTTTTGTGGATTTGGAGTTTATTGCTACTGTTAAATGAAATTCTAAAACTTGCTCTATCCATCAGTAAAGTTGGTATAGAGCCCCCAAATGAAGATGTCTGCCTCAGGGCTGTGCAGAGCAGGTCTGGATTCTAGCACAACACATCTCCCAATGTCCTTCTGTCACCCGCCCCCTGCCCATGCCTTCGGCTTTGACTAATCAGCCCAGATGTTGAGGCGAGAAGGGTGCTTGCCGGCCTCCATGGTCTGCAGCTCCCAACCCTCTTCCCCTCAGCCTAAGCCACATATCACCGAAGAGGAGCCTGGGCCCGCGGGACAGGAGGAAGGGAAGGTGTCAGCATTAACCTGCTACCTGCTTCTGCTGGGGCCCCTGCCAAATGCCAGCGGGGAGCTGCCATCAATTGTCGCACAACATGCCAACGTAACAGCTGGTGACCAGTCATCAGGGTAATCCACCCAGCACAGGAATTTCAAGAACCCCTCCGCACACAAGGAAAATGAGAGTTATTACAAAACCAGGTGTTCCGGTCTAATTGCACGAACCAGTTTGAAATGTTAATCTGCTCCCTGGAACTGCATTCTGCATGTGAGAAGTTTGGGAGAGAGACTCCCAGCCAAGCTTCGTAGGGAAGAGCGAATACTTTGTTCCCTCGTTTATTTATTCCTTTGAGGCTGTTTTCAAGTCTTTGAGCAATAGACATGTAGAGGAATGTGGCTGCAATTGACCTTGAGGGCATTGGCGCCACGTCTTACCGTAGCACAGCGGAGTCCAGCTGTGCCAGCCTGGCCCCAGGAAAAGCCAGCGCACACTTCCTACCAGCCTGCCCGATCCTGCCTGTCAGATGACACAGCAGCAGACACACCTCCAGCTCCCCCAGGGACTCCCGCTGTTCCAGCAGGAGCCAAGTGCACCTGCTCTGAGAGGCAGTAAAACCCAGTCGTTAAGAACCTCAGAGGCAGGCACACCTCGCTTCAAGCCCCTGCTCTGCCCTGGCCGGCTGTGTGACCTGGGGCAAGTTTCTTAACCTCTCTGAGTTTCTTGGAGCCTCTATTTCCTCCTCTCTAGAAAAAGAGATGGCAGCTACCTCACAAAGTGTGGTAAGGATTAGCTCAGCTGATGTATGTAAAGCAGGGGTCCCCAACCTACTGGTCCACGGCCTGTTAGGAGCTGGCTGCACAGCAGGAGGTGAGCGGCGGGCAAGTGAACGAGTCTTCATCTGCCACCAGCCATCACCACTTGAACCATCCCTCCCCACCCCCCCCCACCCCCGGTCCGTGGAAAAATTGTCTTCCACGAAACCGGTCCCTGGTGCCAAAAAGGTTGGGGACCGCTGATGTAAAGCACTTATGGCTCATGGTGAGACTCAATAAAATAACTATTATTACTAATTTATTAGATCAGACAATGTTATTCATCTTCAGCAATCTGAGAAATCAAAGTATCTTCATCCTAGCTCATGTTGAAAGACAGCACAACATTCCCATTCATCGATTCCTCCATCCTTTCCCCTTCAGTCTCTCTGATGTTCAGGGCCTGGTATCTTCCAGTCTTTGCTGCTTCTTCAAGTTGGCCTGCCATGGGTTTCCAGCCCTCATCCTTTGCCCCCACCTGCATGACATGCTCTATCCTGTCTCTCAGGCCCCGGAAAGCTCTTTCTGCCTTCCCCACCATCCCAGACCCAAGGCTCCTTCAAAGCTCAAACCCTGCCTTCTCCACAAAACCTCTCGGGCCGCTCCAAGTCATTCATTCAGCAGCAAATACCGACCAAGCATCAGCGCGAGGCTGGGCCCTGTGCCTCACAGAGGCCAGAAGGACCTTGGACAGACAGAATGGTCCCTGCCCTCCCCACACGACAGTCAGCCCTCCAATCACCCCTTCCCCAAACCACAACTGCGCTTCACGGCGTGTCACCACCCGTGTGCACGGCTGAGCTGTATGCCATGCTTGCCCTTTGATGCTAACTTCTTTAGAGAAACGGTGAAAGGCAATGCCATGGAAGAAAAAACACAGGCTCTGACGTTCAACAGTCCTGGGTTCGAATCCAAGCTCTGCCTCTTGCTGGCAGTGTGATCCTGGGTACGTACGTAAGCTCGCTACAAGAGAAGATGTGGTACCAGGCAGAACGAAGGCTCTGTCACAGTGTGAGCACTGCTGGTTTCGCAGGAACAAGCTGCCGACGCCATCTGACATCCTAGGATCACTGTCCCTCAACTTCTGTCAGGGTGGAATCTGAGGAATGTCCTAGGCGGGTGCTGAATAGCCATTCTCTAGACTGGACACCACTTCTACTCTCTCCCCACAATCTGTGCACAATACACAAGAAATAGCATCAAGGTCTTCTTTTCCTAATCAGTTCATGAAACGGTTGAGCCAGATTTTTTGCAGTTCTTTTTCTCCCTGCTCTGCAAAGTTGTTTATGAATGTATTTTTGAATTGTTCTGGTAAACTTATCTATCTTGTTATTCTGAAGTTAGGTTACCATAACTCTGACTTCTGCCAGGGGGAAGAATCTAGGAGAGAGTGAAATAGACTCTACATGCCTTTTACAGAAAATTCTGCCAGTTTTGCACCATAATATTTGACTATCCTCAGAGCCGTGAGAAGACGACAGAGATCAGCAAATCTTCCTGGGCCATGGGTGGGCTCCCATGGGGTCTGCATTTACCCCTGGTAAACAGTAAAGAGCAAAAGCTCTCCCACCTGTGTTTGTCATTGCCTCTTTATCCCAAGTTCTCTGTCCCTTTGTGGCTTGGAGGGTGCTTTGGGTGACGGCAATAAAGTGTAAGATTATATTGATTTGCCTTAGGTCATAGAATCTTTGTTCTAACTTCCTAGGTCCTAAGTCTAACAAAAAAGCACTTGAGTCCATTAAAAGGCTGTAGAAAAAGCAGACCACTCCAAAATTCAACCAAAATGACAGTTTAAGAAGTACGAAAGGGAATCAACTCATCAGAATGCTCAGAGCAGAAGACTGGGTAAGAAAGAACCAAAGAAGTCACAAGGTGAATGCAATCATACTGATTGCAAACAACAATGACAGAGGGCTGCAGAGACCCCTCCTCACCATCCCCCACCCAAAAATCAGCAGCTAGAGCCCTAGAGTGGGAGGATGAGCTGCCAGGGAGGACACTGACTGAAGTGAGGTCTTCAAGGGTTGGTCTCCCCAGCATTTTGCCCCCAGGCTGAATCTGAAAAATCAGAAGAGACTGGGAGTTCTTCCTGGAAATGGGTAGGATTTCACAGTGGAATTGGCATCCCAAAGTAGGGTCATCCCAATTTTGCCTACTGCTCCCCACTCACACACCCTAAAATGAAGCCTGCCTGTAAAACTGGCCCACCCACTCAGCCCTCTCCTTCAGGGGAAGGGCAATAGCCAGGAAATCTACATATAGGCTTCCTACAGTAATCAGTCTGGTCCTCCCCTTGTAAATATGCACAGACAGTCCAGGGTCAGCAGACCTTCAAGGAGAACACAAAGGAAGAAACAGGTCAAAGAAACAGGCTTCTGAAGGAATAGACTAAAGGAAATGTACAGAACTCAAAGAATTCAGTTCAGTAACCCCAAAGATATTTGAGAAGAAACTGCATTCATAAAGAATAGGGTGCTATGAAAATATAATTGTTGAAACAGAAATTCAAGAAAGTACTTCAATGTGGAAAGCAAAAAGACAAAGAGGCATAACATGAAAGAAAAATTAAAAGACATAGAAGATTAATTAGAGCCAATATCCATCTCACAGGAATCCAGAGAGAGAGAACCAGGAAAAAGGAATGGAGAAAAGAATCAAATATATATTTCTGAGGTCTTTATTGCTAAAAGGCCCACCAAGTCCTGAGCAGGGTGATTCTAAAAAGAGAATCCCTAGATATATCCTCATGCCCTTTCAGAACATGGATTAAGAGAAGTTTCTAAAACCACTTGGGGAAACAGTTTATCTACAAAAGATTGATAATCCCCTCAGTAACAACTCTGGATAATAGAAGACAGTGGGGCAATTCCTCTAAAATTTTGAGTAAAGTTATTTTGAACCCAGAAGTCAGCCAAGTGAGAGGACAAAATAAGGATATTTTCACACCTGCTAAGACCCAGACATCTTATTGATAAAAATTACCTGAGGATATACTTCAGAAAAGCAAACAAACAAAAATGAACCTGTAGAAATAAACAAAGACCAACCAAATAAGAACAAGCAAAGGTTATTTATTCAGAGCTTGCAAGGGAGTCTGTCACCATCACTTGTGTTTTGGCAGAGACTCGAAGTCGGGCAGAAGAGTGGGAAAGCTTTATACTGGAAAACGGGAAGGCTTCAAATGTGCCTTGATTGGAGCTGTTGGCATGGGGAAGCCGTGGGTGGGCTAACTAGAAGTGGGGCCTCCTATGTCATTGGTTAAGGGTGGACACTGGCTGTCTCTGGTTGGTCCTAAGTTGGAATCAGGAAAAAAATGAGGGAAACTGTCAGATATTAATCAAGCCCTGGCCATGTTGGTCCTATTGTTATAGAGATTATTGTTTGGCTTCATGGGCTGGTTGCTAGGATAGTGGTCTGACTTCCTTCAAGTCTGACTTATAGATAGCAGGCTGGCTTCTTGGACTAGCGACCATAGATAACGGGTTGGTGTCCTGGGTTGGTTGCTGCAGACTGTGGGTCAGAGTTCTATTTTTTCATATCGTCTGAACAGTGTCCATTTGCATACTGAGTCTCTCAAACCTAAGAGACTGTATGAGATCCAGCAAACAGTGGAACTAAGTCAGGAGTGCACTGAAAAAGCTCAGAATGACACAGAAAGAAATCTGTTCCAAATTGGCCCTTCTACAAGTAGAATAACTAGGAAGTTGGACATTCTTAGGGACTTCCCTGGTGGTCCAGTGGTTAAGATTCTGCGCTCCCAATGCGGGGGACCCAGGTTCGATCCCTGGTTGGGGAGCTAAGATCCCACATACCGCAACTAAGCCCAAGCGCTGCAACTACTGAGCCTTTGTGCTCTAGAGCCCGCACGCTGCAACTGGAGAAGCCTGTGCCACAACTAGAGAAACCCATGTGCCACAAGGAAGAGCCCGCACGCCACAATGAAGACCCAGCACCGCCAAAATAAATTAATTAATTTTTTTTTAAGTTGGACATTCTTAGTAATATGGAGAAGAAGGTCTTTGTTACTTCAGTCAGCAAAGAAAGAGAGAATTGCAATTAGCAATTCCAAGATCAGTCATGTATGCTCCAGATATGAAATAGATAAAAATCTTTTTTTTTTTTAAAGACTTGATATTGAGTACAGCAGGAATCCATTTGACCTTGATGCTTGGAACAACCTCCTTTGAGCAGCCCAGATTTGGTGACATAGGATTACATCTCCTCTATAGATCCAAGTATTCTACTGATTCTACAGTGAATAATACCTACAAAATCACAGTACTGTTAAAGCTATGTACTGATTTTCAATTTTCAGCATCAACATGTATATAAACAAAACACAAAGATTAATTATGGTTGCATTATGAAATATAAATGTTCTAAACTTTGACAAAGTAAAGTTAGCACTGACTGAGATTGGGAGGAAGAGAAAGGGGGCAATGTCGAAGTAATGTCCTCACGTTACATGGTGGAGAGACAAGAGATACTATGTTAATGAATCAAGGAATGAAGGTTTAAGCACCGTATTTTAAATCATAGAGGAAGTAAATAGAAGAATAAAAATGTAATATAAATTGACAGAAAGAAGTCAGGGGAACATACATGCCTCATCTATCATAGTGGGGAGTCAATAGCTACTGCTTCAAATTGATGAATCAAGAAATAGAAATGTAAGCATATTATTTGAGTTATGGACAAAACTACCCACCCCCCAAAAAAGTCAAGTGAAAAATGAGACCAACCATGGAGGGGTAAGGGGAGACTTCCCTTTCAGGTCACACCCTTCTGTACTATTTTCATCGTTATTTCCCCTGGGCATGTGTGGTTAATATTTCTTTCTCTTTTAAATTTAAAAGAAGTCAGGATTCAGAGGCAACCCTGGAACACTCCCACAGGGCTAACTGCTTTCTCTCGGTCCCCCAAAAAACCCTGGCCTCATTATTGGACTCGGCCTCACCAAGACTGTGATTTCAGCTGACTTTCTCAAACTTACCTCCTTAGGGACCCAGAAGAGACATTTAATACATATTTACTGCCTAGATGAGAAGATAGTGATTTCCTTCCTTCAATAAATATTTACAGGGACTTCTCTGGTGGTCCAGTGGTAAAGAATCCACCTTCCAGTGCAGGGGACGTGGGTTCAATCCCTGGTTGGGGAACTAAGATCCCACATGCCACGGGGCAACTAAGCCCACACCACAACTACTGAGCTCACGCGCCTCAACTAGAGAGCCTGCATGCTGCAAACTACAGAGCCCATGCACCCTGGAGCCCTCACACCACAGCTAGAGAAGAGAAAACCTGCACGCCACAACTAGAGAGAAGCCCGCGCATGGCAACGAAAGGTCCCACATACCGCAACAAAGATCCGGTGTGCTGCAATGAAGAGCCGATGGGGGCTTCCCTGGTGACGCAGTGGTTGAGAATCTGCCTGCCAATGCAGGGGACACAGGTTCGAGCCCTGGTCTGGGAAGATCCCACATGCCACGGAGCAACTAGACCCGTGAGCCACATCTATTGAGCCTGCGCGTCTGGAGCCTGTGCTCCTCAACAAGAGAGGCTGCAACAGTGAGAGGCCCGCGCACCGCGATGAAGAGTGGTCCCCACTTGCTGCAACTAGAGAAAGCCCTCGCACAGAAACGAAGACCCAACACAGACAAAAATAATAAGTAAATAAATAAATAAAAATTTAAAAAAAAAAGAGCCGATGCATCCAAATAAATATTTAAATAAATAAATATTTACAGAGCACCCAGTATGTGCTAGGCCCTGGGATTTTGGAGTTAACAAAACAGGCAAAAGCCCCACACTTGGGGAAAGTATTTATATTCTTGTGGGTAAGACAGCCAGCAAACAAGAAAAACCAGCCCTGCTTTTACCTGAAAGAGAAGAACACAGACTTCAGGCTTAGACAAACCTAAGAAGTCCACATCTTTGTTACCCGTTATGAGACTTTGAGCCAACAACTAAAGTTCTCTGAGCCTCAGTGTCCCCATCTATAAAATGGGGATGCTACCTCTCAGGGTTGTTGGAAGAGAAAGAATGTATCCAGGCTCCCAAGGGGAGTTACACAGATGCAAAGTAGGGTGTTTTTTGTTTTTTGTTTTTTGATAACCCAGAAAAGAAATACAAAGTCAATCAAAATTTCAGAAACCCAGTAGGTGGAGCTTATAACAGTATAAATGTCAAACTACTACTCTTTAGTATGAGACAAAAAAGGGAAGAAAAAATTCCAGATTAAAAGATACTTGAAAGGAAAAAAAAAAGATACCTGAGAGATATTTTAGACTTAGAGCATTTTGGTGTCGATAACTTTGAAAGTCAGCAAAACAAACCTTCATTCAAGAAAGACTTCAGTTCCTAAAATGTGTTTGGGAAAACACTTGCAACAAGGGGCCTATAGCCAAACAAATAGTAGGAACACAGCACATTACAGCTCTCTCTTAGAAAGTCACAATGCATGATAGTGTGACGAATGCCCTAAGAAGTCCTCTGCAAGAAGACCTGTTCAACCCACAGTTTCCCAACTTACTTCATCATGGAATCTTCCACTCACTCTTGGCCCTATCCCACCTGAACATCCCCTGTCCTCTCAATTCTTCTGAGCTAGTGCTCAGCAGAACACACTTTAGAAAATGCTGAATTAGAGAGCTTGTGGATTCTGTTTAGATCAAGCTAGAGTTTACAGTCCTCATGGTTCCCTTGCACTAAAAATGTTCACCAGACTTGAGCAAAGCCGTGTGGCCAACTGCTGACCTCACCATGACCAAAGAGATTCTCTCCTAAAAGCCCTTAACACTCTGTAGGTGGCACATGAGCGGCAGCAGAATCCTGAGCCCAGAGCCGATGTGTGCAGCCTGTGAGCCCTACTGAGGGGGCAGTAGAAACAGGAACAGGACCCTCTGGGCTCCTGCCATCATGTCGGGTTTATTCTGAACCACCACGTCCTTCAGTCTAACCAGTGCTGGAAAACATCTGTTCCTCAAATAGCCGGCTGACTGATGCTGCCAATGTTTCTAGATCCTATCACACAGGAAGGTGCATGGCAGCAGCTTCCAAAGGTGCCACTGGATACGCCCAGTCCCACGTGCCTTCAGCCACCTTCCCCTGTGCCCCACCCCCCTGCCATGTCGCACATGCCAGTCACACACAGAGCTACCTCTTGGCTTCTAGCACATGCAAAAACAGCTGTCCTTGGGACAGACTGGCATGCCAGAAAAGAGTTTTGGAGACAAAACTGCTACTTCTGGGAAAAACTAGCAGATCAAAGGGCATGACTGGCATTCTCTTCTGTCTCCATGACATCTTCATTTTGAACAGAAAGTGGAGTTTGGATAACACTGACAGCTGCTGATGCTTCGGTAGGAGGTCTGAAGCCCACAGTTCCTCCAAATGGCAAGTCCTTTTGCTCCCTCCTCCCCCTCGGTGGCATGCAGGCTGCCACCTGAAGCCTTGCCTGGCTTTGTTCCCTCCACGGACACTCGCTGGCAGCAAGGCCTGTGTTCTGCCTGACATTCACACCCCACTCTGCTCAAACCACATCAAGGAGCTGCAAAGTGATATACAGTGGAAGGTGGAAGAATAGGCAGCTGCCAACTGAGGCATGAAAGTCCTCTTCCCTCCCAAACATTCTCTCCCACCATCTGTAAGTGCCTCAAATATTACAGTAAGGCTTTCATTTCTTGGGCTGGAAGCAGGGACAGCAAGATGGAGTTACATGGTGGATGCAACTCCTCCTCCTCTGTGTTGGTGACAGGCATCCTTTGCAACCCAGGAATTCATTTCTTGTGAATCCTGACTCTGCACTCAGTTCCATCTCAACCCAGGCAGCCACCACCCTATTAAACTTTCCATGAGGTTTTAGTCCCATTAAATATACCTTCTCTTCCCCTACTTGTATATTAAATGAAAAGATTTGAAGTAATTTAGAGGAATCCAGAAAAAAAAAGTATGCTGGGGGGAGACGGATGATAGATGGAAACAAAGATGGCAGATAGCTAATAAATGTTGAAGAAGATAGCTATATGTGGGTTTATTACAACTTTCTCTCTACTTTTGTGTTTGAAAATTCTATAATAAAAATTTAAATTAAAATATATTTGTGTGAAATCAATATCTATTTATGATTTTTAAAAAAACTCTCCAGAAAGTGGGCATAGAGAGAACATACCTCAATATAATAAAGGCCACATATGACAAACCCACAGCTAACAACATACTCAACAGTGAAACGCTGAAAGCATTTCCTCTAAGATCAGGAACAAGACAAGGATGCCCACTCTCACCACTTTTATTCAACATAGTTTTGGAAGTCCTAGTCACAGCAATCAGAGAAGAAAAAAAAATAAAAAGAATCCAAATGGGAAAGGAAGAAGTAAAACAGTCACTGTTTGCAGATGACATGACTTTAGGATAGAAAATCCTAAAGACACCACCAGAAAACTACTAGAGCTCATCACTGAATTTGGTAAAGTTGCAGGATACAAAATCAATATACAGAAATCTGTTACATTTCTATACACTAACAATGATCTACCAGAAAGAGAATTTAAGGAAACAATCCCATTTACCATCACATTGAAAAGAATAAAATACCTAGGAATAAATCTACCTAAGGAGTTAGAAGACCTGTACTAGGAAAACCATAAGACAATGATGAAAAAAATTGAAGACGACACAAACAGATGGAAAAATATACTGTGTTCTTGGATTGGAAGAATTAATATTGTGAAAATGACCATATTACCCAAGGCAATCTACAGATTCAACGCAATCCCTACTAAAAGCATTTTTTACAGAACAAGAACAAGTAATTTAAAATTTTTTATGGAAACACAAAAGACCCCGAATAGCCAAAGCAATCTTGAGAAAGAAGAGCAAAGCTGGAGGAATCACACTCCCTGACTTCAGACTCTACTACAAAGCTACAGTAATCAAAACAGTATAGTACTTGCACCAGAAATAAACCCACACACCTATGGTCAATTAATCTATGATAAAGGAGGCAGGAACACACAATGAAGAAAAGACAATCTTCAATAAGTGGTGCTGGGAAAACTGGACAGCTACATGTAAAAGAATGAAATTAGAACATTCTCTAACACCATATACAAAAATAAACTCAAAATGGATTAAAAACCTAAATGTAAGACCAGATACTATAAAACTCCTAGAGGAAAAGAGGCAGAACCTTCTTTGACATAAATCGTAGCCGTACTTTTTTGGATTCGTCTCCTAAAGCAAAGGAAATAAAAACAAAAATAAACAAATGGGACCTAATTAAACTTAAAAGCTTTTGCACAGCAAAGGAAACCATCAACAAAATGAAAAGACAACCTACTGAATGGGAGAAAATATTTGCAAATGATATGACCAATAAGGGGTTAATATCCAACTTATATAAACAGCTCACAGAATTCAACATCAAAGAAAAAATTTAGAAATAAAGGTCTTAAATTTAAAAAAAAAAAGGTCAGAAGAATTGAATAGACATTTTTCCAAAGAGGAAATGCAGATAGCCAACAAGCACTTGAAAAGATGCTCAACAACACTAATCATCAGGGAAATGCAAATCAAAACCACAATGAGATGTCCAGAATAAGTAATTCTATAGAGCAAAAAAATAGATCAATGGTTGCCTAGGGCTAGGGGACTGGAGTGAAATGGGGAACAGCTGCTAATGGATATGAGGTTTCTTTTTGGGGAGCTGTTCTAAATTTGACTGTGATGATGGTTGCATAACTGTGAGTATACTAAAAACTGTTGAATTGTACACTTTAAATAGATGAATTATATGGCATGCAAATTATATCTCAATAAGGCTGTTATTAACTATAAAAAAATCCACACTGAGATATCACCTCACACCTGTCAGAATGGCTATCATCAAAAAGACCACAAATAACAAATGTTGGCGAGGATGTGGAGAAAAGGGAACCTTCATACACTGTTGGTGGGAACGTAAATTGGTGAAGCCACTGTGGAAAACAGTATGGAGGTTTCTCAAAAAATTAAAAATAGAACTACCGTATGACCTAGCAATTCCACTCCTGGGTATATATCCAAAAAAACAAAAACACACTAATTTGAAAAGATATATGCATCCCAATGTTCATAACAGCTTTATTTACAATAGCCAAGATACAGAAGAAGCCCAAGTGCCCATCACCAGATGAATTGATAAAGAAGATGTGATATATAGATATAGATATAGATATAGATATGAAACTGAATACTACTCAGCCATTAAAAAGAATGAAATTTTGCCATTTGCAACAACATAGATGGACTTGCGGGGCATTATGTTAAGTGAAATAAGTCAGACAGAGTAAGACATATACTGTATGTATAAGTAGATTCTACTTATATGAAGAATCTAAAAATACCAAAAACTAGTGAATATAACAAAAAAACAAGCAGACTCACAGCTTTAGAGCACAAACCAGTGGTTACCAGGGTGGGAGGGTAGAATATAGGGGTAGGGGATTAAAAGGTATAAACTATTAGGTATAAAATAAGCTACAGGGATATATTGTACAACACGGGGAATGTAGACAATTTTATAACAACTATAAATAGAGTATAACCTTTAAAAATTGTGAATCAGTATATTGTACACCTGTAACTTATATAATATTGTACATCAACTATACTTCAACTTTAAAAAAGAGAGAAAATAAACAAACAAATTAATTAAATATGTGTGCATATACACACACACAAACACAAACATACCTTTCTAGTTTCCCTCTGAACCTGATATCATTTTAAACAGTTATTGGCAATTTAAATTGTAATGTGAACAAGTTTTATTTTTTGCCTCTTTTTTGAAAGTAGATTTTGACAGTAAAAAATAGAAAGATAGCTGAATTCTCAGCAGGCAGAAGAAGGTTATCAGTTGGGGAAGGGAGGAGGCAGATATATTTGGGAGGCTGGGGTCCCTAAAAATATTTGGAAGGATGCTTGCTTTACAAGTGTTGAGGCTGGGGCTATTTCAGAACAATCATATTAGGATTGGGAAGTTTGGTGGAGAAATTGAACAGACGTTTGTTCTTGGCCTCGCTGATTTCTGAAGTGTTCATCTTCCTTGTTATCCACCTCTGCTTTTTGCATCAGCCAGTTGAGTGTTAGAGGCCAAAGTTTTGCTTTGAGGTATGAACTTTGAAAGTCTGTGGGCCAGCCCACCTGCTGTTTCAGGTTAATGACTATTCATTTCTCTGATCCCAAGGACACCTGTGGATCTGGTCTCAGCCTCCAGCAGATTTAGAAGATTTCACTTCTTGTCCATAATTTATTGAACCATTCTTATTCAAGCTTCTCAGGAGAGACCACCATTCAAAATATTATGAAGTAGAAGAAGTTGGTCTTCCCCACCCACCACCCCAATGACTCCTCCTGCCATTATGTCCCCTTCTAAACTCAGGCTGTTCCCCTATTTAAAAAACAATCAATAAAAAATTCTTCTTCTATAGGAACATCAATTCTTAAAGCATTCAGCAATTGGAGTCTGGTTAAATAAATTGGAGTTATCCACACCATGGAATATCTATGCAACTGTTAAAAAGGATGCATTAGATCCATAGGGACTGACATGAAAAGATCTCCAAGATATACTATTTAGAGTGTGGTGAAAATCCTGTTGCCCTATGGGACTGAAGGGACAAATTCATTCCCCGCCTAGAGAGGAAGTGTCTTACCTGTTAATCACCAGAAGCAATCACTGACAAAGCCTGTGGCTCAGTGGAAAGCCAGATCTAAATGGTTGAGCACGGTGGGATGGCAGAGTTTAAAAATGGTCTTGTGCCTTGTTCCAGGAAAAAGCAAAGCTACTCTCTTCTACACAGAGATCTGACAGCAGCTGAAAGGATCAAAGTCAGGCACGATTTTTGTATACTTATGCCAGCCTTTGGGGGATGGAAAGCAGTTACCTTAAGATCCAAACCTATAAGATGTAAGTTTCTGAGCATCCAACACTCTCTTTGTTTATTTTCTTCTTTTCACACCTGAGTATTAAATAAAGATCTTTGAAAATGCCAAGGGATCCCATCCATCCTAGAGACAAAGAAGAAAAGGAAGTGTTGTGCTTCCTGGCTCTAAATTTCAAAGAGGTAATTCCATGCCCTCTAGTAGGGTGACTACACCGGACAGGAGGTAAACCTCAGGGGGTCAAACTCTTTCCGTTCACACTCCAATCTGGATATTTTCATGTCTATCCTCTGATCTTTTGCTGGGCAAATGACTGTGTGGAACAAAAGCTACATTTCCCAAACTCCCTTGCCAGTTGTGGCCAATTGACTAAGTCCTGGCCAAAGAAAAGTAAGAGGATATGGTAAGTGCAATGGTAAGTGTAATTTCTGGGCAGGGCCCTTAAGGAGAGGAACCCTGGCTTTTCCTTACTTTTTCCTGCTGGTTGGAACGTGAACATATGGCTGGAGATTGAGCAACCATTTTGGACCGCTAGGTGGAAGATTCATGTTAAAGATGGAGGGCAACCAGACACAAGGAGCCTGGGTTCCCAATTTTAGAGCTGCCGTACCAGTTCAGGGGAGCCTGAAATAAACTTCAGTTTAGTTCAATTGGATTGTGTTGGATTCTCTCTGATAGCCAAGCTTAAACCTGGCTAACAGAGATAGAAAACCATGTTAAGGTCTTCTGCCTTAAAAGAGTCCAAGACTTTTATCAGATGTGTGTGTGTGAATCTTTTCAGAGTCCTGAAATAGCCCAGCAGTCATTTTCATGCCACATAGAACTGAGAATAAGATTACCAAAGAGGGTTCCAGAGATGGGTCATGTGCCTCCTCCTCTATTTCCAAGGAAAAATCTCATTCCTGCAGGTGTCCTAGAAACACCATTCCCTTTTCCTCCAGCCCATCCTGGGATCACCAGCCAGGCTGCAGAATCTGTGGGCAGTAGGTAAGAAGGAGGCTCTCTCCTGCTTTATTTCAGAGCAGTTCCAGTTAGTTCCTTTAACAGTCCAAATGACTAGGTCAGGATGGTCTAATTACAGTAACCAGTGTTCCCCTGAGTCCTTAGGAAAGAACCCCAATTGTGACACTGGACTCTTTATTCCCTTATCCTCCCATAACCCAGATTTAACCCAGATTAAGACAAATTTAAGCAACATTTAATCAGAAATGACTCTTTCTTTCAAATTCATTTATCTCAAGTAGAACTACTGCAGATTTTTTTAAGTCCTAACAGGAAAGACCACTATTCTCAAGGTTGAACCCATGGTTAAAATTAAAAATGGAAAGCCAAGATTCCAAGCAATCAGCAGGGACTGATTTTGCTGGAAAGCAACCAGAAGATGGATGCACCAGCAACGTCTGGTTACAACATTAAAAAAGAAACCCCTTCGGTTGTTAAGACTTCATGGTGGTGTTAAGAAAAAGAAGTCATCCTACATGCTACCAAGTAGAAGAAGCATAAGAGAAAGAAGGTGGAACTGGTTTCCCTGAAATACTCTAAGGCTGATGAGATTGGCAACATTGGTCACCCTCTCCAGGAGTGTCTTCTGGTGGCATCTTCAAGGCGAGCTACTTTGACATACGTGACTTTGCAAGTGTTGTCTAATCCTTGCTTCAATAGACAGACTAGTAAACATGTGGGTTAATACAAAACCATAATGACTTTAGACGTTGAATTTTATTCCAATGTTTTAAATACAAAGATCTTATTTTCAAAAAGACAAAACTATAGTGGTAGAGAACAGATCAGTGGTTGCCAGGGGTTACGAGTTGGGATGATTACTAAGGGGCAGCATAACAGAGCTTCTTGGGGCGATGGGAAGTTCTGTACCCTGATTTGTGCTGGTGGTGGTCCCACAGATTTACATATGTGTTAAAACTCATATAGAACCATACCTCAAAAAATTTTCAAGTTTACTGAATAGCTTTTTAATTAATTAAATTAAATCAAATTAAATTTTAGAAGGTCTTTTCTAAGCAGTCAAGAAATAAACAGACCCATAGGCTAGTTCATGAAGAAAGTATCATTGGAAGTGTCTAGACGGCCAGCATCCGGGTGCCAATCTTGTGCATTTCTTCACACAGAGCCCGCAGTGTCACTTGGAGATGGCCTCAGGGATGAGGACAGCGGGGCAGTAACTGTTCACAAAAGCTAGTACATCTTTTTACAGAAAGACATTCTGCATGCGCAGTGACTCTCAGGAGATCTCCAAAGTGTGCAAAATAAAGCAGCTTGCAAACATGAAAAAGAAAATGCTCCCCTACCTGATTAGTTAACCAGAAAAGTCATCACCAAAAACAAACAAACAAAAAAAAACCCATGTTTACAATGTAAGCATCAGAGTCCATCCTCTACAGATACCAGCACAAGCACAAAGCTTGCTGCCTGGAGACATCCAATGACTCACAGAAACCCAGAAGCACCCATGCATCTGGGAAGGAGGCTGGCACACAGGGAGGAAAGCCCCAAAAGGAGATAAAATCTTCCATCAGCACAGTACGATGGGAACACAGAATAAAACTTGGGTTAATTTATGGGCATGGGTAGAATTTGAGATTTCCTACCCATCTGAGATTGGTGCCTGCCATGCTAACAAAACTCACACCCTGATCACCGCTGATGACTAAATGGTACTTCTTCTTCCCCTCCCACTCCATTTCCCCAGGAGTCACAGGGATGCTCTCTCTGCCGCACACAGTGACTTCAGCTGCAGCTGGGACAGCTGATTCCCATGCATGGTCCAGGGAACCAACTCAAGCATCCTCCTTGTCTCTGCTTGTCTGCCTTAGGGATTTTTTTCCTCTAAATCCCAATTGTTAACAGCAGTCTGAAGGCATTAACACCCGCAAGGGCAACCCTCAACCAATAGGGCTGGAAGTCAGTGAATAAAGCCACCAGCCTCCCCTCCAGAGGGAGAATCCTGACAGGTACTCACCGGAATTGAGCCCACTTGCCCATGTGGTAAGCAGCTCACTATGACTCTTCCTCCTTCTCTGTCTCCCTCGCCCCTTTTCCTTGGCTCTCTGCCAAACAAACTGCTCCCCAGTCCTTTTTTCAGCCTCCTTAGTTTGGGGAAACCCAAACTAAGACCAATGGCTAGATTATTACTCTCTACTCCATCTCACTCATTCTGTGAGGTCCTAGAGCCAGCACCTGAAACATAATTGCGCATTGCCATCCAATGCCAATGACTGGAAAAATATAAATCTCCTAATGTCAGTAAACGCACTAAGAGCTTTTGGCCATTTCTTTCTAATGAGGAAAATGCAGCCTCCTCCCCTTCATCTCAGTCGCCTTTAACCATTTCAGGAAGCTGTTCATGCCTCTCACCCCCAGCCTGGGTTCCCTGTGGCCCCCTGACAGTAAGCAGCAGATCCTGACCGTTTTGGTTTTCTGCCCCCATTTGTGTAACGAGCCCCAGGAGGCTGGCACTCTATGCATTTCAGTGCCCACTGAAGGGCTTGCAATTTCTTCACTAATTAGGGAGGTGAAAGGACGGTGCAGGGGAGGCTCTGCTCCTGCATCTGACACCAGCATGACACCAGGTGGCCCATCCTTCTCCCCCTCTCTCATCAGTCTGTTCAAGCCCACTGCCTTCCAGCCACAACTGCTCAGGTTAAGATACACCAAGATGGAAAGTTGCCACTTGATTAAGATAAAAATAAATTAATCAAAATATGTAACACATTCTTCCCTTGAACAGATGGCCGGGGAGCTTGCCTCATAACGTTGAACATCAAAAATGAATCAGAGGCTCATCTTCCTGCATAATCAAGAATTTGCCCACTGTTTCTATTACAGCCAGGCGGGGGATGGAGATGCCATCAGCAAAGGCTGAGAAACATGGATCCCATCTCGAGCCTCTCCTTAGGCCTGTCCTCATCTGTCAGGTAACACTAGTCTGCATCAGACACCATGTCAGTGTGTGCCTGGGGACAGGGTGGGGGAGACAAGAGGGTATAAAAGAAATGAAAGATGTGGCAGTCTACCCTTTCAGGAGTGATAAAGATACCCTTTATCAAACTGCACCTGTTGACATTTTTTTCGAAGAAAAGGTGTTCCAGCACCTCCTGTTTTTTATCTCTTGGGGACATCCCAGTCCAGACACTTGCGACTTCACTCCAGTTACAACATTTGGGCACATTGTGTTATGATTTATTTGTTTACTTGTCTTAGCTCCCTTGAGCTCTTTGAAGGCAAGGATAATTTCTTCTGTGACTTGGTATCACAGATCCCAGCAAAGACTTAAATAAATGTTTGATGAATGAATAAAAATAATCGGAATTTTTTTAAAGTCTTTATTGAACTTATTACATATTGCTTCTGTTTTATGTTTTGGGTTTTTGGCCCGAAGGCATGTGGGAACTTAGCTCCCCAAACAGGTATCAAACCTGCACCCCCTGCATTGGAAGGCGAAGTCTTAACTACTGGACCGCCAGGGAAGTCCCAATAATCGGAATTATTGAAAGAGCCTCTCAGTTGGTCTAGCTGCCTCCGTTCTCTTTGCTCTATCCCACATGGACACCCATTTAAATCCTTCCAAAACCTTCAGTAAAACAGACCTATAGCAGTTACGAAATTATCTCCAAGACATAAGATGAGGTGAAAAAGGAGGATTCAGAACAGTGCATGTATAATGCATGTATAATTGATTTCAAAGAAGAGGAGGGATATGTATATATATATATATGGTTTATATATTCCTAAATATTTCCAAGTTACATAAGCAAATGAAAAAAAAATAGTTGACTCTGGGAAGGGGGAACTGGGATCTGGGGATAGAAAATAACCTTGCTTTTTCTTACATATCCCTCTGTTCCCTGAATTTTTACCTTCATTGTGTGTATTTCTTTTTCAATTTAAAAAGACAGTTAATAATAATTTTAAGAATCACTGGTTAAATTACCCTCCTGCTCAAAAACATCCATTGACTACCTACTTTCTATAAGTCAGTTAATCTCGTAAACCCCAACCTAACTTTCTAATCATTCCCTGATTGATACACTCTGCAGACCCTCTCACTAGTAAATTCATCACTACACTCTAGGATCATATCTGTTAGTCATTAGAGTTGTTCACAAATATCCCTTCTTCCAGGCACATGGTAAGATTGTATTTCCCTGCCTTTTCTAAAGCTAGGGGTGGTCATGAGCATGGATGGAATGTGGATGTGTTAAGAGCTTGTGGTAGGCATCTTCCAAAATGGATTGAAATAATCCTCGCCTCCTGATATTTACACACTCATATTGTCTCCTCTCCTTGAGTGTGGGCTGGACCTAGGGACTTGCTTCTAACAAATAGAATAAGGCAAAAATAATGGGATGTCATATCACTTGGCCAGCGCACCTTGCATTCATAACATAGGATGCCTTACACATAGCACAGTGCCTTGCCCATGGTTGGAGCCAGTAACTGCTAAATTAATAATATACCACAAACTCAACAAAGTATTGGGGAATAAATTCATGTAGAATAAGCATGTATCAATATAATGGGGTGAATACAATTCTTAAGGAAATAATAGAGCAAATGAGTGCAGAATATGGGTTGAGAGCAGACAAGAAAGGCTTTCTGCAGGAGAGCTTGGGTTCTAATTTGTAATGTGGCAGAGACATGACCTCATATCCAATGGGTACTGTGCCAGGCACCAGGCTAAATGCTGTAAATGTATGATTTTCTTTAACCTTCAAATCAGCCCTGCATGGTAGGTTCTATTATCCTCACTTTACCAGTGAGGAAACTGGGGCTCAGAGAGGTGAAGTGATTTGCCAAAGTTCATGGAGTTAACAAATGGCAGAAATTACAACAGACCCAGATCTGCCTCTCTCCAAAACCCGTTTCTACCACGCCAGAACATAAATGTGGATGCTAGCTTGGTTCTGCCTTTTATTGGGCAGTTTGCTTAACCTCTCTTGCCCTTGTTTCCAACTTGGGCTTAATCACAGATGGTACCTATCTCATAGGGCTGTTTTGAGTATTAAATGACATATGTGAAGTGCATAGAACAGTTCCTGGGCCACGGTAGGTACTCAATAAATGTTAGCCATTGTTACAATTTTTTTAAATGCATTTCAGAAAAAAGACTTTTTCCCCTCCACCAAAAAAGAATTCCTATTAATGCCCCTTTCACTGGCATCTGTTTTTATTTGGTATTCCTATAGCCTGAGTTTTAGAACTGCAAGAAGGGAACATAAAAAGCCATGAGAAACCCAAGAACAGAGTTCATTTCACCTCCCCCCTCCCCCTCCCCAACAACTTCTTGCCCACTCCACACTAGCACTAACTCAAGGAGGGGCTAATTCTGACAGATCCTCAAACAGGACCGGCTACACAATTTGCAAGGCCCAGTGCATAAAGAAAATGTGGGGTACATTTTTTCAAAAGGTATCACTCAAGGTGTCACTCAAAACAGTGACAGCAGAGTGTGAAACCAAGCACAGGCCCTTCTGAGCATGGGGTCCGAGTGACCGCACAGGTCACATGCCCATGAAGCTGTCCCTGTCCTCAAACCTCTTCAGAAGGGGCAAAACGGGGCTGGGAGAGTCTGATGGAAATAAGCCATCTCCCACCCTGGCTTCTCCATCCAGGCAAACACTGATGTCCAAAGCTCCTTCCTGCACATTCACTCAGTATTTTGATTAAAAACCATGATAAACTTGTGGGTGCAACAAAAGAAGAAATTGATGTTTTAATACAACTCATTAGAGCAACTTTATTAACTCCAGAAATAAAAAGAGGATATAAAATGGAAAGATTAGTTTAAAATCAACACTGTACTGGTAAGGGCGGCTGCAATTACAGAAACATTAATTGCTGGGTCGTCTCATTACTGATTAAATAAGAAATCTCAAATACTATTAGACAATTGTGATTAAATGTATGTCATTCTAATTGAATGTGTGGTTTATTGCCTTCCCCTGGATTGGCAGGTCACCTTCCTGTTTTGTGTATTTGGAAAGGGCACACCTATGCAGTGACAGCACGCAGAGCCATCATCCCTCACACAGCCCTGCAACCCTCGGAGTTGTATCCTAAAATACGGCTGTATTTGCAGGTGGGGAAGGACTGTGCCGTACAATAGGGAACCTAAGATGATGGAAATAAATCCCACTTAATGTCACGGCTGGGCATTTTTCCCTCTCATCTCATTACCTGGCTCTGGGTTTTCTGACGCCAGAGCTGCTTTCAGTCCCTCTGGCTTTGGAATCATTTGAGGACTAGAGGGAGTGGGGCATCTTTTTGGCTCAGACAGGAAGCTCCGAGTCCTTGAAACTGGATCTGGCTGGGATCAGGGAGAAATGAAAAACCTTTGGGGGCCCGTGAGCCACAATTACTGAGCCTGTGCGTCTGGAGCCTGTGCTCTGCAACAAGAGAGGCCACAATAGTGAGAGGCCCGCACACCGCGATGAAGAGTGGCCCCCGCTTGCCACAACTAGAGAAAGCCCTCGCACAGAAACGAAGACCCAACACAGCCATAAATAAATAAATAAACAAATACTTAAAAAAAAAAAAAAGAAAAACCTTTGGGCTAACTGCTCCCTCACTCATGCTAAGGAACCTGGGCATAAGAGTCTTCTAAGGCCTGTTCTTTTTCATTTCCCAAGGACAAGGGTACAAAATTAATTTTGTCATCACTCTGACTGGTTTTTGCTACCCACCTATCCCATGGGACATGGACTATACTCTCCCTTCCCTGGTCTTACTTTGCTTGGATTAAAAGCCAAAGTGAAGTGGGATGAGCATCAGGCTGTGTGCTTATGAGATCCAATGCCCCACCGGGCACATGATCCAATTAGGACATTGGATCTAGAACAGGACAGCACCAGCCCCCTGGGGGGATTATGCAGTTGGTTAGTCATTTTTAGGAGCCTTTTGTTGCACACACACTACATACACACACACACACACACACACACACACACACACTGCTTGAGCCTGCGCTTTGGAATTCAGGGGAGGGTGAAACAGGAAGTGGGGATGTGGAGGGTCTTGTACCCAGGAAGGCCCCACAGTGTCCTGCTTGGTTTCAGGCCCCCCTTTTCTTTGATACTCATCAATCCTGAGGGTAGCAGGGATGGGACAAGAAAGGGAATAAAGTTTTGGGTAGAGAGGTTACTCATAAACTCAGCAGGGGAACTCGGTTTTAGGGGGACTCAGTTTCATTTTCCTCACATTCTGCATTCATATTCCCTTCTCTCTTTCCCTTTTCTCCATCTAGTTACTCCTTTCTCCCCTCCTACACTCAGGAAGAGCATGATATAGAAAGGCTAAAAGGAAAGCCTTGGGTCACTGCTATTGATACTCAGCAGGACCCTGTAGGGCTCCTGGGCACAAAAGCCTTTCTGTGTCCACCATTTCTTGATTACAGGAAATAGGCTTCATTCAGCCTCCATGACCTTCCGTGAGCTCCAATGGGCAGGTTCAAACGCTGCTAATTAGGGAAGGGAGGAGATGCAAGACAAGGGAGGAAAAGTCAAAAGAAACAATAGTGCAGGCTTGGGGCAGGGTCTTGGTTCCCCCTCAAGGAATATACATAACAATATCTTTGAGCTATTTTGCAGATATTCCCTCACCAGGTGGGAGAAGTTAACAGTATGCTGCCCACAAGCAGGTAGACCCAAGACCAGCTGGAACCAGAAGGGTGATGATGCCGACTCCCACTTACCTCACCACCAACCAATCAGAAGAACGTCCATGAGCTGATTACACCCTCCTCTTTGAACCATTACTATAAAACTTCTCACTACCCCCTCTAGGTTGGGATGCACACAGTTTTGAGGGCATTAGCCTGCTGTGGCCCCCTTTGCCTGGCAAAGCAATAAAGCTCTTCTTTTCTACTTCACCCAAAACTCTGTCTCTGAGAATTAATTCGGTGTCAGTGTACAGAGGCCGGATTCAGCTTCAATTTTGTAGGTAGATCACAGACAGAAAAGGGCTCTACCAAAATAGTTATGCTGCTTTATTCAGCCAGCTTCCTGACCAGCAATTCTCTGGGCAGAGAAAGCCTGAGCACTTCTGTGCAGTCTGAAATAAACGATGAGGGAAGTACAATCACTGGGCTGACAGCACCTGTGAGATGCAAGTACAGGAAGGCTTTCTTTCCATTCCATCAATTCTTCTTCGGTACAGAACAAAAATCAATAACAGCTCACTTCAAATTTACAACTTTCCCAATTTGGAAGTTCAACTTTTAAGCCTCCTTTAAACATGCTGTCCTAACTTGGGCCTCAGTTCCAGAGCACAGAATCCCTCCACATAGTCCATAAACACAGCCAAGAGAGGATCCTTGGGAAGCCAGGGCTGCAGCCACCTCTGAGAAGGGTGTCTCTGCATTAGAATCTGTAGTCAAAGGCCCCAGCCTGCCCTGGTTCCGGAATCTCATTTCATTTCTGCTATGCACTTGGCAGGCTGGTAGGTGTGACAAATTGCCTTATCTTCGTCTAACCTTTGTCTAACCTTTGTTGGACCCATGCTTGCTTCAGGGTTTCACTTTAATATATGGCTTCAGTTTAATAGCAAAGTGGTTCTCTTAAAATGTCAGACTGTAAAATGCTGAATCATTCACCAAGAAAAGACTGGTCCTGAGTTAAAATTAGAATCACTGGGATATGCAGAGTAAGACCACACATCTTCAGTCTAAATAGAGGGAGATGGAGCTTAAGTTCAGATTAAATTTAGAAGGTAGCTCTGAGCTCCAAAGATACTGTGCGCTCTGAGAGACCAGAATGAATCAGCTAGAAGGATGAAGCATCAATGAAATATTGTTACACCTAAAAACAAACATAGCGAGAGCAGAGTGGATGTGACGTTCAACGTTTTATGTACTTAACCACTGACTATGCTGTACTAGAGACAAAACTATGAAGACAACCTAGCAAACAGGTTAGAGGTGTAAGAAGAGATACAATCCTGCTCATAGGCCCAGAAGGTTCTTTTATTTTTGCTTTATAATTGTCTTGTCTTTGTATTTGTAAGTGAATTAAACTCCCGAGTAATAACTGTTTCAGGCAGAACCATTCATGAATCCTAAAATCAGTGGGCAAAATCTGAGAAGAAACAGGATATTTATAACGTAACTCCCCACCAAATACTTATTACAAAAGTAAAAGCAGTAAGTTTACAGGGGAGAAACCTGGCAGTCCCCACCTTAAACAAGAGATCAAAGTGAACATCACAGGTACCAGAACAAAGAGAGGTCAAGTGCCTCCTGATATGATGCTCTGAGAAGGACACAACGTCACTTCTGTGGTGCTTTTGCCAAAAATGCATAGCCTGGATTTAAATCACAATGAGACATCACATAAACCCAAATTAAGAACATTCTAGAAGATAACTGGCCAGCACTTTTCAAACATGAAAAGGTCATCAGAGACAAATTAAAACCAAAGAACTGTTTCAGATGAAAGGGCACTAAGGAGGCAGGACAATCATATGTAAGGTGTGATCCTAAATTGGATCCTGGATTGGATCCTGGACCTGAGAAAGGGCATAGTAGGAAAACTGGCAAAATCTGAATTAAGTCTACAGACTAGATAATAGTATGTATCAATGCTAATAGCTTTGATCATTGTCCTCTAGGTTATACAAGATGTTAACATTTGGGGGAATCTGGGTGAGGGGAATTTTTTGTACTATTTTTGTAACTTTTTTCTTAAGTCTGAAATGAATTCGAAATGAAAAGTTAAAAATAAATAAAACGTTAAGTGAATTAAAGGATCTCAATTTAGCAGTTGTAAGGATAGGAGGAGGGGACCCTTGTTCTGCAAAGTCCCTCCTCCCCAGTCTCAGAGGAAAAGAGTTTTGATAACGGTTGAAAACATAATAGTACAATCAAAAATATACAAAACCAGCTATATAAACAATGAAGCATACGGCATGGGTTTCTTTTTTCCTGTAATTGTGTAAAATCTGCGCGTTTTTCATCAAGATGGACAACATGAGCTTTGAGGCTAGAAGACCCTAGTGTGAAGTGAGGCCGAGCGGCTCTGTCCCCAGTGAGCAAAATAGAGGCAGCCGCCACCACTGCCTGGGGGCCCAGGCACCTTGGCTGAGTTTCTCGTGGCTCTGTCTCCTCCTCCATTAAACAGATCCATCTTGGTTCCTGTGCTAAGAGGTATGAAAGGGCAGTGCAGGCTGCGTATCCCTGTCTCCCTGCAGAGCGGGGTGGGGCTGTGCTGCCAGAGGAGCAGCCCGGGCCACTGCAGCTTGCCTGGCTGGAGGAGACGGCCGCCTTCACTCCAGGACAGCTAGGTGTGAAGGCCCTGGCCTCAGCCTCCATGCCTCCAGGACGGGGGCAGGCGAGGGTCCTCTGCAAGGGACAGGACAAGCCCCACACTCACCACCAGAGTCATGCCATTTGGGATTTGAGCTGCCAGCTCCCTGCAGCCTCCCCACTCCTCTTCCGTGCTCTCGCTCTCTCTCATCAGCACATTCCCCGCTGCCAGGCTGCTGTGTTAGAGGCACAGTTTACATTTTACATCAACAACCTGGTGGCAGGCAGGTGCCGGGGTCTGGCAGGAGACGGGAGACTCGCAGGCTTGGGTCCCATCGAGCTCTTTTTCACGGAGACTGGGGTGGGAGCCTGTCAGGGTGCCCTATTCCACCCCAGCCACAAGGAGATCTCATTCATTCCCCATCCACAGTACTCACTCCTGCTGCCACCGGCTCATTCTCAACCCCCTAGAGCGCGCGCGCGCGCGCGCACACACACACACACACACACACACACACACACACACACAAATTGCTGCTCTTGTGGAGGGCATAGAAGCCTACAGTTCCTCCAGGTCCTGCACTGACTGGTTCACAGGGCAGGGGCCAGGCAGTCTGTGCTTGTTAGTGTCAAAGTCACTTTCTGACCCAGCCCATCAATCATTTAGCCCCTGCTCCCATCCACCTGCCTGTCCTCCAAAGGCAAATGGAGAGCAGTGAAGCTGCTTCCCAGCCTCTGGGAGCTGGTCTCCCTCTCCCCAAATGGCTAAGTCGACAAGTGTTTATGCAGCCCTCCTGTCTGTCAAATAAGCCACAACTGTCAAAAGGGATCTGCAAAAGCCTTCAAAGTCAGACAAATCGGGATGCAAGTTCTGGCCCTAGAGCTTGCTAGCTGGGCATCCTTGTCTGAGTCACTACCTTTCTGATTTCAATGACCTCACATGAAAAACAGAAAACATACCTACCTTGCAGGGTTGTTCTGAGGCTCAAACAAGATAATGTCTACTAATCACCTAATGCAGGAAATGGCACATGCTGGACAGTCAGTATATGTTTAGTCCCAACTTCCTTAGTAATACAATGATTGTTCATGGAGCACACCAGTCTCTGATGTGGGCACTTTACCTAAATCATCTCGTGTAATCTCACTGTAAACCTACGAGGCAGCGATCTTCATCCCCTTACAGAGGTCAAGTAACTTGCTCAAGGCCACACAGGCAGGAAGTGGCAGAGCAGGGACTCATCATTCTGATCCCAAACATGAGGCTTTCTGGTCTTCAATGCATGGGGTCCCTCCTGCTTTTTCACACATCAGGACTGGGCTGACATCAACAAATGGGGCAACTGGGAGGCACCAGATCCTGGAACCAGAAGCAGGGACAGGAAAGAAGGCCAGTCCAGGATCCACAGCAGCAGACCCAGTGGTGGAAGGAAGGGAAGGAGCACCTCAGCTCAAAGTACAATCACACAAACTGAGAGTCGCACACCAGCTTGGTCGGGGGCGGGGAGCCAGCAGGTCCACCTGCCGACTGAGCACAGCTGGGGAGCCTGGGTCGGAGGACACTCAGAGCACTGCATGGGAAGTGTGCTGGTCAGATTACCCTTCCATTCAAAGTGTGGTTCCAGGACCAGCAGCACCACCTGGGAGGCTGTTAGAAATACAGAACCTCAGGCCCTCCCAGACCACCTGAATCAGAATCCCATGCTTAACACTATTCACAGGTGTTTCTTATGTACATTCAAGTTTGATAGGCACTGGGTCAGAAAGTGGCTGGTCCTCAGCCACTAAACTTGGGAAAGCATAGAGCAGCGGTTCTCAAGCTGGACTAGATATTGAATCACCTGGGGAACTTTTAAAAATCTCAATGTCCAGGGCCAACCCCAGATCACTTAAATCAGAATTGGATATCAGTGTTTTAAAACCCTCCGATAGGCATGAGAGTATGGTTGCTAAGAGGAAAAATTCTGGAGTTACGTTCAAATTCTGACTCTATTTACTGATGGCCTCACCTTGGGCATGTCAGCTCACGTCCAGGATCCTCATCTGGATAGTAGTGACAATGACGTTATCCAGTCCACAGGGTTGTTTGTAAGGATCTGTGACCCAAGAACCAGGAATGCCCTGGCAAACTCTAAAGTGCTAGAAGGGTGGGACTTACTCTTTTTGCTTTTCACATTACATTTCCTCTGCAGCTCAAAACCAAAGGAAGTGAGACCTTGTTGCTTTGGCTTTTATCATTTAACTTAACCTTAATTCACCCCCCTCTACACACACACACACACACACACACACACACACAAAGTCCCTAGAAGGCACAGGAGAAGAAAACCATCCTCTGGATTTGCCTCACTTAGTCCTGAGTTTCCCACCTACCCCAATCCTTCTCATCTCCCTCTCAACACCCCGAGGTACATGATACACTGAAGCAAGCGGAGAAAGAGCATCCAGGTCTGAGCTCCCAGGCCTTAGAGTCTGACAAACCAGTCAGAACTTTTAGCCCTGAAGTCTTGTTCCAGGATACACACGGATGTACTCAACACGTGGGCTGGGGGTCAAGAGCGCTACTTCGATCTCAACACAGCCTCTTCCTTTTGGTCAGATCAGGATGGGTCAACTACAGACTAAGACAGGAGGTCCTGGTAGAAAGAGCAGATACATGGAGAAGACCTGTGATCACGTGAGAGAGTCTTCAGGTGGGGGAGGTCCAGAATTTCATGCTTATCCCCAGCTCTGCCTCTGACTTACCTGTGCCACTGGATGAACTGTTTAACCACTCTCAGTTCCTACCTCTCCTCCTGGTGTTGCCCTCCTGCATAAATCTCTATTAACCCCTGGAATATTGTTAGAAAGTTACAAACAGTCCATCCAGTGTCAATTAATAAAGAATGGCTTCTATTCATAGATATTTGATCCTATTTAAAGTACTTGATAGATGGTAAACAAAGTAAGTATTATTATCCCCATTTTATAAATTTAAAAACTGGAATTTGGGTCCACTGATAAAATTGCTCAACGTCTTAAAGTTTTATGTGAAAGGCAATGTGGAGAATAAAACCCAGGACTTCTGACTCCTAGGCCAGTGCTCTCCCACACTGCTAACTCCAGCTGCATTCTACTAAATGTATCCATGAGAAACATATTTCCATTTCTACCTCCACAGAGAAAAGCAATGGTGCAGGTGTGCCATGTCCAGTTGTGGCTGGTCCTGCTTTAGAACTGAAGGGAGAGTTTACTTTCCAAATAAAGTCACTGCTAGAAAGAAAGTTTGCAAAATCTGGATTTCATACGAAAGAGTTTTTCTGATTAGAGGGAAGCAGGAACAACGCCAAGGAAAATCTAATGGGAGACAGCTGGAGATGCAGGTGTGCAGACTTATAAATTACTCTGCAACTCTTCACGAGAGCCCCCCAAGACCCACAACTCAGTGGGAAGACTGGTGCTCGATTCCACCCAAGTAACTCATAGGCCTGAGAGGAGGGTCATGGCCTGGCACTCCAGCTCCCCTCAGGACAGGACCTAGTGGGCTTTCTTCCCAAAGCCAAGAGTGATAGGCACCTCTGGGGAGCCTGCCCAAGGCACAATGAGCCTCTTTCTCTGAGAACTGCTGCCCCCCTGCCACCCCCTCCGAGCCCTGAGTTGGAGCCAGCAATTAACGCTAGTACCTTCACATACATATACATACCCAACCACAGCTGATTGGGCCAGACTGGTCACCTGACCTAAGCCAGGCCCGTCAAGTTCTCTCTCTCCCTGGAGTCTGGAATTAGGACAGACTCCAGGAAGAGCCATCAGTCAGCCTGAGGTGGATTACTTGAACAGAGAAAATGCAGAAGCTCTGAGGCATACATTTTACTCCACGCCCATGAGAAGCAGACAAAGTCACATTGCATCCTGAAAAGGCCTGTGTTTACGATTAATGTTTCTTTCACAGGAAAGCAGGGGAAGAGAGTGAATGGAAGGTCTGGGTTCCTAACAGCTTTGGCGCCTCTAGTCCAACTGTCCTTGTATTCTCTAAGGTACTCCAGCATCCCAATATACAGTTTTTTGGTTTTTTTCTTTTCTTTCTCTCTTTCTCCCCCTTCCCCACCCTGCCCCCACTGGCTGTAATTAGTTTCTATTATTAACAATCAAAAATACCTTGAATAAGACCCCAATAAGAATTACTCTCCACTTGATGACTGTTTGACATAGTTACCTGCTAGCAAAAGAAGTCTCACCCCTGCCTCCTCCAAAGGCCCATGCAATGAAATTTAGAAAAGTATCTGAAGACAACTTTGGACCCAGTGGATGCTTCATGAAGTGATTTAAGGTAAACAGAACATAAGTAAACTGAACTAATTCCTAGACCTACTTTTTAAAAAATCAAATCAAATCACTTAGGGTTTAAAATGGCATCTGGCTGGATGCTCCTGATGAAGTGTCTCCAAACTTTTCCCTAAATTACTTACAAGACAGAAAAAAAAGACAAAAATTCACAACAACATCAAAAGTGAAGATGAACCAACAAACTGTTACCTGAATCTAAAAGGAATTTCTATTACCTCAATAAAGCTAATGAAGCTAAGCTGCATTGAGACAAACAATCCATGTTTCACCTTATAAAACAGGGTAACCCCACCCACCTGAAAAATGATAAGAATACTTTGCCTTTCTCCTACTTTCTACCCCCAGTTCAGAGATCCAGGACCTAACCAAACAAACGGCTGGCTCTCTACTATGGGTGCTACTCTTTGGATAGGCCAGAGAACTATTCTGTCTCCCCCAATCTATCTACATCCATTCACAGACAATTCCTGGGAAACCATGGAACAGGAATTAGAAGAGGACCAGCAATAGCACATCACATTTTGGAAGGTATTTTTCCCACACATGATGCTTCACAGGCAGGACAAAGGCAGTTTGGGCTGGAGAGAAAGATTTTGACATACTCATCAGTTCTGAATGTTAGAGAACAGGCAGAAGTAGGAGGAGATCCCACATCAGTTCAGCAGGGCTGCACAAGATGAATCCCATCAATTTTGGGAACTGCTGAGGAGCTATGCACCTCAGCTGGCCCTCCAGCTGCACACCTAAGGAATAGGGCAGTGAGGAAAACCAAAGACAAGCCACACTTCCTCTGTTAGCAAGCACCAAGTCTCCATAGGGCTCTACATGTTTTAAGGTAAATAAAGTGAAGAGGGTAGTGGGGTAGGGGCGATGGGACCTATAGAAAAACAATGTCACAAACAAGAAAAAGAGAATCACCCAGAAGACTAAGAAAAAGAACACATCTCTGAGGATGATTTACTATAGAAACCAGAAGAAAATTTTAGGAAATTGGCATCTATAATATGAAAAACATAACATGAGGTTTTTATGTTATGAGGTTGAAACTGAAAACAAGCTGAGCTAAAACTGATACCAGGATAAACTTCAAAGACTGCCACCTTGAAATGACTTTATAGGTCTTACCAAAATGTGATGGGGGGAAGTTCCTTTGTTTATGCAAAGCCTAATTGTGAACCTTTTAAAATAAACAATAAGATATAACTTCTAATAATAAAAGAGACAACAGTTAGTTAAAAGAGTGGAGTGTTTTAAAATATGTCATCCAAAACAACATTAGACAATGTTCATTTATTATCCATGCAGGTTTCAGTCACTTGCCTGTGAGAGTTCTTCTTTTCTTCTTTTATCAAATGTCTGAGCAAATCAGAACTCCACGTACCCACTGGGGAAAGGTGGTATTCTGAAGCTTTTTTTTTTTGGCAGAAGTGACAGGAGTGTTAAAATCCAATAATTAGGACTTCCCTGATGGCACAGTGGTTAAGAATCCGCCTGCCAATGCAGGGGACACGGGTTCAAGCCCTGGTCCGGAAAGATCCCACATGCCACGTGGGAGCAACTAAGCCCGTGCACCACAACTACTGAGCCTGTGCTCTAGAGCCTGTGAGCCACAACTACTGAACCCACATGCCACAACTACTGAAGCCTGCAAGCCTAGAGCCCGTGCTCCGCAACAAGAGAAGCCACCGCAATGAGAAGCCTGCGCACTGCAACAAAGAGTAGCCCCCGCTCGCCGCAACTAGAGAAAGCCTGTGTGCAGCAACTAAGACCCAATGAAACCAAAAATAAATAAACAAATAGATAAATTTATTTTTAAAAATCCATTAATTACTTCATTACCTCATTTGAGATAGTTTCACTGTCCAAGTTACGCTCTTTTCTTAGCAGCAACAGTAATTAAGAAAGCAAAATTTAAGGCAGTTCTCATAGAAATTTTATAAGAATTTTGTAAAAATCTTTTAGAAAAGGTACATGGTGATTTTGGAATATGTATTATTAGAGTAAATTCAGCTGCTGTACAAATACACCCAATATTTATATATTGGATGAAATATAATAAAAGTTGATTTGTCACTTAGAAAACAGCCTAAGACAAATGTTCCAAGGTGCCAAGAGCAGCTCTCCAACCTTGGGCACCCAGGATAACAAAAGTTCTTCCATCTTCATCATGTGGCTTCCAAGGTTGTCATTGTCATCTCCTGGCACTTAGCTGGAATAAGGAAAAAAGAGCATGGAGAAGAGCTCAATGAATGCTCTTATGGGGAAGTTCTGTAAGTCATACACATCACTTGAATTCACTAGAACTCAGTTGTATGGTAAATATTCAGGGGCTTCAGGCCTATGAAAGAGAATCTGACCAGTGGTCTCCAAGAACAGATAGAAAGAAAGCTAGTTTTGATAAGAAAACTATCTCCAAGAAAATAAAATTATTTAACAATAATTAATAGGAAGCAGTAAATGAGTGGAATTGACATGGCAGAAAATCAAATAAGTATTACGGATGGCAAATTTGAGAAACACTTCCAAAATGCAGAGAAAGAGAACAAAGAATTGAAACTATCATATATCACTGATTCTAAGATGTCCACTTTTGCACATGTTTACAATTCAGAAATCAGGTTAGGTCTTACAATCGGTGGCATCTTACAATCATAGTGGACCAGGAGGCTGTCCCAGTGAGGTTGTCAAGTCCTGGGCATGGCCAAACGTGGTCTCAGCTGTTCATGTTGTAAGCACTTTAATTGATTTATGTACATTGTTGTGATTACATGGGAGTTTAATTGCCATTTAAAATGTCTTTTAAAAGATTACACTATGATTTGGCATTGAAACAAGAAGTTATTGTGTATGCAGAAAGGCGTGGAATTAGAGCAGTGGGATGTAATTTGATATCACTGAAGTAAATATCTGTTATTGGAGCAATGACTGCAATTCCTTTTTTTTTTAAGCCAAGTTCTTTATGGGATCCAAGAAAGGGAAAAGAAGTTATCCTTAAGTAGAAGCTTAGAAGCTGTGTTGTTTTGTAACTGAGATACACGCAAAAGAGACTGCCTGTCACATGCCAAACAATGCAACTGAAGGCAGGAGAAACTGCCAAATCTCTCAAAATAGATGAAATACATCAAAACAAGAAGGAAGCTGGTGTGATCAATTTACCAATTTCACAGGGCTGTAATTATGGCATTATGTCATAGTTTAACTGGCAACATTTTTTCTTCCTTAGTTGTACATAAAATATAAGTGCTTCTTACAATCAATAAAATACAGTAATTAAAAAAGAAGATGACAGCTATGGAAGACCAGGAACAGAGATTCAGCCCAAGAATTATGTTTCTGAAGAAGAATCCAGAACAATCAAAGAAGAAGCCATCACTGAAGATATAGTGAAAGAAAACTTTCCAAAAAGGGAGGGGAAGAGGGGAAGCTAAGAGAAAGAAACGGGTTTGCCAGGTTCCAGGGAAAAGTAACTAACAGAGACTCATACCTAAAAATATCCTGACAACTTTTTAAATTAAAATAGAAAACATGTTTTCTATGTATGTATCTCCAGACCAATAAAAGAAGATAAAAATATCTATAAAGGAATAAAAATCATGCTGACCTTGGTCTTCTCATCTATGATACAGTGATGTCTATAGAGTTTTGACATGGAAAAAATTTAGACTCAGGTATTTTACTCACAGATAAGTTTTAGTTTTTGAGAGGAGTTAACGAAAAAGACATTCATAAGAGCTCAAAATGTCTGCCACTCATATACTGTTTAAATCACTTTAAAATATATTCCAACTGCTCAAGTCATGACTTAAAATTAGGAGCTCAAGAATGGGAAAACCAAAATATAAAAGGACTAGCAGTGAGCATTGAAGCCAATCACACATAAAGATAGGTCTAAGACAGTTATTTAAATACAGTTACAAGACAGAATATAAGTGTCAAATATATGTGTCAAGAACATAAGTGTCAAAAATCTAGATCCAGGACATACAACATCAAAAAATAATTTAATAATAACCGAGATTGCAAACCCATAATTAACTCATAATCTTTCAGGTAAGAAAGAGGAACAGAGGGAAATAAAAAGATACAAAAGTCATTATCCTACACAGTTGTGAGCCTAAAAATACTGTTTTACTCTTGACTTTACCACTGGGAGAAATATTGATTGGTGTTCACATACATTTTTAGAAACACATTACATATGAGAGTAGGGGGCTGTCCTTAAAAAGATTAAACTTCACCCCTGCCTCAAGGTCTTTAGTCTGAAGACAGAGGATAGATTTTGTTACAAGACTAAACAAATGTTAAATTCGTGGAAGAAACCTATGGAGAACCAGTCTTCAAATGGTGATTAGACTTTACTGCTTACCAGTATTTTCCATTCCTTCTGGTAAAAGATTCCTAAAAATCTGGTATGTAAGGATGCAGAGTTCTTCTTTACAGTTCTTGTTCACAGTGGTGCCTCTATACCTGAGAGCATCACACACACACACAGATACATACACACACACCACAGCCCATGTCTGTGTGAATTGTGACAGTCCTCAAACTGGACCGCCTTGTTCAACAGCATCACTGGTGTCACAGAGAAAGAAAAATACAAAACTTCAGACCACAGGGAGGTGTTCCATGGTGACTATGGTGACACACACATCACTTGGGCCTGAATCAGTACATACACCAGATGTTTTCCATGTGCTATCTAATTTAATGCTCACAACAACCATCCAAGTAGGTACCATTTTTCCAGCTTTACAGAAGCGAAAACTGAGGCTCAGAGAGATTGCTTTCCAGAATTACACAGCCAGTAAGCGGGTGGCAGAGGCAGATCTCCAAGCCAGGAATTTCTGGAGTAAAAGTTTCATCACACCATACCATACCACTTCCCTAATTCAAAGAGAGAAGGTCGAAGGAAAGAGAAGAAGAGATTAATTTTATAATTTATTAAAGTCTTAGTACAGGTGCTTCCTCTTTTACAAAATAATAATAATAATGCAACGCACTGAACTAATCATCCTGTGCTGGCACCACATTAATCCTCCCTAAAACATTCACAAAGTGGATATGGGGCTGCTCTTTCTCTAACGTAAATGTTTCTGAAACATTCCCAGGGAGTGCCCTGGTCTCCGGGGCGTGATTAGCAAGTACCAATTAATGTGCCTTCACGCCTCTTTGTTTCTTCAGTATTCTGGGCTTTTCTCTTGCCAGGAAGAAAGATTAGATTAAGCCATTGATTTATTCTAAAGAGTTCAAGTTCTATCTAATGCATTGATCCTTCCCAGGGCCTTGAGGAGCGAACAAGACAAAAGAATGCATCTCTAACAGTGGAATTTTAGACACCAGCAAGGGAGTTATTTTTAATCCCTGCCACCCCTCCCCCACCCCCAAAAAAATTCTTCGCATCACACCATATTGAGACAGTGGTTCCTCATCTGTGTACCCAGGGCCCTGGCTCATCTCGGCGTTGCGTAATTCAGTGTCTTGCACCCCCACAAATCCTGTGCAAAGAGACTCAACTAGGGTGTAACCAGACCGGTCCAACCCCAGCTCTCAGACTCCGGGAGACATCGGGCCGTCGCTGGGGGCACCCCGCGTCTGTTTCCGTGGTTCCTCCCCCGCCCCCCCCCCCACCGGGGTCAGCCCGGTCGGCCTTGGCCCCCGCATCCCCGAGCCACTCGCGCGTCCCCGAGCAGCCCGCGTCTCCGCGACCCACGCCCGGCCTGCCTGGAGGCTCGGAGGCTGCGGGCGGGCGGCTGCTGCCACCTCTCGGCCGCCTCCCTCCCAGCTGCTCTCAGCCCTCTCCCACCCCGCCCCAGAAACCCTCCCTAGGCGTCCGGCCGTCCGCGGCGGGGGCGGGGAAGTACGTGATCCCTGGGCCTGGGAGGGTGAGGACCCACCCCGCAGAGGCGTCTTCCTTTCTGGCCACTCCCGCTGCGCACCCGCAATGGATGTGGGGATGAGCGCGGCCAGCACCCACCTCCCCCCGTGTTCTGTGGCGCAGCTGCCCGCGCCCCTTCCCTGCCTGGAGATCCTGAAATGCCACCTCGTTTCCCTGGGCCACAGCCTGGCCCCCAGTACACCCGAAAACAACCAGGACCCCGCAAATCTGGGCCTTCCTGGCTGCCTAAAGGAATGCGGGTTGGAGCAGAGGCTCTTAAACTCAGATTCCTCCGTCAGACACCCCTGAATTCGAATCTCCAGGGCAGAGGACAGGAAACTATTTTTACAAAGTTCCCCAGGTGATCCAAATGGCAGGCAGACTGGGGACACACCCAGTTAGAGAATCTACATGTCCTTTTCCCATTACCTGCTCTCAGGCACAAACAAGCACTCCGGGGCTGTCAAGAGACAAACCTCCAATATCAGGCCCAGGGCTTAGAAGGAGAAGGGTGTGACTGAGAGCACTGTCACCTAGCCCAGGGGTGGGTTTCCAACCTTCTCTGTTCAAAGTGCTCGTAGAGGCTCAGAAATTTTTTTCATAGTCCTCTGAGGCCAAAAGCATTGTTCTGGGTTTTGTTACCTAAGGGTTCTGTTCATTTAGTTAGGCCCAAACCATGTAACAAGTATTTATGTCCTAATAACTGAGTAGCCATTAGAAAAAATAATACATATAAATTAGGGAATAATTCATTCTTAAATAACCACAACTACTTACTAATGGGATGTGTGTGGTGTGCCGGTTGGGCAGTGCACAGCCTCTCAAAACTTGGAATCACGTTAGACACTGCCACCCTCATTTCCTGTTCTGCATTGATTTACCCATGGTGCTTGCTTTTTATCACAGCAACCACTGAAAAGCCAGCTTCACAAAGATATGTCATCAAAAAGCATGTAGGGCAATCTCATGGTGAAACTGCAAGCTATCCTGAGCTAGTCAGTAGTTTGCATGGAGTCCAACAGACGTTGAGTGTTCTCTTAAACATTTAGCATCCCGTGGAGCTCTGTGAGTTAATTGCAGGGCTCCAGGACACCCCGGAGCAGAGTTTGGGAACATGCATGGACTTGCTCACCATCTCATCTCACACCACACTCCCCAGGGTTCACAGTGCTTGAACTGCTAGGACCTTCTTTCTTCCCTTGCATGAGCAAGGCGCTTACCCTCCTCGGCACATTTCCTGCATCCTTGCTGTTTTCTGTGCTTTGAATGCTCTTCCTTCCGCAGGTCCTGGCAAGGCAGACGCCCCCTCAGCCTTCATGTCTCAGTTCAAATATCACTGCACACCCCGAAGCCTCCTCGGGCCTCCTACTAAATCACCCTCTATCAGCCTCTCTCCTTGTCTTCGTAGCTCTTATCACTATCTGAAATTATCCTGTTTATTTATTTGTTGGTTTACTTATTTTCTAGCTTCCCCATCAGAATGTGAGCTTTATGAGATTCTTGTTCATTAGCTTTCACAGAACCCAGAACAATGCTTAGCAATAAGCAGACAATCAGTAATTGTTTACTGAAGGAATGCAACCACCTCGCCCTGCTCGGAGAGGTAAAGGTATGAAGAATGTGCTTTACATGTGCTAATTCTTTTGATCTTCACAACAGCTACTAAAAAACAGATGTGATGAACCCCACTTTATAGATGAGGGAATCAAGGTTCAGAGAAGTTAAGTGTTCAAGGCTGCACAGCTGAGATTCAAGGCTGTCAGAGCTAAGATTCAAATTCAGGGCCGGCTGACTCCAAGGCCGCTTTTCCTAAAATCACATTGCCTCCCGTGGACTTCCCATTATCTGCCCAGAAGAGCTAAGGCCACGGCAATGTCAGGAAATGGAACGTGGGAGTTAATCCCCAGAGTCCTCAAAAGAGAAACTGGCCCAGGTTGGAGTTCACCGTGTAGAGGCCCCGGCCGCCACCTCCAGTAGAGACCAGCACAGGTGTCCCTCCCTGGGGAGGTCTTGCCTCTGCGATCCTCCTCCTGCCGGTGCCAGGCTGAGGGATGCCTCGGGCAGCCGTATCTTTGGCCTGGCCCATGTTCCGTTGTAAACTTAACGACTCGTGTACCTGGTGGCTGCCTCTAACTGCCGAGTTCCCGTTGATCGCCCTGACGGGTAGGGGGGCCAACACACGCAGATGCAATCTGTGGATGTGACGGGCACCCACCGTGCTCTCTGCACTGCACTGGGTGCTGAGGGGCCCTGCCTTTCAGACCATCCCTGAGTGAAGCAGGGATTATCAGGACACACTACACTCATCTGCAGTCCCTGCAGGGAACCTTAGGTTGTGTGACACGCCCCCAGGAACTGTGAAGGGACTCACCGGTCAGACATTGGGTGGCTGGCCATTGAGTTTGAGACGCTCGTACAAAGGAGAGGAGATTAAAATTTGGTCTCTAAAATCAAGGGACCTGTGCTTTGTCACTCTCCCTTTCTCATATCCCTTGCTTTTACCACTATTAAGCTGGGTGGTTCAGACAGGAAAACAATTCACCTTTCCTCTCCTCACCTCTACACTCCCCTTTGCCTGGCCTAGCCAGCTCCTGCTTCTTCTTTCAGACTCAATCCCCTTGATTACTCCTCCAGCAAAGCTATCCTGAGCCCCACTGGGCCAGGTACCCCTCCTCTGTGCTCAAAACACCCCACGAATGACTGGATCCTGGTCCTGACCACATTGCACTGTAATTACATGCGTGTGCGGGTCTGTCTTCCCCACCAAACTGGATGCTTATTCACTATTGCATCTCCAGCCCTTAGCACCATGCCTGGCACAGAGAAGGAGTTTAGGAGTAAATATTTGTGATGGGTGAGTTACTGAATTCCCAGACCACATGTTCTGACATAGTTGGGAAGATCTGATCACCCCCGTTCTAGTCTCTGTGCTATCAGCATTCGTAGAATCTTAGACAAGACCTCAAAGATCATCTAGCCCAGCACACAGGCACCTGTACCCTGAGGTCCCTGCACTGGAAGGGTGGCCCTTGAAAACCACAAACAGCAAGAGAATGATACCCTGGGAAAGGCTTGGCCACAGGCTACTGAGAGCTCCTAAGGCTCTGAGCCTGCATCGCTGACTGTTTAGAACAAACTGTTGGTGACTGGGTCAGGGCCCGGGCCCCCCGCACTGTGTGACACTGCGACTGCTCCCTCTCGGGTCTGTGACATCACCTCCACACACAGCAGCCACTCCAGCCTCCCTGACGCAAAAATAGCCTGCCAGACAAATTGTCAGAAAACAATTAACCTGAGACTGGGTAACAAGAAAGTAGAAACACGTAAGAACAAAGGAGATGGCTCCTAATAGCAAAGTTTGCAATGGCCTGCCTGGAAGCCAGCACCAGGAGACCTGGGGGTCCGGGCTGCAGTCATCAGGATCTGCCCCTGAAGCTTCATCTCAGGACAACAGAGCCCCCCCTTTCAGCATGAGCTGGCTGCTTGGCGGGCGTGGGAGCCTGCAGGGACCCCCTGTGGCCAGTGACGAGAGGAAAAGGCAGCAGCTCAGGAGAACGGCACACAGTCTCCCCGTTGCCCGTGGAGAAGCAGCAGCTTCTCTGCAGCCGGACTCGGAGAGGCAGGAAAGAGAAGAAACACTTAGGAAACATCAGGTGACCAACTGCTGACTGGCAAGCTCGTGGGGAGAAATGAGAGACAGAGACAGAACAGCGGGGAGGCGACACAGACACGAACACAGACTGAGAAACAGAACTCCAAAACTTCAGAAAGAATTGCTAAAAAGAATGAGTTTTCACAATCCATGAGATCCTGAGAGCAGGAGGGGCCCTCCTGAGAGTTGGGAGGGGAATATGAAAGCATAACCAGAATGTTCCGGACCTCATCCCCGGAAACTGCAAAGCCAGAGCACATTTCCTTTCAATTCCCAAACTGTGATCACCTGAGGCTTAGGTTCCACGCCCCCGCCAACCGACCTGTCGGCCTGTCTGCAGCTCCAGCCTCCCCGGGAGGCCACCCCCATGGAGCCCATGAGCTTACGGCTCTGCGGGGAACAGCGGGCTTCTGCCAGGGGGTGCCGTCACAACTGCCACGTGGGCCACTAGAGAAAGGGCCTTGCTCTGCCCCTGCTTCTCAGTCCTTACCGTGGGATCCACCACACAGCATGCCTGAGACCAGCTACGTTTACCATGAATTTCCCAGAGGACTGGAGGTACAGAAGGACCTACATAGGCCCCTTACCCACCTGCCTCCCACCTTCTGCCCACCCACCTTCACAGGGCCAGCTGTCGCCCATCTCCCATCACCAGAAACATGCCAGGCACCTCCACGCTCTGGAGTCTGAGTCTGAGAGACATTGCCTCACCCCAGCCTAAGGCCTCCTCCCGAAACCAGTGTGTGCCCTGGATTGCCCCCTTTCACACCCCACCCCTTCCAGGGGGCACCACTCCCACCCACCCTGTAGTCCAGAAGTGCGTGGGCAAGTCCATCTCATGATATCAGAAAACAGTACATTTCCCAAAGGCTGGCTGATCCTTAAATAACCTCGGGTGGGGAGTGTCAAAAGCCCAGCTCAGGGGGCTTCCCTGGTGGCGCAGTGGTTAAGAATCTGTCTGCCAATGCACGGGACACGGGTTCGATCTCTGGTCAGGGAGGAATCCCACATACCAGAGCAACTAAGCCCATGTGCCACAACTACTGACCTGCACTCTAGAGCCCGTGAGCCACAACTACTGAAGCCCACGTGCCTAGAGCCCGTGCTCCACAACAAGAGAAGCCACTGCAATGAGAAGCCCACACAACAAACAGTAGCCCCCGCTCGCTGCAACTAGAGAAAGCCGGCACGCAGCAACGAAGACCCAACGTAGCCAAAAATAAAACAAATAAATCTATAAAAAAAAAAAGAAAGGGATGTGATGATAAAATGTTATAATAATTTAAAAAAAAATAAAGGTCAGCTCAGGTTCCTTTTAGTCTTTTAAGAGTTAGGGGCCCAATCCCACGCAAGTTCCTTTTCACATGTAGATGCCAGTGAATTCGCTCCTCAAAACTATCAATTGAGGGACTTCCCTGGCGGTCCAGTGGTTAAGATTCCCCCCTTCCAATGCAGGGAGCGTGCGTTTGATCCCTGGTTGGGGAGCTAAGATCCCACATGCTACGTGGTGGCCAAGAAAATTTAAAAAACAAAAAACAAACAAACAAAAATTTATCAATTGAAAGTTTGCAAATCATCAGGGAAATTCGAATCAAAACCACAGTGACTTATCACCTCATGCCTGTTAGAATGACTATTAGCAAAAAGACAAGAAATAAGTGCTCTAAGGATGTGGAGAAAAGGAAACCCTTGTGCACTGTTGGTGGGAATGTAAATTGGTGCAGCCACTATGGAAAATATAGTGAGGAAGTTCTAGAACTACCTACCGTATGATCCAGCAATCGCACTTCTGGGATTATATCCAGAGAAAATAAAATCACTACCCCAAAAAGATACCTGCACCCCTGTGTTCATTGCAGCATTATTTACAATAGCCAAGATATGGAAATAACCTATGTGTCCAATGACAGATGAATGGATAAGGAAAATGTGGTATATATATATATATATATATATATATATTTACACACAATGGAATATTATTCAGCCCTAAAAGGAAGGAAATCCTGCCATTTGTGACAATATAGATGAAACATGAGGGCATTATGCTAAGCAAAATAAGTCACATAGAGAAAGACAAATACTGTATGATCTCACTTATATGTGGAATCTAAAAAAATAAAATAAAATAAAAAGGACACACACACAAAACTAACTCATGGATACAGAGAACAAACTGATGGCTGCCTGAAGCTGTGGGAGGAGGGGGCTGGAATGGGTGAAGGTGGCCAAAAGGTACACACTTCCAGTTATAAGGTAAATAAGTCCTGGAGATGTACTGTAAAAAGGAAGAGAGGGAGGGAGGGAAGGAGGAAAGGATAAAACAAACCATGTTGCCCGCCATCCAGTTCCAGCTACATACACCCTGAAAGGAATTAAGGGCAAAGATCGGGAATGAGGCATGCTGTGCTCAGGGAAAACAGGTAGAACAGGCCCTCAGATGGTTAGATATTTTCAGGAGAAAATTTCACGAACCCAGCTTCTTGCATCTTCCTGTATGTAGAAAAGCACTAAAACCTTTAACTGAGATATCTGCTCCTTGTGATTAACAGTAACCTTCTACCAAGATGTGTGCTTGATTGCACATAACCTTTCTCCAAAATCACATATCTACCGACCTCCCCTACCTCTTCAGAGCAGTTCCTCAGAGCTATCTGAGAGGCCATCTCCCTGGCTATAGTCCTCAGTAAGTCCCTAAATAAACCCGAATCTCACAGCTCTCATGTTGTGCATTTTTATTTCAGTCAACAGAAGGAAGAGAGGGAGGGAGGGACAGAGAAAGGAAGAAAGAAAGAAAGAAAAAGGAAGGAAGGAAGGAAGGAAGGGAGGGAGGGAGGGGGGAAGGAGGGGGAGGGAAGGAGGGAGGGAGGAAGGAAGGAAGGAGGGAGGAAGGAAGGAAGGAGGGAGGAAGAAAGGGAGGAAGGGAGGAAGGGAGGGAGGAAGGGAGGGAGGAAGGGAGAGAGAAAGAGAAAGGAAAGGAAAGGAAGAAAGGAAGAAAATAAGGTTACTTTGCACTCTTTGGCTTCAAAATGGGAGTCCACATGGTCTGCCTTTTCAGAGTTCTCTCTAGCCCTCCTCCAGCCACTTTGGCACATTCAAACCCTTCGTCCCATCCATCTACTTCCAGGCCTTTGCACAGCTGTGTTCCGCCTGGCATATCCTCCTTTGCAGTTCCTACTCATTTTTAAAACTCAGTCCAAACATTTCTGCCTCTAGGGAATGTTCCCTGACTTAAAACATCCAACCTAGTCGCCCCTGCTCTGTGCTCCCATCTTCCATGCCTGCGCAACTCATAAGAGGTACTCGAAAATGCTTCCTGACTGGAAGAGTGATTGAAAGAGGACACCAGGATTAAAGTCCCTTGAAGGCTACCATGGAGACACTCATTGGTCACTAAAATCTTTCCCCTTCTATTATAGGAATAGAACGGCAGCTGGGCACTGGCTACAGGAAGGGAATACGTTTCCCAATGTCCCTTGCTTCCATGGGACTAAATTCTCACCACTGGAAAATGAGCAAAAGTGATGTGTCACTTACAATACATCCACATGCTCCTCATGTTCTTTCTGGAACCCATGAGTGCCTGCATGCCAGCTTTAGGCAGCAGTTCTGGCTAACGCCCTAGGGATGGTTCCAGGTTCCTGAATGCCCTTGTGGAATAAATGAGCTCATTTATTCACCATAGACTGTTGAATGAGAGAGAAATAAACCTCAATGTTCTTTAAGCCACTGTATTCTTGGGTGTTTTTCTTACAATAGCTTTTCCTTTCGCCCTAACTAATAATAAGAGCAAGCAGTTTCCTGGCATGAGTCGCATCTGGTTCCAGCTCACAACAGCGATCATGCCCTCTAAGGATCAACTTCATATGACGTGATGGTTAAGAGCAAGTACTGAGCACGTGTAAGTGCCTCCCCTGCACCAACTATGGCCTCTCTCTTCCAACAGGTTGACCCATCCCTTCCCTGTCCCTTCCCGGCACAGCAGAGGATCCAGTAGGAGCCAGCACACACTCAGTAGCAACACTAATCAGCAAGTGGTCTCAAGCAAGTCACTGGCCTCTGGGCACATTTTCCCTCCTTCTCTACAATGAGGGGCTGGACTAGATCAGTGCTTCTCAGCCCTGGCTGTTCAGTAGAATCACCCAGGGAGCTTTAGAGAACTGAGATGCTGAGTCTCACGCCAGACCAGTTAAAACCACATTTCTGTGGGTAGGGAACCTCTGACATGGAACTAAATTCGGTTTTCAGGTTGACTCCATCATACCCTGGAGGCATATCATTCCACTCACGGTCCAGCCCAGCACAGCCTCCAGTGGGATCTGAGTCTTGCTGATAACCCAACACCTGGGACAGTAGTAGGTGTCACACATAGTAGATGCTCATTTTTCCTCCGAGAGGTGGCTGTCATTTTGGATAAAATTCCATATTTCCTGCACTTGATTTCAGGATATGTAAATGGAACTTTCTCTAAGGAGAAGGAAAAAAGCTAAATTCATTTGCTTTTACTCCTATGGGGTCCCCAAGAGAATGATGCAGCAGGAAGAGCATGAGCTGTGTAGTCATTCAGACCTGGGTTTGAATCCCGGCTCTGCCCCTCCCTCGCTGTGTGGCTTGGGCAAGTGACTTACTGGCCCCACCCCTAACCAACATGCCGCTTTAACTACAAAGTGAAGAGCATCTCCTAGAGAATGAAAATATACAACTTGCAGCAGCCCTGGTGGAACCTCTCAGCCCAGTTTCCTTACCTGTAAAATGGGAATAATAATAGTTACAACAGACTCAATGCAAAAATATGAACAATGTATATGAAACAGCATAGCACCTAGCGTATAGAAAGTGTTCAATAACTGTTTATTTTCTCCCACTCCCCCCTCCAACATTTTCTATATGGCAAACCTATGCACATGTGTCCCCTGAATGGGCGGGACCCCTATTCCATAGCCATGGGGGATCCTTGCGAGGACCCGGTAGATGCAAGGTGGCTGAGATGCAGGTGTAAAGGAGTCTGTTTATTGCAACTAAAAGGATTCGACGAAACCACTTAGCAAGTAGAGACAGGCAGAGAAAATCATGAAAGGAGCCAATTATTAAGGAAGCCACCTAAAAGAAGAACAATTATTCTGGAGTTTCTGGGAATAATATTAACGTATGTATAACCATTTGCAAATTTTGGCTTAGGAAATTATGAGAAACATGGAAACTGAAGCCGAGCTCTCTCACTCTCACCAGTCACCACTGCAAAATCAGTTCATTTTAGTCAGAAAGTCAGATGGGGGGCTTTGCAGTCTACAGCTGATCCACCCACAGCTCAGAGGCTCTTCTTAACCTTATAAGGGAATCCTCATGGACAAAAGAGCTAGGAAAGGGAGGACAGCATCTTGAGATACACCCTGGTGGCCACTAGAGGGAGATGCTTCCTTGTGAAACATGCCTTAGCCGGCTACCTACCAGGGAGGATTCTTAGCTGAGACCAGACGATGTGAGGGAATCCATTCCCCATCTTCCTCTTTTAGAGACGTCAGGAGGCAGCATCCTCTCAGGGACTAAATGTCTGTCTCTCCACTTTGGTCAAGGCCAGGCGGTGTTTTACAAAGTCCATGTGATAACCCAGAGTTCCTGCAGAGCAAGACCACGTGACAGGTGGGGCAGAGGGAGGTCGAATGAGGGAGCCAGGAGAAGAAAAGTCACTGCTGCCCTCAAACAGCTGAGGGGGAATGTGGAGGGGGCATACCTACTCAGCGCTGCTTCAAATGGCAGATAGGATTCGTGGGTGAGCGCTGCAGGGAGAAACAGATGCTCGGTACCAGAAGGACTCCTTGAAAACAGAGCTGTGCAAACGTGGAGTGGATTCTGGACAGGGAGCTAATCCAGCTGGCCTTGACCATCTCTGGAGGTAGTGTAGAGGGGATGCCTGCACTGTGTAGGAGGTTGGTCTCATAGTCTCTGAGTCCACAGGAAGGAGGAAAATAGTCTGAGTGTCCCCTCTGCCCCCCGTTATACTACTGGCAAAGTAGTCTAACTTTGCCAGTTACACTACCACATGCCACCGGTGGGCGTGGCTGCTCTGAGAGAAGCCATCCCACCGAGGTTTTCAGAGCCACACCTGAGACCGTGCCCACCATGGACTAAAAGACTACCGACTGGGTCAGGATAGCACAACGAGTCCAGCTTTGTTGCATCCCTGCTGCTCCAAACACTTTGCAAAATATAAAAAGGGAAAGCCAAAAGATATAGTTGGACTGAAAAAACAGTATTAACATCTCTTTGGATGACAAGTGAGCAGAGCGGAAGCTCGAGGCTCCTGGGTTCCAGGTCTGGAAGCCAGCAGAGTGTCAGGGGGCTCAGCTCTAACAACAACAAGGGTCGGGACACCCGTGCAGGGTCACACAGGTCCCTCCGCCCGCAGCACGCGAGCCCCGGTCCTGAGGCCGGCCGGGCATGCCCCTCTGGACCTTCTCCATGAATTTCACCAGCCCGTCCTGTGCGCCCCTCCCCCTGCCCCTCCTCTCCGCTGGGGAACGTTTTACACAAAGTACTTCCGGACGACACTCAACCAGAAAGTCATGGAAAATTCGGCACTCTCGGCTCGGTGTCCCTGGCAACCACTCCGGGTGACCCTGTGGAGGCTGCAGCAGGACTGGACGGGCTCCAGAACTCCGGGTTCAATGTTGTGGGATCGCCGAGGCCGTGGAGAGGAAGGACTGGAAGCGCTCCACTGCTTAGAGTCAGCTTTGGGTAGGTCACCCCTAATCCAGAAAGGAAGCTGACAAAAACTGTTGCCAAGCACAGCCTGGGTGACAACTTCCTAGGAAGCTGTGGGCCCAGGGAACTGGAGGACAAAGCCTTTCTTCCAGGAACCAAGTTAAGATGGCCCACCATGCCATCCCCATCTCCAACCACCAGCCAGCAGTATAAGGCCTGTTTCTGGACCAACCAGAGGTTCAGGGTGCCAAGAGGAACCAACTACAATACCTTTAGACAGGTAGGGTGGAACACATAGGAGAAAGAAAAAAAATCCCAAAGCTTCCTATTCCAAATGAACCTACAAATCTAAAATTACAAAACACATGAAGAAATGGAATGCTAAGCATAACAGCCAAAAACATCAATAATCCAAACGTGACCCAATCCAGATGAAATCAGGTTTAGGGAGAAGCATAACAGACATATATAGGTATGTTGAGGAAGTTCCAGAGATAAATGAAGGTGTAATGTCTGCCATGCCAACAAAGGCGATGACCAAGTAGCACACGCACTGGCCCGCTGCAGCAGCACCCACGGCAGTAGATCACAGAGAGGAGCAGGTCCCCGTGCCCTTTTCTCTTAGGGCCGCACAGAGAGGTCTAGCATGGCCGGACCTGAGACTGCAGGAGAGGCACCCTGACTCTCAGCTGTTGACTGGAGAAGGCTGGGCCTCTTTCCAAAGCAATCAGAGGCTGGGATGCAACAGCAGTATGATGTGGCAGAACCCGGGCTCAGTGATCTTGGTGGGAAGAAGCGCCAGCCTAATCCCTTTTGATTGAGACTGAGGTCCAAGCTGAGTGGCTGCAGCTAAATGAGTTAGCAACCTAGTGCTGGGGATTCATAGTTGCGGAAAGAACCAGCCCCCCTCTCCAGGCACGATGGGGGAGTGAGGGCGTGCGGCTGGTACCCAGTCCTTGCTGTTGATCATGATCAACTGTCAGAAGCCCTCGGGCCAGTTCCCATGGATTCCTGTGGGAAGCCAGCTCCGTTTCTGGGAGGCCCATCTGTGGGGGGATCAGTCCTAGATAGACCCATTTTTACCTCTCAATATCTACTTCAAAGAGAACAAAAACAATTATGAAACCAAAACAGGTAGATATGGAAAAAATGTTTTCATCTTGGAAATGAAAACATAGTGATTGAATTTAGAATTCAGCAGCCACAAAAATCTCTACACTGGTCACAGTCAGAGAGGGAATTAGTAGGTTGAAAGAAGGCACTGTAGAATTCACCCAGAATGCAGCCAGAGCACAAAGAGATCAAAGGTATGAAAGTTTAGTTAAGATAGCGGACGGACCACGAGGATCTAACAAACATACAAGTAGGAGTTTCAGAAGAGGGTGAAGGGAATAGTGAGGAGGTCTTACTCAGTTTTCGCTCACACCCCACATCCAGTCCAGCAGCAGGCTCTCTTGACTCAACCTTCACAATACACCCTGAATCTGACAGCTTCCACCCTCCCTGTTCCTCCCACCAGGACCCAAGCTGCCATCATCTCTTGCTTCTTAACTGATCTCTAGCCCCGTGACAGTTTTGTCTTCGTGTAGCAGCCAACGTGATCACTAAAAGACATAAATCTGATCCTGTCATTCCCTGCTCAAAGCCCTCCAGTGGCAGCCGAAGTTCAAAGCCCTTACTGTGATCTACAAGCTCCTTCATGACCTGGCCTGGCGTGCAGTGAGCACGCCATGCTGCCTCTCATCCCAGCCTCCTGGCCACAGCACTGCCTCCTTGCTTTCCCTCCAGCACTGGGCGTGCTTCACCCCAGGACATCTGGGCTTGTTTTGCCCTCTGCCTAAGGGAAGCACCCCCAGATAACCGCATGGTTCACTCCCTTCCTCATTCATTCAGCTCTCTGCTCAATGTACCCTCGTCAGAGAGGGCTTCCCCATCTTTCTATCTAAATACCCCACCCCACGCCCATCACTGGCATTACAGATCAATGGAGATGGAATGCTTTTGATGTAACTGGTTATCCATATGGAAAAATATTTGATTCTTATCTCCCACAGTCACAAAAATAAACCCCTGGTAAATTCAAGACCCAAAGGTGACATGTAAAGCTTCCCAACTTCAGGAGAAAATACAGAAGGATATCTTTTTAATACTTCATGGAAGGAGAGGATTCCTTTTAAAAGACTCAAAAAAACAAAAGCACTGCCCATAGAAGAAAAGATTATAGATGTGACTACGTTAAAATTAAAAATGCGTACGTAGCAAAACACACCATAAAGAAAGGTAAACGACAAGTCACATTTTGAGAAACAATATAATACATACAAGCAACAAATGTTCAGTACCTGTAAAGAACTCCTACAAACCAATAAGAAAATGACAAGCAACCAAATAGAGCAATGAGCAAAGGTTATGAAGAGGTGCTTCTAGAAGAGAAAGCCAAAATGGCCATACTATAAATGTTATATAAAGGAAATAGTCCTTGAAACAATGAGATACTGATTCACACCAAATTTGCAAAAATTAAAGCACGACAATTACAAGTATTAGCAAGGCTGTGGAGCACTTCCCATCACCCCTGACAGAGGGACGTTAACCCAGAGACCTGAAACAAAACCAAAAAGGAGCCTGCAGTTCAAGGAACTGAGGGAAGGGCTTCCAGGTGGAAGCTTGTGGGACGCCTTGAGCTACGAAAGAATTTAGAGGAACAGAGGAAAGGATGGTGCAGCCAAAGCGCAGCCACAGGAGGAAGAGGGATGCTCGCGGTGTCACACCTGCAGGATGTAGAGTAAGAGGTGACAAAGGACAACGTGTGCTGAGCAGCCTGCACTGAGATTCTTGGTGACATGCGCATCTGAGCAGGCTTCTTCCCTACCTCCTTAGTCTCTATCCAGAGCACCAGGCACATCCAGGTTCTATGGGAACTGAAGCTCATGCCACGTGAAAGGCTGACTTGAAGAAGAAGGTTACAAAATTCAAAACAGCTAGGCCCCCATGCAAGGGACAGACCTTGAAGGGTAAGCACCATTAGCTTCAGGTGAATCTGCTTCTGCCTACACATATCATAGTTTGCAATTAATGTGTTTACTTCTTAATTGCCTGTCTGTACCACTAAACTGTGTGGTCCATGGGGGCAGGGGTGTCTTTCACACCACCTAGCCTAGTACTTGTCACAGAGTAGGACTCAATGAGTCTCATAGAATGAATTAAATATATTGCACCAGCATCCCCAAGGAATGAAAATGATGTCCTTGGAATCTTCTCTGCCCCATCACTCAGACCTATGGCTCCTCTGGTCCTGGGCTCTGCAGTTAGGAAGCCTGTATATGAAGTCAAGGCCTTCTGCAGGCTCACAGTAGCCTTGCTTTCCTCCTCTGTTTCCCACGATCACCCTCCTTCCCTCTCCCATGAGGCTCTACTCCTCCCTGATCATCCCCTGGTCCTTTCCTCACCGTGCCTTCATACATATCCAAATCCTACACTGTCCTCTGTCCAGATCAAGTGTGTCCTCTTCTCCGCCACCAAGCCCCCACTAGAACTGATCTCCCCTTCATCTCAAGCCCCACATCCCACTATCTTCCTTTGCTTACGGTGACCATCCCTCTCTACCTGATTTTACAGCTGTTTATGTACCTTAAACCCTCTCCCAAGGATAAGCTCCTCGAGGACAGTTTAGTTCATCCTCCTGTTTCCTCCTACCCACCCACTATCCAGATGGAGAGTGCCTTATGCTAATCAGTACTGATTGCATGAATGTGAGTTGTTCATGGGCTATATCAGCAAGACTTAACAACTAATCAATAAGGGATTAGAAGATATGATCCAGCAATCCCACTCCTGGGCATATATCTGGAGAAAACTATAATTCAAAAAGATACATGCACCCCACTGTTCATTGCAGCACTGTTTACAATAGCCAAAACATGCAAGCAACCTAAATGTCCACCAACAGATGAATGGATAAAGAAGATGTGGTACATATACAAATGGAATACTACTCAGCCATAAAAAAAAGAATGAAACATTGCCCTTTGCAGCAACATGGATGGACCTAGAGATTATCATACTAAGTGAAGTAAGTCAGACAGAGAGAGACAGATATCATATGATATCACTCATATGTGGAATCTAATCTTTAAAAAAAGATACAAGTGAACTTATTTACAAAACAGAAGTAGACTTACAGATATCAAAAACAAACTTATAGTTACCAAAGGGTAAATGTGGCAGAGTCGGGGTGGGAATCAGGAGCTTGGGATGAAAATACAGACACGCTACTATGTATAAGATAGATAACCAACAAGAACCTACTGTATAGCACAGGGAACTCTACTCAATATTCTGTGATAACCTATATGAGGAAAGAATCTAAAAATGAATGAATATATGTATATGTATAACTGAATCACTTTGCTGTACACCTGAAACTAACACAGCATTGTAAATCATCTATACTCCAATAAAATTAAAATTTTTAAAAATAAATAAATAAAGTTTTTTGGTTTTCATTTTTTGTTTTAAAAAAGTAGGAGGTGTGGAGAATGACACCCTGGAATCTGGTGCTGCCATTTTCCAAGGTGGAATACAGGAGGCGAAACAGAAAAGACAATAATTCCATTTTAGACACAAGGTGTTGGATGTACTAGCAGAAGACACATGTGCCAATAAACAGACGGCTCTGGCCCCCTGGAGAGAGGGCTGGCCTGGAAATTATGCCAAACATTTCCAGTGACATAACTGTCTCCATTTAATGAATAAAAAAATAGAATTTGGAGAAGGAATTTGTTCAAATTTGGACAGTAGAAAGTAGTAAATCCCAGTAGTGGACCCTATCTGGCACTACCCTGCGTGGGGAGAGGAGAGGACACAGAAGTCTCTCCCCAGGAGATTCAGAAGATTCTAGAGATTCCAGATTCTACTGGTGACTCCAGAGGTTTGGGGGATATCCAGGGCTAAAGCCACCCCTCTCTTGAGCCCCAGGTCCTCAAAGACAGACGAGTGCAGTTGGAAAAGCACTGGCTAAGGAAATGTGACACCCGCTACCAATTTATGTTTTATCTTATATATTTCCCTCTCGGTGCCTCAGTTTCCTCAGCTGTAAAATGAAGTTAAACAAATGATCCCTAAGGTCTCTTATAATCCTACCACAGATGAATCAGTAGTTCATCTCTTTAATTCTTTTATTTTTTAATACAAGCCCAGGGCCATTTCTTTTCTAAGCACTTTGTTTCTGATTATATTAATATCATTTCCATAATGTTCACTGTAGAAAATTTGGTAAAAGAGAAAAACACAAAGAAGGAAAGAAAAATCACTAAAAATATCACCAGTCAGAGACAACACTGTTAACACCTTGTTGTAATTTCTACTGGTCTTTCTTTCACCGTGCAAATATACGTCTTGTCTTTTTTTTAAAGCAGAAATTGGGTAATAAAAGCCACTACTAACTGAGCATCTGCTGCACATCAGGCTCAGAACCAAGTGCTCTATGTCCACAACAACAGTCCTTACAGCAACCCTGCAAAGAAAACAGCCACGGCTCAAATTTACAGAAAAGAAAACCGAAGGGCAAAAAAGGCCAAGTAACCTTCCTGAGGCCACACAGCCAGTAAGGAACAAACCAGAATTCCAGAATGCCTATTGTTCTAGCTTTCTGAGCTGGTTTTTTGTGATTTTTTAAAAATTTAATCCATCTTTAATATGCTCCCATTTTTCAAATACTTTTCTATCACATTATTATAGGTTGCTTCAAGATACTAATCATACAGTCCCTTAAGATGTTTTTGACTTTCACTACCATGAAGAATGCTGATTATCTTCCTTCCATATAATTCTTTCCTCTCAGCAGTAATTTTTGCCTTAGGGTAAATTCGTAGAGCTTGAACATCTAGGCAAAAGGATACGTGCATGCTTAAGGCTATTGACAAAGAGTATCAGTTTGCCTTCCCCCAAAAAACTGAACAATTATTCTCCCTTTAACAATTTATAAAAGCTCCATTTACCTGCAGCCTCATTAATGTTGGGAATTATCTTATGTTTATTCATCTCTGCTGATGTTATAGGTGAAACTTCTTATCAATGAAGCTGAACTTCTAACATCATTGACCATTTCATGATTCATCTTAATAATCGTTTATCGTACAAATCCTTGGAAGACAGGAGAGAAATGAAGGGATGGGATGAAAGAGAGGGAAAATTAATTTTATTCATTTAAGAAAACCAAGTACCTAACACATGCAGAGCATGTTTTAAGCCCTGCAGGCATTGAAATGGATAGGAGGGAGCAAATATTGAGCACCTACTCTGTGCTTAACCCCAGGTATGTAGAGTATCGTGGGAGACACAAAGGGAGGTACAAGATTTATCCTCCAAGAACTTGCAATCTTGCTGGGGAGGGGGAAAAAAACCACACACAAGAAGGTGTTCTGAACTTAATTCCCCACTTCCCTGCTCTTTCCGGGAACTGCTTTTCCATGTCCAACGTGGCTTTGGGGAGTTAATCTTGAACTACTGTTACACGGCCACATGCCTCTCTTCCTGGATCACCTGAGAGCCCCAGAGGGCAGGGATGGTGTCTTACTCACATTCCCGTCACATCATGTCAGTGAATGATTTCATAATTCCTACACAATTAATTATTCATTTTTGTAAAACAGTGGCAGGGTGCCCTGTCCTCTGCCTACTGCCCTGCCCACCCCTGCCCCCCATTAGTCCACTGTATGCCTGACAGCATCAGAAGCACAGGCAGGCACTCGTCTACAGGGGTTTGGGAATATTCAGTAAATTAACATGAACAGCATGAAATGATTTGTTTGATTAAGTCACCACCGCACTCCCTTCCGCCGTCAGATCCTAGGATTTTCCTCTGTCCATTCATTTACACGGCTGAACGTGCAGGGGGATTCAGGGTCTGGGGTTTGTTTGCAAGCTTGCTTGCTTGTTTTTCACCTTCTCATACCTTACTGATGTTCCTGCCCTCCCAGGCCCCACAGACCTCATGATCATCTCCTGCCCCTCTTCTGAGTATCTGACTCAAGAAACCAGCCCCTCTGCACGTAGGCCGAACAAGGTTCATTTCACAAGCCCTCTCGGCTTGTTTCTCCCCCTTTCACCTGCTGCACTTTCCTCTCCAGCCCATCCCTCAGCCCCACTCCTGACAGTTTCAAACCCAGCCTTGCAAGGTCTCCTTTCTCTTTTCTCTAAGGCACAAGAGTTTTCCCTTTACTGTTCACTGATGTATATCATCTGTATCTCCCACTGGCATCTAGGGCCAGTACAGCTAAAGAAACATTTGCTTCACTCAAATTCTGATGTTGAATTGAAACTGAATTAATTCAAATTCTGCTTAGAATTTCAAGAGAGTTTCAGATCAGTGCAGGCTGGAGGGTCTGGGAAGGACTGGCTGCCAAGGTGGGACTGGAGCCCAGGTAAAGTGTAAGATTTAGGTGACAAGGTGGGCAGGGGTCTTTTTCCCCTAGCCTCATTCTTTCCTTTTCCCTTCCACCTCCTTCTGAGGAGGCTTCAGTAAGACAGAGAAAAGAGGTAAATTGTTAGCAAAGTACCATACTGAAGGAAGTGAGGGTAGGCCGTTGGTACCCCTGCCTTGTTCACGGTCCATACACCAGCCTCAGGAATGACCCGGGCCCTGGACTTGCAGCACAGCCGTGAGAGAAGCTGCGAATAGAAAAGACTAAGAGGCCTGTGGAAGAGAAAAAGGGGGAGACCAGAGCAAGAAGGGGATCCCCAGAGGTATGACTGAGAGATGCTGTGAAGGGAAAAGTGAAGCAATATTCTGCCCCACCCTCTGGATGGCATGTGTATCAGCTAATAGTAAACTCTCTTTCTGGTGCCTACACACCTACCGTGTCACCGATACAACCAAGGGGTTGTGTGTAAAAACTGTCATTGTCCAGATTCGCCCTGCACAGGTGCTGTATCGACGTTATCTCACTGAATACCACCACGTGCTGTGCACCCAAGACCACCAAGACTCCCAGTCAGGGGTTCTCAGACTTTGAGGTGCTTAAGAATCACACTGGAGCTGAACATAATGGCACACAGAGGTGTCACACCCTTAGATCTGGGGTGGGGTCCAGGAACATGCGTTTTTAATAGGCATACTGACACTGATGTAGATGTCCAAGGACCACAGTAGTCTATCCAAATGGGATCATTCTGGAGCTCCAGACTGGCCCTGGGAGGCCAGTGGCTTCCCTTTGGACCCTTGGAATCAGCCAGTCTGTTAATGCCTCAGAGCCTGCCAACCCCTGTCACTGTCCCAGTGAAAGCCCCTCCAGTTACCCCTGCTCCACGGGACACTTCAGTGCTGTTCCACCCTCCCCACCTCCCTCCTCCTCCCCATCTCTCTGTTTCACTCTCTCACCAACCTTCCCTCTGGGCTACTTGAAGCCCCCACTAACTGGTAAACTCCCCTACATCTTTGACCCATTTCCTACACCCTGTGATCTTAGATGAAACCCAGCTCTCTGCTCAGGACACCACTCCCCAAGGCCACCACTAGCCCTTATGGTGCCTTTGGTAAATTAGAAGAAGGTGGCCCCTCTGGTTAGAAGGTCACATTGATTAAAAGTGCCCCCCTAGGCAGTCCAGCCTCTGAGGACCCAAAATGTGATCAAAGCTCAGATTTCAGTCCCTCCCCTCCTTGGACAACGTACTAACTGACAGACTCCAGTCTGACCACTTCCCTGTAGCCCTTCATGGAGATTGCTCAACATCCCCACTCCCCACCGGACCCAAGGTCAAGAAGGGGGGTGCTCTCCTCTTCACTCCCCACTTCCAAACCGTCACCCTTCCCCTTCCTGCAGAAGCCTCTGCCACGAGGTTGTATGAGCCTCTAACGTTCCTCATGACCATCGACCACCAACCTCACACTGAACCCCGACAGTCCTTCTCACTCCTCCACATCCGCCATCCTGCTGGGAGACCTGGCTCGTCCAGCACCGAGTCACAGCTCACAAACCTCCTCAATCCAGTGGGCTTGGTTTCATTTCTTTCAGATTCCCCCACATCCAGGAACCTTGTCAGAATTGTCCCGCATCAGAAATCTCAAACTCCAGTAGCCCAGCCCCAAACAGTAACTCTCCTGCTCTCCCTCCCACTACATGGGCTCCTCAGCCTCAGGCTCCTGGCCCGAGTCCTTCATTTTCTGTCCCCCAGCCTAGACCACACAGCTGACCTGAAAGCATCTACCTTCTACCTCCTTCTTCCGAGAAAACCTAATGCATCCCATGACCCGCCTCAACCCTCCTCTTCTGTTGAAGAAAAGCACACAATTCTATCATGGCACCAGGGGCTCCAAACTCAACTGTGTGCTGAGCGCTTCAGATCAAGGATCTTTTTCCTTGTGCTTTGTAGGCCATCTTTCCCATTCTCCTCAGGAACTGCTCCAACCTCCACAGCCCTCTTCAAGATGCCCACCCACCCAACCCCAAGCCCTCCATCTCAGCAGACAACAACTCTTCCTATCTTAGTGAGAAAACTGAAGCCCTAAGATGAGAGTCTCCCTAACTTTCCAGCCCCCACCTATACCCTAACCCATCTGCACTCCTTCTTCTCCTTCTTCCCCAGGGTGAGTGTCCTTCTTCCTACCCCAGGCCAGTCCCTACGTTCTCCACGTTTGGAACCTGTTTGCATCAGTTGTCACTCCTTATCTTTCTTTTTATTTAGAGTATACTTTATTAGTTTCTGTAATCAAACCCATGTAGATAAGACCTTACATATTTAATACAGTGTGTTACCCCTGTACAAATGGGAAAAAATGTTTTGATGTGTTTAGACCAAATGCTTGTTAATTTCTGTACAATGCCAACCAAACATGGTACAACTGGGATACTTTTTCCAAAGTTGAGAGCACCACTAATGTTTCTAAAAATTCAAATTTTATGTATATAACATATGAGTATATATATGGAGAGAGAGAGAGAGACAAATAGCAATATGTTATGCATTGAGAGCAGCAACAGCTTTTCCAGGTTCTGCAGTCATACAGAGACATCTTTTTAAAAAAAAAGAAAAAAAGATAAAAAACAAAACCCCAGAAAACAGCAAAGTTCTGTTACTGTTGTGGTATCTGGCACTATCTTTTTTATTGGCTTCTCAATCATCATCTGGAAAGAAAACATTCTAGAATAGCGTCATTAAAAACAGCTCTGATAAAGCACAGTCACTACTACATATCATAAAGCAGGTACAAGATAATTCACAGGGGTAGGATACAGTACTGTCCTACATCTTTAATACCAGAGGACATAATTAAAAAGGCATTATTTGAGACTTGATTCTACTTTTCCAGCAGAGGGGCCAAAAGTTGGTTATGACATAGCTCTGGCACAGAAATGCACCTTCTTGGATAGGATTTCCTTTCTTTAGTGGCACTGTTCTAGGTACTCACTGATCTTCATGAACATCAGCTAAAACCCATTTAAAAAAACAAACAAAAAACAACCATTGGATTCATACAAAGATGACCGAGGAGAGGCAAGCAAGACTCAACTAGTATTTGACCAAATCTGTCAGGTCTGAAGGGGAAGAGCTCCATGGAAGAAAGGAGATGCCAGGTAGAACTTCAAAGCTTTGGGCCACAACCAAAACACAGCATCATTTCAAACAGAGGCAGTAACCAAACACTGCCCACCTGGATATGTTCAAGGATGCTGACATCAATATTTCACTCATCCAGGAAGAGGGGGAGATCAGTTGCTGAACTTTGATTGTGTTCAATTCAATCACCATGTTACAAAAATAGCAAGTTGTCATAATAAAAAATAAGGCTCCTCTACCAGTTATCTTACGTTTTCACCATCAAGCCTACAAATGCTACCACCATATCCAAGGAACAGAGGGAGCAAAGAAACCACATCTGATGTCTTAGCTGAGACCACCACGTTGTTCAGGCTAAGCTATTCCTCTGTGGTGGCATTTCTCTCATATTTCTGGCGTGTCATCTAACCATAAGGATTTTAGTTCTAAATTATATGCCCTTAAGGAATGCGTGCACATATTTGTGTATAAGTTCTGGTTGAAGATGCATGGCCATCCAGAGTGCATGTTACATAGTAGGTGCGAGCTGGCAAAGCCTCGTTTTCCTGGGGCAGCAGCTGTGTGTCACTGCAAGTTGCTCCTACGTCCCTTGTGCACCTCCAAGCTCTGGACAGGATAATGTCACAGACCATTTTACCCTTGGCTGCTGGCATTATCTGACTTCATTCTCCCTCTTTCCCCTGTCCCCTCCCCCAACCCTTGCAATAAACCACATTTTTGAGACTTTGTTTCTTCCATTTTGATTGCCTGAGGTTTAACTGGTCCAGTTCTAACAGGTTTGGTGGCTATGGTGGGTGCAGGGGATGGCTTTTCTTGAGCTTTTTCCTGACCAGGAGGGTCAGTCAGTGTTTCAGGAGGTTTACTGGAACCACTGTCCACTTTCTGGACTTTGCCTCCTATCTGTTTGCTCTGTTGCTGTTCAGCGAAGAACCACCGCATGGACTGAAAAACCTCTGCTCTCTGCCAGCACCTAGGACCAAACGTCTTGTGGCTGAGTCCTGTCCTCACAGCTCTCTTCTGGGCGCAAACTGTGTAGGAAATGGTTGTGTCATTCTCACAGTGGCAGGGGCTGACTGGGACGGCTTCTCATAGACAATGCTGTTTGTTTTGCTGGACTGTCTGTTCAGACTTGTGGAAGTAGCCCGGAAGGGACTAGACGCTGGTGTGGTGCTTCTACTGCTGATTGGAGGTACACCTGGTTTTATATCAGTGCCACTTCCTAAGGCTTTTAGTTCCATTTCAGACATTTTTTACTGCAGTTGTGATCATGCTGTGCTGAGTTCCAGCAGGAATTAATCCTCTGAAAGGCTGGCTTATTTGCACAGGACGACTCATGCTCTGTGCCTGCACTTGTGGGGTGGGATGCTGTAATGGGGGCTAAAGAGTCTGAAGCAGAGCACTTAAAGGCTGTCCCGTAGACCCAAAATTAGGCAAGAAAAGCTGGAATGCTGGTAAAGGTACTGTAACCCGCTGGAGAGCCCTCGGTGACTGGGCAGTGTTATAAAAATTTGTCTGACCAGGCTGTTGTATTTGTCCAGAATAAAGATTTGAAGCCTGGGTAAGATCCGCTCTAGCCTGGAGAAGATGTGTATCTGTCAGTTGGGAACCTCCTAGTCCTGATGCCTGACCCAGCTGATGTTCATACAATACAGGAATAGGCTGCATATTTGAAGTTTGTTGAAAGGCAAGACCCAATTGTGCCTTGGCAGGTTTCCGGAGTTGGACAGCTGGAAAGTTGCGGATGGCAGTACCAGAAAGGACCATAGACAGCAGGGATAGACTGCTTTGAATAAAGGCTGGCTGAGATACATACAGTTGAAGTGAAGAACTAAATAATGCCTGAGCCTGGGAAACAGCAGGTCTAGCACCCAGTAGGGCTGGATGCTGTCCTTGCAGTGGTGCATAAAGAGGGATTGGAATCTGCTGGACTGAGTTTGGCTGAGAAAGACCTTGTTGGAAGCCTCATTGCTGAGCCAAGGATGGTGGAGCCAATCGTGCATGTTCAGTATTGAATAATGACTTGGGTCCATATAGAAAGCTGGGATTTGAGCTGCTGCAGACTGAGACATGTAGACTCGTGGGCTCTGTTGCTGCTGGGTGATGAGCAAAGGCATACAGCTTAACTGTGAAAAATGACTTGCAGAAGGCAGGCTGCTTGTCTGGGGTTTCACATTACAAATATTAGGAGGGTGTGATGCGGTTGTATTCACTTCTTATCTTCCAACCTCTCCTTCTCTAGTGTTTTCCTGCCTCTTACCCTATAAACACATTCAAGTATTGCAACATTTTAAAAACAAACAGGGCTTCCCTGGTGGTGCAGTGGTTGAGAATCTGCCTGCCAATGCAGGGGACACGGGTTCGAGCCCTGGTCTGGGAAGATCCCACATGCCACGGAGCAACTGGGCCCATGAGCCACAATTACTGAGCCTGCACGTCTGGAGCCTGTGCTCCGCAACAAGAGAGGCCGCGATAGTGAGAGGCCCGCCCACCACGATGAAGAGTGGCCCCGGCTTGCCACAACTAGAGAGAGCCCTCGCACAGAAACGAAGACCCAACACAGCCATAAATAAATAAATAAATAAATTTAAAAAACAAACAAAAACCTTCTTTCACTTGGGTCTCCCAGCCCCACCTTATCTCCCTTCTTCCTCCTTTATTAAAATCTATACTGCTCTCCCCACTTCCTTCCCTCCCCAATTCAATGCACTGCAGTCTCTGATCCCCTAGTCACCACTCCTCGGTCTCAAAAATCATCAATACCTTCCTATTGCCAAATCCAGTGGAGAGCTTTCTATACTTTTCTTATTGATGCACTTGACTCTATTATTCACTTTCTTTTTCTTAAAACTGTCTACTCCCTCATGACTGTAACACCATCCTTTCTACACAGGTGTGGGTCTCCACTTTGGAATCCTCCTCCACCCACCACTTAATCATTGGAGTTCCCTGTCAATCAGCCCTTAAACTACTACTCTTCACATTCCACATGGTGTTCTTGGACAATAGCATTCAACGTTGAAGTTTTCACTATCACCTATATTCAGGTAACTCACAAGTCTATATCCCAGCCTGGATTTCCTTCCTGAACATCGGATTTGGGTATACAACTCTGTGCTAGGCATCTCCACCGGGACATTTCACAGGCACCTCAAACTAGACCTGTCTCAAGCTGAACTCATCCTCTCCACTCTTACCCCAAACCTGATCCTCCTGTGTTCCCCATCTCAGTCAACGGCACCATCATCCGCCCTTCCAGTCATCCTTAACCCCACCCTCTCCTCAGCAATCTGCCTCTAAGATCTGCTCTTTTTATTGCCCTGATTTTTAAAATCTATCCCCTCCTCTCTATGCCCTCCACCTGCTGGTGATGAATTGTGTGGTAATTCATCATCACTCACCTGGACTATTGAGACAGCCTCCTAACTGGACTCCTAATTCCAGACTTTTCACTCTCACATCCATTCCCCACATAATCGCTGAAGTGTGTGATCCAAACCAAGATCTGGCCATGTCACTCTCCTGCTTTAAAACCCATTGCCTATAGGATAGAGTTTTAAATTCTTGGCATGACCTACAAGGCCTCCCATTACTTGGCCTCTATTCAGTCTGCAGCATCAGCCCCATCAATCCTTGTACTGAACATTATGTCTCAGTAATTCTCTGCTCACAGCATGCTGTTTCATCCGCCACACTTCTCTCATCCAGGAAAACCTCCCCCCACCTCCCCCACTTGTCTGGGTCATCTCCCCCCATCCTTCAAAATATCTCATCTACTGTTTACTCCAAAAATCATTCTTGCCCTTCATTTGTACTCCTAAAGCATCCTGTGCTTACCTCTATCTTAGCATTTACCCATTACTTTGAAGCTACCTGCTTATGGACCTACCTCCCAACACTAAATGAAATTCAGAATCAGGGATTGGGTGCTGGGTGCTGGTCTTTGCCCACTGCCCCCACCACCCCCGGGCTGAGCACAGTGCCTGACACATACTAGGCACTCAAATAACAATTATTGAATTGATTGTCACAGCAGGGCTATGAATCAGAGACAAACAAAAATACTCAGCCTCAGACAGCAAGTCACACACTAGTAGGTGGGAGAGCAGCAACTTGAAACCTACTCTAAGGCCTGTGCTCTTTTAAGCACAACCTGGAAAACATAAGCTAAGTGTGGAGAAGGAGATGAGAATGACGTGTCAGGGTACCAGCCTAGGGGTGATGGTATATGTAGAGCAATCTAGGGAAATGAAGGTGAGCAAGATTCTGGGGGCAGTAGCATACAATCCTAAGGCCCTGGCGTTGCTGATTCTAAGCAGAGCCCTGATGTGATAAACTGCCAGCAGTGCCAGGCCTGAGCTGCCCAGTAGATAAATCTAGATGCTAGGCCTGAGGCAGCCAGTGTCCCCACAAACACTCAAGACTGTGCTTCACCGCCATCTTCTGAGTCCTGCGCTTACCCCTCTCTTGGGCACAAGCCTCCAGGAAGTTCCTACTGTAGATCAAGACAGGTAATATCCAAAGGATATTACAAGATAAATAAATGTGGACCTGTGTGAACAAGAGCTACCATGTCCCTCAGCCTCTCTTGAGGGAGGTCCCCATCCTTCTCCCACCCACCCTCCAGCAGCCTTCCCCTACGACCTGAAACAGAAGGCGGCCAACAAAAGGAGTCAAGTGGCAGAAGCTGAAATAAGCCAAGGAAAGCTCAAGTCCAGGACCCCACAGAATGAAGGGAACATTCTGAGACAGCAGGCAACAAGGGGGACCATTAGATGTAGCTGAAGGCCCCCCACCTGCATGCATCAAAACACGGCCCTCCCTGCACTGGAGGAGGATTGTTCTGGACAAAGAAGGCACAAGGGCATGGGGTTGGAATAATACCAGTGAAAGAAAACTAAAAATATCTATGTTTACAAAACACAGGAAGCCAGTAAGGGTGTGGACAACAATGGATAAAGATGGGGCACCCTTCTCTGGTAAAATCCATGTCAAACAAAGGCACAGAGCCAGAATGACCTCATTAGCAGAGAAGCTGGCAGGTATCCGGGGCATGAACACCCCACCCTTTGTCCTCACCTGAGTGTCTGGGGGCAAGCCAGCCTATCACCTCCCCTAGAGAGTTCTAGAGAGCTCGTGTCCTGCCTGGGGAAGAAGTCTGGAGCAGCCTCGGCTCTAAATCATATGTTTCATTCACAGATGGAGACATTCACACACCTCTCCCCACACTGCTTCTGCTCTGCAGACTGCAATGAATGTTTTCAGTTTACAGACTTTCACAGGAAAAGAGAACTCGCTATCTATCCTCTTTCCCACCTCCCCCAGCCAATCAAGCCCAGCGCCACCCCAGTTCAGCTGCAGCGAACAGCTAATTACCAGCTGGGCAGGGTGCGTCCTAGAGCCCAAGTGAAGCCCCTGCAGCCCTGACTCGCCTGTCATTGCTCAAGGAGGAATTCTCCTCTGGAGGAAGTGTGGGCAGCTCCCAGGCCCCACTCAGTGGACTCTCTCCAGTAAGAATAACAACAAGGAAAGCAAGACTTTATTGAGTGCCTCTCTGCCGGGCGTTGTGCTCCACATGTGTCAATATTATCTCATTAAAATCTCCCGACAACCTTATGATACGGGTGCTACCATTATCCTCATTTTATGGAGGAGGAATTATTAGAGCAGTTCAACATATTGGTCTGAGGTCACATGGATAGCAAAAGGTGAATCAGGAATGCAACAAAGATCTTTCTTCCCAACTTCAGAAATCCTGCTCTTAACCACTCACACAGAAGGGACCGTCTTCCTCGCCACTGTGTGTATCTCCTTTCCATTGTATGGCCTATGATTTTGATAGCTTTTGACAGCTGCTCAAGTTTTCAGAACTTTCTTGGTTTCCCATTGGAGTGTAGGCTTCCTGAGGTCAAAAAACATTTTTAATGGACCTTTGGACGTGATACCAAGAACATAAATGCTGACTGATCAACTGAAGGGTTCAAAACGCCATGGAAGTTTAATACATGGTATTTATTGGTTGTTATTAAAAGTCACTAATATTTCACATACCAGGTAATTCCTTTCCTCTAGAGCAGGTTTTCACAACCTCAGCACTACTGACACTTGGGTCTGGATAACTGTTGGTCGTGAGGGTTGTCCTGTGCACTGTAGAATGTTTGCAGCACCCCTGGCCTCTACTACTCACCAGTAGCACCCCCTCCACCAGTTGTGGCAACAAAAAAATGCCTCCAGACATTGCCAAATACCCCGTGGGTGGCAAAATCAGCCCCAGGTGGGAACTACTGCTCTAGAATAAACAAATAAAGATAATAGCACTTATTCTCTCAGCATAAAACACAAGAAAGCTTATTTCCACCTACAATAAAACAGCACTCTTATTACTCATAGTTAATAAATATGAGAGATCCTGAGAAGTACTAATTAAATAAAAGTCCCAGAGCACCAATTTCAGAAGATCAAGATAATGTTCTTGTTATGCCTGAACCAAATCACTTTCTGCTGGTAGAATCTTGTATAGTGGGATGTCAAGCTGGTGGGAACCCACAGCCAAAATGGAAAGGCCTGATTTCAAATCCCAGCTTGTAGCCCCAAATCATTTTTTTTGTAACAAGATGGAGTAGACATAAATGTTTTTAAATCTCAGCTCCTTTACTTACTAGCTTCTGGTCAATTCACTTAATATCACTGGGTCTCAATTCCTGTAAGATGGAAGTAATGGTTCCTAGCTCATGGGATTGTTGTGAAGATTAAATAAAACAGATGCAAAGCAAGGTCTGCCTCAAGAGGGCTTAAAAATATTCACTCCTTTCCCTGTCCTCACTTGTCACCAGGCCCTTCAGAGCATGATACATGCCGATTTATTTTTGCTTTCTCCATGCCATCCGACAGAGCTGTTCTCAACTCTGGCTGCACCTGAGAATACCTGCAGAGTTTTCAAAATGCTGATGTCTGGGCTCCACTGCATACCAACTACATCAGAATCTTTGGCTTGAGAGTATATATTGTAAGCATTCAAAATTTTATTCAAGATAAAAGGAATATATTATCTTTCACATAATTTTCTTTATGCCAAATAATAAAACTGATAATATTTGTATCAGTTCTTAAAATATGGCAATATTATATTATCATTAATAATCAATACATTATAAATAATTTAAATAAATCAGTATATCTCCAAATGGCATCTATTGTATTCTTAGGATCCACATGTTCCATTAGAATTTTTAGATTTTATGTTTCAATTTCAATCATCATTTAAAAATAGCCCTTATAGTTGGGGGGGAGGGATAAATTAGGAGCTTGGGATTAACATACACATACTACTACATATAAAATAGATAACTAACAAGGACTACTGTATAGCACAGGGAACTCTATTCAATATTCTGTAATAACCTATATGGGAAAAGAATCTGAAAAAGAATGAATATATGTATATGTATAACTGAATCACTATGCTGTATAAGTGAAACTAACACAACGTTGTAAATCAACTATACTCCAATAAATTTTTTTTTAAATAGCCCTTATATGTTATTTTTTAAAAAGCATCTTGAAATGGTAATTCTCAACTGAAAGATATGTTAGGATAAGACTTTAATTTCTTAAGTCAATGTTTCTCAAAGTTTCAGGAAACAGTGCTACAAATATTGTATCAATAACAAATTACATAAGTGACAAAACTGCATTTGTACACAGGCTAAAAATAGAGCCTGTTTGTTATCAGGAGAGTAGATACTGCTATTTGTTTTGTTTTTAGGAAAGATAAGAAGCTGCAGTATCGGTAATAATATTTAAAATGTTGCTACATCGTATCAAATCAGTACAAAAGGAAAACAATCAGAGTTCACAATTAATGGCACAAGTTAGTAGCATCTACCAGAATTAAATGAATTAAAGGATGTTCCTGTGACTCAACTAATGAAATGATATTGAAAAGGGAAAGGTATGGGCTGGATTCAGGGCTGTGTTTCAATAGGGTTGTATATTACATCAGCACATAATAAACTCCATTGGAGCAGGGGTTTGTCATTCCCTCAGTGCCTACAACAGTATCAAACCCAGAGAAACAGTCAGCCAACATCTCTAAAATAACGAACCCCACCTTCCTCTTACTGTGTTATTCTTTCTATTCTTATTACCCTTAGATCCTTAATTTCTTATTTTTTAAATCTTATATTTGTTAGCTACCTGAAATCTTATATGAATAAGGTAGGATTTTAGAAAATCAATACACTTTTAAAGAATTGGATGTAAGGGAATTCCCATAAGTAGCAACTTTCCTTGACTTTACCTTTGGAGAGCTGTCTCCATCACTCTCTCATCAGACGACCACATAGATCCGTGGCTCATCCAGGGAGTCCCAAGTCACGCCCCACTGATTAAACCATCCTGTATTTTTTCACTATTGAGCTGTCCAGTTAAACAGTAGGAACAAGAATTTGAATTTCTTGATAAATACTTCACCCTGCAAAGAAATTTCAAAGTCTAGCTAACAGGAACTAAAGGGAGAGCCAATTGTTTCCAGAGGTTATTGACCAAGGCTTTGCTAAACTCTCTCCAAGCACCTTGCAATGCACCTCCTCTCAGGCAGAGCTCTTGCCTCTCCGGGGAGAAACCATTCACCAAACCAGGTTCATTTGCACAATGTGCAGCAAGCTAAATGCTGAAATGCTGAGGTCTGTAACAAAGAAAGGTTTTATTCATAAGGCAGCCAAATGAGGAGATGGGAGGACTCTCAGATCTGCCTCGCCAAAGGCGAGGGGCTTGAAATATTTACAGGATAAAGAAGCAGGGTGGTCTTAGGCATGAGGAAAGATGACTGGAAGTAGGGAAAAGGTGAGGTAATCTGTGTTCTACTCAGGTCCAGTTTTAGGGTCAGTGGTCCCAACTAGTCTTAGCTGACTCGAACTGGACAAGAGTTGACTCCAAATTCCTAGGCTACGTGAAGCTTCAAGGGTATGCAATCGGCAACAAAATAATTAAGGCGAGCTTGCGCTTGCGCTTGCGCTTGCTCAGAGAGGGCAGGCTTTAACAAGAGGGGGGTTTTAACAAGCTATTCCCTTACCTGCTGTCCTGTAAGATAAGCTCAAATATTTCCGTTAGTCACCAGTTTCTGTTAACGCTGTGGGGCATGGTTTCAAATGCATGCTGGCCGGCCACGTGAAAAGGGTGTCCAAACCTTCCTCCTCCCTCTGCCGGGGATGCTGTTTCGAGTCCCTCGTCTGCTGGGGGTTGGGGAGCACTGAGCCTGGACTTCTCTTCTTGTCTCACTTCACTTCTTCACCCACCAAACCAGACCACGAAGTGCCCTCAAAAACGAATGAAACCAATTTTCAATTTGGGGGGACTGTGGATTCTAATGTTGGAATCCATTAAAAGCTTCAACCTCGCACTCAATGAGAAAGAGTTCTTTGACACTCACCCTGAGACAGCTTTCCAGTTCCTACTTAAAAGCCAGCAATCCCAGCTTCTTACCACAAGGCAGTTGGGGAAGATATGATGCAAAGTCTTCACAGACCCTGGTTTCCAGACTTTGGATTTCAGGGACCTAGAGAGGGTGCCAATCTTTCCAAATAAAGCCAACTTTTTTCTTACTTTGCCAAATAAGGACATTTTAAAAATAAACAGATGAGTGGGAGGGGGTTCTACTATCTACAATCTACGAGGACAGTATTTTCATTTAAGAAAAAGGACATTTTAATAATAAAATGTCAAAAAGCTGTAATGTTGGAATAAAAGGCAGATCTTTAAATTAAATAAATTTTTGTGTTCTCTTTTAAAATCTCACCATCTTACTCTCATTTCTCTCATTCCATGAAGACAAGTGAACGTTGATCAAGACTGTCGTCAGGGGCTTCCCTGGTGGCGCAGTGGTTGAGAATCTGCCTGCGAATGCAGGGGACACGGGTTCGAGCCCTGGTCTGGGAAGATCCCACATGCCGCGGAGCAACTAAGCCCGTGAGCCACAACTACTGAGCCTGCGCGTCTGGAGCCTGTGCTCCACAACGGGAGGGGCTGCGATAGTGAGAGGCCCGCGCACCGCGATGAGGAGTGGCCCCCGCTCGCCGCAACTAGAGGGAGGCCTCGCACAGAAACGAAGACCCAACACAGCCAAACATAAATAAATTAATTAATTAAAAAAAAAAAAAAAAAAAAAAAAAAGACTGTCGTCAGCCTGGAGTTTGGCAACAGCTGACTATAAGGCAGGGGTTACTTTTCCCTAAAGCAGTGTGACCGTGAGAGCTTACTCAACGCCCCCAACCCTAGTCCACTGACCAAAGATGCAAATGAGGCCATGTGGGTAAAGCATTGAACCAATCCAACTGTGCTCTGGACGCACAATTTAGGATTAAAGACACAGATATGACCAACAAAAAGTCTTGACCAAAGATATAACAATGAACTATTGCAATAGTAAACTTCTCTCCAAATTCCACAAAATGCAAATAGACTGGGCAAGAGTCCCAAAAGTATACACATGTCATATTAAAATGAAAACATACTGTGCCTTGAGTTTGACCCATCTGAATCTAAAATGCTAAGTAGGAACAAGCATGTATTAACTAGATAGTAGGACAGAACAGTGTAGAAAACACCCAGCCAGGAGCTGGTAGGGGTTAGGGGGGTGGTGTCCTAGGCCCAGCTTTGCCACTAAGTGGGTCTATATAGCCTTAGGCAAGTTTAACCTTTCTGTGTTCAGTTTTCTCAGATCTAAACAAGAGAGTTTGATTTAAATGATTAGGGCCAGTTCAGCTTGAAAATTCTTAATGTCATACATAATAGTGTATCATGAAAATGTGTAAGCTTCAGGGAATGAGAAGGATGGTCTGCATCTTCTGAAAAATTGACCACTAGATTATCCTCTAAAGCAAAAGGATCCACACTACAGTTTCCTCAAAAGCATAACATCAGGCTTCCCTGGTGGCACAGTGGTTAAGAATCCGCCTGCCAATGCAGGGGACATGGGTTCGAGCCCTGCTCCGGGAAGACCCCACAGGCCGCGGAGCAACTAAGCCCGTGCTCCACAACTACTGAGCCTGCACTCTAGACCCCGCGAGCCACAACTACTGAAGCCTGTGCGCCTAGAGCCTGTGCTCCGCAACAAGAGAAGCCACCACAATGAGAAGCCTGCGCACCGCAACGAAGAGTAGCCCCCGCTCACTGCAACTAGAGAAAGCCCACGCGCAGCAACGAAGACCCAACGCAGCCAAAAATAAATTAATTAATTAATTTTTTAAAAAAGCATAACATCCACCACCCTGAACCAAAGAGCCGAAGGGTACAACCCAATCAGTCCCTAAATCAACAGTGTTGACTTAAGCACCCACTGTGAGCAAACAAATGAGAGTAAATATTCTCTGGCCCCTCCCTCTCCCTGGTGGCCCTTCCTCTTAGATTTGCACTGTGACCTGCCATCAGTGGCTAAGAACCACTCCTTACAGAGCACTGATTGTGGCAGGCACATTACCTGCATTATCTCCTAAACCTTGACACAGTCCTGCAAGGCTGGTATTATTTTCTCCATTATATGAATAAGAGAACTGTGGCTCAGATAGTTCTCTTATTCATAAGTGAAGTACAATCCAAGGTTACAATGAGGTCTGAGGCCTCTCTGACTCTAAAGCCTGCGCTCTTTCCCCCATGATGCCCATGTTGCATCCCAAACACCTCTGACATACCCAGGAGACTGGATCAAAAACCCTAAAGCACCTCAGGCTGATGATCCCTGCAGTCGCCAGTGGTTGCTTCTCGTGAATTTCAGGGAACCTCCTCTCAGACTCTGACCTTAGAAGAGCAGCTGCCCTCTCCTCTCTGACAGCTCTCCTTCCCAGAGAAAGCAACCAGGTATTGAAGCGCCCACCACACTTTCCACAGCATGAAGAGTTTCAGCAGGTAAGCTCTAGGCAGACTGGAAAGTTTGGGGTGCACGGCACAGTCATAGAACCCAGCTTTTTCAACTTTAACAATTAGTCTAACATTCAGCTTCAATCTGTTTTGCGCAGATCAGCTGCTAAACCTTTGCTAGTCAAGGTGTGGTCCATGGATCAGCAGCATCTTGGCATTACCTGGGAGACTGTTAGAAATGAGGAGCCTCAGGCCCCACACCAGACCTAGCGAATCAGAAACTGCATGTTAGCAAAATGCACCAGGTGATTTGAATACACATTAAAGTTTTAAAAAGCACTGTTCTAGAATCACCTATGGAGTTTTTTCAAAGTGCGCATTTCCAGGAAATAGAGTCCAAAATTTCAGAGAAAGGGGTGGAGGAGAGGGAAGCCCAAAGGAGTGCATTGTTTTAAAACTAGTTTTCTTGTGGTCCCTGTCCTCAAGAAAAATCAAGTCATTTCTGGCTGGAATCAAAGAACAACTTTGTTTTGTCAACAGCTGTCCCTGTAGCTAATAGCTCCCTCCTTCCTAGAGGAAAAGTTGATGACTTCCTACAGACCCTCTCTTGGGCTGAGCTCCACATTGCAATGAATGAATGGAAGACTTCTGCTTAAATCAGAGTTTTCCCCTCTGAGTTGTTCCCCATCCCCCCAGTCTTCTGCCCCCAATTCATAGGGAGGGTTAGACTATCATCTCCATATCAATAGCAGGACTCCTATATTTTCTTTTCTCCTGATCCAGTGCCTTAATCCGGTATGAAGGAAGGAAGGAAAGAAGGAAAGGAGGGAGGGAGAGAGGAAGGAAAGAAGGAAGGAAATAAATTACCATGCGTTATACACCTACTATATGTCAGACCCCCCCCATCCCCCAAAACAGTTTACATATATTTCTCATTTAATGTACATAAAAATATGTAAGATTGGTATTAATGCCTCAATTTTCAGAAGTGGAGACTAAAGCTCAGATAGATTAAAAACTCTCCTAAAGCCAGGTTTCTAAACAGGATCTAATACTAAAGTTCTGTCTCATTCTTTCTACTACCCCAACTTGCCTTCACAGAATAGTATATAAATAAAAGAATTTACTGAGATATAATTCACATACCATAAAATTCAATTCAGTGGTTTTTAGTATATTCACAAGATTTTGAGACTATCGCCATGATCTAACTCCAGAACATTTCCATCACCTCAAAGAGAAAACCCAAACCAAGTAGCAGTCACTTTCCATTCTCCTTGTCACCCAGGTCCCTGGCAATCACTTTCTATCTCTATGGATCTGTGTATTATGGATATTTCATATAAATGAAATCATAGGATAGATGCCTTTAGTGTCTGGCTTCTTTCACTTAGCATAATGTTTTCAAGGTTTATCCATGCTGTAGCATCTATCAGTACTTCATTCCTTTTTGTAGTTGAATAATATTCCATTGTATGGATACGCCACATTTTTTTACTCATTCATGAGTAGATGGACATTTGGATGTTTCCACACATGTTGGCTATTACAAAAAATGCTCCTATAAACATCCACGTACACGTTTTTGTGTGGACAATGTTTTTAATTATCTTGAGTACATACCTAGAAGTGAAGTTGCTAGGTCATATAATAGTAACTCTATGTTTAATTTTTTGAAGAAATGCCAAACTCTTTCCCAAAATGGCAGCATCCTTTTACATTCCAATCAGCAATGCATGAGAGTTCTAATTTCTCCATATCCTTGCCAACACATGTAATCATCTGTCATTTTGATTATAGCCATCTTAATGGCTGTGAAGTGGTATCTCTTCACAGTGGTATCACTTTGTAGTTTTGATTTGCATTTTCCTAATGACTAATAATGTTGAGCATATTTTCATGTACTTATTGGCTATTTATACATCTTCTTTGGAGAAAGTATTCAAATCCTTTGCCCATTTTTAAATTGGGATATTTGTCTTTTAGTTGTTGAATTGTTAGTGCTCTTTATATATTCCAGATACTGGGCCCTTATCAGATATATGATTTGCAAATATTTCCTCCCATTATTTGGGTTGTCTTTTCACTTTGATAGTGTCCTTTGAAGAACAAAAGACTTTAGTTTTGATGAAGTCCAACTTATCTGTTTTTGTTTTGGTTGCCTTTGCTTTAGGCATTATATCTATTAAACTGTTTTTTTTTTTAACATCTTTATTGGAGTATAATTGCTTTACAGTGTTGTGTTAGTTTCTGCTGTATAACAAAGTGAATCCGCTACATGTATACATATATCCCCATAACCCCTCCCTCTTGAGCCTCCCTCCCACCCTCCTTATCCCACCCCTCTAAGTTATATCTATTAAACTGTTGTTTAATCCATGGTCTTAAAGATTTACATCTCTGTTTTTTTCTAAGAGTTTTATAGCATTTAGGTCATTGATCCACCTTGAGTTAATTTTTTATATGGTATGACATAGGGGTCCAATTTCACTCTTTTGCATATGAATACCCAGTTTTCTCAGCACCATTTGTTGAAAAGACTAGTTTCCCCCCATCGAATTGTCTTGGCACCCTTGTCAAAAATCAGTTAATCATGTGGTGATCATTTTGTAATGTATAAAAATATCAAATCACTATGTTGTACACTTGAAACCAGTGTAACATTGTAAGTCAACTATACATCAATTTTTAAAAATAGTTTTTAAAAGAAGAATGTATGATGGGTAGATGAGGTTATAAGGTTCAAGACAAAATGGAGTTTGAGAGTGTTTCCAAGCACGTAAATATATTATTTCATAAGAATTCTTAATTACATAAAAGGAGTCATAGGACCAATAAATTAGCAAATTGTTTTAATTCTAACATTCAAAATGATTTCACTCTTTTTTGAAGCAACCTGCATCAAAAGCACTCTAGAAGATATATTCAGTAAAATTCATTTATTCAGATTCATTGGGAAAAGGTGTTTAATCTTGTATGAATCTCCTCATAACAGAAGTTTAATCTTTATGTAATAAAATTTATCTTAAATGACCAAAAAAATCAGTTGATCATAAATGTATGTGTTTATTTCTGGACTTGCAACTCTGTTTTATTGATCTATATGTCTATTCTTATGCCAGTACCACACTGTCTTTTTTTAATTAAGGTATAGTTGATTTACAGTATTACATTAGTTTCAGGTGTACAACACAGTGATCCACAATTTTTATAGATTATATTCCATTTAAAGTTATTATAAAATATTGGCTACATTCCCTGTGTTGTACAATATATCCTTGCAGCTTACTTATTTTATACATGGTAGTTTGTACCTCTTAATCCCCTACCTCTATCTTGCCCCTCCCTCTTCCTTCTCCTCACTGATAACTACTAGTTTGTTCTCTAAATCTATAAGTCTTTCTCTGTTTTGTTATATTCATTCATTTGTTTTATATTTCAGATTCCATATATAAGTGATAACATACAGTGTTTGTATTTTTCTGTATGACTTACTTCACTAAGCATAATAACCTCCAGGTCTATCCACATTGTTGCAAATGGCAAAATTTCATCCCTTTTTATGGCTGAGTAATACTCTATTCTACTACATATATATATGTAATAGTAGATAGATAGATAGATAGATGCACATACACACAATAGAATATAAATATAAATATATATATATATATATATATATATATATATATATATATATATATATATATATATATATATATATATATAAACAGATTCTTTATCCAATCATCTGTTGATGGACACTTAGGTTGCTTCCATATCTTGGCAATTGTAAATAATGCTACTATGAACATTGGGGTGCATGTATCTTTTCAAATTAATGTTTTCATCTTGTTTGGATTTCTGGATCATATGGTAGATTCTATTTTCGGTTTTTTGAGAAATCTCCATACCATTTTCCATAGTGGCTGCACGAATTTACATTCCCCCCAACAGTGCACTAGCGTTCCCTTTTCTCCACATCCTCTCCAACATTTGTTATTTGTGGTTTTTTGATGATAGCCATTCTGACAGGTGTGAGGTGATATCTCATTGTGGTTTTGATTTGCATTTCTCTGATGATTAGCAATGTTGAGCATAACTTCGTGTGCCTGTTGGCCATCTGTATGTCTTCTTTAGGAAAATGTCCATTCAGGTCTTCTGCCCATTTTTTAATTGCATTGTTGGTTTTTTTGATGTTGAGTTATATGAGCTGTTTATATGGTTTGGATTTGGATGTTTTGGATATTATATATTTTGGATAAGGATATTAGTCATATAATTTGCAAATATTTTCTCCCACTCAGTAGCTTGTTTTTTTCTTTTATCGAGGGTTTCCTTTGCTGTGCAAAAGCTTTTAAGTTTAATTAGGTCCCATATGGTTGTTTTGGTTTTGTTTCCTTCGTCCTTAAGAGAGATCCAAAAAATATTGCTACAATTTATGTCAAAGAGGGTTTGCCTATGTTTTCTTCTAGGAGTTTTATGGTTTCCAGGCTTACATTGAGGTCTTTAATCCATTTTGAGTTTATTTTTGTATATAGAGTGAGAAAATATTCTAGTTTAATTCTTTTACATGTAGCTGTTCAGTTTTCCCAGCACCATTTATTGAAAAGACTGTCTTTTCCTATTGTATATTCTTGCCTACTTTGTCATAGATTAATTGACCAAAAGTGTCGGTGTTTACTTCTCGGCTCTCTATTCTGTTCCACTGATGTATGTGTCTGATTTTGGGCTAGTATCATGCTGTTTTGATTACTGTAGCATTGTACTGCAGTCTGAAGGCTGGGAGCATGGCGCTGCCAGCTCTGTTTTTCTTTGAGATTATTTTGACTATCTTATCTGGGGTCTTTTGTGTTTCCATACAAATTTTAGAATTATTTTTTCTTGTTCTTTGATAAATGTCAGTGGTATTTTAATAGGGATTCCACTGAGTCTGTAAATTGCCTTAGGTAGTATGGTCATTCTAACAATATTAATTCTTCCAGTCCCTGAACATGGTAAATCTTTCCATCTGTTTGTGTTGTCTTCAGTTTCCTTCATCAGTATCTTATAGTTTTCTGAGTACAGGTCTTTTACCTCCTTAGCTATTTTATTTGCAGGTATTTTATTCTTTTTGATGCTATTGTGAATGGGATTGCTTTCTTAAAATTTCTCTTTCTCATAGTTCATTGTTAGTGTATAGAAATGCAACAGACTTCTGTATATTAATTTTGTATCCTGCAACTTTACCAAATTCATTGATGAGCTCTAGCAGTTTTTCGGTGGTGCCTTTAGTGTTTTCTATGTATAGTATGATGTCATTAGCAAACAGTGAGTTTTACTTCTTCCTTTCCAATTTGGATTATTCCATTTTTCTTCTCTGATTGCCATGGCTAGGACTTCCACAACTATGTTGAATAAAAGTGACAAGAGTGGGCATCCCTGACTTGTTCCTGATCTTAGAGGAAATGCTTTCAGCTTTTCACCATTGAGCATGATGTTAGCTGTGGGTTTGTCATACATGGCCTTTATTATATTGAGATATGTTTTCTCTATGACCACCTTCTGGAGAGTTTTTATCATAAATGGATGTTGAAGTTTGTCAAAGCTTTTTCTGTATCTATTGAGGTGATTATATGATTTTTATTCTTCAGTTTTTTTAATATGGTGTATCACATTGACTGATTTGCAGATATTGAACCATCCTTGCATCCCTGGGATAAATCCCACTTGGTCATGGTGTATGATCCTTTTAATATATTGTTGGGTTTGATTTCCTAATATTTTGTTGAGGATTTTTGCATCTATGTTCATCCACGATACTTGCCTATAATTTTCTTTTTCGGTGATATCTTTGTCAGGTTTCAGTATCAGGGTGATGCTGGCCTTGTAGAATGAGTTCAGTGAAGTTCCTTTGCAATTTTTTGGAATAGTTTAAGAAGGATAAGCATTAAGTCTTCTCTAAATGTTTGGTAATATTCACCTGTGAAGGAATCTGGTCCTGGACTTTTGTTTGTTGGGAGTTTTTCTTTATTACTGATTCAATATCACTATCTGTAATTGGTCTGTTCATATTTTTTATTTCATCTTGGTTCAGGCTTGGGAGACTGTACATTTCTAGGAATTTGTCCATTTCTTCTAGGTAGTCAATCTTTATTAACATATAGTTATCTGTAGTAGTCTCTTAAGCTCCTTTGTATTTCTGTGATGTTGGTTGTAACTTCTCTGTTTTCATTTCTGATTTTATTGATTTGGATCCTGTCTTGGGCCCTGGGACCTCTGGCTACAGGGCCCTAGGCGTTCCAGGTCTAGTGCGTGTGCACTAGTGTGTGGGGCCAGGACCTGAGCCTTCTAGTGGACAGGGCCTTGACCGGGGTGGCTGTGGGCTCTGGGGGTATTAAGGTAGCCTGCCTGCTGGTAGGTGGGGCTGTGGCCCCCACAGGTAGTTGCTTGGTCTGAGGTGTCCCAGTATTGGTGCCAAAAGCCTGGTGGGTAGGGCAAGGTCCTGGCATTAATTAGCTAGAGGGAGGATCCCAAAATGGCACTTGCCAGCACCAGTGTCCTTGTGGTAGAATGAGCTCCCAGAAATGGCTGCCGCCAGTGTCTGTGTCCCCAGGGTGAGCCCTAATTGCCTCTTGCTTCTCCAGGAGACTCTCCAAGATCAGCAGGTGGGTCTGACCCAGGTCTCTTTCAAATTACTGCTTCTGCCCTGGGTCCTGGAGCATGTGAAATTTTGTGTGCACCCTTTAAGAGTAGAGTCTCTACTTCCCCCAACCCTGTGGGTCTCTGCTGGCCTTCAAAGCCAAACATTCTGGGGGGTTGTTTTTCCAGTGCAAGACCCCCAGGATGATGAGCTTGATGTGGGGCTCAGATTCCTCACTCCTTGTGAAGAACCTCTGCAACTGTCATTTTTTTCTCAGGGGTATAGGTCTTGATAACTCCTGACCTCCTACTTGTCTCCTTGTGGTTCCTTCTTTATATCTTTAGTTATAGAAGATCTTTTCTGGTAGACTCCAGTGTTTCTCATCAATAGCTGCTCTGTAAATAGCTGTACTTTTGGTATGCCCACGAGAGGAGGTGCGCTTACTGTCCTTCTACTCCTCCATCTTTCCACACTGTCTTGATTACAGTACCTTTGCAGTTTTGAAACTGGTAAATGTGAGTCCTCCAACTGTGTTGTTGTTTCAAGATCATTTTTGCTATTATGAGTTCTTTGTTATAGTTTTCAGTATACAAGTCTTGCACCTCGTTTGTTAAATTTATTCAGTATCTTCACTGAATATCTTCAAGTTTATTGATACTTTCTTCTGCCAGTTCAAATCTGTTCTTAAGTCCTTCTAGTGAATTTTTCATTTCAGTTATACTTTTCAACTACAAATTTTCTGTATGGTCCTTTTTACCATTTCTATCTCTTTATTAATATTCTTTTTTGTTGAGACATCATTCTTAACTTTTCTTTTATTCTTTAAACATGGTTTTTGTTAGTTCTTTGAACATATCTATAATGATCGAGTTAATGTTTTTGTCTAGTAAGTCCAACATTTGGACTTCCTCAGGGACAGTTTCTATTGGCTGGGAGTTTTTTTCTGTATACAGAACACACTTTCTTGTTCCTTTGTATGTCTTATAATTTTCAGTTGAAAATTGAACATTTAAAAAATATAGTGTGACCATTGACCATTCTGCACACCAGATTCCCCTCCCTCCCAGGGTTTGTTGTAGTTCTCATTCGTTATTATTTGTTGTTGCTGCTGCTGCTGCTGTTTATTTAGCAACTTTTCTGAATTAATTCATTCTGCAAAGTCAGTATTCTTTATTATGTGTGGCCACTGAAGTCTCTGCTTAGTTAGCTTAGTGGTCAGCTAATGAATAGACAGAGATTTCCTAAATGTCTTGAACCAATAAGTCTCTCAACCTTTGCCAACTTCCTCTCTGTGTGCATGCCTTCACTGGTCAAATAGGCAGTTTACAACTCTGCCTTTGCCTACATTTCTTACTTGTATAGACCCTCAAGTCAGCCAGAGATGAGAGATTAGGGCTTTCTCAGATCTTTTCTGGGCATGTGCATAGCTCTGTACATGCAGATGACCTTTTAGATTCCCAGGAATTTGTCAGAGCTTTCCAAGGCCCCCAACCAACATCTCAGTCCCAGTTTTTTCTTTTAAATTTTTTGCTCAGCTCCTTGTTAGTCCCAGTTGCAACCACTGCTTCAAACAGCTGCAATGTTAAAAACTTCCCACTGATTATTTTCAACAAATACCCTAGCAATAAGGCTGTTTGTACAGAGAAAGTTCTGAAAGCCCTGAGAATTCAGCTTTATAGGCAATTTGCAGACAGGTCATATAGTGACAATTCCCTGGAAATGAAGCTTTTTGGAGCACTCCAAGCCCATTCTGTCCCCTCCCTATTGGTTGCTAGTTTGCTGGTCTTCATGGCTATCATAGTTGCAAGGCTGTTGGTTTCTAAGGCTACTTGAAGAGGTGGGGTAAGAGGGATGGGAACAGGGCAAGTTAAAATGCCTCGATGCTCACTATGTTTAATGAGATTCAGCCACTTTTCTTAAACAAATGCTCCTTGAATTGTTGCAAGTCTTTGCTTAATTTCTAGAGTTCTGAAAAAGTTGATTTAGACTGTTTTTGCTCATTGCTTTTCTGGAGGATTGGGTTCTTCAGAGGTCCTCACTCCACCATTCTGTAAGTGCTTCTCTTGAAAAAACATTTATAAATATCTCTTTGATTCAATTCTACATTTTTTGTTTTCTTTCTACTCACACAGAATACATCTCTCCTCTTTTCTCCTTCAGTGAGTGAATTAAAATCAGAAAGAAGTATGAAAAAAACATATTTTCTGATTTTTTTCAGTAGTTTCCTTGTGCTACAGTAGTATAGAGGAAAGTGTCAGGCAGGAGCAAGATGAACCAAAGCTGTTTCTTTCCAAAGAAACAAATATAAATCCAAAAGCACAGTCTTTCTAGTTCTATGATAGTCACAAAATGAACTGGGACAGGAGACATGTTCGATTAAGGAGAGCTGGAAAGGATATGTAATATTCCATGAAGAAAAGTGCTTTAATGCCTGAGTTTCCTGTAGGTAGAAGAGTGTAGTTCCTAAACAGGACAGGTATGTGATAATTACTCAACTCTGAATTTCACTTTGCCAGTATTAACCCCTTCTCACAGCTTCCTTCAAATGTCAGATGCTGAGGTGAATGAGAGGCAAAATAAAACCACGATCAGTACATTCCCCTTCATGAGCAAAACTGGAATTGGCAAAGGGTCATGGTGACAGATACAAGGAGATTCATTCCTGGTGATATCTTGGGCCAAATTCCAGAAGCCAGTTCATCTTAGGGAGGAGTGGGCAGGAGATTTGCATGTATGACCTCACCCAGAAGTTCCAGCCCCAGAGCATATAAACAGGTGAGTCGTAGCTCTTACCCAGTTCCAGGCCCAGCAGTTTCCAAACAGATCAAGACCATGGCAATCCTCAGGTCCCTGCTGCTGCCACTGGGGCTGTTTCTGTGCCTTGGACTGCTGTGTTCTCCTGCCAGCTGTATAAATCACAATGACAACTGCACGTTCTTCAGTAAGGTCATTGCCACCACTTACTCAGGAATCCATGCCAACCAGAACGTCTATAAAAGCAATACAGTCTACACAGGTAAGTAGAAGCCATTCTCTCTGCTGTCCTCTGTTCTCTGAGGGTAGATAAAACCGGAATTGCAGAACATACCCCTCCATCCCTGATCTCAATGACACAAACAAAACAGGTGTTTTTGACCCGTCTGGGACACAGAGGCAGAAAGAGGGAGAATGAGAACATGTGAGAGGATGTGTTGGGTGGGACTATTTCCTATTTCTGCATGTCCCCTGTGTGAACCTGAGCCATGGGAGTCACTATATCCCAACACTCAGGTTAACCGAGTCCCAGCAAGAGCACAACTGCGGCAAGCTCTCTCACTTAAATAATTTGGGCTTTTTTTTTTTTTTTTTTTACTTAAAACAGTCTGTATTGGGGGGAGGGCATTTTTATTATTTTAAGGGATAAAAATTGCACCACAGTTTGCAGTCTTTTCCCATCCACTTGATAAAACAATGCCACCATGGATGATTGTATACGGCACAACTCCAGGAGACGCTGTTCACATTTAGTCTATGGGTGGAAAATCTGGTGAGGTAGACAGGGAAAGTATTACTATCCCACCTGATAAATGAGGAGCCTGAAGCTGAGAGAAGTTAAATGACTTGCTCAGGGTCTCACAGCTAATAAGTGGCAGAACTGCCTCTTGAATCTTAGTCTTTTCATTCCTAATCCAGTGCTTTTCTTTGAGGTGCCTAAAAATATTTTATAAACATCCTTTTTGGGATCAGTCAAACCTACAAGTCAAGGCAAGTGCTCTCGAATAACTTTCGTAATAACAAATTTAATATGGCTGTTTACATGTACTAATGTATTTAGTCCTCACAATGACCTACTAGGTAGATACTGTTGTCATTCCTTGTTTGTCAATCAGAAAACAGAGGTAGAGATGTTAGTGACTTGCTCAGGTCACAGAGCTGCTTAAATGATGGACCTGGGATGTGAACCCGAGCATTCTAGCTTCAGAGACCCTGCTCTTAACCACTACACTATATGCCTCTCAGTTACAGTAATGAGAGCTAAGACGCCATACTGTGTGCTGAGTACTGTTCTAAGGGTAAATGCTATTATCTTCCCCATTATACAGATGAGAACTGAAGCACAGGAAAGTTAAAGTTTTACCCAAGGTCACTAGTAGGTTGCACAGCTAATATCTGAACCTAAATAATAGCCAAGATTTGTTCTCCTTTGTCTAGCCAGGCCGTGCAGCTTCAGAGCCTGCCTCCTCATCTACCATGTTATCCTGCCTCTCTTAGAACTCTGACCAAATTTTGCAGAGAACACCAGGGTGATATCTATACCCATGCTGTACAGATTCCAGGCTTCAGCAGGAGAATGACTATGGTCTGCCTTCACACACTCATCCTGGCTAGTCCTTTTTTCTATTTTTTCTTGGGGACTGTCACTAAGTGCCTCAGCTGTGGTGGGTCTCCCTACGTCCCACTCCCTCAGGCAGCAGATCTTGTCCTAAACAGGGCAGGGAGGATAATCTTGTGATTCAAGATGAGGACCAGGAGGGCATGTGTGTGACCTTGTATACAGAGCAGGACCTGGATGGTCAGAGATCTCAGACCTCTGACTTAAGGTAACACATCACGACGTGAGGAATTTTGCTGTTGAAATGGAAGAAAAAGAAACCTATCTTGTGAAGATGCAAGGGGTGCAGGGCTGGGGGTGGGGGTGGCAGAGGAGCCATCTGAAAGTAGGAAGACAGAAGAAGAATCAAAAGATGATCCATAAGACCCCTTGAAAGGGAAAGTGCTGGATGAGAGGGACATCACAGCATTTACAGAGGCATCAGGTAGAGCAGAGAGAAAGGAGAAGAGGAACTAAGGCTCACTGAATGCCTACTACGTGTCATGCACTTCCCCAAACTTCATGTGATTTCATCTCAGAACAGAAATGTGCTAAAGCTCTGTGATAAACTGACTCACTATAGGAATGATTTAAGTTGAGAATCAAAATCCTATGCCCTCGGAGATGTGATGTACCAGATTCCACACCTAGAATTACACAACAGGCTCCATGATTTCCTTGTGTCATTATAGGAACTTGCTGGGACTTGGGACTTTTGGGGAGACTGAGTAAATGCCCACACAGGCCAACTGCTTCTCCTCATTTTAATATTGAAATTTTTTTAAATTTCAGGGTTTGTGTTAACATTGGTAAGACATGTACAAATGGTTTGGCTGGTTCCAAGACACAACTGTATCTCAGGCAATATCTTAGAACAGGGTCTCTGTGTCTGACTTGGTATCAGTCAAAGAAACTCATACAGTAGTAGTATTTATATTACAACTGCGCTGGCTAAGCATCTGCCTCCATTTTTTACTTCCGTGGGCAAGAAAATCTAACTTGCTTGCCTTTTTTCCTGAAACTTCAGCTTTAAGGCACTATGCAACACTGGATGCACAACTTTTTAAAAATCAATCAATGAGTAGTTATTTAGTGCCCTCCAGGTGCCCAGAACTGGGCTGGTCAGATACATAGGTGAAACTACAGTGTGTAGTACAAGCCAGAATGTAATTAACTCAACTCTCTAGTTAAAAAAAAAAAAAAAAAAAAAAAAAAAACTACATGATTCAAGAGTGAGAGGAAAAGAGCCCAGAGGTGGGACATCAGCAGGATCTTGGAAAGTAAGTGGGGATGTGATGTGAGATGAGAAGGAAGGAAGATTCCAGACAGGCACCAGATATGAACAAAGGCCAGAGGCAGGCAAGCCAGGTGTGTCTGCAGAAGCAGAGGAAGCTTGGCTGCCCCAGAGTGGGGGTGGAAACAGCAGAGTGATCTGGGTTATGAGGATCATAAGAGCCATGCGCTGGGTACTGCAAGCAACAGAAGCAGAAATATAAAACCAGAAACGTTTAGAGGCTCTAGAAGAGCACTTTGAAGGTTTTGGACAGGTGTGTGTCCTGATGGAAGTGTTGAGTGTGCAAGTCTGATCAGGCTGAAGCCTGAAGGGAGGGGACTATGGAGGCCAGGAATCTGGATAATACAGATAACTAGGAGGGATGAAAGGCAGATGTAAGCCAGAGAGGGGGGTGGAAAACAGAAGAAAGGACAAAGGCAAGCCCAGGGGAGAGCTGACAGGCTTGATGACTGGATGACACCGTCACTCATCACCATCCGCCTCACCACCATGCACACACATCTAGGACAAATGTCAGGTTCTCGCTGAGCAAGTCAGGATGGGGGAATCTGGCTCAGCAACGTTGACTGGCAAAAACAGACAGAACAGAGAAATGTTTCGTGCTAAGAAAAACAATGGCAACTTATCCAACACCCACCGGTATTAAAGTCTTTACATTCTTCTCTTCAGTCTCCCAGGAACCTTTCAAGATAAGGTATCATGATCTCCATACAATGAGAGATAATGTCATTATCCTCACACCTAGAACCAACCCTAGTGCAAAGTGGGCATTCAATAAATATTTGTGGAGTGAATGATGAACAGGAAAGAAACCAAGGATCAGAGGTGAAGTGACTTGGTCTTAAATGTTAGGGCTAGGATTCAGATCCAGGACTGTCTAATCCTATTGTGCTACAAGATCAATTTTCTTTATTTTGTAAAGGAGAAGCCTTTAAAAGAATTTGGGGTGGCTGAGAGGGCCCTAGCATTGAGAAATTTGTTCAGAAGGGATCTTCTAAGGGAGGAAATGGACAAACTGAAATAGTCTCTTGAAATTCCCTCCCCATTACACATCAGAAGGCTGAAAATAACAGGTGGAATTAACAAGTGTCAGTGGGGTCCCTGTGGGCACATGCTGGGCTAGGTCAACAGGTGAGACTCACCTGAGTGGAGGGGGTCAGGGAACCCTAAGTGGTTATTTGACAGGTACTTGGATTAGGGCCTCTGGGTCTCAGAGGCCCCCCACTTCCCTCACTCTCAACAACAAAGACCAAGAACATCAGCATTTCTGCAACCAGGAAATAGGCTTTGCTTTGACTTGGCAGTAACAGTCCCTTATTTCTTGAAGCACTTCCCAGGAGGCCCACTTGACCCTTTCACATGCATCCACCCCTTCTCTCCCCACACTCCATTCTCCCTGAGAGAAGGGCAGAACTCTCATCTGGCAGATAGGAACAGGGCTCAAGAGGTTAAAAGTCAGCCAGGACCTCATCCCTGATATGTAGCAAAACCAGGGCCAGAGTACAGGTCTTCTTTTGTTCACCTTTTCCTGTAGAAAACTTGGAAAACACAAAGAAGAACTAGGAAGAAAATAAAAACCATCTATAACCCCACAACCAAGAAATCCCCATAGTTAATATCTTGATGTATTTCCTTCCAGACTTTTTTCAACTTATTTCACAAAAATGGGACCACACTATATTTACATACTACTTGTAACTTTCTTTTTTCACACTTAATTTTAATTTCATGACCCCCATCTCTTGTCTTACTGCACAGATGGCTGATTGTTTCCTTCTCATTTCCTCCTAGTGTCAGTTCCTGTGAATAACAGTATTAGCTCTGTGGTCCTGCGAGCAATGGACCAGCACGACTCAGTCATTGGCTCCTGGCAAAAAGCTGACAAGTATTGCAACGGCAGCGTCTTGTACCACATGAAGAGCCCATACAGCAAGCTCTTCGAGGCAAAATGGGTATCTCCTAGTTCCATGAACATAACTGCAGTCAAGCTACAGTAAGAACCTATCCATATATGATTTGCTTTGGGCTTTTACAATTTCATATTATGTTTGTACAGGTTTATACTGACCTTGGAGGACTCAAAATACAATCCAGATATGATGTGGATAATTCAGTAGCTGTACTCCTTTTCTGCCTCATCGTTCTTTGTCCTACCTTTATCTGTAGAAGTTTATACATCTCACACACACACACACACACACGCGCACACACACACACACACCAGGTATGCTCAACATAAACAGAAAGAATTGGTGTTAAAGAAAACCAGAGCTGGATAGTAGTTAAAGCAAAACGAATGAATGAATGAACAAAAACAGATTTTATTCAGGACTATCGCAATAAGAGAAAAGAGACCTCAGTATGGAACAAGTCTCAACTCTGAATACAACATGGGCAAGTGGGAATTTACAGCCCAGGAACAGGGTGAGGGCTCGGTGGATGGAAAATCACTAAGAGGAAACATCAAGACCTGTAAGGGGGCTCTGGCTAAACTGACCTAACAGGATTCTTGCTTAAGGGAGGCCAAGCTGATCTGATATCACCTGGGGGATAGTAGAGGATGAGGAATTCAATCAGATAATAAAGGTGATCAGATATCAAGGGTGGGAGGTTCTTGCTAAACTGACTTATGAGGATTCTGGCTAAAACTGGATTTTACAAGGAAGTGTGCAGATGGGCCTAGGAGAAGGTTCCAGAGCCTCACTGAAGTTTGGTCAAGAAAAGAATCCTTGTCACTGGCACCCAGTTTGCTTCAAATTCTCTATATTCCCTCCTACTCCCACCCAATTCATTCCTATTAGTCTGGGGCAGACAGTACTCCAGAGCCAGGCAGGGTTGGGGGCAGCAGCAGCAAACAGTTAAAAATAAAGACACTCGTCTTGAAACCATCTGGCCACCTGAGCGTTCCCCTCTCTGCCAACCCCCAGGGCAGTCCTCCAGGAGCCCTTGCTAAACTGGGGGTGCAGAGAAGCTGCCAGTAGCCAAGAGCCTGGAGGAGGGGTACTCAGCGGCCATTGTTACCAAACCAAACTTAGGTCCACTCACCTGCCGCACAGCAGAGCCAATTTACTGACTCCAGGTTGTGATGAAGGAAAGTGCAGCATTTATTGCAGGCACCAAGCAAGGAGAACAGGTGGCTCATGCTCAAAAGACCCGGCCTCCACGATGGCTTTCAGGGAAGGTCTTTTAAAGGCCACATTTGGGGTGAAGTTTGCAGGGGGCATGACTTTCTTCTGATTGGTTGGTGGTGGTGAGGTAACAGGGTGATGCTTCAGGAATCTGAATCATCAACCTTCTGATTACAACCAGTCTGGGGGTCTATGTGTTTGCGGTCACCATGTAGTCACCATCCTCCACTTGGGCAGGGGTCTTAGTTGCTGCAGAACAACTCAAAGATATGTGTCAGATTGTTATATGTATCCCTTGAGGAGAACTAGGACTCTGTTTTATCACTGAATTATTATTTCTTGACTGCTTTCCTTTGTTTCTGCATTTCCTCACTTCCCTAATTAGTAACTGCTTAAGTCTGCTCTTTGGAACTTGAGGAGGGTCTAGGAGACTAAAGCCTTTTTCTACAAACAAGAAATGGGGGGACATGGTGGGGCTTTTGTACCAGGGCGGGCCCCCAGGGTCCTGCTTGGTTTCAGTCCCCCCGTTTCTTTGATACTCTTCAATCCTAAGGGGAATGGGGGTGGGGAGTGGGACAAGAAAGAAAATAAAGTTTTTGATAGAGTGGTTAATCATAAACTCAGCAGTGGATCTCAGTTTTAGGGGGACTCGGTTTCACCATGACACAGAGAATCATTTTTTAAAACATAGATTCATTTTGGAAATGGCTTGCTGGCAGAAAGTGTGATGATTGTACAATAAAACTGGCTTCTTCCTGTTGCACAAAATGGACACACTCAGATTCTGAGGTGAGGCCACCTGGGGACTTTAACAAAAAACTTCCCTCCCAGCTAGGGATTTATTTTCAAGTTCACTTTAAGAACCAAATGTTGAGAGGTCCTTATACTTTCAGACTGCCATTTTGTACTGAAAGGGCAGGTCTGACCATCAGGCCATGTCCACTATGAACTGCCACCAAGTCTCTGTAGACAGCGGTGATGGTGATGCTGCCAAGTCACTCCAGCCTCTCCAGCCATGCCCGGGCCTGGTCGGACCTAGCTGGCTCTGGAGGAGGTGCTATTATGCCCACAGAGTGACCTGCAAGACTAGAATCCAAAGGGAGCTGCTACAACCCAGCCTCACGATGACAGCAGCCCCTTAGAAGCCGGCCAGGGCTAATGAGGGCAATGGTTTTCCCTTCATCTCACCTCCTTAAGGCCTCCACACTCCATGCAACAACAGATAAAACACCAAACGGTGGTAACAATCTTCAATGGAAGCAGCACATTCCCACCAACAGTGCGGTCTCCAGACCCCTCCTCACTCGCACCTGCTGTGATGCACTGGCCTCTCTGCTTGTTTACGATGTACACATGCAGCCTTGATCAGCGAGGCTGACGAGGGGAGGGTAGCAGCACGTACGATGGGGGAAGCCCACTACGCTGAGTAGTGCACAAAAGGCAACGTGAAGAGGTTCCTGCCCACCGAACTTCACAATGAGGGTTGGGAGGCAGGGCCTCTACAGGAATAATTACTGAGGTTACACAGCACGTCCTCAGAAAGCGCTCCCTGAGCCCCCAGATCAAGTTCCGCTCCCTGTTTACTCACTCTCATCACTGCCACTGCTTCGTCAGAGCACGTATCATGACTGCGATCACTTCCTTGTCAGTTGACTATTCGTATAAAGTCTCCAGGGTAAGAACCACTCCTGCTGTGTTCACCACTGTCCCCTCAGCACTAATCACAGTGACTGGCATGTAGTGCACTCTCATTAATTGTTCAATGTATGAACAAGAGACTGATATAATAATGGACCCAGTGATATCAGAACAACAGACCAAGCTGTACAGATCATTTAATGAACATTAAGCACCTATGACGCTACGTGTCAGGCGTTGTTGACAACAGAACTTGCCCTCGAAGAGCTGGCCCTCCAGTGGCGGGAGAGGCTCACAGCAAGGCAGTGCAGTAGAGGGGCATGTCTCTCAGATGGAGCTCTGTCTGGGTCCATGACAACCAGGAGAAAAAATTTCATAGAGGCTACTGTCGAGTCTGTGGGCAGATGTGCCCGGGACTGGTATTACAAGCAGAAAGACTAGCCTGAACAAAGACCAGCCGTGTATATCAGCCTGTGGGGAATTCAGGGTGCTGGTGTTGGTGGGGGAGAGGGATGGACATGATCTTGTCTGGAGCAAAACTGTGGAAGATCTTGGTCAAGACAGTATACAGCAGACCAGTACTGAATGATCTGCTACTTGTGCTGTAAAGAATTTAAGCACAAAAGGAACTAAGAGGTTGGGGTCCCCTGGGAAGGCAGCAATGTGAGCTGAACTTGTGAATTCCTCACCATCATCTCTCATCAATTTGCCCTCCACAGAGTCTTCACGGTCGATTTCCACAACACGGCTAGAGTTTCTCTTAAGATGCTGAAAAGAAATGGTAAGTTCCTCTGCAGTCTATTTACATATCTGGCAGTGAAATCCATCGGCCCGGAAAATTATCTTGTGGGTTTCCTAGAAAAAAGTCATGGGTAATCATGTGCCACCCAGATACCAGTTGAGTCTCCCAGAACCTTGAGGTCTACATAAGATTAGCTCAATCCCTTATCCTGTGCCCTGTGGAAAACAAAAGCCAATTCCAAGGGGCCTTCGATTCTCATGGTCACTTGTGGCTCCAGACGCCGGCTTCCTCAGGAGCTGTTTCCATTCAATACCACACAGACGTGGATATGGAGGTTGGTTCCTTCCTCAATTTTCACAAGAATACCACCTCACACAAAGCCTTCATTGGTATAGCAGACTTTACCGAAGGGTTTAAGGGATGAGAAGGGAGATTTGCACAAAGCAGAGTTGATAGCATAGAAAACCAATACTTTCATTAGTTCTCAGAGTGGCCTCTGGCCTCCAGCACAACCACCAGGAATTTCCACTGGCCTTTCCCAGGCTGTAGTCCTCAACTTCAAACCATGCTGAGGCTCCCTGCCCTTCTCCCTTCTCTGCACCCTTCCTTCTCTCTTATCTCTCTCTCGCAAGCAAAAACAAATTCAAGAAACTGAGGTTCAGAGAAGATAGGTAATTTGCCCAAGGCCACACAGACAGTAAATGGCAAAACTAGGACTCAAATTCCACATCTTATACTTTTCTCGACTTTTCTTAAACTTACTTTAAAACTATAAAGACAATCTTTTTTTTTTTCAATGAAGTTTTTAAATACAAGCTTCAACCGAGAAGAAGTCACATTAGTCTTTCTCAGTGTCCAGATAACAGGTCTTCCTCGTGAGCCCCCAAACACTGAAATACATCTAGTACGCTGTGCATTTCCCTGTCAATCAAGCATTGCAAATGTGATAAAAGGCGTATCTATTTTCAACAACAAATATTAAAGTGATTATGCCTAATGAAACTATTATATGAAAGCCTTAACTGTTTCCTTGGTGGCTTCCCCTCTGTGAAAAGTTTGGGATGTTATTTTCTTTCTCCAGGACATTTTTGAAATGAACACTCATATAGATGCTAGGAAAGGAAAAAAAAAAAAAAAAAAGTTGGTCTCTAGTCAGGACTCCTTAGCTCCATGCTAATAAAATCCAGATTTTAAAAAGAAGAAAGCGGTTCTGTTCAGAAGTGGTTCTGTTCAGGGCTCAGTGGTGTGCTAGAGAAACATTTGCCCTGAGGAAATGCTAAATGAGTTAAGACAATGCCACAGAGCTGGAAGGCACCGTGCAAGTGGGCAGAATGCACAGGTCTGCGCAAATCACTTGGCATTTCCCTTCTTCATCCTATAGTCCCCTCTGTGGTTCACTCAGACCCTTGGAAGTATCATTGCCAAGCTCCAGTTTTCCAGGATCAGATAACCCCCCAGGGATGTAGGCCTGGCTTTCTCTGCTCCTCTGCAAGGCAACCTCAGAGAACCAACATGTGGTCAGATCACTGCCTGTGAAAATGACCAATGCCTCAGACACCACAGAAAGGGATTCAAGCATTTGGACAGAGCCTCCTTCCACTTCCTTTAAAGCAGAGTCAGCCATCCTCAAGTCTGGATGGTGTCTAGTTCTTATAACCTTTACATGGAAACTTTGAAATTAGCAAAAAAAATAAAATAAAATTGTACCACTCTGGATCATATTTGCACTGATTGATCGAATATAATATTAAGGACATGAGGACATTTGAAGGCAGACTGCCTTCCCAACAGCAAATTCAATAGTTATGTAAGTTCAGTATAAATTCCTTCTTCCATAGATCTTAAGGTCAGAGTGTTTCTTATTTTTTGTTCCTTAACATTCTGTACCCCTAGTTTCCCCTCCTCTACACACACTTGGCCCTTGCGAAGTGTTCACTGAATTCTGCCCATGAACTCTGGCTCCAGCATTCCGTCACATTAGCCTAGTTTCTCTAGTGCCCACTCGCCACCCAAAAGAGGTCCTGATGCCATTTTTTTTCCCAGGGACAACCTCAAACTTGACCACCAAGATCTCCACAATCAAGCCAACCACAACCACAACCCCAATCCCAACCCACAAGCTAACCACAACCCCGACCCACAAACTAACCACAAGCCCAACCCACAAACTAAACACAACCCCGACCCACAAACTAAACACAACCCCGACCCACAAACTAACCACAAGCCCAACCCACAAACTAAACACAACCCCGACCCACAAACTAAACACAACCCCGACCCACAAACTAACCACAACCCCGACCCACAAACTAACCACAACCCCGACCCACAAACTAACCACAAGCCCAACCCACAAACTAAACACAACCCCGACCCACAAACTAAACACAACCCCGACTCACAAACTAAACACAACCCCGACCCACAAACTAACCACAACCCCGACCCACAAACTAACCACAACCCCGACCCACAAACTAACCACAACCCCGACCCACAAACTAACCACAACCCACAAACTAACCACAACCCCGACCCACAAACTAACCACAACCCCGACCCACAAACTAACCACAACCCCAACCCACAAAGTAACCACAACCCACAAACTAACCACAACCCACAAGCTAACCACAACCCAAACCACAGCCAAAAGCTCGGCCAACAGAGCCTTCCTCAGCCCCATGAGAGATGTCATTCAGATCCTGCTCATCTTTCTCACCAGCAAACTCCTCTTCTAGAAGGAAGCTGGGGGAACAATTGCTTCTGCCTCCACTGCATCCTTCTATGTTCAGTCCCAAGCCAGGGCTCTGACCTGTGTGAATGAAGACTCTGCGTTCTCAGAGGTACAACTCTACTGCCACTGCTTCAGACCCAAACGGAGACCAGAGGGTCACTTAGTAAAGGGTAGCCAGTCTGCTCACTGCTGTTCAACTGGATCTCTCAGGACACAAATTAGGCTTTTTGTAACCTGGTCTGGGTGTAACTTGGAATTCTGGCTCTTAATTTAACATGTCGACAGCCAATTCCGCAGTCAATCTAAACTTTTGTTTAGATGCAACACCAGTAGTATTTGAAGGGAACGAAAAGAATGTACCATGTCTGAGTAGCCAAGGATAGGGAAAGATTATGGTATAAAGGCGTTACTTTCTGTCATACCAAATACGCTATGCTTCAAGCAAGAATAATGAATGTGTTAAATTCAAATATGTCTTTAATGAGTGATTAACTTAAAATACAGAAAATGTCGTCTAATTTTATTCATTTATGTGAGCATTAAAAAATCAATGGATATAAAATAGGTAACTAAGAAGGACCTACTGTATAGCACAGGAAACTCTACTCAATACTCTGTAATGGCCTATATGGGAAAAGGATCTAAAAAAGAGTGGATATATGTATATGTAAAACTGATTCACTTTGCCGTACACCTGAAACTAACATAACATTGTAAATCAACTATACTCCAATAAAAACTTTTTTAAAAAATCAATGGAATGGTGAAAGTGTGTATATTTTTAAGGCCAGATATAAAAGTAAAATTTTCTCAATTTTAATTTTTCTCAGGTGCAAACTGGTCATTTTTCCCCTAATGGTAACTTCCACTAAGAGAAATGGGCAAAATATTTATAATACTCGTAATAAATACAACATAAAACCAAAAGAAAGTATGGTATTTCCCGTAATAAGCAACCACATTTTCTTTTAATAGTTACGCTAAATTCCAGGATGCCAACATTCAGTGACTGGATGCCAACTTCCAGCTGGCCTTCCTCAGGGACAGTTTCTGTCAATTTTTTCTTTCTCCCTGTGAATAGGCCATACTTTCCTATTTTGTATGTCTAATTTTTGTTGAAAACATTTTCAGTATTATAATGTGGTGACTCTGGAAATCATATTCTCCCTTCTCATCAGGGTACGCTGTTGTTGCTTGTTGAGGGCTGCAATCATCCATTTGTCTAGTAACTTTTCTAAACTAGTTTTGCAATGACTGCGTTCCTTGTTGAATGTGGTCACTGAAGTCTCTCTTCCGTTCTCTCAGTGGTCAGCCAGTGACCTAACAGATTTTCATGTATGTCAAAATTTAGCAGCCTCTTTCCTCATTAAGCATTCCCCTAACTATAAGTTTTTTTTTTATTAGAGTCTAGAGTTCAGAACAAGTTGACCCTGACAGATTTTGCCAGCTTAATGGCTGCTTCAGTGGAGGGACCAATTCTTGGCGCTCCTGACTCCGCCGTTTTCTGTGATGTCACTTGGTAGCCACTATAGGTATCTGCCAGGCGCGATACTCAGCACTTTATATGCGTCATCTCACTTAATCCTCACAACAACCCTATGAAATATAGCCATTTCACAGAGGACGACACTCAGGCAGAGAGAGAGAAATAATTTGCCCAGTCATTCAGTGAATACACAGTGAAGCTAGTGGGTTTTGAAGAGTGGTCTATACCACTTTAGAGCCTGCACCTTTAACCAGGACACCCTAAGGGCACTGTTGAGAAGGATTCCGAAGCAAAATCCAGGCTCAAAAATACTTCATATTCAACTAGTGATATCTTCGTTGGGCTCAGGAGGCAGGAATTGAAGCAGAACAGGCTCCAAATATTTGCCATCCTTGGTCACTCCTTAAGTGAATCCAGTAAGTGGCAAGCACAGTGAGTAGCAGAAGAAGAGTAAAGGGCTAAAGAAGTATGTACCTTCACAGTCTCAGGGACAGCTAATCCTGATCTTGACTAATGGGAAGTGATAGACCAAAACGAAAAAAAAAGGCACACAAGCAATGGCAAGGAAGCCCACAGGCTGCATGCACCTCATGCACAGACAAGAGACAGACTATTTATCGCTCCCATACTCTCTTGCCCAATCTTGTTCTTCCACTTGTGTGTTTTCTTGTTTGCATCTTCGTGTTTTGTAAATTCAATGCATTCCTATTCTGTGTCAGAAACAGCAACTGCCTACCCATTTAAGGGAAGTGATAATTCATTCTGAGAAAGTAGGAAAGAAAATTAATGTCTTCCAAATCCCATTACCTCAAAGATTTTTCACACACCAGAAAGGTTCCAGACCTGGTCAACAGTCCAACTACAATACCAACCATTCAGAGCAAGAAAGAGACTCAGAACAGGGAGAAAATTTAGACAGTATCTTATTGTCTATCAACCTCCACGTTATTTTTTAAAGTAAGTGTTGAAAACTTTCAGTAAACTTTATTATTTCATAAGAGAGGTAGTTTTGGCAATTGTCTTAAAGGATAAATTCTGAAGCCAGACTGCAGGGTTCAATTTCATTTTATTTTACCCCTTATTAGCTGCGGGACCTCGTATAAGTTACTTAACTTCTGTGTACCTTGGTTTCTTCATTTGCAAAATAGGGAGAAAAATAGTAGCTACCTATTGGCTGTTGTGTAAATTAAATCAGTTAATATATATAAAGCACCCAGAACAGCACCTGGCACAAAGTAAGCACTACATAATTATCTAATGCCTTAAAAAGGCACCACGAACAATACACTGATGTACAAGTAAGCCAAGCATTTCTATATAAATATATATAATATAAGTAACAATATAAATATATACAAATAAAATGGTGCCCTAACAAGGACTAAAATTTCTCATTTGTAACTGTTGTAAGAAATGGCTAATGTCTGACTTTTCACCGTCTTTCTCCCTCCAGCCCCACCTTCACCTCCACCCCTCAGGATTCTAAGTAGAATGTCTTCTGGCTTTCTGGGTCAGCTCCTAGGCTCTCTTGTAGTAGAGAATCTAAATAATGAGTAAAGGGGTTAAATTATTCTACATAATGGAGAGCTGGGAAAAGGGAGGGGGTGGGAGAAGAGAAAGCAAAGGCCAAGTTCGGGTTGAGTATTGGGTGGGCTGAGATAGAAAGAAGCTTTGGAGCCTCTGTGGACCGAAAGGAGAGGCGAGGGGCTTCCCAGGCACTACTCTTGGTTACAAACCAGTTCTGGCAATGTCCTTCAAGAGACACAAGTGAAAATCAGAATTAGCTTCCTTCTGATTGCTGGACTGCGTTTCTCTGAATGTGGCACATCAGTGAAACCAGGACATACGTACCCCCCACCCTGCTTTTATGTAAGTTAGAGCCATAGATAGATAAAGTTAAATGTATATACCTAATATAACCGGGAAATAATTTAACATATGCACAAATATCTGCATATTTATCGATGCATACAGATATAACCTATATGTAAAAATACCTTCAGACTCAGATGCTTGAGTCCAACAAACTCAAAAAGCCTTTGGCGAAAATAGAATGTGTAGACAAAGCATATTTAAAGAGCTTGGGATATTTTTTGAAATAGTTATTTTAATTGTTGAGTTGGGGGTTATTTTTTTTCTTTTTTTTTTTTTTAAGCCACACAAACCTAGGTTCAAATCCCAGCTCTTTATCTACTTAAACCCCAGATTCCTTTTAGTAAACTGGAGCTGACTCCTACCTTAAAGGGCCTGATGACTGAGACACTGGACACATTGTGACTGACATAACGTTAATTCACAATGAGCCAATAAACGCCAAAAAACCTGTTAGTTAACTACACAGACATCAACACAACTTCAAATGAAGGCGGAAGACGTCACACCCCACACCTGGTTAGGCTGCACTTTTTTCTTTTCTAAACACAGTTTTCTCCTTCAAGAAAGGAACCGTGACGTTCCCCCTAGTACTTTGGGAATTACTGAGTTATTATGGCAACAAATTGAGCCCTAGTTTGCTGAAAAACACATATTGCCTCAGTGTTGCCACCGATCTGTTAGATCTACACTCTGCAAGGAACCCTGCTCCTAGGGGCTAAACAGATGGAATGATAAAAGGCATTCTTTGCAAGACTAGCTGAGGCCTCTCTGCCTGGGGTAAATCCACTCTCCAGGAGCTGGGAGAGTAACTACCCACCAATCTTCACTGTCTGTCCTGCCATAAAGGGAGGACCTTAGTGAGCCCCTGAGTGAGCGCTGCTAACAAATGATGGTGTGGTCATGAGGACAGCAATTTACTAAAAGACCCGTGATTCAGAATTCTAGCTTATCTGTGCTTAAATTAGTAGTTGAGGACTAAAACAAATTTTACCCACAAATGGAAATGGAAAATCCCCAGGAAGATAAAGTTAGCCAGACAAACAAGTTTGGAGGAAGACGGAGGACTTTATTTCATGTTGCAGTGGTTGTTCTCTAAGCTGAAGCATGTAAAAAATAACACCTATCTGAAGTATGCTTAAAAGTTTGGTGTTAAACATTGTAAGTCAACTACACTTCAATTAAAAAAAGACGTTTTGGTGTTAAATCTCAAAATTTTTACCAAACCAGTTTCAACCAGTGCTTTACTTTCGGGCACTTTCATACATGCAATAATTATTCAGCGCCTGCTCTGTAGGAGGCACTGGGCTAGGTCCTGGGGAAACAATGAATAAGACAGGGCTCTCGCCCTCATGAAGTTGACATCCTCGAGGTGAGTACAGACAATAAACTAACAAGTAAATAAATAAGACAAAAGGAAACATATATATAATTTTAAAACTGCAAGAAAGGGCACTGTATAGGTATTGTAATAGAAAATAAGAGGATTTCTACCTATACAGGGTGATCAAGGAAGCCTTCAAGAGGGTGATATTTAGGGTGGGATCTGAAGAATGATTAGGTTTTATGAAAGGAATGAGGAATGGGCCAGGGGCAAGGGTTGGGGCAGCATTCTAGGCAGAAGGGAAGTAAACACAAAGATCCTGAGAGACGCTGCTTTGGGAAAGATCCCCGGTGTTCTCCTTACTTGCTGCAATTAATAAATTTTTCTCTCGCTTGCAAAAAAAAAAGATCCTGAGGCACGAATGAAGTGAGTGTTCATTAGGATGAGCAAAGGCCAACGTGACCAAGACACAGTGATCAGCTTAAGGCTGGCGAAGTAGGCAGTGGCTGGATCATAAGGGGCTTGGCAGGCCAATGTCAGGAGTTTGGATTGTATTTTAAAAACAAGAGGAAGCTTTCAAGGGGTAACATGGGGGAGGGGGATGACAGTGTAGAAGAGAACCAAAGTGGAGCAGGAGACCAGTTAAGAGGCCATGTCAGTAATCCAGGCAAAAAAATGGTGGCAATCTGGACTGGGGTGGTGGCATTGGAAATGGAGAGAGAGAGGCAAAAATCATTGTTTATTTAGAGGCAGAACTTTCTGATAGATTGGAGGTAAGAGGTGAAAAGGGGGAGTGGGAATCAAGGACAACTCCCAGATTTCTGGCTTGAAGAAAATGAATGGATGGTGGTCCATACTCATTCCCATGAGTATTTTTAGGGAACTAGTAAAAGAAGATTCTGAAGGAGAAATCAGAAATTCAGTTTTGGAAATGTTAAGTTTGAGATGTCCACAAGACACCCAACCACCCATATGTGGTTCTATCTGTGCAAATAAAAACTTTAAAAGGTAAAGGCCAACACTAGTTCTATTTCTTCAGGTTGTCCCCAGCCATAGCACTCACATTTATTAAGATATTTGTGAAAAGTAAAAAAGGGTTTTTAAACTTAGTTCATACTTCTTATCATACTAAATTGGGAATTTTCATTGACTAGTAAACTGGTTGTATGAGGGTGAACTTGGGCTTAAGTACTGATGACTTGTTTCTTGGGCATCTTTAAGAATACATGCCTGAGATGTCACTTCTTTAGCCAATAACCAGGAAAGGAAAAAGGGAAAGGAATTCTAATTCTCTTTTTTAATGATTAATACTTCTGTCTAGATGGTGACAGAATACTAGTAGGAGTGGGTGGGTGGATTTTGAAGGAAGCAAACTAACTGGTGAAAGCATAACTGCTGCTTTGAAAATCTTCCAGTGCAAGAATCACTTTCCCCTACTTTTCTTTTATGGTGATAGCAGTCCTCTCAGTAGCTATGCAGAGATAGTGTTTATCTGGGGCATTTTCCAAAATGTCTGTCTTGCAACAGAATCTTGTTATAAAGTTAAATTGAGTGAAACTAACAATGATTTTTCTATGTGCAAGGGAGGCTAGAAATATCCCAGACATAACAAAAGCAAAATGAGCACAGTCTGTTTCCCATCTTTAAGGTAATTCCATTTCCAGGAGGAATGTAAAAGTTTGCAGTTTAAAAAACAAAACGGACACTTATCATCAATCTTTTTCACTCTTGCAAAATGAAATGTGCTTTACTCCCCTGGGGTCAAAAAGGGCATGCTACACACTCCCTGCCTACCTCTCCAGCCTCATCTCCTGCTCTTCTCCATATCACTTTACACACTAGAATATGTTTAATCCCCTCCCCTTGAGTGTGGGACGGATCTGGTGACTTGCTTCCAAGGAACAAAAAGCAGAAACGTGATTAGGTTACAAGACTGTGGCTTCCATCCTGCTAACGCTCATGCCCTCACTCACACCCCCCCCCCCACTTTTCTCTCTCCCTCCTCAGCCCCCTCCTCTCACTCTCGCTGGCGCTCTCCCTTGCTCACTCTGATGAAGCAAGCTGCTCTATGAAAAGGCCTACATGGCAAGAAAGGAAGGCAGGAATGGAGGCCTAAGTCCAACAACCAGTGAGGAACTGAATCCTGCTAACAACCACACGAGTGAGTAAGGAGGCTGATCTTTCCCAGTCAAGCCTTGAGATGCCTGCAGCCTTGTGAGTGACTCTAAGCCAGAGGTCCTAGCTAAGCCACATCCAGATTTCTGGAACATTAAAAATGTGAGATAATAAATGTTTAATATATGTAATAAATGTAAACATTCATGTAATAAATGTTTAATAGATGCTGTTTTAAGCCCCTATGTTTGGAATAATGTGTTATGCAGCAGTAGGTAACTAGTATGCTCACCCCGCAGAGTGGTTATAAGGATACAGTGATGTAACATAAAAAGTATTAGCAAAATGCCTGACACCACAGTAAGGGCCGCACGACATCAGCTCCATTTCCCTTCCCATCACTCTATTTTCACTGCCACCACCACACTCACGACACTGTCATCTCATGTCTAGATTCCTGTAATGACTTCACAACTGGTTTCTTTGCTTCCCTCTGTGCAGCTGGCTATCTTCCTTAAAAAGCAAGCAAATAAAACTTCAACAGCTCCTTATCCCTGGGTAAAAAAAAAAAAATTTCACATATTGAGGTATGGGGGAGTCATTCTGGCTTATACATGAGTTAAATGTTATTGCTAACTAAAATAGACTGTTCGTGGCTTATCAAACCTGCACTGTACATCTGCTTTAATTATTAAAGGAAAAGGGCACGGTGACCAGAAGTAAAGAACAGCCATATTAAAAATAAACATTAAATGCCTCCCTTCCTGGGACGCCAATGCTGGTACTCCTTCAGTAAGACTCCCTTCTCAGGTGCCAAGGCCATACTGACTCGCTATGTACATGCTGATCTGGTTTTTTTCAAACGTTGAAGGAATGTATCCCGGACTTGTTTGACATTCTTTGTTCTGACAAGATATAAAACTGTGCTTTGAGAGTTATCTGAGAGACTGTCTTCTGGACTATAGTCCTCAGTTTGGCTCAAATAAACCTCTTTCCTATTCCTATTATAGACTGTTTATTGATTATTTTCATCAACACCCTTAAAGAATAAAAATCAAACAGATATTTAAGGCTCGCTAGGCTGTCTCCATCCTGTATTTCCAAACTAACTTCCCATGACTCTCTCACACCGCATCACCATTCTATTAAGATTAATCTACTCATTACATCCCAAATATACTTTGTACACTCCCACCCTGGTAACCTCACTTACGAAATTTTACCCTTTCAGTATTTTCTCCCCTTTTCTCCTGAATTCTAAACCACCACCCTCCCTGTCCCATCACTTTAAACACCATTCAGGACTAACCTTGTCCACACTAAGTTTTTCCACACCTTACCACCCCATAATAATCTTTCCCTTCTCTAAATTAATATTTACTCATTTGGTATTTAAAATCATCGAGATACAAAATCTAAGAACAGGCAGAAGCAACTTCAGAAAACATCTGTCCAACATTCATTTTGGAGAACTAAGGCTCTGAGATGAAAGTGACACAACTGAGCAGTAATGGCACTCAGACTAGAACTCAAGCCTCAAATTTTTCATGTTATTCAATTCTAAACATATTTCCCAAATGCCCACTATGTACAAGACACTGTAAAATTTTAGCAGTTTCTACCAATACGCCATTCATTTATTTAATCAGTGAAAATTACTGAATACTATTTACCAGATACTCTGCTTAGAATAATTTTGCCCACAAGGTATCGGGGTAGTGAAAAAACCAAAAGTTAAAGCAATAATAAAATAGAGCTTACTAAGGTCTCTGATAGCAGGTTCTAGGGAGACTTAGAAGAAATCATCTATATCCTATCTTTGGTCCTTCACTCATCTACTAACTCACTCATTCACTAAATAGACAGACAGACAGACAGTAGGTACACGAATAGAATTCTCACTTTCCTAAGGAGAGCAAGTAGGAAAAAAAATGTTCTCTTGAAGCAACTCACGAACAACAAACACCTGGAGTGTCCCTGTTACCATAAAAAAATGATGTTTTTCTAATATGATATCAGATCTGCATAATGTGGTATTAAAAAATCTTGAAATGTATACACTGTCCTTTTTTTAAGAGTCTGTGCTTGGCCCCTCCACACCACGTGGGCCCCTGGGGGCATAGGAGGGAGGCCGGGGAGACCAGGAGAGGAAGGCGGGAGGGGTCCTCCAGGAGCAGAGGGCGTTTGCCCTGCCCGCTCGGGCCCAGGGAGCCTGCTGAGCTCCCAGGCCAATCCCCTGCCCTCCAAAGCCCCCTCCAGGTCTTGTGGGTCCTTGGGGGCATAGGAAAGAAGCCTAGGGGAGAAAAGGAGAGGCAGGCGGGAGGGGCCCTCCCAGACTGGAGGAGCAGGAGAGGAGAGGAGGGCGTCTGCCATGCCCACTTGAGCCCAGGAAGCCTGCTGGGCTCCCAGGTGAGGTCCCCCATCCTCTGAGACCAGGGGTGAGGGGCACGCCTGGGCCCCTTCTGTTCTATTATACCTAAGCCCCACCCCCACAGCCTTTTCCAGCCCTGTGGGTCCTAAGCATAGGCCCCACCCACCACCCAAACCTGGTCCTTGCTTAGGCCCTGCCCTCCACAGCCAAGACCTTCCCCCCCACTTTTTTTTCCCTCCTTTTTTTTACTATTGTGGTACTGTTGTACCTTCTAGTTGTTGATTGATCTATATTTTTATTTTTATATTCTTTCTAACGTATCTGTTAGTTTCCTTTGTTATTGTTCTTTTCTTTTTTTTTTCTGCCGCCCCATGCTGCTTGCAGGATCTTGGCTCACGAGCCAGGTGTCAGGCCGAAGCTCCTGCGGCGGGAGCTCCGAGTCCAAACCACTGGATTAACAGAGAACCTCAGACTCCAGGGAATATTCATCAGACTGAGGTCTCACGGAGTTCCTCATCTCAGCACCAAGACCCAGCTCTACCAATAGACTACAAACTCCAGTGCTGGAAGCTTCAGGCCAAACAACCAGTAAGACAGGAACACAATCCCACTCATAAAAAAAAAAAAAATGAGATGGCAAAAAAATATGTCACAGATGAAGGAGCAAGGTAAAAACCTACAAGACCAAATAAATGAAGAGGAAATAGGCAATCTACCTGAAAAAAGAATTCAGAGTAATGATAGTAAAGATGATCCAGAATCTTGGAAATAGAATGGAGACACGGATTGAGAAAATTCAAGAAATGTTTAACAAAGATCTAGAAGAACTAAAGAACAAACAGAGATGAACAACACAATAACCGAAATGAAAAACACACAAGAAGCAATCAATAACAGAATAACTGAGGCAGAAGAACGAATAAGTAAGCTGGAAGACAAAATGGTGGAAATAACTGCTGAGGAGCAGAATAAAAAGAATTGAAGACAATCTCAGAGACCTCTGGGACAACACTAAATGCACCAACATTCGAATTATAGGGGTCCCAGAAGAAGAAGAGAAAAAGAAAGGGTCTGAGAAAATATTTGAAGAGATAATAGCCAAAAACGTCCCTAACATGGGGAAGGAAATAGTCACCCAAGTTCAGGAAGCACAGAGAGTCCCATACAGGATAAACCCTAGGAAAAACACACCAAGACACATAATAAAACTAACAAAAATTAAATTCAAAGAAAAAATATTAAAAGCAGCGAGGGAGGGCTTCCCTGGTGGTGCAGTGGTTGAGAATCTGCCTGCCAATGCAGGGGACACGGGTTCGAGCCCTGGTCTGGGAAGATCCCACATGCCACGGAGCAACTGGGCCCGTGAGCCACAATTACTGAGCCTGCGCGTCTGCAGCCTGTGCTCCGCAACAAGAGAGGCCGCGATAGTGAGAGGCCCACGCACCGCGATGAAGAGTGGCCCCCGCTCGCCGCAACTAGAGAAAGCCCTCGCACAGAAACTAAGACCCAACACAGCCATAAATAAATAAATAAATAAATAAAAGAAAGGCAAATAACTTTAAAAAAAAAAAAAAAAAAAAGCAGTGAGGGAAAAACAAAAAATAACATACAAAGGCATCCCCATAAGGTTATCAGCTGATTTTTCAGCAGAAACTCTGCAGGCCAGAAGGGGGTGGCAGGATATACTTAAAGTGATAAAAGAGAAAACCTACAACCAAGATTACTCTACTCAGCAAGGATCTCATTCATATTTGATGGAGAAGTCAAAAGCTTTTCAGACAAGCAAAAGCTAAGAGAATTCAGCACCACCAAACCAGCTTTACAACAAATGCTAAAGAAACTTCTCAAGGCAGGAAACACAAGAGAAGGAAAAGACCCACAAAAACAAACCCAAAACAATTAAGAAAATGGTAATAAGAACATACATATAAATAATAACCTTGAATGTAAATGTCCCAACCAAAAGACACAGACTGGCTGAATGGATACAAAAACAAGACCCATATATATGCTGTCTACAAGAGACCCACTTCAGACCCAGGGACACATACAGACTGAAAGTGAAGGGATGGAAAAAAATATTCCATGCAAATGGAAATCAAAAGAAAGCTGGAGTAGCAATACTCGTATCAGATAAAATAGACTTTAAAATAAAGACTGTTACAAGAGATAAGGAGGGATACAACATAATGATCAAAGGATCAATCTAAGAAGAAGATATAACAATTAAAAATGTTTATGCACCCAACATAGGCGCACCTCAATACATAAGGCCAATGCTACAACCATGAAAGGAGAAATCAACAGTAACACAATAATAGAAGGGACTTTAATACCCCACTTACCCAATGGACAGATCATCCAAACAGAAAATAAATAAGGAAACAAAAGCTTTAAATGACACAATAGACCAGATAGATTTAATTGATATTTATATAACATTCCACCCAAAAGTGGCAGAATACACTTTCTTCTGAAGTGCACATGGAACATTCTCCAGGATAGATCACATCTTGGGTCACAAATCAAGCCTCAGAAAATTCAAGAAAACTGAAATCATATCAAGTATCTTTTCTGACCACAATGCTATGAGACTGGAAATCAATTACAGGAAAAAAACTGTAAAAAACACAAATACATGGAGGCTAAACAGTGCGCTACTAAATAACCAAGAGATCACTCAAGAAATCAAAGATGAGATCAAAAAATACATAGAAACAAATGACAATGAAAACACAACGACCCAAAACCTATGGGATGCAGCAAAAGCAGTTCTAAGAGAGAAGTTTATAGCAATTCAATCTCACCTCAAGAAACAGGAAAAATCTCAAATAAACCATATAACCCTACACTTGAAACAACTAGAGAAAGAAGAACAGAGAAAACCCTAAGTCAGTAGAAGGAAAGAAATCATAAAGATCAGAGCAGAAATAAATGAAACAGAAATGAAGAAAACAATAGCAAAGATCAATAAAACTACAAGCTGTTTCTTAGAGAAGACAAACAAAATTGATAAACCCTTAGCCAGACTCATCAAGAAAAAAAGGGAGAGGACACATATCAAAAAATTAGAAATGAAGAAGGAGAAATCGGGACTTCCCTGGTGGTGCAGTGGTTAAGAATCCACCTGCCAATGCAGGTGACACGGGTTCAAGCCCTGGTCCGGGAAGATCCCACATGCTGCAGACCAACTAAGCCCATGCGCCACAACCACTGAGCCTGTGCTCTAGAGCCCGCGAGCCACAACTACTGAGCCCACAAGCCACAACTACTGAGGCCACGTGCCACAACTACTGAAGCCCACAAGCCTAGACCCCGTGCTCCACAAAAAGAAGCCACCACAACGAGAAGCTCGCGCACCGCAACAAAGAGTAGCCCCCGCTCTCTGCAACTAGAGAAAGCCTACGCACAGCAAAGAAGACCCAACACAGCCAAAAATAAATAAATTAATAATAAAAAAAAAGGAGAAATCACAACTGACACCACAGAAATACAAAGGATTATAAGAGACTACTACAGACAACTATATGCCAATAAAATGGACAACCACGAAGAAATGGACAAATTCTTGGAAAGGTACAATTTTCCAAGACTGAACCAGGAAGAATTAGAAAATATAAACAGACCTATTACAAGTAATGAAATTGAAACCATAATTAAAAACCCTCCAACAAACAAAAGTCCAGGACCAGATGGCTTCACAGGTGAATTCTGTCAAACATTTAGAAAAGAGCTAACACAGATCCTTTTCAAACACTTCCAAATAATTGCAGAGGGAGAAACACTCCCAAATTCATCATCACCCTGATACCAAAATGAGAAAAAGATATCACAAAAAAAGAAAATTATAGACCAACATCACTAATGAACATAGATACAAAAATCCTCAACAAAATACTAGCAAACAGAATCCAACAGCACATCAAAAGGATCATACACCATAATCAAGTGGGGTTTATCCCAGGGATGCAAGGATTCTTCAATATACGCAAATCAATCAATGTGATACACCACATTAACAAATTAAGGAATAAAAACCATGTGATCATCTAAATAGATGCAGAAAAAGCTTTTGACAAAATTCAACACCCATTTATGACAAAAACTCTCCAGAAAATGGGTATAGAGGGAACCTACCTCAACATAATAAAGACCATATACGACAAACCCACAGCAAGCATCATACTCAATGGTGAAAAACTGAAAGCATTTCCACTAAGATCAGCAACAAGACAAGGATGTCCACTCTCACCACTCTTATTCAACATAGTTTTGGACGTCCTAGCCACAGCAATCAGAGAAGAAAAAGAAATAAAAGGAATACAAATTGGAAAAGAAGTAAAACTGTCACTGTTTGCTGATAACAAGATACTATACATAGAAAATCCTAAAAATGCCACCAGAAAACTACTAGAACTAATCAATAAATATGGTAAGGCTGCAGGATACAAAATTAGTGCACAGAAATCTCTGGCATTCCTATACACCAACAACAAAAAATCAGAAAGCGAAATTAAGGAAACACTCCTATTTACCACTGCAACAAAAAGAATAAAATACCTAGGAATAAACCTGCCTAAGGAGGTGAAAGACTTGTACTCAGAAAACTATAAAACACTGATGAAAGAAATCAAAGATGACATAAACAGATGGAGAGATATACCATGTTCTTGGATTGGAAGAATCAACATTGTGAAAATGACTGTACTACCCAGGGAAATCTAGAGATTCAATGCAATCCCTATCAAATTACCAATGGCATTTTTCATTGAATTAGAACAAAAAATTTTACAATTCGTATGTAAACACAAACGACCCTGAATAGCCAAAGCAATCTTAGGAAAGAAAAACGGAGCTGGAGGAATCAGGCTCCCCGACTTCAAACTATACCACAAAGCCACAATAATCAAGACAGTATGGTACCGGCACAAAAACAGAAATATAGATCAATGGTACAGGACAGAATGCCCAGAGCTAAATCCACGCACATATGGGCACCTAATTTACGACAAAGGAGGCAAGAATATACAAGGGAGAAAAGACAGCCTCTTCAAATAAGTGGTGCTGGGAAAACTGGACAGCTACATGTAAAGAATGACATTTTAACACTCCCTAACACCATACACAAAAATAAACTTCAAATGGATTAAAGACTTAAATGTAAGGCCAGACACTATAAAACTCTTAAGAGGAAAACACAGGAAAAACACTCTGACATAAACCACAGCAAAATCGTTTATGACCCACCTCCCAGAGTAACGGAAATAAAAACAAAAATAAACAAATGGGACTTAATTAAACTTAAAAGCTTTTGCACAACAAAGGAAACCATAAACAAGACATAAAGACAACCCTCAGAATGGGAGAAAATATTTGCAAATGAAACAAGAGACAAAGAATTAGTCTCCAAAATGTACAAACAGCTCATGGAGCTCAATATCAAAAAACCAAACAATACAATTAAAAAATGGGTGGAAGCTACAGTCAACAATAAGAATGAACCATAGCTTAATAATATCAAATAGGGACTTCCCTGACAGTCCAGTGGTTAAGACTCCACACTTCCACTGCAGGGGGCATGGGTTCAATCCCTGGTTGGGGAACTAAGATCCTGCATGCTGTGCCGTGTGGCCCAAATAATAATAATAAGAAGAAGAATATTAATATCAAATAAAATATTTAAGTAATTAAGTCTAGACCATCACAGGTACAATGTTCTATTTACAAAGTGAAAAAGTTAAAAAATATGTTATATAAAGATATATAGTTTTAAGGAATATATATGTGTATATAAATTGTATACATGTATACATATACATACATATATGCAAATTAAAGGAATAATGAACCCAGATTTTGGATGATGGTTACTTCTAGCTGAGGGAAAAGGAGGATGGAAGGAGTACATGTGACTAGATGTCAGTTGTCAAGATCTGAGTTTTTGTACTGGGTTGTGGCTTTACAGATGCTTATTACCTTATTAAAAATAACCAGCTAACAGACTGAAAAGAGGTTCTGAATGGATCAGTGGCAAAAGTGTGTCATAAACCAAGGATTATGCATAATACAATTCTGTATACCTGAATGCTTTTATAAAAGGTTTATGGCTTTGTATTATAAAAAATTTTGTCTATTTAAGGAAAATGTTAAATTTAATGTAAAGTACTTATTCAGGCTGTGTTTATACATTAACTTAGACATATATAAAAACATTATATAAAATATTTTTTAAATCCTAAAAAAAAAAAAAAAAATGGGTGGAAGACCTAAATAGACATTTCACCAAGGAAGACATACAGATGGCCAAGAGGCACATGAAAAGATGCTCAACATCACTAATTATTAGAGAGATGCAAATCAAAACTACAATGAGTTGTAGATACAACTACTATGGAAAACGGTATAGAGGTTTCTTAAAAAACTAAAACTAGAACTACCATATGACCCAGCAATGCCACTACTGGGCATATACCCTGAGAAAACCATAATTCAAAAAGACACATGTACCACAATGTTCATTGCAGCACTATTTACAATAGCCAGGTCATGAAACCAATCTAAATGTCCATCAACAGATGAATGGATAAAGAAGATGTGGCACATATATACAATGGAATATTACTCAGCTATAAAAAGAAACAAAACTGAGTTATCTGTAGTGAGGTGGATGGACCTAGAATCTGTAATACAGAGTAAAGTAAGTCAGAAAGAGAAAAACAAATACCATATGTTAACGCATATATATGGAATCTAAAAAAAAAAAGAAATGGTACTGATGAACCTAGTTGCAGGGCAGGAATAAAGAGGTAGACATAGAGAATGGACTTGAGGACATGGGGTGGGAGGGGGAAGCTGAGGTGAAGTGAGAGAGTAGCATCGACATATATACACTACCGAATGTAAAATAGTTGGCTGGTGGGAAGCAGCAGCATAGCACAGGGAGATCGGCTCGGTGCTTTGCGATGACTTAGAGGGGTGGAATAGGGAGGATGGGAGGGAGGCTCAAGAGGGAGAGGATATGGGGACATGTGTATATATATGGCTGATTTGCTTTGCTGTGCAACAGAAACTAACGCAGTATTGTGAAGCAATTATACTCCAATAACGATCTATTAAAAAAAAAAAAAAGAAGAAGAATATACATTTCAACTTCAGGATAGCTGTTCTTCTGGAGAAAGAGAAAAAACGAGCCCCACATCTTTTCCTCCAGAGAAAAGGTCACTCTGCCAGGATGGACTGATGGACTTTTGAGATGCACAGTTCAAGATTAGGAAGGGGTGGGAAGAAGAGAAAAGCTAATTGATGTAGGGTAATTTAAAAATAAGTGACAGGGACTGCCCTGTTGGTGCAGTGATTGGGAATCTGCCTGCCAATGCAGGGGACACGGGTTCAAGCCCTGGTCCGGGAAGATCCCACATGCCGCGGAGCAACTAAGTGCGTGAGCCACAACTGCTGAGCCTGCGCTCTAGAGCCCACAAGCCACAACTACTGAGCCCTCGTGCCACAACTACTGAAGCCCATGCACCTAGAGCCCATGCTCCTCAACAAGAGAAGCCACTGCAATAAGCCCACATACCGCAATGAAGAGTAGCCCCCGCTCGCCACAACTAGAGAAAGCCCACGCGCAGCCACAAAGACCCAATACAGCCCAAAAAATAAATAAATAAGTAACAAAGAGGCATGAACAGAAATGCAAAACAGTTGAGAAAAGGGGAACTGTATTGGAGTGTGGTTTGTAAATAAGAGGCTCCAGAGTAATGTGGGTTTACGGAAAATTGAAAAGGAGAGAAAAAGAGATATAGGAAGTGTTACTGGGGTATATCAAAGGGAATTTATTAACAATTTTAGACGACAGCCAAGTAAATTATTAGAATTCCTTAAAAAAAAAATGTGTGCTTGGGAGTCAGACTGAGTATCAAACACTCAGTTTGCTATTTATTTGCTGAGTGAGCTTAGGCAGGTAGCTTAAACTCAGTTCAATTTTAATTTTCTCATCTGTAAAATGGGAAAATGGGAATAATACCTTACATGGAAGCTGTGGGAATTAAAACATAAAGTGCCTTACCAAATTATAGCTATCCTGCCTTTCAAGTAATCAATACAAAATATACATGAATAAGTAATATAAAAATTGTGTTGATAACTAAAACACATTTAAATTTAATCAAGTGGGCATTGTATTATTGTCAAAATTCACCATAAAATTCCTGTAGTTAATAAGTCTCCAAAATAAAAGTGTACTCCTTTGAAAATTTTTTTAGTATAGTAATCACCACACATGTCCTTTTACTATTTTCAGGCAGCAACATTCTAAGAATCCATTGTGTACTAGTTGCTATGTGGAGAGAAAAATGAAACCCTATATTTAAGAAGTTCAGAATACAAATGAGAACACAAGTGAGAACAGTTCTTTTTGCGAAGAAAGCAAATACGTTCTTGTGGATTTAGGCATGAGAAAATGATACCAGGGATGAAAAATATAGTTCAACCTAAGCAGATAAATTTAGTGATCAGAACAAAATGGAATTAATTAGGAAAAACTGTATAAAAGAGATCCTTTACAGAGTAATATATCCTTTTCATGTTGATTATTTTAACAGGGTTTAATACATGTGATTATTCTTCAGCCTTCTGAGTTTAAATTGTTCAGGTAGCCACAAGGTCTGGAAACACAGACAAATATACATAAGCAGTTTACTGATCTTCCATGATTATGTTCAATGTGCTATTCCTCACTAGCAGTTCATAGTTCAATAAGCTGTGCAAATGTGCAATGAACAATGTGCATTAAAGCAACATTCCCATCAGTCCTTGTACATCTATTTACAATGCATTGCCTCAGATGATTTGTGTCTAATTTTCACTGAATAAACTTGCACCTTTAGCATATTCTAGAAGTGATCAAGGGAGCTCAATCTACTAAGAAATAGAATGTTGTCTATGTTTCTAGACTTGGTGATCACCTGTATTTTATTTTTTATAAGATTCACCTACTGTGAGTCTTATAAACATTTTTGCCATTTATATTATGCCAAGAAAATAAAATGAATACTAAAAATGAGATAATGGAAAAACAAAAACAGATTTCTTTTGCTTTCATATAATTCTACACCAAACATTTTGCTGAAATGATTTTAATCTATAGATGAAAGGCTCTTTAAATGATACTCAGAATACATTACAAATTTGATTTTAAAATAGATTTGAGTCTAAAACAGGTCTTACTCACAATGATTCCAATAAATCAAGTGCTCCAGAACTCAATATGGATATGCAACAATTATGTGATGACTTCTTAATTGTCCAAGGGGATAAAGATCTTCTTCAAATATGGAAAAAAATTAAATCATTCTATAGTATTAACCTCTAAGAGTTATTCTCCTTTATAGACTACAATATTATTATCAGTTTCATATACTTTTACTTTATAAAGAACTCCCATAGGAAGAAATTTCTGGAGGTTTTCCCAGATATATACAGCTACATTTTCTGTCGTGCTGTAGAAGAAAAGGAAAGAAGATCAAAAGGCAAATAAACACAACTTCATGTTTAATACTTACAGAGAATAGAAATTCTAGTTTTAAAAGATATTACACTAAAACTTCAGAAATCACACAATAATCAAGTAGAATGTTAAAATCGATTCTTCTTTCTTACTATTTACATAAAGTAAAATAGTCACTCACCTTACAACATCTGCAAAATACGGCACATCCAGATCCAGATTCTTATGATCAAGGGGCTTCATAATTGCCTCCTATAGACAAAACAAAGGAAAAACATCACTAATTCCATTTATGACTCATATTCCAAAGTGTTCTACCTTTGCTTCTAAACCTTACCTTATCATTTAGTCACTAACTCGATACTTGCAAGTACTCGGTGTCTTATAAAACAATCTCAGAAAGTTTAAAGTTGTAAAATAAAGTAAGGCCTAGCTCTCCATAATGACTGGATATCCTCATTACTGAATGCAAAGAGGTAAGAAACCAAAAAATAGAGAATTCACTGGAGCTTTCTCATCACAAGCCATTGTGATTCAGAATTTAGTTTAATACTTCTTGAATTCTGTCCAAAATATTACTAGAAATACTTCTCCCTAACAGTCTCACCTTCAGCACAATGTCACAATTTAATTAGGACAAATATCCAATGAGTACTACATTTATAAAGCAGATTAAGACTGAAATTATGTAAGGAGTTCTGAATTTCTGCTGTAAGGAGTAATTTAAGGATGATCTTGGGCTCTTAGAAGAAAAAATAAAAACATGTAAAGACTATTGCTTCCTAATACTTGTATTAGGAATAGTAAACATAATGTTTTTCTTTGTCAATGGCAAGAATTGTAATTGCCTTATTCTTTGTAAATTTTTACTTTTAGCTATTGTAAAAAATCTAAGCAATCTAAAAAATACAATAAACTAGTGAATATAACAAGAAAGAAACAGACTCTCAGATGAAGAGAACTAGTTGTTACTAGTGGGGAGTGGGAAGGGAGGAGGGGCAGTAAAGGGGTAGGGGATTAAGAGGTACAAACTATTATGTATAAAATAAGCTATAAGGATATATTGTACAACATGGGGAATGTAGCCAATATTTTATAATAACTATAAATGGAGTATAACCTTTAAAAATTGTCAGTCACTATACTGTACACCTGTAAATTATATAATATTGCTCGTCAACTATATTTCAATAAAAAAAGCATTTGTGAAACAATCTAAGTTTCCATATGGTATGGTTCCAAGAAAGGTACATTAATGACAACAATAGCAATCATTTTCTGAACAAAATCAGAATCATATAAAAAAAAGTAAGTCCTAAACCAAACAACTTTTAAAATAAATCAAATGATATCCATATGGATATCAAGAAAATAAATCTTTGTTTAATCTTTGTTTTAACTGAAAATTCCAGTTCAGATCTCAACTTTTCCATTGAAGCCTCTTCTACAGGGCTCCTTCTAATTTGACTCTATATGCCATGATCAGCCACTTTTACTGATATAAAAGTACTAAAGTGTGTGGTGTGTGGTATCCTTCAGGTATGCAAAGATGGGGAAAAAGTGTAGAGAACCTCTCCTTTCGTATTTAACTGTATGCCTGCTTGGGGTGTCTCTTATTTCTCAAGTTGTTGTCTTGTATTTGTGTGTGCACACACGTCTGTGTGTGTGCGTGTATATATATATATTTTTTTATGTCATCAGTAAATGCAAGCACTCTGTCTTTACAGCTTTCCTACAGTACTTTGAGCACAGTACTGTTTGTTCATTCACTCATTCTCCTATTCATTTATTCAAGCAACACTTATTGAGCACTTACTATTCTTTCCCTGCTATAAAAAGTCATGTGAGGGCTTCCCTGGTGGCGCAGTGGTTAAGAATCCGCCTGCCAATGCAGGGGACACGGGTTCAAGCCCTGGTCTGGGAAGATCCCACATGCCGCGGAGCAACTAAGCCCATGCACCACAACTACTGAGCCTGTGCTCTAAAGCCCGCGTGCCACAACTACTGAAGCCCGCACACCCAGAGCCCGTGCTCCGCAACAAAGAGAAGCCACCGCAGTGAGAAGCCCGCACACCACAACAAAGAGTAGCGCCCGCTCGCCGCAACTAGAGAAAGCCTGCGCGCAGCAACAGAGACCCAACACAGCCATAAATAAATAAATAAATTTTTTTAAAAAAAGAAAGTTTAAAAAGTCATGTGAGCACGCTGTGGCTAACAGCTATGTCTCATTCATCATTGGATTCCCAGTACTCAGCTCAAAGACTGATGCAAAGCAGGCATACTTATTGAATATATGGGAGATAAGTAATGTGAAAGAAGTAATGATTATTAATAACAGCATTTTTATGAAACAAATGTCAAATTTTAGAACAAAATAAGGAGCAAAGCTGAAGCAAAATAAACAGGTGAAATGAAGGCATAATAAAAACCAAGGTGGATGGAAGAAAATCTAATCTCAACTTTGCAAAGGACTAACTACATGACCTAGGGCAAGTCAGTTGGTTAACTGTTCAGCATCTCTCAATCTCAATCTATGGAATGAAGAAGTTGGCTTAGATAACCTCTGAGGTCTCTTACAATCCAAGAATTCTGTAATGATATAATCAGTAAGTCTTTCACTGAACAACCTCTTTTTTGTTATCCCTATGATGAACTGCCCCAGTGAGTTTATAATAAAGCTAAAGTGAATAAAACAGGGTAGTACTAAAATCTGTGATCAAAGGTGTAAGGAAAATTCACAGAAGAAATAGAAAGTTTCAAGGAGAAAGCCGTGTCTTGAAAGAAGGGCAGAATTTTTTAAACAGAGAAAATCAGGATACGCCAACAAAAAATACAAGACGAGCACGCTGCATTTATTCCTATCATTGTAAGACAACCATGACTAATTTCCATTAAGTCATCCAAACACCTTTAGAACACTGAGAGAAGTTCCTCCAACTACTACCCCACTCCCTCACCCAACTCCGCTTGCCAGGTCACAGGACCTCTGATGATATTTGGTTGGGGAAGTGAAAAGGGGGCCATCAAATATTATATTCAGAAGACAGCACAAAATAAGCATCCAACATGCCATTACCTCCATATACTCTTTGAGGTCAGTCAAATTCATGACCATTCCTGTAACAGGATCAATCTAAAAAGTAAACAAAGGTGAATATTACTATAACATGCTCTTCATATTTAAACCTCTGGTAAATTATTAAAGGCTGCACAATGTGCAGAAATTGTCCCCACATTGGCCTTCATCCCCGAGACAATCCATCTCAGCATGGAAACACCAAGTACTCTAGGCTTCCTTTTCACTGTAGTGCTCTTCTACCTGCCCACATACAGCACATTAAAGAGGACATTTTGGGAGAGGAAAGGTGTGAAATGGCAGCAGCTCACCATACACAAAGACCAACAATGAAGCAGTACTGATTTGAACAGAATTTTTCAACACAGAATCCATCACGTCGGCTGAAAGAGGGCCCAGCAATGTGCACAAACCACAGAGACATTTTCAGCACGTACCTCTCCATGTACTGTCACCACAACTATGGGGAAGAAAACAAAATACCAAAAAAAAACATGACTTTCAACAGAGTAACATCCAAACACAAGTTACCAACAGAAATTATTAGATCTCACCCCACAAAGCTATATTTTCCCCCAGAACATCTTTTAGTTAAGATCTTTTTATCAACTAAAGCAAGACTCAACCAAGGCAGAGGAACTTAGAGGTGCTTAGCCAAGGCCAAAAAGGGTATAAATTCTGTTTATGATGCACTTGGAAGGAATCTCCACTAGGTAAGATCAAGATGCTGCTTGATCATTGCCTGTAAAAGTAGAAAATATACAGGAAGAAATCCAGCTATACACTGAGCTGGTCCAAGTACCTTTCTGAGCAAGCAAAACTACTACTGGGCCTAAAATTCTTATTCCTTTACTCATGTGAATGTAAACACAGTTTATAGTAATGCTTTGTAAATTAACAAGTACTTATATGAAACTTCTGAAAAATCTTGATGATCAGAGTGCTCTACAAATTAATGACTTCTACGTATTTTTTTCAGCTCCATACAAACACCATTAGGTATTATGTGATAAGTGAGCAAACTGAGAATGAGAGATATCATAGGTCAAGTAAGTTAGGCAGTAACTAAACTAGAAATCCCAGACTTCTGACATCTTTTCTGGTCTTTTTACTCCATCATACCATATACTGTGATGCTCTATGGCTTACACAGCTGTTTTGTGGAGATATCATCTGTATCTCAAATAATCAAGTCCCTTGTCCTTGCATAAATTAATTACTTTCTTGGAACACTACCGTCAAAGTTTTAGACCCAACCTATTTTCCTGCCATACCGCATATCTTGGGCCAATATGCTCCCTTTGTCAGTCATTATTTACTCAATGAATACAATCTAATTTTAACATTGTCCTCAGCAATACCTAATTAGAAGGAAACATGGTGCGAAAAGAATGTCATGTATTCTTAAGACCAAGGAAAACAGTATTTAAGCCATTCATTGTTTTGATCTATAACAGCAGACAACTGCATAGTAAAACTTAAGATACATCCAACTAAGGCAACAGATCTTTTCATTTTGAACTTCCATTTAATTTCTCATTCAAGGCTCAAAGCATTCATGTTCTGTCCATAAGGTTTCTTACTCATTTAGACTGTATATGCTGAACACTCTTTCATCATTACCTAAAGTGCTAAAATTTCACCAGTTTTTCTCTCACCTTTATAATTGTGCCCATGGCCATTTGGGTTGTTGCATTTCCCAAACAGTTTCAAGTTTTCCTCATTACTCAGAGATTTGCTGACCAAAAAAAAAAAAACAAAAGTAAACATGATACATGTTCAGATACCTTCTCTGTTCCCTACACTTATTGTTTGCTCTAGCCTTTGAAAAACTTCACAACTTACTATTCTTTAGTTCATCAAATGGAGAGTCATAAATCAATTTGATTTCATTACTCAATTTTATGTCAGGAACCAGTGTATGCCCCCTAATTAGACTACTATACCACACAAATTAGCTTAAATAAATTCAACATCCTTGTTCCACAGCAAGACTTCAACAACTGATCTGCTCAAGGCCCTTCCATTTTTCAACTCAACATTTACTGAGTACCTACTACATACTGGGCATGGGCTGAATGAAGCAAGGGCACACGGTGATTAAAAAAAAAAAAAGACGCTTATCCCCAAGTGGCTTAAAATCTCATTCCCCTGAAAAATAATTACATGACCTAGTACATCTTCTCTTTAAAATCTTGCTTTATTATCCCTCAACTATTGCCTACTGATAACTTCAATCCATTCAGGGGTATTCAAGTCAGGTTAAATTTTAAAATTACAATACTCAGCCGTTGTTCCAGGCAGAGATCCATTTTCGTAATGTATTTTTATACCTATACCTGTCCAATCAACTGTGCATCTTCAATGAGGCCTTACCACTCTCATATGTTTGTGCTTCCTATTAAATAACCCCTTTCTTTTTGAGACTCTATTACTTTCCTTTCTCCTGCTCATCTACTTCTTACATTTAGAGTATTACAGTTCACAAAGCTTTTGCACAAAATTATCTCACTGTACTCTCCACAAAATTGGCCAGTTTGTACACTCCAGATAGAAAACTGTTACAGGTCTTGATCACTGCTGCATCCCTGTTACCTAGCACAAGACCTGACAACAAATACCTGTCCAGTGAATAAATGGACAGGTGAATCCTGCTAGGTAGAAATTATCCTCATTTTGCAGACGAGGAAACAGATGCTCAGAGAGTGGAGCTTGCTAATGAGTGGCAAAACCCTGCTCAAAATCAACTCTTCAGTGCGATGAAGCAGTCTGAGTACTCCGGGCTCAGATCCCAACTCTGCTGCTTGTTCTCAGGAAAGTGAACATCTGGGTTCATTTTCTCTTCGGTATAAAGTGGACAAAACTCGCCTTGCTGTAACTAGATTAGCTATGGGTAGCTAACATGTACTGAGTGTTTACGATGTGCCTGGCACTGTGTAACCTGCGCGAGTTCAACACCTTTCAACGTCACATCGATCCCCGGGGGGCTGGTCGCCGCCGGTCGCCGCTGTTATGACGTCATCAACGAAGCCTGGCGGCCGCAGGACTACACCACGCCCCCCGCCCGCTCATCAGCGGGCACCCGTGCCCCTCCCGCACCCGGGACCCAGCTCCGGGGCTCGAAGGTCCTGCCCCCGCCACTGGTACTCTAGGCACACCCCACCTGTGGAGCCGATGGGTCGCGCTGAAGGAGACCAGGCGGGACACTCGCGCCCGCCGGCCAGGGCCCGAAGCCGCCGCGCTCATGGTTTTGCAGGCCCGCGGCCAGGCAGAGAAAGGGGGCGCCTCCGTCCGCGGCTGCGCAGTGCGGACGACGCCCGGCAGAAGTGCTCTCTGCTTCACCCTGCGACTGGGCTCCCTCTGCCGGCCTGGAGGCCGTAACAGGCGTTCCTTGCTATCTCAATCTCTTGGGAGAGCGAGCGCTGAGAGAGCTGGGACCGCCTTAGAGCGGTCAAATGAGGTGGGTGGGGTCTTAGTGTCCATTTTTATGTCTGCTCAATGAGGCCCCTCCCACTCCCTTCTAGAAAGCCCTGGGTTGTAGAAACTTCCAGTCGCTGCTTACTCTGCGACTAGTCCCAGGGCCAACCTACTTATAGCTTAAAGGGAGCAGAAATTTGAGTGCACGTGTGGGACCACGTGGCTTTCAAAAATGATACTACCTTTGGACTATTTGTAAAGATTCTTACAAAGGGAAACTCTCGAGCTGTCCTTATCATCCATATGCATGCATGGAGCCGTTTATCACTCTGGGTTGCCGCAGTGTAAACACATGCACCCATGAACACACACACATTAGCTATTCTCTGCCCAATGTAGACACCTCCAGAGTGAAAGGATCTTGTTTCCTCGCCATCTACTCATAAGCAGTGGCCAAACTACTTATAGTTCCCAGTACGCACCAGTGCATTTCTCGCCTACATTCATTCTTTCATTAATTACTGAATACCTACTGTGGCTGGCACTGTTCCAGGCACTGGAAAGGAGGAATAAAATCATGGGCGTGGTGGAAGTATAAGCCCCATGATGGTTCCTCCCAGATGTCTCCTGTCTCCAGCTATATATGGTGTTTGTTGTGCATTAAATTATTAATGTGTAGCAAACTTGCTCACGTTTTCAAATATTTTTCTCCTTTCCCCCATTGGGCTGTAATGAAAGAACTTTAAATAATTATAAACCAGAGATTTTTGAGATAGAAACTCAAAATCTAGTTCAGTCCTCTCACTTTACAGATAAGAAAACACAGACCCAGATAAGTGAATTATTTACCCAGGATCACTTATAAACAATGTTTCCCAGGCATTGACTGCATCAGAGATAAATACTATAACCATCAATGGTTACACAAACACTTCACTTGTTCCCAATTCAGTTTAAAGAATCAAAATAAAATAAAAGGTAAAAGGTAGAATTTCTGAGAAATTGCTTTAGTTATTTGCTTTAGTAAAATATGTCACTGCATTTGCAGAGTTCTTGCTCTATTTTATTAAAGCTAATTCTATGTAAAGGTACTCACCAAATTCACCCTCAGTCATCCTGTTATGCATTGAATTGTGTCCCCTCCAAAGTTAAATGTGTTGAAGTCCCAACCCCCAGTACCTCAGAATATGGCTTTATTTGGAAATAGTGACTTTCCAGATGTAATTAAGATAAGGTCACTAGGATGCACCCTAATCCCTTTTCCCCTCACTTGTGCACCACATAGTTCCTTTCCTTGAGTCTCTGGACACTGTCCAGTGATGAGTTGGACTTAGGGAAAGGAAGAGGCTCTGCCTAGGCTTTGAGCCTCAGTCATATGCTCATTCAATTTCCAGAACTTTCTGCATTGGATTACCAGGCATATACACCTAGATTATAAAATGTTGTTGATCATTTCTTGTCTTCTCCTTCAAGAACCGTATAGATGGCAGGGCCAAGGCAGAATTCAGGTGTCCTTGGGTCAAAATCTTATTTTTATACTGCTAAACTTTATATGTTTGAGCTTCACTCTCTGTGTAGTAGGATGGAGTAAAGGTTTATAAACAGAAGAAGGACATGATCAGATAGACCTATGTACCTCCCAGATTTCCACTGGAGTCTTCTTCACCTTTCAGATCCAAATAAGATCTGGATCAAATTTCCATGTCTTATCTGGGGGAGTACAATGCCTTTTTGAAGACTTCTGTGAAATACCAAGGGATTTATGTTCTTATGGTTACCTCAGCCTCTAAGCTCCCACATCTGCTATATTAGTTCTGTTTAGGCATCTTCTATTCTGTACCTATTGCTATTGCTCTGTATCTCACCAACCCAGACACAAAACTTAGAACTTTTATTTTATTGCCACAATGCAAACCCCGACATGTAGCATTTGTATGTATGGAACCCTTTGCTAAGGTGAATAGGGTTTGTGATGTTTATAATAACTCTCAAGGAAAACTGAGAAGAAACTGACTATGTTGGCCCAGGACTGTGCAGTGAGGCTAATGAGTTCACACTGCCCCAAACTACATGTTTGGGGGGCTTCTCCAGCACCATTCAACATGCACATGGAGCATGTACAGTTTAACTGGCCTGGACTTGGAGTATAACTGAAGGAAAAGGGAACACGGTATTTTGACGTGTGGTTTAAGTGACAGATCTAGGCTGATTTGGGCTGTTGGTAAAAACTAACGGGGTTTAGACATGAAAAGATTATATGATCTCTAGTGCCACCTGTTGCCCAACTAAATGAAGAACTACCAACTTTTTTTTTTTTAACATTTTTATTGGAGTATAATTGCTTTACAATCGTGTGTTAGTTTCTGCTTTCTAACAAAGTGAATCAGTTATACATATACATATGTTCCCGTATCTCTTCCCTCTTGCGTCTCCCTCCCTCCCACCCTCCCTATCCCACCCCTCTAGGTGGTCACAAAGCACCGAGCTGATCTCCCGGTGCTATGCGGCTGCTTCCCACTAGCTATCTATTTTAAGTTTGGTAGTGTATATATGTCCATGCCACTCTCTCCCTTTGTCACAGCTTACCCTTCCCCCTCCCCATATCCTCAAGTCCATTCTCTAGTAGGTCTGTGTCTTTATTCCCGTCTTGCCCCTAGGTTCTTCATGACCTTTTTTTTTTTTCTTAGATTCCATATATATGTGTTAGCATACGGTATTTGTTTTTCTCTTTCTGACTTACTTCACTCTGTATGACAGACTCTAGGTCCATCCACCTCACTACAAATAACTCAATTTCGTTTCTTTTTATGGCTGAGTAATATTCCATTGTATATATGTGCCACATCTTCTTTATCCATTCATCTGTTGATGGGCATTTAGGTTGCTTCCATGTCCTGGCTATTGTAAATAGAGCTGCAATGAACATTTTGGTACATGACTCTTTTTGAATTATGGTTTTCTCAGGGGATATGCCCAGTAGTGGGATTGCTGGGTCATATGGTAAGAACTACCAACTTTTCATCGTTCTCTGAAGAACTAGACACCTGGAGATTAGGGGGGAAATGCCTGATTTTAACAACATCCCTCAAAACAACAGCCTCCCAAGGCTGAGCTGGGGGCAGGGTAGGAGGTGGTACTGGGTGGTTCAACTGCAGTGGCATCTGCTCTGGACAGCAGAGAAATAGCCAGTTTAGAAGGAGCCTCCAAGCATGACATCCTCTGTGAGTACCTTAGGACCAGTAGCAACAGGCAGGCTGTAATGGAAAAAACAAGGGGTTTTTCAGACCTATATTCATATTCTACTAGCTATAGTTATCTGTATTTCTTCTCCCAAGCGAGGGAACCTCTGTCATATATTTATAAGATATATCCAGTAAATATAAATTTAAAACTCTCTTCAAAAGGTTGTATCGGGCTTCCCTGGTGGCACAGTGGTTGAGAGTCTGCCTGCTAATGCAGGGGACACGGGTTCGAGCCCTGGTCTGGGAGGATCCCACGTGCCGCGGAGCGGCTGGGCCCGTGAGCCACAGCTGCTGAGCCTGCGCGTCTGGAGCCTGTGCCCCGCAACGGGAGGGGCCGTGGTAGTGAAGGGCCCGCGCACCGCGATGAAGAGCGGTCCCCGCGCCGCGATGAGGAGTGGCCCCCGCTTGCCGCAACTGGAGAAAGCCCTCGCAAGAACCGAAGACCCAACACAGCCAAAAATAAATAATAAATAAATAAATAAAGTAGCTATTAAAAAAAAAAAAAAAAAAGCTTAAAAAAAAAAAAAAAAAAAGGTTGTATCAACACTTGCTTAATGTTTTCAAGGAAGATCCCTAAGAAAATATAAACCATAATTATCTCATGAATTCCATTTTTAATAGAAATTTTAAAACCAGATGTCTATGGTTTGGAAGGTAAGGTGCACCTTTGCTCTCTCTTTTGTACAGAGCATATTCATTTAAAACCGAGTTCCCAGACCTTGTGGATGTTCCATCAGATGGTCACGAAGGTGCCATGGAACCCGTAAGGCAATTGCACAGGCACCTCTGCTCGGCCCAGTTCTTCAAAGTTCTTGGCATCCAAGACTAGGAGGAAATTTCTTTCATTCTAGAAAAGGAAAGCCAATACTGAAAATTCTCTTATTTTTTTTCTATAAAAAAATCTGTCTGTTTCCTCCAGTGGGCTGTAAAATTTCTAAGACAGAGACTACATATTACTCATCTTCATGTCCACCCCCAGCAACTAGCACAGTGCCTTGCCTATTCATTCACTAAATGTTTGCAGAATGTTGAACTGAACAGAAAAGGAAATTACAGCTGAAGAAGTTCATATCTAGAGTAAAGAATAAGTTCTTTATATCAATCACCTTCATAGGATCTCTTTGGGTTTAAGGATCTTTTTACCTGCCCCTTTTCAATCTCCTAAGAGACATAAAAATTCTTCTAAAATGAAATGCCTCCATTTTGTGTTACTTTGGAGCTGTTCAAAATGTAGCATTGCAAGGCAGACTGAGATTTGCCCTGGTCTAATTACAGGAGTGGCAAGTACCTGGCATGAGGACCAAGTCCTCCTAAGCCCATGGCAGGCATTACTAATTGATCACAGCACTTTCCTCACCTAAACCTTAAAAAGCCTCAGAATCCAACACCCCAGTAATAATTGATCAAAGCTGGTACTCAAAGTGAACCTACTGCCACAAGACTGCCCTAGACAAGAAGTTATATATTGACATTATTGGGACTTCCCTGGTGGTCCAGTGGTTAAGACTCCGTGCTCCCAGTGCAGGGGGCCCAGGTTCGATCCCTGGTCAGGCAACTAAGAGCCCGCATGCCGCAACTAAAGATCCCATGTGCTGCAACTAAGACCCAGTGCAGCCAAATAAATATTAAAAAAAAAAAAAGATGTCAACATTTTTGAGATACTAGGTCAGGGCCTATCACATTAGATTTCTGGATCACTCAATTTATTTTATTTTATTTTTTAGTTTTTTTTTTTAATATTTATTTATTTATTTATTTTGGCTGCACCGGGTCTTCGCTGCGGCATGCGGACTCTTTAGTTGTGGCATGCATGCGGGATCTAGTTCCCCGACCAGGGATGGAACCCGGGTCCCCTGCATTGGGAGCACGGAGTCTTACCCACTGGACCACAAGGGAAGTCCCTTGGGTCACTCAATTTAAATTGGCAGCACAGATGGTGGTATGAAACATTAGACTAGAATTCAGAAGTTTGGGATTTAAATACTGGCTTTACCACTATGAGATCTGATGCAAGTCTCTTTCAACTTCCTTAAGTTACAAATTCTACGTGTAAAATGGTACCCCACAAAGTTGTTTTGATGACTAAATAAGATAATATGTATGAAAGAGGTTTGTAAATTCCTATGCAAATGTAAATTATTATTATGGTTCTAAAATAGAACTTTAAAACAGTAATAAAGTACTGATTATGATAAAAGGGTACCCAAATAATAAGGAGAGGAAGAAAAGGGAGAAGGTGCCAAATTGGAATCAAAATAAACCATCAACAGCATCACTAAATATAACCCTCAAAAGGCCCAGTGCTATTTCTCTTTCTGACGAGTGACGGAAATACATTTACCTGGTTGGGAGTGATCACCACAGAAAGAATAACCCCACCGTCTTCTTCATTGGTTCCTGGTACTGGAACAAAAACAGGTTCTGAGGGATAAAAGCCATCTTCTCTCCAAACCTGTAAGTCCCCAGAAAAGTATTTGATAAAAGACTGGTTATGAGCTAGAAGCGTTCTATAGTGATTGTCAGTCCCAGCATGAATTTGGCTGTCAATGCAATGGTCCAACAGTAGAAGAATCAGGCTTACTGAGTTAAATATAGGAGAGGGAGCTTTTGCAGCTACAGATTCCATCATCATCAAACACAACTGGTGTAATTATAGTTTCCCATCAACCTGAAATAGAGGTGTCCCATGATTTCTCTCAAAATACTATCAAGCATAGAATTATTTCTCTGGGCTTGTGGTTCATTTAGATTCCCTAGAGGGAACATACCCCTAATCTATGTGATTCCATGGTTCTCAGATTTAATAAAAGTAAGTGGCTGAGCTGCTTAAATATTAAAAAATCTCAAGACCTACCTTAAAAAAAAAACAGAAATTAATTCAAAGGGCAGAATAGGTTTTTTAAGAGTTCAGAAAAGGAAAGAGAATTTCATTACCGTCAGTGTCTTGTTCACCACGTCAACCTTGATCAGAGAATCGCCCACCAAATGCCGAAAGCCACAGCCATAGAAGAACTGATACTTTTTGCCACTGAATTGGCCATAGTTGATCTGGGGAAATTCAACGCCTCCTTCCTCTTCTAGGTCCTCAGGATATAGATTTTCATAAGAACACCAAATCTAAATCAGGGCACAAAAGGATTTGTAGTGATTGCTTAATTCTTACTTTCTTCAGTGTAGGTCAGCGTGGGGCTATCACCCTATAAGAGTTTGTGACAGGGCTTGAAAACTGAGGTTCTATGTCATTTTTTAATATTGTTCCTCTTTTCATCATGTGTATGAACATATAAAAGATTATCTGGTTTTGTGACTAAGCTGTCAAATGGCATAGGAGGTAGAAGTGGGCTTTTATTCTACTAAAGCTGAGACATTGTTAGCTACACAATGATATGTAAGTGCAAATTATCTAAAAGGTGGGGATGGTCAATTCCTATCTCAAATACTTAGACATTCCACAACCATTAGAAAGTTTCATATATTTGTTTCAAAACACAAAAGGGATAGGTAAATACACTGCTCACTCCCACCCAGAATTCTGTGGCTCTTTTGCAAGCCACGCTCCATGACCTTACCCTGCTCAGCTGAATGTTATAAAACTTACTGGGCACCAAACATTGTGGAGAACAGCCACACTACATAGCCACACTACTTTACTAGTGAATGAAGAAACACTACTGAGGATCAAAGTCTTAGTCTAATGTCCATTCATAGCATACCTTTCCATCAGCCTGTTTCACAGCACTGGCTGAAGAATAGGACAACGGGCTGAGGTTCTCTCCCTCAGGGGCATTCAAACTGACACGTAAGGGCAAAACAAACCTTCGAGGAAAAGATCTGGCTACTGAATTATAGACCTGTTCAGGAGAGAGAAATAAACTGTTGAGAAAATTGTCATTCATAGAATAACAGCATGTCCCAATAACTGAGATCCAGTCAATATTATTGGCATTTCTAAGTTTGCATAAATGATCATTTTCACTCATTCATTTACTCAGCAAATATCAGTTGAGTACCTACAATAGGCCAAGCTCTGTTTTAGACACTGAGAATACAACAGTGAACAAAACAGTCTCTGGCCTTATATTCTAGTGGAGAAAGAATGATAATAGATATGAAATATATGTTACTTAAGTAGTGTCAAATAAATAAATGATTATATAGCTCAAAGTCAGATAGTGATAACTGCCAATAAGAAACACACTGAAGGGTGAGGGACTAGAGAGTAAAATGGGTGCTTCCTTCCTCAGGTTTGGTCCAGGAAGAACTCTGTGTGGAAATGGGCTAACTTAGCAGGCCTGGGTTGCTCAAACCCTGCATATTCTCAGGAAAGGCCCGTTTTCATGACTGGTCCTTGGCCCGCACCTGGGAACGGAGCTCTTTGAATATTCAGTCTGATAAGAGTATGTTCGCATGCCTGAGGCCTTGAGGCATACTGTACTAATTTGTTCTTATAGTTTATGCTAACAACGTGATTCATAATGAACACCTGCCTTCTCTATGGGGCTCTAGAACTTCAGTAATTGAGGTTACTCATGTAGGGGCTATATATGTTATGTGTTGATCCCCAACAAACACCCTGGACCACCAGCTTGGTGGGCTTCCCTGGCAGGCAACATTTCGCACATGTTGTCACGAGTTGCTGGAGGAATCAAGCATATCCTGGGAGAGGGCTCTTGAAAGCACGCACCTGGTTTCCTCCAGACTTCATCCCATGTACCTTTCTTTTTTTCTGATTATTCTGGGACCCATAAGCCCTCCTAGTGAATCATTAAAACAAAGAGTGGTTTTGGGGATCCCCCCAACACAGCATCTCTGCAGAGATGATGCTTAAGCAGGAGATCCTAATAAAATAAGTGTATTTTTTATGACAGTAAGAATGGTTTAAGCACATCTTCCTCTCTTGAAATATTGTAAGATGGGGAACAAACTATGCCATTTTCTCCATATACCTAGCCCATATTATCTCCATAACATGCAGAAATGTTTTTACTAAGTAAAGACTTAGTGCTATTTTTAACCTTTGTAAACAATTAGCTTTTAAAATTTTATTTTTAAATTTATTTAAACATTTTTGTCTTTTGCAAAACCATAGGGGAACAAAAAGAGAGTGCCAATAATGGTTAGTTAGGCAATATGGATCAACTGTTTCCCTGAGAACAGATAGAAAAACTGGACAAAATGTTTAAAACAGCTATTTGAAGGCGCTGGTGAGCTAAAAAAGGCAATGAAGAACAACGGGGCATCGATTTGGAAGGAGAAGGAAACCCACAAAAACTACATATTGGGGGCAAATTTTCCACTAAGGACCTCAGCTGCTTTTAAGAACAGGCAGCTGAAAGGCTGAGAAAATATAAAAGAATTTTTTATTAAACGTTTTAATTTTGAGATATATATTGCAGACCCACAAGCAGCTGTAAGAAATAATACAGAAAAACAAACAATTGATTTTAAAATGGGCAAAGGACTAGACTAGACATTTCACCAAGATATACAAATAGCCAATAAGTACATGAAAAGATGCTCAACATTATTAGTCATTAGGGAAATGCAAATCAAAATACAAAAAGATAATACTTCACACTCATTAGGATGGCTATCATAAAACAAAAAACAAAACAAAACAACAAAACAAACAAACAAAAAAACCCCAGAAAACAACAAGTGTTTGTGAGAATGTGAAGAAAGTGGAACCCTTGTGCATTGCTGGTGGGAATGTAAAATGGTGCATCTGCTGTTAAAAACAAGTTGGCGGTTCCTCAAAGAGTTAGATATAATAGAATTATCATATGATCCAGCAATTCCACTTCTAGGTATATGCCAAAAAAGAATTGAAAACAAGGACTCAAACAGATACTTGTACACCAGTGTTCATAACAGCATTATTCATAATAGCCAAAAGCTGAAAACAACCCAAATGTCCCCCAACAGATGAATAAACAAAAGGTAGTATATACATACAAGGAATATTATTAAATCTTTAAAAGGAATGAGATTCTGATACATGTTACAACATGGATAACGCATGAAAAGATTATGCTAAATGAAATAAGCCAGACACAAAAGAAAAAATCTTGTATGATTCTACTTATATGAGGTACCTAGAATAGGCAAATTCATAGAAACAGAAAGTAGAATAAGGGCTACCAAGAGCTGGGGAGAGGGAGGAGATAGGGAGCTGTTATTTAATGGGTACAGAGTTTCTGTCTGGGATGATGAAAAAGTTCTGGAAATGAATAGTGATGTTGGTTGCACAACATCATTAATGTATTTAATGTCACTGAATTATACACCTAAAAATAGTTAAAATAGTAACTTTTGTGTTATGTATATTTTACCACATTAAGAAAAACAAACAATGCAGAGAGATCCCATGTATCCTTCATCCAGTCTCACCAATGATGACCTCTTACATAACTACACTACAATGGGGAAACTTACATGGATATAATCCACCAACATTATTCAGATTTCACCAATTTAACACACATTCATTTGTGTTTGTATGTGTGTGTGTGTGTGTGTGTTTAGTTTTATGCAATTTTATGACATGTAAATTCATATGATCACCACCATACTCAAGGTACAGAACAGTTCCATCACCACAAGGATCCTTCATGTTACCCTTTTATAAGGATATTGCCATACCAACTCCCCCATCACTTGGCCCTAATGAGAAGAGATTTTGATAGTTTTGAGGAGCTAGAGAAATAAAAGTTGTAGTTCAAAGTCTCCAAGAAGGGGAAGCATTGATAAACCTCTAGCTCTTTGGGTCAGGATCCCTTAGGCTGTATCCTAGAAGTAAAAATAAACAAAAATAGTCCAGCTTTTGCAGCGACTGTATCACATTTCAAATTTTCTCAATCCCTATAACTAGATTAAGAATATCTTCAGTTGATAATGTACTCTAGCCATCTGCCAGAAGCAAATGAAAATCTTCCCTAGAGGAAGATAACAGAGTCTCAAAATATCCCTCCTACAATTTTTCAAACACAGTATTCTGTATAGAATAAAAATTAGTCAGCACATGAGACGACAAGAGAGCACGATTTAAAAAACAACAACAACAAGATAAACAACAGATGATAGAAACAGAACCACAAGTGATCCAGATAATAGAGTTAACAGACTTTAACTATTCTGAGTATGTTGGAGGAAATTATTTTAAATTGGGATTGTAGCAGAGAACTAAAATTATAAAAGAGAAAGGAATCAAAATTCTAGAACTGAAAAATGCAATGAGTTTAGGAAATAGTGCCTAGGTTTAACAGCAGAATATACACAGCTGAAGAAGAATGTTTGAACTGTAAGATAGATAAGAAGAAAATATCCAAAGCAAGATACTTAGACCAAAGGATAGAAGATACTAAAAAGAACATAAGCAACAGAGGGATAGAGTGAAAAGGGGTAGCATATGTGTACTGTAATCCCAGAAAGAAAAGAGAGAAAAGACTTACCAGATACAATATTTGAAGAAATAATAGGTGAAATTTTTCAAAACTAATGAAAGACATCAAACCATTGATTCAAGAATCTTTAAGGAAAAAAAAAGTAAAAATAAATCAAAAGGAACTCATACTAAAAAATATCATAGTACTAACTACAGAAAACCAAAGAGAAAATCTTTGGGGGGTGGTGGTTCAACTTCAAAGGAGCAAAGCTTTAGACTGACAGCTGATTTCTTAAGAGAAATCAGAAGACAATGAAATGATATCTTTAAAGTGTCAAAAGAAAATAACAACCTAGATTCTTTATCCAGTGGAAACATCCTTCAAGAAAGAAGGTAAAATAAAGACATTTTTCTGACAAGCAAAAACAGAGATTTCATCACCAGCATATCTGAACTAAAGAAAATACTAAAAGACGTTCTTCAGTCAGAAAGAAAATGATTCCACATGGATGCTCAGAGTAATATATTGTGTTAAATCAAGGATGCATATTGTAATCTCTCAAATAATCACTAAAAGAATGTATAACTATGAAGCTAATGGTCAGAGGGTGGAGTGATGTTTGGGGGAGCGGAGGTGGAAATGAAATAATAAAATATACTCAACTAATGTAGAGAAGGCAAGAAAGGAGAGAAAACAAGAACTAGTGAGACAAATAGGAAGCAAATAGTCAGATGGCATATTTAAACCTCAAAATATTAATGACTGGTTTAACTAAATGCCCCAATCAAAAGTCAAGAATTAGCACAATGGATTTTCTAAGTATATGTTGCTTACATGGTACATATTTAGAAAGATTAAAAGTAAAAGGATGGGAAAGTTATAGCATGCAAACATCATGGCAAAAAGCATTACTTAGAGATAAATATTCAATAAACCAGGAAGGTAAAACAATTCTAAATTTGTATGCACACAGAGCACCAACATATGTAAATTTTAAATTAGCATAACTATGAGGAGAAACAGAAAAATCTATACTCCAAGCAAAAGATTTTAATATACATTTCATGTTATATGTTAACTGATAGAGATCAATAAGAATAAAGAAGATTTGAATAATATTATTTAAAAATATGACCTAATCAACATATATAAAACACTACATCCAAAATTCATTATTTTAAATGCACATAAAACATTTTTCAAAATAATCTTTTGCTGGGCCATAAAGCAAATCTCAATAAATTTCATAAACTTCAAATCATACAGTAAAATTAAGCTAGAAATCAATGGGAAAAATAACTAGAAAGATTTCCATTTGTCTGAAAGTTTAAAAACAATTTTCAAAGAATAAATCTCAGTGAAAGTTAGAAAATACTTTAACTGAATAGTAATAAAACATATCAAAACTTGTGGGATGCTCTGCTAGACAGAGATTTATCATCCCAAAGGTATATATGTTGAGGAGGGAAAGGTAGAAAAATAACAAACTAAGGTTTTATATCCTTAGTTAGAAAAGGAACACATTAAGCACAAAGAAAGTAGAAAAGGAAATGAAAATAATAGCATAAATTGATGAAACTGAAAACAAACACACATTAAAGAATATCAACTAAGCCAAAAAGTTGGTCTTTTGAAAAGTCCTCATTAAATTGATGAGAGCCTAAAGGAACAAAAAAGACAGCAAAAATAACCATATAAGGGATAAAAACAGGGGCTATCAATTAACCCAACCTACATTTTTTTAAAACATAGAATATCATGAATAACATTAGATCAACAAATTTGAAATTTTAGATGGCATTAATAAATTTCTTAGAAAAAGACTATTCACCAAATCTGACACAATAAGAAATAGAGAATCAGAATAACCCTATACTATTAAAGAAACGTAATTTATAATTTAAGATCTACCTATAAAGAAACTTACGGGCCCAGATGACCTTACTGTTGAATTATTCCAAACATTTAAGAAATAATGCCAATCTTATACTTTTCATGCAGAGAATAGAAAAGAGAACAATTTCCTACTCACTGTATGAGGTTAGCAAAACTTTAATAACAAAACCTAACAAGGGGGCTTCCCTGGGGCGCAGTGGTTAAGAATCCGCCTGCCAATGCAGGGGACATGGGTTTGAGCCCTGGTCCAAGAGTATCCCACATGCCGCAGAGCAACTAAGCCTGTGCACCACAACTACTGAGCCTGTTCTCTAGAGCCTGTGAACCACAACTAATGAAGCCCGCATGCCACAACTACTGAAGCCCGAGCGCCTGGAGCCTGTGCTCCGCAACAAGAGAAGCCACTGCAATGAGAAGCCCGTGCACCGCAACGAAGAGTAGCCCCTGCTTGCCACAACTAGAGAAAGCCTGCACGCAGCAACGAAGACCCAACGCAGCCAAAAATTATAATTAATTAATTAATTAAATCCATTTTAAAAAACTAACAAGGACATTATAAGAAAGAAAAATTACAGGCCAATCTTAATCATGAAATTGATGCCAAAAAATGCTAAATAAGATATTAGCAGAGAAAATCCAGAAATATATTAAAAATACAGTGTGACCAACTGGGATTTACTTCAGGAATAGAAGGTTAGTTTAACATTCAAAAATCAATCAATGGCTATTATAAACGTTTTAAAATCAATCAGTGTATCTCACCACATTTGTAGAAGAAAGGATAAGTCATGTCATTATCTCAACAGTGCAAAAAAAACATTTGATAAAATCCAACATCCACTCATGAGAAAAATTATTATTAGTAAACAAGCAGGTGTACATCAGCATCATAGTGCATGATATGCTCCCTTTGTCTCTCCCTTCAGTCTACAACCAATAACATAAAGTTAACTCAAGAAAGGTTCATCTGCCCAACACACTGGAAGGCTGGAGAGTTCCACACATTTGTACATCTAAAGGTGGGAGGACTGGAGCACACTGAAGAGGCAGAACTAAGAGGAAAGCAGAGGTGGTGCTTATAATCCCGACTCCCAGCTACAGTAGCTGAGCCTGCAGCCCCAGAGAACCCAGTAACAGCAGGGGAGGCAGCACACATGACTCCGGCCTCCTGGCTGCAGCAGCACCCACAGCCGCAGGGAATCAAGCAACAGTGGCAGCGGGGCCTGTGACCCCTCCAGCCATGGAGGTGGCCACAACCCAGCCCCCTATCCACAGCTGTGGTGCCTGGGAACCCAACAACTCCAGACACAGCAGAGGCCCCAGCCACCCTGGCTACCCCCACCACCACCCTCCCCCAACAGCAGCAGTGCCTGCAACACAGGCAACCCCAACGTGACAGATGTACCCACCATCCCGATGCCCGAGGCAGCAACACCAGCAGCAGCAGTGACACCGGCAGCAGCAAAGCACCAGTGACCCTGGAGGCATAAGGTATGAGAGGGAGGGCACCAGGCAACCCCTCTCACAGAGGTGGTAGAGGGTGGAAAGTGCTGATTTTCAAATATAGCCAGAGGCAGCTCAAGTAAGAGAAACCAAAAACTTGTGCCACCTACTTATGAACAAAAGAAAGCCCTCTAATAACTAACCTGTTGAATTGTTAGCATCTAGTAAAAAAAAAAAAAAAAAAAAAAAAAGCTTTACCTAAAGAAGAAAGGTGTTTGCTACTTCAAATGCGCTGGCTACATCAACTCATTAAGCACCATAAAAAAAACATGGTAACACAGTATCACATAAAGAAAAAGACAAATCTCCAGAAATCAAACCTAAAGTCATGGAATATTACAATCTAACTGATAGAGAATTCAAAATAGCTGTCCTGAAGAAACCTGATGAGCTACAAGAAAACTCAGAAAGGCAGTTCAATGAGTTCAGAAATAAAACAAATGAACAGAAGAAATATCTTACCAAAGAGATTGAAACTATGAAAAATAACCAACCAGAAATTCTGGAGCTGAAGAATTCAGTAAATGAGATGAAGAACACGTTAGAAAGCACTGGAAATAGAGCAGACCATATGGAAGAGAGAACTAACGAGCTTGAAGATAGAAAACTAGAAATTAGACAGAAGAGGAGAGGGAACTAAGATCTAAACAAATGAAAGATTTCTACAAGAACTATCCAACTCCATTAGGAAGGGTAACAGAAGGATAATGGGTATCCCAGAAGGAGAAGAGCGGGAGGAAGGAGCAGAGAGTTTATTTAAAGAAATAATAGCTGAGAACTTCCCAAACCTGGACAACTGGATATCCAAGTCTCTGAAGCAAAGATAACACCTAATTATCTGAATGCAAAAAGACCTTCTCCAAGATACATTATGTTAAAACTGTCAAAAGTCAATGACAAAGAAAAAATTTTAAAGACAGCCAGGGAAAAAAAGATAGTAACCTACAAAGGAACCCTCATTAGGTTACTGGCAGATTTCTCAGCAGAAACTCTACAGGTCAAAAGAGAGTAGAATGACTTACTCAAGATATTGAAAGATAAAAACTGTCACCCAAGAATATTCTATCCAGCAAAGTTATCCTTCAGATATGAAGGAGAAACAAAGGCATTCCCAGACAAACAAAAGCTAAGACAGTTCAGCACCACTAAACCTGCCTTTCAAGAAAGGTTGAAAGGAGCTCTTCTACCTGAAACAAAAAGGCGGAAGAACACAAAACTTTGAGTAAAGTCATAAACGGAATCAGAAAATTGCAACTCTGGACTTCCCTGGTGGCACAGTGGTTAGAATCTGCCTGCCAAAGCAGGGGACATGGGTTCGATCCCTGGTCTGGGAAGAGCCCACATGCCACGGAGCAACTAAGCCCGCGAGCCACAACTATTGAAGTCTGCGCGCCTAGAGCCCGTGCTCCGCAACAAGAGAAGCCACCGCAATGAGAAGCCCACGCACCATAACGAAGAGTAGCCCCCGCTCGCCGCAACTAGAGAAAGCCCGCACGCAGCAACGAAGACCCAACGCAGCCAAAAATTAATTAATTAATTAATATAAAACTATAGCAGAAAACAATTTACATTATATAATCCAAGGAAAAATTCTGCCTTGAACTGATTATCAGGAAAAAGTAAATCCCTTCAAGCTAGATGAACTGATACACTTTTTTTTAATCAAAGAATTAATATTATAGTCCATTTTACTATTCCTTCCAGGAAATGTAAGTATGTTTAGTGCCCAAGTGTAATAAGGAACTAATCACAAGTGCTTCAAAACATATTTCTTGGCTTTCTTTAACATACTTTTTATTTATTAGGTATTATGTAAATACATACTTCAAATTATTTTGAAATATTAAATAAATAAATTACAAAGCTGTATCTTCAATGCTTTAAAACCATTCTCCCTCCTTATTTACAAGAGAGGCAAGAGAAACAGCTAATTCCAAACCCAAAGCCAGAACTTGGCTAGATCAAAAATATTTTGACAACTCCTGACAAATCAGAGAACTTTACCTGATCAAGCTCTTTCCCAGTTTTCCTAAGATTCTGTAGTTGGTAAACTTCTAGGCTTCTTCCATCATCCTGACAGCACAAATCAATTACGACACAGCCCTGGTCCTCAAAGGCATTGATTTGGTGAAAAGTAACAAAAGGTTTACTGTAGTACATCCCTGGAAGAAGCTGCAGGGGAAAACACAAACAGTGAAAAATAGATATTTTATTTTATTTCCTTTAGGGTACAGATCCACAAAGCTCAAATTAAGATTTCCCCCTCTTTAAGTGACAGGCCTGGTAGGTATAAAAACCAGAATTCGGAATGTAGAAGCAAATATGCTTTGATTTAAAATCATCTCATCTCATATTAATCGATGAACTGGGGCTATTTGATATAGACCAATCAACTGTTTCAACTAACTTTAAAGTTCTCATGAAATATGGCCCAATATTTTGAAGGATAAATAAATCCTAGACTCTTAACTACATGGTTAAATAGAAAATACTTCTATTAAGAATTTATGATAAATTAAGTGACTAATCCTTTGAAAAATGCACTCATTACTAAAATGGGATTTTTTGGTAATGAAATTAGGATACAGTAAATTTAGGATACTATTTCTTTAGAGAGGTTAAAAAGTGGACAAATACAATAGTGCTATTAATCAGGAGTATATAGAAAGATATTTAACCAATATGCTTTAGACTTTGGTAGGATTATCATACTTACATATCAAGAAATCATAGAAGCAGCTAATAAAAATATCACTGCAAAAGTTACAGAAGACCTCTGCATGAACAATATCCTCTTCAGCAAATATTATTATATGGAAAAATCCATGCTAAAATGCTAAAAGGATTTCCTAGATGTCATTTTAATTGAATCAGATAATTTAAAGGATAAAACCATTTCCTACAATTTTCTAATATGCAAAATCCACTGTATTAATTAATAAATAACTAGCCCTAATTATGGAAGAAGGTAATATCCTTGATTAAGAGTGTCTTATGCAAGTAATGCCCAGTGAAGGCAAAAGTCAATCACATGGAAATTTGCCTTCATGTCCAATCATTTTCACAATAAATACACTCAAAATTCTCCACCTGACCAGTGTGCTTATCCACCACATGAAACCGTGTATTATACTGGGGTTCCCAGCTTATTCCATCTGAAAAGGCCTTTCCCCGAATTTTAGAAGTGATGATTTTCCACAGATTCATCTTTAGAGGCTGTTCAATGAAGACAATGTAGTTCCTTGTCATTCCTAAAAGGTTCAAGCAAACAATAAAATGTTATTTGGCAAACTAGAGTTGTCTGAAATGTGACAGTTTGGGGACTTGTCTGAAGGCTTGGACACATTATTGCTGACCTAAACAAATGCCAGTCAGAAATAATTCTTCATCATTTCCCAGCTTTACTATATATATTTTCTGTTCCTACATAAAAACAGGAACTGCTTAGAATAGCTTGGGTTGAATGCCCTCAACTTGCTTTTTGTCTTTTTTTTTCTTTCTTTCTTTTCAAATTGTTTTGGTTTAGGAACAAAGAAGCATTATATTAAAGTGTCATTTATGATCTAGACCTGTATTCCTTAATCCTTTTGCTATTTATACTGGAGGTAACAATCCAGGAGCAGATTGGCTATAAAGGTTTAGGATGCAGAAGATAAATATTCTGAGAAAAAAGCTGAATCAATCTACTTGGAATATGAAGTGCCTCCCTCAAAATATAATCAAGGTCTTTCCTGTATGATTATTATTTGTGGTCTTTAAAGTTACCTAAAATATTGAATTCTGTCAATTTTTTAAGGTCAAATTATTTTTTTAATCAAGACTTTATATTTTGGAGCAGTTTTAGGCTCACAACAAAATCGAGGGGAAGGTACAGAGGTTCCCCATATACCACCTGTCCCCAAACACGCACAGCCTCCACATTATCAATTTCCTCCACCAGAGTGGTCCATTTGTTACAACTGATGAACCTACATTGACACATCACAATCACCCAAAGTCCATAGTCTCTGTTGTGGAAACATGCATAAATGTATTTTTTCCTTTGTATTTAGATATTCAATGACATATAACATAATATAAAACAACCAAAGAGACTGATTTCTATGACTAGAGGTTACTCATTGTGTCATCCTGGAGCAGGGGGCTGAAGGGAGAGGCTGTTCTCCATAGAGAACTGAAGTGGAGTTAGTGCTGGGTGACTAAATCTCAGCCTGACTCAATGTTCTGGGAAGGGACCAATGATTTCTTAAACTGACAACTATTTCCTAGAGCAGTCAATTAATTAAAAACTTAAAAATTAATTGGTGTTTCCAATTAATTTTTTAGTAATTGCTTGTATTAAAATATGTTTTCAATCAGTCAGTTGGCTAGGGTAAGAAGTATGTGACTAAACAGAATAAACTTAATTGGCATTAAAATGCAACCTTGGTCTCTTATCACCATACTCTAATAAACTGTATTAACAGAGTACTTGCCAAAATTAGTCCCTCTGCAACAGTTGCTTTAAGGCAGGCCCCATTAAAATTTGTCTTATCTTTGGGCTCACCAAAGCTGTGGTAGTAAGAAGGTTTCATCCTCTCTGCAGAAGCAATAGAACATATCACCTGGGCTCCATGGATTGTCTCCCCAAGGTCTACTTTCTCCGGAGGAACGCGAATAACATTATAGCAAGAACCTGGAAAATGGAAAGTCCTGTCTTAACTGTTTTACATTCACTTTAAGAAAAAAGATAACCCTTGCACTTGTGAACTAGGCAAAAGCAGTTAAGAAATTTATACAATATGCATGACACCCATATTTCATAAAGGGTTATTTCAAAGACTTGGATACAAAAAATATATTAACTTTATAAAAGGTATTAGCTAACGTTTTGAAACATCATACACAAAGTAATCATCCAACAGCTATTGTATTTTAATGTCCACAAATGGTTTCCCTCTAGCTCTCTGAAGATGAACTCAATCCCAGCTTCATAGGAAAAGATAAGGTAGCAGCCAGGAATATCCTCAAATTCTATTTGTCCTTCTTCCCACTCCCCAGCTCCAAAAACTACAATCTCCATTTGTACCTATGTCCAACTCCTTCCTTTCAGTCTTCTAGATCCCTGGGGTCACTTTGGGTCCCATCTCATCCTGTCTCATCAACATTCATTCATGCAATCATTCATCTGACTATTACTACTTCCTCAAGAATCAACTCAGGTACCCACTCCTCAAGTAGCCTTTCCTGACTCTTCCCCACCCAAAGGTATTTGGTGCCCCTCCTTTATGCTTTAATTATATCCTATACTGTCATAGTACTTATCTCATTGTACTATAATTTTCTGCTTATTTATCTGTTTCCTAGTAGACTGAGCTCTTCTGGAGCAGGAATTGTGTCTGATACATCTTTGCATATTCAGTACCAAACAATGACTTGGCATTTAGTAGGTACACTATAAATACTACTGACAGATTAACAACATATGTTTGTTAAATCACTCAATGAATGAACAAATATTGAGGTCATATTGAATTATCTTCCTGGTGTTAGAAGTGCCAATGTAGGTCCTGAAGAACTTAGGTAACTTATAGAACTTCACAATCACTAAGCTTCCTTTGGAACAAGATAACCATACAGTTCCCTACTCATTATCAGCAACTACTTACTGAGTGTCAACTATGTTCTAGGCACTCTTGTAAGAGTCCTAAGTACCATATCCTAGACACTTGTATACAGCCGTGTACAAAATAGACAAAAGGCTCTTCATTTATAAAGCTCAAATTCTAAAAAAATCATACAATAAGTAAAAATATAATGCATCAGATGATGAGAAGAACTATATTGAGAAATAAACCAGGGAATGGGGATTAGAAGTGAGTGTATAAGGATGGGGCCTACTGTTTGCAATTTTAATTATGGTGGTCTGGGAAGGTTTCACTAAGAAGGTGACATTTGAGTAAAGACCTGAAGGAAGTGAGGAAGAGAGCCTTGAGGATATCTGGGAGAAATGCATTTCAGGTGGAGAGAAGATCAGATGCAAAGATTCTCAGCCAAGAATAAGTTTGGAGTGTTCAAATAAGAGCAATGAGGCTGGGCTTCCCTGGTGGCGCAGTGGTTGAGAATCTGCCTGCCAATGCAGGGGACACGGGTTCGAGCCCTGGTCTGGGAAGACCCCACATGCCGCGGAGCGACTAGGCCCGTGAGCCACAATTGCTGAGCCTGCACGTCTGGAGCCTGTGCTCCGCAACAAGAGAGGCCAATAGTGAAAGGCCCGCGCACCGCGATGAAGAGTGGCCCCCACTTGCCACAACTAGAGAAAGCCCTCGCACAGAAACGAAGACCCAACACAGCCATAAATAAATAAATAAATAAAATTTAAAAAAAAAAAAGAGCAATGAGGCCAGTGTGGCCCTATCCATAGTAAGCAAAGAGAAAATTCTAGATGAGGTGGGGTGGGTTAAAAGGATAACTGGCTGATACGCTAAGAATAAACTGAAGTGGGGCAAGGGGGGAAGTAACGAGACTAGTTAAGAAGCTACTACAATAATTCAAATGAGAAAGAATGGTGGCCTAAACCAGAGTGGTGGCAATGGAGGTGATATGAGGTAGTCAGATTTTTGATATATATTTTTTTTTTTTTTTTTTTTTTAAATTTTATAGCTACTTTATTTATTTATTTATTTATTTTTGGCTGTGTTGGGTCTTCGGTTCGTGCGAGGGCTTTCTCTAGTTGCGGCAAGTGGGGGCCACTCTTCATCGCGGTGCGGGGACCGCTCTTCATCGCGGTGCGCGGGCCTTTCTCTATCGCGGCCCCTCCCGTTGCGGGGCACAGGCTCCAGACGCGCAGGCTCAGTAGTTGTGGCTCACGGGCCCAGCTGCTCCGTGGCATGTGGGATCTTCCCAGACCAGGGCTCGAACCCGTGTCCCCTGCATTAGCAGGCAGATTCTCAACCACTGCGCCACCAGGGAAGCCCTTTGATATATTTTGAAGGCATTACTTAAATTACTTTTTGACCCATTAGATGTGGATGTAAGAGAGGTATAAAAAATGATTCCAAAGTTATCATCTTAAGCAAGTGGAAGGACAGAGTTACCATCAACTGAGATAGGGAACATTTTGAGCAGAGAAAGTTTAGAGGGAAAGATCAAGAGTTTGGTTTTAAACAAATTAATTTTGTAACATCTATCAGACATCTTAGTAAAAACACTGAGTAAGCAACTGATGGAGAGGTCTAGGTTAGGACATTATATGTTTTGAGAACCAATTATAAATAAAACACCATGCTTTATACAGTGATGACTTATAAAAGAAATGAAAGACAAACTCTAGAGTTCCAAGAGTACCATACTACTGTCTAACTGTTTATGTATTTTAAATTAGTACTTAAAACTAGCTGGATTAATGTTTAGAGGTTTTTTTTTAATTTTAAAAAGCCTTTTTAAAATACCTGTAAAGGTAGAAATTATTAGCAAGCACTTTATTTACAAAGAAAATCACTAAATTTCCCCCAAACGCATACAATCTAGTAGAGTTCCCTGCAGCTACATGTACATTTGCATTCCAGTTTAAAAATTCCTCACTGAAACAAATAATCAAGTAAGAAAAAAGAAGTAAATCCAGTTTTAGTTGAGATTAGAAGATCAAGAGAAAAATTTCCTGTCTCAGCAATTGGATTAAGTGACAATTACTCAATTCACTAAATTTGAACACTGCTAGTTAATGAACTGTCCTAACTTCAAGTCTTGAAGGCATGAGCAAAGCAGACAGACACTCAGGAAACACCCAGCAGAGAACTGAATGCCTAGAGGAATGACCTGCCCAATACTGTGAGCCTAACTCTGGGAGACTCTTCAGGACTTTTGTATAAACATCAAATTGAGGCAAAATAACAAGCACAGCCTCTGATGATTGGTGGCAAGGTTTCTCAAAGATTCATGGGCCACTTGCACCAAAATCACCTGGAGATCTTGTTAAAATGTACCAAGATAAGGAGTGAAAGTGTAGTTACAATGCAGACTCTTAACCCTTTTTCAGGTCTAGTGAACCAGAATCTCTGAAGGTGAAGCCCAGTGATCTACATTGCTAGGAAGCATTCCAGATGGTTTTTAGGTGCTCTAAAGGCTGAGAATCACTGATCTAATGACTATTTATTTTAGAAAAATAATTAAGAATGGTTAAACAGTATTTCTCATATTATGAACTAGTTACAAAGTTATCTACTTGGGTATTAGAGTTAATTTATTAAGAAATGAATTTTTTTATGATCAAATAAGATGCATGGACAAAATATTGCTGAGTCAGTTTACCCATTTGCTGAAAGATTTTACCTAAAAAGATGTTTGCTGTCTCCTATAACAGCTTTGAAGAATACATCCCAACCTGAGGTCGGGTAACAAAGAAGAGAGAGGGCTGAGTGATGAAGTTTCCAGGGTATCCTAACTCTTCTTGAGCTGGTAAAAAGCAAACCTGCAGTATTCATTTTCATATACACTCATACGTGTAAATATGGAGAGGTAGAAATGAACAACCCACAAAGTCAATTACTTACCAAAGGTATATATTAACCTATTCAAAAGTTAACCCATACAAAAGATTCGTAGGTTATAGATGACAGATTGACAGCTAAGATAGTCAGAAACTTCTAATGCTTATACTTACACATTCCTTTTCAAACAGAGAGAGAGATGTGTACTTGGGTACAGGATAATGAATGTGCATGCCTTGAGAGACTCCTCTGTAGTCAGTGATAAATAATTAAGATGATCTAATGGAGTGACTAGTAGCAAGTTTTTGTGTGTTACTCAGACTAGACACTTGAAGCTTGCCTAAGCAAGCATCTTAAATCTTCTCAAGGTTCACTGCCCTTGTCTATAAAATGGGGGTAATAACAGCCTTTCTTAATGCCATGGATAGACCTACAGATTATCATACTAAGTGAAGTAAGACAGACAGAGAAAGACAAATATCATACGATATCACTTATATGTGGAATCTAAAACATGATACAAATGAACTTCTTTACGAAACAGAAATAGACTGACAGACATAGAAAACAAACTTATGGTTGCCAAAGGGGAAAGGGGTGAGGAATAAATTAGGAGTTTGGGATTAGCAGATACAAACTACTATATATAAAATAAACAACAAGGTTGTACTGTATAACACAGGGAACTATGTTCGATATCTTGTAATAAACCATAATGGAAAAGAATATATATATACATATATATGTAACTGAATCACTTTGCTGTATACCAGAAACTAACACAACATTGTAAATCAACTATACTTCAATTTTTAAAAAATAAAAATAATAGTACCTTTCTCAGAGACTTTTATAAAGATTAAATGAGAAAATATATGGAAAAAAGTTAACACCAGCACATACTAGGCACTCAATAAATGCTGGTTATCGTTATTAGCCATTAGAACCTTCTGGAACAGATTAATAGGCAGCTGGGGAAGTATATGAATGACCAGGAAAGAGATGTGATGTAAGTGGTTGTGAATGCAACCAAACTTTAACCTTAACTTACTTTGTAGTGTATTACTCCCATGGTAATAATAAATTCCTTCCTATGTAATATACAGTATACCTTCTCTATATCTCTTTGCTGTAGCATTCTAAATTTCTTATACTTACAATATGGTACTTCCTAAAAATTCAAGTTTGAAAAATACATTACTCATCCCTACAATGCTTGTGAGCCAAAAAGCATAATGGAACATAAAAATGTGAGTCATGCTGAAAAGATCAAATAGAAAATCAGCTTCCAAGCATATGTGCAAAAAGACCACAGAACTTAATTATAAATTATATATTTTAAGTTCAGTAATGCTACTTCGGAGATTTCTTTCTCAACCTTTCAAATGAAGTTTCATATATGTTAACATCTTGGCCATAATGGAATTGTGGGAGGATAGTTAACTCCCAATTATTTTTTAAAAGACCCCCATCTCAACTTTACCATGTTGCCCATAGGAGTTCCCCATGTTGTATGCTGTTCCATCTTTGTCATAATGAGGATGTGCAGTTGCTCCATTCACAGCAATAAATTTGCTCCAGTCTACCTGCAAATTTAAGACCATATAGAGACTTAAATATTACATGGGCAGATCTCTATTTAGATGCATAGACAGTAGGGATGTGTCAAATATTTTTAAAATAAGATATAAAAACTACAGTTTAAGCCCTAATGTCTCACCTCTGAGAAATAAAAATTATTTTTCCTACTAAAGAAAAAGAAACTAAGACCAAAGAACAACAAAACCAAACAAAAACTCTACCACCAACAACAACAAAAAATGGACAAAAATGATTATCCAGTACGAATTTTTTTTTTTGCCCAAGATCACAAGATCACAGGAAAGTTCAAAAGAATAAGAATTAAAATTAAAATTCTGGCCCAAAGTTTTATTTTATCTTTAATTAATGTGTAACGTGAAGGCAGTATGGGTCTAGATAATCTCCAGTCCAGTTCTACCTGTAGCTAGGCAGAAAATGAACTGGCAAAAATAAGTCTGACTATTGTAAATAGTGCTGCAATGAACATTGTGGTACATGACTCTTTTTGAATTATGGTTTTCTCAGGGTATATGTCCAGTAGTGGGATTGCTGGGTCATATGGTAGCAACCTAATGGATCAAGAGATGAATGGATAAAGAAGATGTGGCACATATATACAATGGAATATTACTCAGCCATAAAAAGAAACGAAACTGAGTTATTTCTGGCGAGGTAGGTGGACATAGAATCTGTCATACAGAGTGAAGTAAGTCAGAAAGAGAAAAACAAATACCATATGCTAACACATATATAAGGAATCTAAAAAAAAAAAAATGGTTCTGATGAACCTAGAGGCAGGACAGGAATAAAGACACAGCTGTAGAGAATGGACTTGAGGACACGGGGAGGGGGAAGGGTAAGCTGGGACGAAGTGAGAGAGTGGCATGTACATATATACACTACCAAATGTAAAATAGATAGCTAGTAGGAAGCAGCTGCATAGCACAGGGAGATCAGCTCGATGCTTTGCAACCACCTAGAGGGGTGGGATAGGGAGGGTGGGAGGGAGACGCAATAGGGAGGGGATATGGGGATATACGTATGCATATAGCTGATTCACTGAGTTATACAGCAGAAACTAAAACAACATTGTAAAACAATTATACTCCAATAAAGATGTTTAAAAAAAGATTTAAAAAAATAAGTCTGTACTACTCTATTTCTCCTTAGCCCTAGCCTTCAGACATTAGGACTAAGGAAGAAGAAGTCTAGAACTATCTTTAAGGAAAACCCCAACCCCACAGGCCATTCTAACCAGGACAGAGGGTACACAATGACGTGAATCAGTGGGTAACTTTGATTTTGTTTAAGGATCCAATTTTTTCTTCAGATATTAGCTACTCTAAAAAGTATTTTGAATGGAGAGAAATTTTAGGGTTTATTATATGCATTTTTAACCTATATTTTACCTTTTCTGTTTTTTCCAGGGTTTCAATGTCCACTTTATTCATGAAGTTGGTTTCCGTACTAATGTAGTAATCACCCTTGTACTGCACATAGTTGACATTGGTGTTGTCAGTAATTGCTGAAATCAAACCCCAGAGTTATTTAAACACCACAACTTTCTCAAGGGAGAAAGCAGTTTAAACATCCTCTCATATCAAAAATACATATATTTCAATATTCATATTTATATAGATCGACATATATCATAATAATTTAAAGAATCATCACTATCCCCGGCAAATTCTGAGCATATTAAAGGCTGCTTACCAGGCAGTTCAAATTTTGACATGAAACGTTCAAAAACATTCTTGCATGGATCAGGGAGAGCCAATGTGCCAAATTCTGAGATCACAATTCGATCATGAACGCTGTTGGCCTTATATGTATCACTCTGTAGAAACTTGCTCCTGTATGTCACTGTGCCCTTCTCCACCTTGAACTGGTGAAGTAAAGCCATTCCATCAAACCAGTGATTGTACCTTTAAACAGGAGCAAAAATAGAAAAATAAATATTAGGAAGATAAACATGGGGTCAAAATGAGAGATTTCAAATACAGAAATAAGGAAGTGGGATGGGTTCCCAGCAGAACCTGCTCAGTCAAAGAACTTGAAATTAAGGGTTGATAGCTTTTGAGTATATCCTGGAGTATAACAATGAAAGAGCAACTTACATTCTCTTGACCCTTACCCCTTATCAAAAAGCTCACACATCAGAGGGCTAAATAAAAACCCTAAGCTGGTGACGCCTAAGATAATTCTGTCTTTAACCTATAGCCAAGATATCAGCATATGGAATGCTTGATATTTCTCAAATTAAAATGGATTCCAAAACTTTTAGAGATAGTTATCTTCATATCTTATACATATTACATTTTCTATTTATTTAAAATTTTTTCAAATTTATCAAAACTATGCTAAAGTAAGCAAGTAAGATGACTGTCTTTACTGGATAATCATTTTTGTCCATATAATTATACTATAGAAATGATGTATCTAAATGATGGAACATCAAAACACTGTAAGGAAAAGTTTGTGCTTTGCTTTTAAAAGGGTTTAACATTATTTAGTCTTTTCTCTCATATGCTTGACAGATTGAATGCTTAATGTCTTCAGCATGAATAACAAGCTAAAAGGCTTGGTCTTCTCTTAAAGGCTTGTCTTAAAAGGCTATGGTCTTGAAAGCAGGGATTCAAAGAGATATTTGTACACCCATCTTACAGCAGCATTATTTACAATAACCAAAAGGTGGAAACAACCCAAGCATCCATCAGCTGAAGAATGGGATAAACAAAATTTAACATACAACGGTATATTACACAGCCTTAAAAAGGAAAGAAATTCTGTCACATGCTATAACATGGATAAACCTTAAGGACACCATCTAAATGAAATAAGCCAGTCACAAAAGACAAATACTATATGATAGCACTTACATGAGATATCTAAAGTAGTCAAACTCACAGAAACAGGAAGTAGAATGGTGGTTACCAGGGACTCAGGGGAGGGGGAAATGGAGAGCTATTGTTTAATGGGTATAGAGTTTCAGTTTCTCAAGATGAAAAAGTTCTGAAGATCTGTTTCACAACACTAACCTGTACATTTAAATATGGTTGAGTTGGCAAATTTTATGTGTTTTTTACCACAATTTTTTTTAAGCTGCAGGAAATAAAGGTTTTTTTTTTAAGGCCCTCTTTACGCAGTGATTTGAGATGACATCTTTATAATTTTATCATTTTTGATATGAGAGGATGTTTAAGCTGCTTTCTCCCTCAATTTTATTGAGTTTATAAACCCAATTTCCATAAGTTCTTGGGTCCATTTCTGGGCTTTTTATTCTGTATCACTTGTCTATTTGTCCATTCATGCATCAATATCACAATGTTTTAATTATAGAGTCTTTATAGTATATTTTAACATCTGATAGGGCTAGTCCCCACCCCTCTCTGAGAATTTTCTTTATTAGTGTTTTCTTGACTATTCTTGCATATTTATTTTTCCACATGAACTTTAGTATTCATTTGTCTAACTTCCTTTAAAAACTGGAATTTTTATTAAGATTGTATTAAATTTAAAAATTAACTTAGGGAGAACTGACATGTTTGTGATGTTGAATCATCCATCCTATTCAAGAACAGAGGATCTTTCTATTTAATTGTGTCTTTTAGGAGTGTTTGAAAGTTTGCACATTTCTTGTTAAACTCATTTCTAAGCATTTACTCTTCTTTGTTGCTATTTTAAATGAGGTTTGTTCCTACCATTATGCCCCCTAACTGGTTATTATTTGTGTATATGAAAGCTAGTGATTTCAGTATGTTAATTTTACATCCTGTTACCTCACCTTTTGTTTGTGTTATTTTGTCATTAATTCTCTGCAGCTTTCCAGGTTTACTTTACTAATCCGTGTGCCTCTAATTAGTTTCTTTAGTCTAATTGTATTGGCTACATCTGGTTAAATAGAAGTGAAGATAGTAAGCATCCTTTCCTTGTTTCTGCTTTAGAAAAAAACTTGTAATGGTTCCCAATTAATATTACTGGTTTTAGGACTAAAATGAAAATATATTAATTTATATCTGTGTGTAGATATATACGTGTATATATACGTATACATGTATATATACACACACATATACTCACATATATAAATATATGTATATATAAAAATACATATATAAATATGTATGTATGTGTGTATATATATATATATATGTACAAAATCGTGTTAAGAAAGTACCCATCAAGTCCTACTATCTTGAGTATTTTTATGAGGAATGGATGTTGAACTTTGACAAACATTTTGTTAGCATTTATGGAGAAGATTATGATTATGACTATGATTATGATTATTTTTCTTGAGATCTATTAATATGGTATATGACAGTAATGGATTTCCAAATAATGAACCCATCTTGCATTCTTGGAATTAATCCTACTTGATCATAGTGAATTATATGTTTAATGTAGTGTTGGATTCTGCTTGTTAAGAAAATATTTATATTATATTAGTACTATATATTTCGTACTTTTTTATGGATATTCATAAATAATATGAATAATTGTCTTTTTTTTGTAACAACTTTATCATGTGTAGATATCAATATTATACTTGCTTCATAAAAAGTGGGAAATTTCTCTTCATTTTCAATCCTTTAAAATAATCTATAGAGCACTGAAACTATCTGATATTTGAAGGTTTGGTAGAATTTCCCTGTGAAATAATCTGGGCCTAGTGCTTTTTTTTTTTTTTTATAAATTTATTTATTTATTTTATTTTTATTTTTGGCTGTGTTGGGTCTTCGTTTCTGTGCGAGGGCTCTCTCTAGCTGCGGCAAGCGGGGGCCACTCCTCATCACGGTGCGCGGGCCTCTCACTATCGCGGCCTCTCTTGTTGCGGAGCACAGGCTCCAGACGCACAGGCTCAGTAGTTGTGGCTCACGGGCCCAGTTGCTCCGCAGCATGTGGGATCTTCCCAGACCAGGGCTCGAACCCGTGTCCCCTGCATTGGCAGGCGGATTCTCAACCACTGCACCACCAGGGAAGCCCCCTAGTGCTTTTTTTAAGAAGCAGTTTCACAATAAGTTTCTTGTTTTCTTCTACAGAAATTGGTCTGTTTAAACTTTCTACCTCTATCAATTTTGGTATTCTGTATTTCCTCAGGGAATTATCCATTTCCTTGAGGTTTTCAAATGTATTTGCATAGAGGCCCACAAAATCTTCTATAATTTTTTATCTGTTTCAATGGCTTCTTTTTCATTGTCATTTCTTTCTTTTCTTCTTTTTTTTTTTTTCTTTTCTATTTTTCTTTTTTTTTTTTGGCCACACCATGCGGCTTGTGGGATCTTAGTTCCCTGACCAGGGATTGAACCCATGTCCCCTGCAATGGAAGTGCAGAGCCCTAACCACTGGACCGCCAGGGAATTCCTTCATTGTCATTGCTTTCTCCCTTTTTCCTTGATACGTTAGCTAGTGGTTTCTCACTCTATTTTGGTAATATTTTTATCAAAAAACATTCAAAACAAAATAGTTTCAATAATTATTGTTATTCTGGTCTAAATCCCAATAAAATCATGATACGTAGAGCCAAACACAATACTCTGTGTATAAACTCAGACACTCAGCTTCCTCATTTAAGATATTTCATATTCTTTTCTTTCTTTCTTGTTTTTATTTGTTACCACCTCAAATTGCTGACTTGCACTGAGCTGTCAAGCAAAACCCCTAATTTTTAACACATTCTGCTGTTAAACCAATCTCTTCCATCTTCATTATTGTAATAACTGGTTTTCTTGATCCATATTTACCTTTAATAAATTTTAACTTGTTAGATTCCATCTCACAAGATCCTTCTAGACCCTGTCATTCTATTCATTCATTTATTCATATCAACCAACATTTTTTGAGTCCCTACTATCTGCCAGGCATTGTCCAAGCCCAGCAATTACAGGCATATAAATAACTATAATACAAAATGATTACTGCAACAATGGAGAAGTGTTAAAAAACGTTACCTATGCACAGGAGCAACAGGATGGAAGGATGAGGTTATCAGGGAAAGATCAAGAGGAAAGAAGACATTTGGTTGGTTCTTTAAGGATGTTTGCCAATTGGAGAAGAGTAGAAGGGTATCCCAGTGAGAGGTAATAAAAATTTTTAAAAAAAGGAAGAGCCTGAAGGCATATGGTATCTTGGAGGAATAGCCAGTAAACAAATTAGTGTGTAGACAGAGCTGTCAGTGGCAGGTGATGATGATAGAGAAACAGGTCAGCACAAGACCTACCAGCACTTAAATTTAAGGCTTAAAGAACTTCAACAGGAAAGCATGAAGTTTTGGAACAGGAAAGTGAAACTGTGAGACTTGTATCTTAAGAAGGTCACTCTGGACATAGAGTAGAATATGGGACAGAAAGAGGAGCATTCAGGCAATAATACAAGTGAGAAAAGATAAGAGACTAAACTGAAGCAGTACAGTTAGAAAGGAACAAATAGCAGAAATAAGTCAGAGATGACTGACAGGAGGCAGGCAGTGACAAAAAGAGAGTCCAAAAGTCACACCTGAATGGATGGTGATGCTTTAACTGAGACAGAGAATACATGAAGAGCAAGTATTGGGGAAAAGCAAACAGTTCAGTTTTGAACAAGAGTCTGAGCCGTTTGCAAAACATCAGGGTAGAGATGTTCCACAGCCAGTTGGGAAAATACAGGTCTAGAGCACAAGAGATGGGTGTGGGGTGGGAGAGAGATATTTGAGAGCATCTCTGTGTGACAGACATAGCCATAGGTGCAAATGTGATAATAACACCATCTACTGAGCAGTCACTACATGCCAGGTACTGTGCTGGGCACTTCACCACATCTTTATATATATATATATATATATATATATATATATATGGTGTGTGTATACAGTTGACCCTTGAACAACATGAGTTTGAACTGCATGGGTCCACTTATACACAGATTTTTTTCAGTAGTAGATACTGTGGTACTACATGATCTGCAGTTGGTTGATGCAGAACCACAGATGTGAAGCAACCATGGGTATAAAGGGCTGACTATAAGTTATACGCAGTTTTCCCACTATGCAGAGGGCTGGCGCCCCTAACCCCCAAGTTGTTCAAGGGTCAAATATATAAATATTTATCCCCCCCTTCACATTGATTAGAGATGTGGAACTACTATTACCATATTACAGATGTGGAAACCACGGTTCAGAGCAACAACAAGCCCAGGGTCACAGGACAGGTAAGTGGCAGAACAAGGATCTCAACCCAGTGCTGACTCCAAATCCTGGGATCTACAACACCCCCAAAAGTAAGGTGAACCATAAGAAGTTATTTGGCAGGAAAGGGAGTGGAGAGAGAGGGCACTGAGGGAAAGAGGAGAATGAAAATGTACTGAGTGCCCATCCCTGTCAGCCACTGAATGAAGCACTTTGTATGCATTATCTCCTTTAATCATCATATCCAGTTATTAAAATCGATTTTATTAGCCCCATTTTTCATATGGGAAACCTTGCTCAAGATCACAGTGCTGATAAGTGGTGAAAATGAAATCTGAACCCACCCCATCTTATTCTAAAGAATGTATTATTTCTACTATAGCAAAGAAAACATACTATGAGAGAAAAGGAGGGAATGCTCAGGTCAGAGGCTGGGGAATATCAACATCAAAGGGGCAGTGAAGTGAGCAGCAAAAAAAATTATTTTAAAACATGCAATCAGAGAAACAGAAGAAGAATCAAGAGAAAGTGTTATGTGGGAATCCAGGACCAGAGAATGTTAAGACGGGTGGTCAAAAAGGTCAAATGCTGTAGAAAAGTCAGGCTGAGGACTGGAAAACCCATTTCATTTAATATTTAACAGGCTTTGGTGACCTTTTTGAGAACTGATAGCATAGCACGGTGGGGTGAAAAGTCAGATGGCAGTGAACTGAGAAGACCTCAGTAAGCAGGAAAACAGAAACGGTGAGAGGAGGAAAGAGGGTATTTGCTGGAGAGGAAGGTGGGAAGGAATGAGGGTTTTCTTAGGATGAGAGGACATTTGCAGGCTGAGATGAGGGGTTAGTGAAGGAGAAACAGATACAAGGGGAGGAGCATGAATGAGGAGGGAAGAGGGCCACTTCCTCTGATGATGATGAGAGGCAGGAGTAGGTACCTCTGTGGGGAGATGGGGAGGTGGGGAAGACAGCAGCTGAAGGAGCTCAAATCCAATTGCCCCTCTATCCATTATAAAGTAGGCAGGTCTATCTGTTGAGAGTGAAAGGGACAGGGAGAGTGACGGAGGCTTCAGGAAAGGGACCCTGTGGGAAGCTGGAAAGAGCTAAAGATTTCCTGGCAGCACCAAGAGCTCAGCTGGGGCTGGAAATCATAATTTTGTAATTGAATCAATCCGCAATGTTCTGTGTTTCCTCTAGAAGTGCTCAGGAGGCCTGGGCCCTGAGTGGAGGAAACCAGAAATAGGCTAATGTAGGACCAGAAATGGTCAGAGGAGAGGCAGAGATCGCCAAGGCAAAGGAAGTGAGGATGGTGGTGAGAGTGTATTTGAAGGGATTGATCGTGGAATCTGCACCTGGGAGAAGAAACTAAAGGAAAGCTGATAAACTGAGAAGATGGAGAAGAGTAAGAAGAAGAGAACTTGACGCAATTGAAAATAAGTTTCATGGGAATGGAGGAGTGTGGAAATTGGGGCTTTGAGCACCAAGTGGAGTTTCAGAGTTCAAGATTTCAGGGGTAGGGCAATTCTGTGGAATAAGATGCAGGATGTGGCCTCAGTACGTGGCCTTAGTGAAGTGGCACAGAGGGGGACAATCACTGCAGTGGGGACAGTCAAGGAATTACAAGGCTGGAGTGTCTTCATCATGGATCCTGAAGTCATTCCAGATGAGTGGTAAATAGTAAAATGCTGAGGATATTTACTATTCTGCCCAGAGTCCTATGATTTTTAAAACTGATAAGCATGCCTTCAATGCAATCATTGATAAAAAGTTTTTAATTGAAGAAAGGCCTTTGTCATGTCACTACTATGTCTGCATGTTGATCTTCTGAGTAGCATCTAACAAAGAGATCAGAGATTCACAACCAAGTGGGGCTATTCTTGTCCACAGGTTAAGAGTCACATTGACTTCAGGTCTCTACCTCTCCCTTTAAATCTAATTTGGGATCTCGAAGATGGCGGAGTAGAAGGACATGCATTCACCCCTTCTTGCAAGAGCACTGGAATCACAACTAACTGCTGAGCAACCATCAATGGAAAAACACTGGAACCTACAAAAAGGATATCCTACATCCAAAGACAAAGTAGAGGCCACAGTGAGATGGTAGGAGGGGTACAATCGCAATAGAATCAAATCCCATACCCGCTGGGTGGGCAACCCACAGACTGGAAAGCAATTATACCACAGAAGTTCTCCCACTGAGTGAAGGTTCTGAGCCCTGAGTTGGGCTTCCCAGCCTGGGGGTCCAGCAATAGGAGGAGGAGTCCCCAGAAAGTCCAGCTTTGAAGGCCAGCAGGATTTGATTGCAGGACTTCCACAGGAATGGGGGAAATAGAAACTCCACTCTTGGAGGGCACACACAAAGTCTTCTGCTCCCCAGGACCCAGGGGAAAAAGCAGTGACCCCATAAGAGACTGGGCCAGACTACCTACTAGTATTGGAGGGTCTCTTGCAGAGGCAGGGGACAGCTGTGGCTCACTGTGGGGACAAAGAAACTGGCAGCAGCAGTTCTGGGAAGTACTCATTGGTGTGAGCCCTCCTGGAGGCTGCCATTAGCCAAGAGAATTCAGCACCACCAGACCAGCTTTGCAACAAATGCTAAAGGAACTCCTCTAGGCAGGGCAGAGACCAGAAACTTAAAATAACCTTGTACACATATAGACTGCTATAGCAAAACCTCATGGGAACAGCAAGCCCAAAAACTACAATAGATAGACACACACAAAAGAAAAAGCAACCCAAACACAACACTAAAGATGGTCATCAAACCACAAAAGAAGAGAACAAAAGAGGAAAAGAAGAAAAAAGACTTACAAAACAAACCCAAAACAATTAAGAAAATGGCAATAGGAACATACATATCAATAATTACCTTAAATGTAAATGAATTAAGGGACTTCCCTGGTGGCGCAGTGGTTAAGAATCCACCTGCCAATGCAGGGGATGTGGGTTCAAGCCCTGGTCTGGGAAGATCCCACATGCTGCAGAGCAACTAATCCCGTGCACCACAACTACTGAGTCTGCGCTCTACAGCCCATGAGCCACAACTACTGAGTCTGCGTGCCACAACTACTGAAGCCCGTGAGCTCTAGGGCCTGTGTGCCACAACTACTGAGCCCATGTGCTGCAACTACTGAAGCCCGCAAGCCTACAGCCCATGCTCCGCAACAAGAGAAGCCACTGCAATGAGAAGCCCACGCACTGCAACAAAGAGTAGCCCCCATTCGCCGCAAATAGAGAAAGCCCACACACAGCAATGAAGACCCAACACAGCCAAAAATAAATAAAATTTTTTTAAAATGTAAATGAATTAAATGCTCCAACCAATCCTGCAGTACTAAGAGGGAAGTTTATAGAAATACAATCTTACCTCAAGAAACAAGAAAAATCCCAGATAAACAACCTAACCTTACATCTAAAGGAACTAGAGAAAGAAGAACAAACAAAACCTAAGTTCGTAGAAGGAAACAAATCATAAAGATCAGAGCAGAGGGCTTCCCTGGTGGCGCAGTGGTTGAGAATCTGCCTGCCAATGCAGGCGACACGGGTTCGAGCCCTGGTCTGGGAAGATCCCACATGCCGCGGAGCAACTAGGCCCGTGAGCCACAACTACTGAGCCTGCGCGTCTGGAGCCTGTGCCCCACAACAAGAGAGGCCGCAACAGTGAAAGGCCCGCGCACCGCGATGAAGAGTGGGCCCCGCTTGCCGCAACTGGAGAAAGCCCTCGCACAGAAACGAAGACCCAACACAGCCAAAAATAAAAATAATAAATAAATAATAAATAAAAAATTAAAAAAAAAAAAAGATCAGAGCAGAAATAAATGAAATAAAAATGAAGAAAACAATAGCAAAGATCAATGAAACTAAAAGCTGGTACTTTGAAAAGATGAACAAAATTGATAAACCTTTAGTCAGACTCATCAAGAAAAAAGCGAGGGGACTCAAATCAATAAAATTAGAAATGGAAAAGGAAAAGTTACAACTGACACCACAGAAATACAAAGGATCATAAGAAACTACTACAAACAACTGTATACCAATAAATGGACAACCTGGAAGAAATGGACAAGTTCTTAGAAAGGTACATTATCCCAAGACTGAACCAGGAAGAAATAGAAAATATGAACAGGCCAATCACAAGCACTGAAGTTGACATTGTGATTAAAACACTCCCAACAAACAAAAGTCGAGGCCTGATGGCTTCAGAAGTTCTACCAAACATTTAGAGAAGAGCTAACACCAATCCTTCTGAAACTCTTCAAAAAATTGCAGAGGAAGGAACACTCCCAAACTCATTCTAAGAGGCCACCATCACCCTGATACCAAAACCAGACAGAGATACCACAAAACAAGAAAATTACAGGCCAATATCACTGATGAACATAAGATGCAAAAATCCTCAACAAAATACTAGCAAACAGAATCCAACAACACATTAAAAGGATCATACACCATGATCAAGTGGGATTTATCCCAAGGATGCAAGGATTTTTCAGTATACGCAAATCAGTCAATATGATACTCCACACCAACAAACTGAAGAATAAAAACCATATGATCATCTCAATAGATGCAGGAAAAGCTTTTGACAAAATTCAGCACCCATTTATGATAAAAACTCTTCACACAGTGGGCATAGAGGGAACATACCTCAACATAATAATGGCTATATATGACAAACCTACAGCTAACATCATACTCAATGGTGAAAAGCTGAAGGCATTTCCTCTAAGATCAGGATTAAGACAAGGATGTCCACTCTCGTCACTTTTATTCAACATAGTTTTGGAAGTCCTAGCCATGGCAATCAGAGAAGAAAAAGAAATAAAAGGAATCCAAATTGCAAAAGAAGTTGAACTGTCACTGTTTGCAGATGACATGATACTATTCATAGAAAATCCTAAAGATGTCACCAGAAAAATACTAGAGCTCAATGAATCAATTGAGCTCAATGATTCAATGAATCAATGAATTTGGTAAAGTTGCAGGTTATAAAATTAATACACAGAAATCTCTTGCATTTCTATACACTAACAACAAAAGACCAGAAAGAGAAATTAAGGAAATAATCCCATTTACCATTGCATCAAAAAGAATAAAATACCTAGATATAAATCTACCTAAGGAGGCAAAAGACCTGTACTCTGAAAACTATAAGATGCTGATGAAAGAAATCAAAGATGACACAAACAGATGGAAAGATATACCATGTTCTTGGATTAGAAGAATCAATACTGTGAAAATGACTATACCACTCAAGGCAATCTACAGATTCAATGCAATCCCTATCAAATTACCAACAGCATTTTTCACAGAACTAGAACAAAAAATCTTAAAATTTGTATGGAGACACAAAAGACCCTGAATAGCCAAAGCAATCTTGAGAAAGAAAAATGGAGCTGGAGAAATCAGGCTTCCTGGCTTCAGACTATAATGCAAAGCTATAGTCATCAAAACAGTATGGTACTGGCACAAAAATAGAAATATAGATCAATGGAACAGGATAGAAAGCCCAGAAATAAATCCACTCACCTATGGTCAATTAATCTACAACAAAGGAGGCAAGACTATACAATGCTGGAAAGACAGTCTCTTCAACAAATGGCGCTGGGAAAACTGGACAGCTATATGTAAAAAAATGAAATTAGAACATTCTTTAACACTATATACAAAAATAAGCTCAAAATGGATTAAAGACCCAAATGCGAGACTGGACACTATAAAACTCTTAGAGGAAAACACAGGCAGAACACTCTCTGACATAAATCACACCAATATTTTTTTTCGATCCATCTCCCAGAGTAATGGAAATAAAAACAAAAATAAACAAATAGGACCTAATTAAACTCAAAAGCTTTTGCACAGCAAAGAAAACCATAAACAAAAGGACAACCCACAGATTGGGAGAAAATATTTGCAAATGATGTGCTCGACAGGGGATGTCTCCAAAATTTACAAACAGCTCATGCAGCTTATATCATCAAAACAAATAACCCAATCAAAAAATGTGCAGAAGACCTAAATAGACTTTTCTCCAAAGGAGACATATAGATGGCCAAAAGGCACATGAAAAGATGTTCAACATCGCTAATTATTAGAGAAATGCAAATAAAAACTACACTGAGATATCACCTCACACCAGTCAAAATGGCTATCATCAAAAAGACTACAAACAATAAATGCTGGAGACGATATAGAGAAAAGGGAAACCTTCTACACTGTTGGTGGGAATATAAATTGGTACAGCCACTATGGAGAACAGTATGGAGGTTCCTTAAAAAACTAAAAATAGAGCTACCATATGATCTTGCAATGCCGCTCCTGGGCATATATCTGGAGAAAAACATGGTCCAAAAGGATACATGCACTCCAATGTTCATTGCAGCACTGTTTACAATAGCCAAGATATGGAGGCAACCTAAATGCCAATCAACAGAGGAATGGATAGAGAAGATGTGGTACATATATACAATGGAATATTATTCAGCCGTTAAAAAGAATGAAATAATGCCATTTGCAGCAACATGGACAGACCTAGAGATTGTCATACTGAGTGAAGTAAGTCAGACAGAGAAAGAGAAACATCGTATGATATCATTTATATGTGGAATCTAAAAACAAATGAACTTATTGAGAAAACAGAAAGAGACTCACAGACTTAGAGAACGAACTTATGGTTACCAGGGGGGAAGGGTAGGCAAGAGGGGCGGTTAGGGAGTTTGGGATTGACATGTACACACTGCTATATTTAAAATGCATAACCAACAAGGACCTACTGTATAGCACAGGGAACTCTCCTCAATATTATGCAACAACCTAAATAGGAAAAGAATTTGAAAAAGAATAGATACATGTATATGT